>NW_027117789.1:0-670910 GCF_038497815.1 [Lipomyces] oligophaga | reverse complement strand
AGGTGCTTACATGGGCGAGTGAAAGCTGTTCTCCTTTCATCATTTTGGCACTAGTAGATGTCGTGTTCGTCGACAGTTGCCGCGAAAACCTTGGTAAGGATATTATCCACATGGTAGAAGGCTATTCGGAAAATCGGACTATCGTGGATCTATGTCGTCCAAATATCAGCTAAAACATTTGAAAACATTTGCTAATTTCGTCGTCAAGTAATTTTGCGGCGGCGGATTTGAGAAGCTCTTGCGACTGATCCCAACCCAACTTCGTTCATCACTTACTTTTCAAGTGCACACTTGCTAGGCCTGGGACAAGAAAGTTGATATTTAGATGATTCTTCAATCCACTCAACTACCGGTTACTGTGACTGATGTACCAGGAGAACCTGTCGGAGAAGAATACGAAGACATTTTGCACACGTATGGACCGATAGTTCGTCGATTGACTTACGCGACGACAGCTGATTTGAATGAGGAGTTTGCTGGCCAGTTTGAGGTTCCCCGGAACTTCAAAGATTATCTAGTGATGTCAATTGTTAAAGCTGAAGATTTATTGGCGATTGATTTTTTGAATTGTTTTGAGCTACAGAAATTGAATATGATGCAGATGTATGCTCAGCATTCTGATTTGATTTGACTGATTTGACTGACTGATCTGATTGCTTAGGTACAAATTATCGAGCCTAGGATGGTCTAGCACCGACAAACTGCTTGAAATGAAAGAACAAGGTCTAATATACATTTTGCTGAAAGCGAAAGCATTTCCAGATCCAGGCGCATCGTCATTCTCAGCAGCAGTGAGGTCTGCTATGAAAGAAGCCACAGCCGAAGAAGACTCTGTCAGCGAAAAAGTGGTCGGATTTATAAGTTTTAAAGCTACTTGGGAAAACGAAGAGCCTGTGGTATATTGGTACGCGCTATAGGGCCTTGATTGGGCTTGTGAATGCTAATTCTTAGAAGCTACGAGCTGCAGTTGCGGTCGCAATTGCGAAACTTTGGACTAGGAAGGTATCTGCTAGATATCATTGAATCCTTTGGATCGAAGTCTGGACTTCCTAAATGTATGTTGACCGTGTTTGGCCATAATCCTGCTTATGAATTTTATCAGCGTCTAGGGTAAGATTTCGGTCCTAGAATATTGGCCATGCTGAACTGATTTGCATAGATACACGCCTACATCTTTCTCTCCAAAACCTACACAACTCCGTAAGAGGATCATTCCCCCATCATATTGGATTTTGGAAAAAGCTCTCTCGTAAAGATTTTTGGTATCCATTTCAAGACCTAATACCCCAACTACAGATTAGTGGTACAGACACTGTTTTCAGTGGTCAATGAATCCGAAACGATTTTATACAACTGTTATACTGCTTGAACAATGTCACTTTCATTTCAGCTCCTGAATGCTGTGTATTCTACCTTTTTCCTCCTTCTCCGATCCATTTAACCTTGCAATCAGCCTTTCATAGACATATTATCAATCACGTGACTTTGAGTTTTTTAGACTCGATCTACACGTGAAATTGGTGAGGACGCGTTAAACAAGGGAATACATTCTAGTTGCTCAGAGTCTGGTTTCCCCCCATTTTGTATCTGTGCCATTTTTATGGAAAATGTTTTCGAAATTCAAGGAATACTGTAAAGATACTTGGCGCCGAACGATAGAAGAAGTCGAAATCGACTCGGCACGTCGGTCTCGTCAACGAAGCGAAATTACAGCGCGCGCAAAGCGCAGAAGAACTAGTTCTTCATATGTGCAGGCACAGAGTGTCAGACAAGAACCTGGACCGGTGAATGCGTCTACAAATTTTGAATCGACGGCAAAGAGACGTAAGGTTGAAACAGGCTTAAAAAAACAAGAGTTTGCTGGTGGAAATGAAACTACGAACAGAGTTTTGACAAACGAAACTGTTCCTGATGAAAACAATTTCATAAACGTAAGATCCGGATCGCATTCTATTACCGAGGTCAGTAATATATCCACAACCGTTTCACAAATTGTTCCAACTGGACGGAATCTCGAAGCTCTGCTCTTTAGACGAATCAGATATTTAGAACTGAAACTGCAAGACGCAAACGATATGATTGAGAGGTTGAGGGACTCTCTGAGTGAACAGGACGACTTTATTAGGGAGATGGAGTTTGAAGCAAGTAGGATCGAAAGAGATTCAGGTGCAGAGAAAACTCATGATCTGCTTGAGATGGATCAAAGTATGAGGAGTGAGCCACCAACTGATCTGCCGATTCAGGTGTCGTCTGAGCCGGAGCTAATAAAAGCTGAGAAATCTCATTCTCAACTTGCTAGTTCTCCGGAATTGAATAGATCAGACAGCCTGGAATTAAAGACAACCAGGCACAATTCCATCAGTTCCGAGCATGATCAGTCGGTCGTTTCTGATCAACAGAGCTTGGAGCGCTCGGGTAGTCGGGACGAAGATGATGATCAAATAGATCAAGATGACCAAGAGGACAAGTTTGACCAAATGTCTCCTATTGAATTAGAGCAGATTTCTGCATTCATTGATCGGTCTTAGGTATGTTGCTGCTCCAGATATCTGGTCCGCATTGTTCTTGAGCTATATACCTAATTTCACAGCCAAATTGCGCTCTGCCAAAGCACTTTCTCTACTAGTACCATTATCATTATTACTACTATTGGGACAGACAAATCGTCTCTCGCCTCTCTTCTCCTGTTCTAGCTCGGTTGGATGACGGATCCCTCTGAACCTCGGCCCACGATCACTCCAAACTCTAACGTTCCGGACCCCTGACTCAACTGCACAAGCTTTTCGCGTTTATGTCAGATACGTCGATTATCACGTTCAACCCTGGAATAAGTCGGGCGTTTAGAGGAAAGAATACTCTTGGTGGAAGCTCAACAAATTCGATGGCAAGAGCTCGAGTCGAGGACCCCCAAAGTCGGTGAGAATTGACTTTTGTTCGAGATATTGAGTCAGCATTCTAATTTCTTACACCTCTTTCTGCATTAGACCACGCTGGCTTCATAGATTGTATCGACAACATAGACAGCAGAACTATTACTGATATACTGCACGGTACCGAATACGCGCAAGTTCCAATTATGTGGAGTTTGTCATCATTGTTCACGGCCTTTTCAGTCGTTTTTTGGGTGCTTAATTACAAAAACATTCCTCTAGTGTGGTAAGTGAACATGCACAACTCCGGGCGTCCCGGACGTCGCTAATCAGATTTAGGCATGGCAGATTTTACAGGTCCTTAGGTTATTACCTATTTATTCATAAGACGCCGTCGGAGGAAGTAGGCAACGTGTTCAGGGTCCGTACCTATACGACCCGTTCTCCAGCTATGGAGTGCGACTTGAACGGACACAAATCCAATTCAACGTACTTTTCTGACCTGGATATTGCACGGACAGATCTGATGGTTGATGTGTTCCGAAAATTGATCTTGGACCTTAAGAAGAGAGATGGTCGCTGGGTTTATATTCCTCTTGGAGCAGTTGCTTCGGTGTTTCGACGCGAAATCAAACCATACGCGTCTTACAATATCCGTAGCAAGATTGTCGGCTGGGATGACAAATGGCTATTTGTTGTGTCCAAGTTTGAGAGTCCGCAAACGAAGAAGCTGCACGCGATTTCGGTTACTAAGTACGTATTCAAGATGGGCCGCAAGACTTTACCTATTAGAGAAGCCCTTGAACGTAACGGAACTTGGTCTCCGGAAATCGAACGTCAAGGACGTGAAGGAATGAAATGGGTTCAAGGAATCGTAGATCTCGACCAGATAGAGGAAATGCCGTTCTGAGCTTGGCTCGTTCAAGTGCACGATTGAACGGACAAAAAACGTTTCGCAATGATGCATTGATAAACTGATCAGATCAGATTTATTGTTATATAGATATTATGATACATTACCTAGACTATTCTATTGTAAATTTTTTAGATTTGTCAAAATTCGTCTCTTCTGCTGTCGTCGCCGCACAATCTACTCCAGCCAAAGTCTGTCTTAGGTAGCGCGCTTCCTCCAATTCGCCTTCTCGTTCTGTGGACCTGATCTGCCATCGCTGCAATTGGAAGCCGGATAAATCTTCTTGCTGTAGGAGCTGGAGCGGCGCTGAAAAGTTCTGACACTAAAATGGCGACTCCGAGATCAGTTTCGATCGCATACTACGATCCATTCGGAGTCGCTCCGCTGATTGTTCAGGATATCCAATCTCGACTACCGCTGCGAAATGTACATTGGCTAAAATCAGCTGGTGAGCCATCGAGATCTATCCCGCTTCTTTCGGTCACGTTGGCGCAAGATACGTCAAAGGCTGAGCAAGTTGAACCGCAACACCAAATCCGAGGGCTTTTAGATACACCGTACATGAAGATTATTCTTGTAAAATGCGAGGATAATGATACCTATCGATCGTCGGTCCGCAAGATTATCCGAGATTGGCTTAATACTAAAGTCTTATCAATGCGAGACTCCTTAGAATGGCTTATTTTTTTTTACGATCAGTCGACGTCGTCTACATCTTCGACGACAACAGCCAGCCTGCGTTTTAAGACCGGACTCTTCGATAAAATCAAGGCTGATTTCAACACAAGCAGTAAGGAAGACCGTTGTATTCAGATCAAAACCGGCTTGGACCCCACCGAAGATAATAAAATGTGGGCTGAAGGAATGACAAAGATAAGGGACGGTCTGATCTCAGCATTCACTCTCAGAGTCCAAGCCTACGACGATGAAGTCAAAAAGCTCGAAGCAAAAAAAGCTGTTCCTGGCTGGAATTTTGCAACTTTCTTCGTGCAAAAGGTAACTTTACGTTGCTTGGTTTGATCTTCTTCTAATAACTCTCTATAGGAAGGCTTAGCTTTGGCGTTCGAAAATATGAGTTTATTAGAAGACGCGCTCATCCAATATGATGAACTAGACAATACTTTTCTACAACTTCTACAAGGCAAGTAGAACAATTCTACGTACATGCAGAATAACTTTTAACCTGACTAGGGAACACAATTACATATTTTCCAAACGTAGGCTTCGAACCAGGAACCATTTCACCGCTTCTGTCTCGAACAGATGATTCTGCTGTCAGACATCAGATTCTCGAAAACCATATCTCTCTCTTCGATTTTCGATGTTATCTGTTTTCTCGTCAGGCTTCTCTGCTGTTACTCCTAATGTCTAGTGCGCCATCTCCATCCCTTGCTGCACTGCGTATTTCTCAGCTTCTCATTCGAACCCGTAATTTTGCTTTAGAAACAAGCCGCTTGTTGATAACTAATGGGAAAAATAGGTTCTTAGTTGCTAATTGGGTATATACCATCTGCCAGGAAGTAATTGATGCTACCCAGGTACAGCCGCGAGTGATACAAGGTGCTCGGACTCGAGATGTGGCAGAAGGACGAGCAGAAATATTACTACTTTCCCGTTGGGCTCTTGAGCAGTTAGCGAAGCGAAAGGGATGGCATGTTTACACCGGCGAGGAATTAGAAGATGTGGATCTTTCCACATCTTCACCGAGTGAAACTGGCAATGATACCGATGATTTGGTTGATATGTACCTGAACGATAAGCTCAAAGAATCTTTAGAGGCACAAGATTCATTTATGAAAACTTATATGGATATCACGACGTCCGTGTTAGCTAACTTCGAGCTAGCAGATCGAACAAGATCCGTTGATAAATTGCGAGCCCAAATGGCCCTGATTCAATATTCCAACCAAAACTACAAAGAAGCTACAGAATACCTATCGTCTCTACCCCAATTATATTCTCATCAAGGATGGGATACCATTGCGACGAATTTATTTGTCATGTATTCTAAATGCTTGTATCATATCAATCAGCGAGAAAATTATTTGAAAGTCGCACTCCAAATTCTTTCAAATCCTGCAAAATCGGCAAACGAGCAAGATTTGACTGAGATTTGTAATCGTTCTTTAGATATATGTCGCGGATTAGATTCTGAAGTCTTTGTTGGTTTGGAGTCTCTTTTTCCTACAACAGTTGGCGATCGAATAGTACTGTCGCGGGACAAAGAGGATGCGTTTTACTTCGACGTGCATTTTTTTAATTCTTTTCCTGTATCATGGACATTTAACTCGGTATCGGTTCGTCTGATTGCTCCAAACGGCATGAAACACACCGTATTATTTCGAACACCTGATTTGGAACAAACTGTGCTGGAACCCAAGCAATCCACGAAAGTTGTTCTGCAGACCTTGCATAGTGTTCCGAGTTTATACGAAGTAGATAACATCGAGGTGAAAATTGGCATGCTCACGCTCACGAAGGATTATTTGAGCGAGCCAAAGCTACCAAACAAGATCTTACGCTTATTTCAGCAGCCTGGAAACTTGGATGTTCAGCTAGTATCGCCTCGAAATATTCAATTTGAGGCAATGAAGCATGTTATCGTGGAAATCCATACGGGTTGGAATGATATTGCCGATATGAAGGTGATGCTGCGGAGTGCTGTGAATGGGCTGAAGTTGTCTTTGAACAATGTTTCTGCTATGTTAGAAAGTGCCGGAGATTCACAGAAAAATTTGGAGATCAAACATCCGGCTGAGACGCCACAGCAACTGGAATTGAGCGACCTACCGCAGAATAGTGTTGTATATATCACAGTACCTTACAATATTGATCTAGATAACCGGGAGCTCATGATTCGGATTCTGGTCGATTTTCAAACAACGAACGAAAGAATTTATTCGTTTTCAGCTCTACGTCGTCTTTCCAACTCTCTTTCACTGCTCGTTAATGTGCACGACATATTCAAGACAGAATACCTTTTTTCCAAATTCTCCATCTCATCGAGCCATGCCACTGCGCCATTGCGCGTCTTATCCGCTGACCTGGTCGAAACGGCAGAATACCATGTACAAACCTGTCAGCCTGATTCAGAAGAAGGTTATATTGCGTTTCCAAAGCAGGCTGTGTCAATCGTGTATCGGATTTGGCGGAGTCCTGAGTATTTGAACCTTGTTCAGTTGGGTCCACCGGCCCCATTGTCGCTCAGCATCAAATATCGAAAACTAGAGGACGAAGTCAAATATACTTTGATCCAGCAAGTTGACTCGGTATTTGGGGCACAAAAGAGATTACAAAAGTATGTCACGCTAATTTGCGAGCACCTGCAGGAGATCGCACACCCAGATCTGACCGTATATGGGTTCTTGGATAAGATCGACTTGGGCCTTTACGATGCCAGTCAATGGGGCCAGGTTTTGTCCTGCGTTGATCCTGAAGATGTCAAACTTGTGGAAGATAAGATTGCAGAGTTTCATACTGAGATTGCCAGAGTGTCAGGCCCGAGTATGGCCAGACATACACGATGTTTGACTATTCCTGTCGATGTAGGCACAACTCAGGTATTATTCAGACTTGAGCTTATATATGCTCCGAGCAGGAAAAATGATGTAAATCTACCAGCTGCAAGACTTGCCCCGGCATCGGCTAAAGCCGGCGCAAGTATGCCCCGGTTTTCGGATCGTGTCTTTCATATCGGCGAGCCTATTCCAATAGTAGTTCGATTATCAAGCTGTCGTAGTTGGCAACCCTGGATGGACGCAAAGACAGCTGCAGAGTTGGATGGACTTTTGGAAGCGGGTAAAATTGAGTTTTTTTACGAAGTAATTGCTAGTCCAGAATCATGGATCATCAGCGGGAGGCGAAAGGGTAGATTCTCTGTTCCAAAAGGGGAACATGAGCAGGTATGTTGCGTTTATCTTCGCTGAAAGCAAGAAAATGAGGTTGCATCTGACTGTATTCAATTTAGATTTTCGATTTACCGCTATTTATAATACCGCTCAAACGGGGTCATTTACTACTCCCAATCATCGATGTGCGACCCAGTGAATCTGATTCAGAGAAAATTACGGCTGAAATTGAATATGCAAATAGTGCCGAGTCGATTATGGTCTTACCCGATAGCTCAAATGTCCTGCTTGCTGTTGGTGAATGAGAGCATATAATATAATAATTTAGCAAAGACATTTGTCTGATTAGTCTTCCAGTGTTATTAGTAGAATAATATCGGAGAGAATTTCAAAGAAAATCATAAACCTTCATGGTTACATTGTGAGATAACGATTCTCACTAGCTAGACAGACATAAAATAATCTTGATGAACACAAGGGTTGTGTTCAATCTCCAGCAAGCACTATTAACGATTCATAAGAGGTCGCCGATACGACGAAAGTCAATTACTAAACAAAATCCTCTAAATTATTTTAACATCATAAACATAATAAATTATGAAATAACTATATACATTATATTTATATGGTCAAGAAAGCAAAATGAAGCATTCCATTTAACTAGAAAGGCGGAGTGAGGCGTAAATGGGAACGAAATCATGAATGATGAATCAGAAAATCGGAGTGACCTAAGAAATTCTAGAAATCTCTCCAGTCTATTCATCCTCTTCTTCTTCGTCATCATCTTCCTCCTCCTCATCGTCGTCTTCTTCTTCCTCAGATGCTTCCTCAAGCCAGGTCAAGAACGGCTGAGCCGCACGACGAACTTTCTTACTGATGTCCTTGCTCACATACTTTTTGCTTGCTCGTGAACCCCATTTCAAGATGGCTTCTTCAGAAACGATATCGTTATCATAATACTGATGTAAGATCTTTGGTACAGAAGGAATTAATTGCGGATAATTCAATCCAATTAAACGCTCGGTGCCACCCAAAAAAGCCTTTTCGTGGTTGTCGCCAGCCATAAGTTTCTTCAACAGAGGCGCTCGGGACTTGATCTGCGAAAGAATATTCTCGTCAAAAAGCGATTGAGCAAGAACCTGCAAGGTACGATGTTTATTCTCGATACCTAATTCCTTAATTTTTTTGAAAACTTCGACGTTATCTGGCTTCGCACTCTGCTCCAGAACCCAGTTGCCAAGCTGAGAGTAAGCATTATTCCCATCATCCTCTTCGTCGTCACCGAGGCTAAGAGAACCCATCTGCGCTTGCAGCTCTTTCTCGCGAGCACGAACAGCCTCGTCCGATGTATCAACAGCCCAGTCGTCGTCATCATCATCGCCGTCACCAGAACCATAAGCGCCGTTTATCTCCGCCGAAGAAGGTGGGAGTGCCTCGGCCTCGGAGGCAATACGACGGGTTAACTCGTCGTCCGAGTCATTTGCGTTAGCATTATCCGCATCGTCCTCGTCAGCTCCAGCAGAGGCCTTGCGGCTCTTTCTGCCAGCAGACGCTGTTCCCTTCTTCCCTCCCTGACTAGGAGGGTTCTTAAGAATGACGCCAGCCAATTTATGGCGAATATCAATGGGAGACCGTTTACCACAGGCCTTGCAGTCCTTGTAAAGCATCTGATCTTTTGTGATCACAATGTCGGTCTCCGGGTTGCGGCAGGCGTCGCAGAGAACAAACTTAGTGATGAACACATCGAGGAGTTCCTGCAAACGCTCGGCACCGTGAGACCCATTCACCATGTATCGATCGGTAGTCTCATTGACAGACGTCTGCGCACCCAGCTCTAGACCAAAAAACTTAGTGACGTACATAGGAGGGCGGCAAAGGGCTCGGGCGACGTCTGCATTGTTAACGATGGCGGTCTTAATGCCATTGCCGCGACCCTCGATCTTGGAGATGATCGGGGGCATCTTGTAGCGATAGAAAGGATCGCGGTTATCACGCTGAATATTGATAGACATTATTTCGAAAATAACAAAAATAACTTTCAAATTCAAAAAGTAAATGAAATAATAAGAAGTCGAAAACTAGTGCAATATTGAAGGAGCGCGGGAGATAAAAAAAAGATGAGCTAAGACGGCGTATTCGCGGGCTGAACGAAGCATAACACGGCGGGTCGCGCGAGTCCGAATTTTAAGCGTAGAGTTATTGAAAAGGTCGTCGGAATACGATGAGTCGAACACGATATAATTCGCGTGTCTGAAAGCCGGACTGAATAGTTGATTTGTGTGCTATTTGACCAAACTCTAGCGGAAAAAGTAGCGGATTACCACACACAAATATTAAAATATTCCAGGGTTCGGACACCGGCCCAATCAGGAAATTAAGGGAAGGGGTAATATTGCTTAAACGGTAGAAGAGAACTAGATATATGCCATAATATTGTGACTTTATTTGCTGTTATGCGACTCGTCTCGTTCGTGTTCACCGTAGGTTAGCGAGACGTGGAATGAATTGCAAATGAAATGGCCCAGCAGCAAACTTATTTGTTTACTGTTGGTCGTTTTGTTCAATAGATTCCAGGATTTTGTCTGTGGTGACAGCTTCTGATCTGTTTGTTACATTACTATTTTGATCTGGATTGTGCTTGGGTTCTGCGTTTGTCTGCCGCTGTTCCTCTGTCTTCTGGTCTCCGTTTGTTTATACACACTCTCTAGTCATTGTTTATAATTTCAATCGCTTCTAACGCGTGTCTATCACTATATTACAAGCGTTGTCGACATGGCTACCGCAGCTACCTCGTCAGTCACAGACTCGACTTCTTCTCTTGTTCCGGGTATGTTCTACTCGTGTGTGCTTAGCTCACGCTACCTCCATTTGTTCTCGTTGTACCATCTGTGCTATTACTGACACGATGATTCGAAAGTAGAAGGCAAGATTTCCCGTTTGGTCTCTGATTCGGTGTTGAATCACGTATTCGGAGCCAATTCGCGTTCCTTGTCTACTCTTCCTTCTTGTATGGCAACTTTGACATCCTCCTTTTCTTCTGCTGGTCCATACGTGGCTGCCGCCGCAGCATCCAATGGTGCATCTTCGTCTTCATCCTCCTCTACTTCTTCCAATAGCTCCTCCTCTTCTATCTCTTCAGTGGCTGACTCAGATCCTTCATGGCAGGAGTATGCTCGTATGCTCGATGATACTCATTCCAACAATAGCCCCGCTTTGGATGCTAGCTCAGACTCTCCTGATTCCACGGCTGATGATTCCTCACCTGGTCCTCGTTTATATTCTCGTGATCGTCAGGCTCTATCAACCACACACCCCCTAACAGATAAATTGGAGTACGGTATATGCTCTATTTGCAGCAAACCGTTCCTCAAACATGTCATCGCTGCACATATCCGATCCTGTTTGGCCGAAAACAATACTACACTCAAATCAACCATTGCCTCCTCTACTGCTTCACAAACCAAATCGAAAAGACGTTCAGGCCAGGATTCTGTGGGTGCCTCAGGTGAAGATGCTAAAGACACCATTAAGCTCAACTTGGCTGCTTATTCAAAAGGCTCAGGGTCGAACTCAAATAGCAGTGGTGTACATGGTTCTGGAAATAACAGTAGCGGATCCGCAAACCATAACTCCTCAAGCTCAAATGGGTTGTCTGGTGGTAGCAATGGAAAATCATCTTCTACAAAAGCTGGCACTGCAGCCAATGGTGACGGTGGGAACGATGATGACGATTTCGATGATTCACAAGTTGGTACTGGACATAGTGCGAATTCTAAGATCAATAAGCAGAGTAAGTCTAAGAAAGAATCTGCAAAAGATAATGCGAAGAAGCGGAAGGCATCGGATGCAGTTTCAGAGGCTATTGAAAAGCCTGCACCAAAAAAGAAGAAGAAGCAGCCACCCAAAGTCGCTCCGAAACCTAAAGGCCCGGTAGATATCGAGCGTCAATGTGGTGTGCCATTGCCAAACGGAGGGTTCTGTGCCCGGTCTTTGACATGCAAGTCTCATTCTATGGGTGCAAAGCGGAACGTTCCTGGTAGATCACAGCCTTATGACGTTTTACTAGCCGCCTATCAGAAGAAGAACCAGATGAAGCAGGCCGTATTGTCATCAACTGCACAACTTGCTGAGGACATGGAACTCGCGAACGGACCAGTTGATTCGGACGAAGAAGTGGACGCTGTGATGGATGGGGTCAATCGATCTTTCCCGGTTCCTATAGAACGGACAGTGCTCATGCCTGTTCGAGTAAAGCATCATTTCTTTCGAATGCGGGAAATGTTTGCTAGTGCGTTTACTCGACCTATTTAAGAATGGATAATTGGTTCTTGGATATATATATTTGTATGCTTTTCATTCAGTATGGGGTTCTGGATTGTATATTTATGGGTTTCCTATTGCTTGGTGTGCTCATTTTGGTATATGATTGGGCGTTAAAGGTTATGTTTGCGGTATTTGAGTGTTTTACGAGACCCTGCTGAAGTTTTAAATAAAAGCAAATGCAAAATGAAATACGAAATATCAAATTTTAAACGAACAAGTAAATTGTCCTAAAATGCATGAGAAAAATTAGAACTGACACCAACCAGATCGCCAACCTAAACCCAGATCATCTAAAAAAACATCCTCGTTAAAACAGTAAGATCAAAAATAATCGGATTTTTCAGATATCAAATTGAATCTGCATTGAATTGTGAAGAGTGATCAAAAATAAAAAAAAAGAATAAAAGAACTAGAGACGGAAAATCTCCGGGATAATGGCAATGTAACCAATGACGCAAATAGTGGTCATACAAGCGACAACAGTTCCACTTGTTAGAAAATATTGGGCGGTCCGAGTACTCATAAGATGTTTGTTGTTTGCAATACGACGGCCCAAACCGATCATCATAAATGAAAATCCTGCATAGCCGTGTTAGTGAATACGATACTAAAAGAGCAATTAGCGACAAGTACCAATGATGGCGAACCAAGCCCCAATTGGATAGAACTCGATATCGAATATTCGGAGTAAGGAAAGTGCTGGGAATATTAATCATCTTAAAAAAAAACTTGCTGCAAAATATCGCCCTTTACTTACAAAGAGTGACCTCGAGCATGGCTGTTCGCAGATAAGCTCCTTCATATGTGCGCTGATAAGCTGGAGGAAACAGTCAACATCGAGTTTTCCTCATTGATTCCATAACATAAACCTCACCTCTAACAATACGTTAATATCCTCTGTTACTTCCATTTTTGGGGTCTAAACTGCGAGAACCTACCTGATGTCGATAATCTCTGTATGGTCTTTGAGAACGTGCTCAGCATCGCGCATGAACACCTGGTCCTCGGCGTCATCCTCAAAAGTCTAGCTAAGTCAGAATAACTCTGTATCAGCTATGTTTCTATCAACATACTTCGACTTGTGGCATTTTGCATATATAAATATATATATATATATATATAATTTTTAACGAGATCGCGATATTATAGTCGATTTTTCTTTCATTTTACATATACATCTAGTCCTTCTAGAGGCTGCACGTGAACAATCATGTGATATAAAATTTAACTCTTGAGAGGGCTTAGTTTCATTAATGTAAACAATTATTGAGATGCTGCTCGACGACCTATTAGCCAGTTTCCACAGGCTGGACAGGGAGGATCGGATAATTACCATTAGTTATCTGATTTCGAATCTGAATTTATTGATACGTTCTGGCTGAAACAGATACTAGATTAGTAAATTTATTTTAGTTCTGTTCTGCTGGTGAGGTTCTATCGAGATATTTGTATCACATTCTAAAGCTTCGTTGTCGTGGAACTATTCAAGCACTGATATGTCGACCATGACTCCCGCTGCATTAAATGGAGCGAGCGAAGTGGCTGTATCTGGATTTTATAGTCAGGTTCAAGTGATTGACGAGGACAAGCAATTTTCGTAAGTGATTCTTGTATTTCTGTGATGTTCCGCGCGAAGTCAAGACAGATCAGTTTAGCATCATTTGGCATGATAAGAAAACATGCTAACGCTCTATAAATAGAAGGGATATTGATGGATATTTGAAAGAAGTCGGAATATTTGACGCTGGCCTGAATTATCATTTAATCTCGGTTTTTGGAAGCCAGTCTACTGGAAAAAGTACTTTACTAAATGCACTCTTTGGAACTCGTTTCGACGTTATGGACGAGACTCGACGCAAGCAGACTACAAAGGGTAGGTTTGTACGAACCTTGATTGTAAGACTGCATTACTGATTGATATAGGTATTTGGATGTCTAGAGCGAAGCAAGATCAAGTCTTGATCATGGATGTTGAAGGCACTGATGGTCGGGAGCGTGGAGAAGACCAGGTAAGTACTTGGAGTCCAAAATCGATTCATAATTAACAGTCAATAGGACTTTGAGCGCAAAGCTGCCCTTTTTGCGTTGGCTACTTCTGAGGTTTTGATTGTAAACATCTGGGAACATCAAGTAGGTCTCTACCAAGGGGCTAATATGGGTTTGCTTAAGACTGTTTTTGAAGTCAACCTTAGTCTGTTCAGTGAACCAAACAAATCTTTGCTTTTGTTTGTGATCCGAGATCATATTGGCATCACACCTCTTGAAAATCTTGCAGCTACATTGACCGCAGATTTGAATCGAATTTGGGACTCTTTGATCAAACCGCCAAACCTAGTCGATTCGCGAATTTCTGATTTTTTTCAGCTGCAGTTCACGACGTTACCTCATAAGATTTTGCAGCCAGACAATTTTGCTCAAGCCGTTGGTCGTTTGAGCCATCGTTTTGAAATTTCAGCACATGATCCGAATTACGTGTTTGAGAAGGAGTATCATCGGAACGTTCCTGCCGACGGATGGTCTATCTATGCAAACAATGTCTGGGAACAGATTGAGCTTAACAAAGATCTTGATCTGCCGACTCAACAAATTCTCGTCGCACGTTTCAGATGTGAGGAAATCGCCGAACAAGCGCTCGAAGCATTCAAGGAAGATATAAAACCTGTTCAGGATGCCTCATTGGTCGGAGAATATTCTGCACTTGATGGAGGGATTGGTTCCTCAATGGCACTATCCCGATCCAAAGCGATTGAAATTTATGACAGTCAAGCGTCTCGATATGCTAGCTCTGTTTACGACTCCAAAAAGAAAGAGATGCTCGCCAAAATGGACAATGAGCTTGCCCAGTTGTATAGCGGATATCTTACTTCGCTTCGCAAACAATCAGTGGCGGAGTTTAATCAGAGTACAAAAAAGTCTCTATCTAAACCAAATTATAAATTTCTTGAGTCTGTGAATAGCGCGAAGAGTAGGGTTATTGGGACGTTTACGAGTGCCGCAGTAGCAGGACTTGTTGATGGTGCATCTCTTTCCTATGATCGCGATATACTCGAGTTGACAAATGATCTTGAAGAAGCCACATCGCGATTAAGGCATACAGAGGCAAAGAAGATGACCACGCGGATCATTCGAAATGTTTCGGATGAATTGGATGATCGGCTACCTGGGATCTTGAAGAAACCTGAAGATGATCTGTGGGATCACGTCATGCTTACCTTCCGAGAAATTGTGGATAAGACAATGAGCAAATACGAGAATATAAATGAGCAGAGAGGCGATGAAGTTTTCCGGTATGATCTCGGTATCGGTGGAACAGACGAAGAGATCTCTTCACAAGTTGAATTAGTGTTTGTGGAAGCCTGGAAAGCGTTGTATCGTAAGATGCGGGAGTTTGGTAAATCTGAGAACTTGCTAGGAAGGCTACGAGAAATATTTGAAGATAAATTCAAATATGACGACCATGGAATTCCAAGGGTTTGGAAGCCAGCAGATAACATCGACGAATTGTATTCCGCTGCGCTGTCGAGCACTACCAGCTTAATTCCTTTGTTTGCTACAGCGCGGTTAGCGAACGGCGATCGAGTCGCTCCAGATACGGCCATATTGGCTGCACTCGAACAGGATGAAGAAATTGACGTAGATAAGTTCTCAACATTACTAACGGAAGGCCAAGCTTTACAGTTACAGCACAACTTCAAGAGGATCGCAGATTCAATGTATGTGGATGCAAAACGGAGCACTATTCAGAGTATCAGACAGGTACCGCTATATTTCTACCTAGTCACTCTAGCCCTTGGTTGGAATGAAATTGTATCTGTTCTTCGAAACCCTTTGTTTTTTCTATTATTGCTTATTTTTGGAGGCTTCATGTACACGGTTTGGAAGCTCAATTTACTGGGGCCAATGGTCAAAGTATGCAGCGCAGCGATCGATCAAGCATTGCAACTGGCCAAAGATAGTTTACGTCAATTCCTAGAAGTGGGCCAAGAAACTCCACGAATGGCGACGACGACAACTGCGATTTCTTCTGCAGGGTCAGGATCAAACGGAACTAAAAAGGAAGCGGAAGAAGACATCCAACTTGACGAGCTGAACGAGCGAGGAGAGTTAAAACGGGCAGCTTCACAGACGCCGGGAGGATTTTAGGGAAATTAGTACGGTAACGATTCCCTACATTTCTAGCAGAAGCGATAAATAAAAGAAAATACAGAATCTATTGCATTAATGAAAAGAACAATTTAATTTTTACTATTATGAACTCGTGTAGCAGTCATAGAGCGATGAAGTTTACGATTTTCCACCACTGGAACAGGAAGGAGATGGAGAGCAGACATAAGATTTGCGACGGTGGTGATTTGCGCGAATCCAAATCGCAAATTAGTTAAAGAAGCTTCATGAAAAATTGCAGTATGAGTCGCAGTTCCATCCGAAGGAAAATAGACATAGTAGTCGAGGTTAAACGCTGTTCTGGCGGTTGTTTCGCAGCAAAGGTTAGTCAAGGTTCCAGTGATGACTACTGAAGTGACGCCGAGAGATTCGAGAAGCCTATCCAAACCTGTATGAAGAAATGCATCGTAACGGTCTTTGTTGCGAAGAACATGCACATTTGGAATCGATAGATCGTCCGAAAATGGAAGCAGTTCGGGCATTAGTTGCCAAGCAGGAGAGAAACGCTTGATCGACCCTTGAGCTCCCCACCATTTTACTAGCTGAGAGTTATCGGTGTCTAGAAGATGGCCATGCTGCGTGAAGATCACAGGCCGACCATGCTTGGTAAATTCAGAGATTCTATTTGGAAAACCAATGTTAGAACATTTTAATAGGCCGATGGGAATTTGCAAAAAGGGGAATGCACAAACAATGGAATCAAGGTTGGTAGTAGTCGCGCAGCTGTGTGTCGGAATTGCTGTTGCATGTCGATGACCAGCAACGCGGCGGATTCGAGCTTGACCGGAGCATTCTCTGCTAGTTTATAGGCCATGACTGAAGAAATTCTTTAAAATTGTCGCCGAAGACATTCATTGTTGTCTTTTGATGGACTTTCGCGATGTACTCTGCTTTTTGCTCTCTCTGACTTAGCCAAGAAATGAGAATCGGGAGGTCAGTCTATCAGACTTAACTCTTATGCGGCGAAACCACGTTCAGAGTCTCGCGATGCACACTGGCCACACCGCCCTTCTAAAGTACCTGATTAAAAACTACGCCGTCGCCCGCGATCAACCACAAGAATTAGGAATAATGCAATCATAGATTGCTAATTCCAAGTCACTTTGTGTAATCCTCTACCCATCTCAGTATATGCATTAATTGTAATGATACAAAACAAGCAACTCCACACGTGACTACACCGACCGCCTTCCGGCGTCAGCGATGACCTCATCGGTTACCATGGCAAGCCGTCAGGCACTGCTCGAAAAACCCGACTCGAGAAAGAAGTAAACAAGAGCGCCAGCAGCTGTTTCTTTCATTTTGCAAAAACCAAGACAGTCCAGAGCCAGACATTTACTCAATTGCCTGGAATGCCCCCGTTTGCTCGATCTTATCGCTTTTAGTTTGCTTTTATTACCTACTCTAGAACAGACAGGCTTACCCCGCTCCTCGTTACCTTGCTTTTCCAAAATGGCTCCTCCGACGGTCGACTACTCGCTCTATCTCGTCACAGACCCGCACCTTTCCCCTCCCGACACTACACTCGAAGAGCAGGTTGAAAAGGCAATTGCCGGCGGTGTAACACTAGTTCAGTTGCGCGAAAAAGATGCCGAGACAAAGGATTTTATCGAGCGCGCAAAGAGAATCCATGCTATGACACGTGCAGCAGGAATCCCGCTGCTCATTAATGATCGGCTAGATGTGGCTCTTGCTATCGATGCCGAGGGCGTCCACATCGGTCAAGATGATATTGGTCTGTATAATTTTGTATAGATGAATTTGCATGTCTACCTACTAATTGTTGCAGATGTTGCGACTGCTCGCAAACTACTTGGGCCTGATAAAATCATTGGACTGTCCGTCTCATTCGTATCTGAGGCAGCGCAAGCTGTCGAAGCAGGAGTTGATTATATCGGAGTCGGTGCAGTCTACGACACCGCTACAAAAAATCCAAAGAATCCCCCTATCGGAATATCTGGTCTGCGAAAAATTTTGTCATATCTTTCATCTGTGCCAAAATATATGCCTGCCGTCGCCATCGGCTCGTGCAATCTTCATACCACGCGTAATATTATGTATCTCTCTGCAGTTCCTGGTCGTTCTCTGGATGGTGTCGCGGTTGTATCAGCAATTATTGGAGCTGAAGATCCAAAAGAAGCGTCCTCAAAACTTCTCGCTTTGGTTAAAGAACCTCCATATTGGATGTCTGTGATTAACAACCGCTCAGCCGAATCAATCGTGCAAGCAGTTCCGGCCGTGATCAAAAAAGTATTCATAACTACTCCACTTGTGCACAACATCATCAATCGGGTTGCAATCAATTTTGCCGCGAATGTTGATCTCGCGATCGGCGCCTCGCCGATCATGACCGAAAACGAGCCTGAATTCAATGACATAGCGAGTATTCCCAACGCAGGTTTACTACTCAACATGAATATGGCGACAGAAGAAAAAGTCAATCTTTTCATTTCTGCGATCCGTGCATACAACGGACTCTCAAAAACAACTGTTTTCGACCCTATTGGTGCCGGAGCGTCGACTCTACGTCAGACCGCCGTGAAAACCTTATTAAACTCTGTTCATTTCGACGTCATCAAAGGTAACGAGGGTGAGATTTTTTCAGTAGCTGGTGAGGCCTCTTCCATGCGTGGTGTAGATAGCACTGCCAACTCGGCACTCGACAAAAAGGTTCACGTGGTTGAGGGCCTTGCATCAAAAGAAAAATCCATCGTCGTCTTAACCGGTGAGCAAGATATCGTTTCGGATGGTATATCGACGTTCATACTCTCTAACGGCCACGAATATCTGGCATCTATCACCGCGTCAGGATGCGTTCTAGGTTCTATCATTACCGCGATGTCTATCGTCTCCATAGAAGATCGCCTACTTGCCTCCATTGCTGCTATCTTATTGTACACTATCGCTGCTGAGCGAGCAGCCCAACAGCCCTCCGTTCGCGGACCAGGCTCTTTCATCCCAGCCTTAATCGATGAGTTATATTTGCTCGTCAAAGCTACGGCTGTTGAAAATGACACAGAATGGCTCAATGACGCAAGATTAACTCAGTATATCGTACCAACGTGATTCTCTCTTGGCTCTATCTCAACATTCCATTCGTTTATATATACAATTTGCGCTATTCTTTTTCTGATACATATTTAATAATTTATCAGATACATGTTCATATTATATATTCCTTCTAGAAACTTACAAAGAAATTTATTTATATAATTTCTTTATATTTCCATGCTCAAACGCCAGAAAACCATTTTATTGTTCAACCTCGAGACTACAGATCTCCCGCCAGTATTGCCTCAATTGCGGAATTAATGTAGTCTCGCTTAGTCGTCAACGAAATACCACCGAACCGAACCTCAAGCTCGAGCCGAATACTCTTCTTAGTAATTGTCATCAAGTCCGAGGTTCGGATAATTTCTCTGATCTCTGATAAAATTAAGTCGTCACTCGGCATCTCAATCGTACCTAGCTCGATCTCCCCCTCAGGGGTTACTATACTAGGACGTGAATATGCGCTATAACCCACTCCCGGCGCTTCCGGGTATTCTTGCAATAGTGTGCTCATAGGCCGAGCAGACAATGGTCTGCTGGATGCCGCAGAAGCGGATCGCCCAGCTTCTAGAGGATAATACGATGATACCATCGACATCGCATCGCTCTTCCCGTCCATCATAGTCTCATTCTCATACTGTTCCCAAAGCTCTGCCTGGAAATCTTCCCAACGCTTCTTTGGAATCATAGCTGGATCAAATTTGCCTTCTGCGGTAACTACCATGGTACCCTTCTCTCCGACAACAACTCGCGTGTTACCCCACGAGAAGTCGTCCATATGCCAGAATGAATACACTGGAACAGCTAAGCTGAAAACTGGAATGGCCAATATGTAGAAAAACATCCAGCCAATCATTTCCCATTTACGTCGTAAAATGAAAATGATCGCCTGCAGTCCATATACTGAAACCAAAATCAAAATCGAAGTAAGTGGAACAGAAGAAGCACTTGATCCCAATAAGTAAAACAAATAAATCAGATAACCAACTGTAACAGGCTGGACAATAGTACTCAATAAATCCAAAAACACTACAAACCGCATACTGAAACAGCAGAAGCCACATAATTGCGATAATGGCACTAACTCTACTAAATTGTGAACTGTAGAATTGATCCATCGACGACGTTGAGAAATAAACACATTCCACGTATCAGGTGCGACTGTCCTACACTGTGCTTCTCGAATAAACTTTGTTTTATAGTTTGAATGATATTTTAGTAGCAACGTAGTCAGATAGCGGTCTTCTCCCAAATGCAGTAGATTTTTCATATGCAGCGTGTCTACTCGGATTTCAGCGTAACTGTTGACAACAGCATTGCTCACAAATAAAGGCTTCTCATTATCAGCTGTTCGAATCCGGTACATCGAAAAGCATCCAGGCAGACATGTCACCGTGCCAAACAAGCTTTCGAATGCTTTCGCAAGATGATGAGAAATATAGTACTCATAGACTTGAATCATCGTAATTATAGTTTGCTTAGCGTTAGAAAGTGACGTCTCACCACAAAGAGCAATGATTTTCTGGTCATGTAAGAATGCAGAAACCATTCGTGTAGCAGAGTCAGGTGCCACCTCTGTATCTGAATGAAGTATTAGTTTCTATCAATCGACATATTACGTCACCTCAACATACCAGCGTCAACCTGTAATAGCAATTCATAAAACGTCGGACTTACTCCGATCACATTTCTGATCTGATGATACAATTCAAGTTCTAATGGACTCATCGGAGCATTATAGTGGACTCTGTTTAAGAAACGCATAAGAAGCATCTGAGAATCACGCTTACCGCGATTTCCAGGTCGACTGATTTCAGATGGTTTGCCAACCTTTACAATAACGACAAAAGGAACAATATGACCTGCAACCTCATATAATCCAGAATAAACTTTACCCATATTGTGTTGCTTCAATCCCTCGCCTAGGCTTTCAAAACTTAGCGGTTCAGGGTCAATTTCAGGCGACACACCCAGAATGTCGAGAACGATACGAGGAGTGGGCCTATCATTACCAGCTCCAATGATCATACCATCACAAATAATACACAGTAATTTTCGTTTATCATCATATTTTAAACGAGCTAATGAATCAATTGCTCGTCGCAGTGAATCTTCATCCTCAGTGTAGGCAGGAACCTGGCAGATGATAAACTTATCCAAATCTTCCGGAATTCTGGATTTGGAGAACTGCAAAGCAGCGAGAAACTTGACTCCTATCACAGACACTAAAAACAGAGATACAACAAGCAAGAAATATCTGGAAAATTGACATCGAACAGAATTTCGGTGATCAAGTTTACCAATATAGAAGAGATTGTGAAGACAAGCGTCCATTCGACTTCTAAGATCAGAATCTAGATCAAGTTCATCCCATTCTTTGGATATATCAGTACCTGCTCCCGACTGAAATATATCGACAACACTAGAATCCATGAAATCAGTGCTGATGTCTTCATCGGACAGGTCAACGCCATCCGGGGCTAAAAGTTGACGACCGCCTGCAATGTAACTGGTAAAATCATAAATATTCCCGTGTATAATTGCCATTACTTTGCTCTCGGAATTAACTTCCTTTTTAATAGTCTTAGCTGTGTATCCAACGTCCGCTTTCTTGTACGGTTTGAAATTCATTATCATCTCCATATACCAATCAGGCCGATAATCACCTGTGAACCAGCGGAAGTCATGATAGATCGAGTTCTCATCTGTCGTGTTCTTTCCCTCATAATCAAACGTGACTGCAGGGTGTATTGAGCCATTCACACCTTGGCAGAGAGCAGACACTTGTACAGGAAATAAAGCTGTTGCATCTGTACCACCGTAATCAAGTACATCAGTTTTGGAAACTATTGAAGGGTAATGACCTAGATATGTCTTGCTGAGATCAAATATCTGACCGCGGATAGCAACATACACCTTGTCAGTAGAGTCGTCTGAATTGTATGAAGACAACTCTTCTAACGATAAAACATGTTGAGTGGGACAGAGAAGACTTGGAAAACCGACTACCCTACCGTTAGTCTGGAACACAGAAAGTAAAATGAATACTCTCACTTACCGACAAAGAAGACTGTCATAAGACAGGCCGTAGCTATAATCATATTGATAGTGAGCTTTTCTCGCCAGGCAAGTCGAACATCAGGTCGAGGCATTTTACCCCAGCTGGCTATTAAACGTTCAGGAACCCACCAGGTATGCCATTTCACTAGGGCCAGCCATATTTTTCGGGCCCTGGACGTAGCTACCAGATCAATTTCTTCTTCATTTTCAGCAGTTATCTTCCCAGGTACTTCAATAGGAGTCTCGATATTATCAAACATATCATTCGTACCACTTCCGCCAAGTGTTAATACATCAGTTGACCGGCCAGCCTCTTCATATACATAAGATCCGAGACCGCTAGGTGAGTTCTCTGGAGGAAGCTGAAGAGTTGATCCAAACGGATTTTTATCAAAAGGTTCTAAAATTGACTGCCTTGTCGCTCTGATATAACTATCCGAAGGGTCCACCAGATTTCGCCAAGCGGTCTCAGATAGAAAAACACCGGTAGACCCAATCAAAACATCCCGATCACTCCAGGAATGATCTATAATAATTTGACGTACTTTATCAGCATCAGAGGCACCAATCATACTCGACTCATCCAGTCCAGAGAGGCCAAGAACTTCACCAAATGATAAAAATAAAGAAACATCAGTCATCTGGACACGTCTTGCGACATCTGATAAACCCAAAGCATGGACCTGGTGACGAACACACTTGACATCAAACTGATGATCAATTCGACGTTCATTCGGCTTAATGCAATGTACGAAGTAAGGATTTGAATTTTTGAATGAGGCTGTCATAACATCAAGAGCAGCACTGAATTGACCAGTTGCAGTGTACGACTTCTGTTCTTTCTCAGGAGGTGGTGGGGGTGGGGGAGGTGGTTGAGATGCAGCTTGTCTTTCTAGAACAGATTGCTTACGCAATAAGGAAGGCTGGCGTAGAGGCTTGGAAGATAATTGGCCCTGAAGAATAGTAGAATGCTGCCGAGGATGTTTTATGGCCACAACAGCTTTAGTGCCGCACAAATTTTGGAAAAAGAAAGACGATGAAGTAGCAAAAAGGTTCATGAGATCTCCAGAAATATCATCTGAATTTGCATCAAGAAGACGATCAACAGTATAGCTCACTTCTCCGTCGTAATGCTTGATGATGAACGATCCGGATTGCGGACTAAGCTCTAGTGCAGGGTTTTTCAAATATCTTTTCCGCATATGATCGAAGACAGAAGTCGGGGATTTAAACCGCCGAGTTTGATCATCAAGTAAAGGCAAGATTCCAGAGCGAGGTTTTGTCAATAGCTTTACAGTCTCGGTATTATCGAAATATTCTGCAGAAGGAAGCCGAAGATCTTCAATTTCGAATTGGTCTGTCATTCTTTGGAAGCAAGCATTGATCATGTAGTTGTAAAGCGTCTCATTTGCCGTATTATATAACAATTGATTTAATATCTCAGGGCCAGAAAGTGTCACTCCGAACAACTGAGGAGTGAAGCCCGGAAAATCAATTATTGAAATAGTATTATCGATGAGCGAATCATCCTGTGTGAGCTTGTCATTAATTGCCTCCATGACCCACTGTTCCGTCATAGCATAAAGAGTACGTGCAAGATCATCAGCGTGTGCACGAGCACCAACATCATCTAGAATAATAGTGACACGCTCCTTTTTGAACGATTTTAGTTTGTAAACCAATGCAGCTTCAAGATCATCGGGACGAACACCAAGAAAAGAAGCAATAATGGTCAAAGACGAACGATTCTTAACGGTAGCATGATTTTCGTCTCCATCGGATTCGGGACTTGCCGGCGCAAATTCTAACTGTCCAATATGAAGAATAGCCGCGAAAATTTGAGACAACTCGGCAATTTCAGTTCTCGAAAAATTAAGACGACGAAGAGCAGTTCTGAAATGTGAAAACCCCTCGTTGTCGTTGATTCCAATCTTTAATTGAGTAGGATGTCCGAGGTATCTATAACGTGTGTTCGGGTCGAGTCCAAGATGAAGGCGCTCAGATGGACTTGTACCGGCCAGAAGATAGTAAAATATGTGGAAGTTACGTTCGCCCGGAGGAACATGAGCAACTCTTTCACGATCTAGTCTGTAGGTAACAAATTTGGAACCAGTGAGAGCAGCATCAGAGTTATACTGATATTCGAGTAAAAGACCGGCTTTTGAAGATACCGGAGTAGACTGGTTTTTCGTAGTTGTTAGAGCCGAGAAGATAAATATAGCGGCTGATATGCGACTGCTGAGATCGCCATTAGTAAGAGAATGAAGTCTTGTCGAAACGAGGTTACGAAGTTCTGACTTTCCGGAACCGGACTCTCCGCTAAAAAAAAAAAAGGTTAGTATGTAGCTCGACATAACAGAGGCAGACACAGTATTCAGAGTATATGTGTGTTCGAAGAACCTACAGAAACACGATCAGCTGGGACTCTGCCCGTCTGCGTAGACGGTCAAAAGCGCGAGAAGCAAGCGCCGAGATCTCGTTGTCGTCAGGAGAAGAAAAAGTATTTATGGAAATGATAGTGTGAGATGATATGGAAGATATTGGCAGGCCATTATGGAATCTTGCGCCGAGATGAGCGGTTATACCCTGGTCAGTGAGCGCACCTGCTGGAAGCTGCGAGATATCAGAAACAGGCGGCATGACCGCGGCTGCACTTTTGAACTATCGGACGAAAAGTGCAAGCAACGTGAATATCCCTCAATTATAACGATAGAGTTAAATATCCAAAATATCCAAAAAAGATCGTAGAAATGACTGAAGATAAACGACTGGAAACGAGTTATATGTGGAAAAGTGAGCCTGCTGAGAGGGCCGATGCGATCCAATCCACTGAGGCGCGCGGAGACACTAAAAGCACTGAAAATAAACAAATAAGCGGTTTCTACTTTATATAGAGCAGCCGCAGCAGACTCAACGAGGTGGCGGTTGTTCCTGGCGATGCCGACCAGCAAATCCAAATATAGCAATTGGTTCAGTACAAGAGCGAGCAACTCGTAGCAAGGCAGTTCAAAAGTCTCGTTTAAAGCTCTCTAAATTTCGGAATTCGTTGATTGTATATCTTCGAGGCTGTCGGCTTGAGATTCAGCTGCAACAGGGTCCGCCAGACGCTCGCTAGTGAAGAAGCTGAACACGAGAACAGAGTGCGGCGGAGAAACACTAGATTCGGGTAAACTGTAAATATGCACCGCCACAAGGCTCCGCGTCTATACCGCTGGGACATGTTCCTGCGAGATCTAGCAACAACTTGACTGGTCCTTCCGTTGGATATCTGAGGTGCGTATTTTAATCTCGCAGAAATCTGCTGTCTGGGGTCTTTGTTTCCAAGGGCTTTGGCGTTGATTTATTGAAGTCGCATTTATCTGGCTCCGGAGTGCAGAGTTCTCTATACCGACCCTCTAATTCCAATACATATCCCGAAGCAATCATTGGGACGCGTTTTCACAGCACTTGATACTTGCTGATATCAGCTTTTTCCAGTTCGACAATCAGAGAATATACAGCATGGACTTCACTCTAGCGACCTCGATTGCCCAGCCGTCTGTGAATAATGTTTGTTCCTCCATGCGAAAATGGGCCGAGGATAACCTTCCGGTCCGCCTTACCTCGTCTGTATTGATTCTCTTCGATGCTTTCAATCTTTCGTCCTTACCCGATTTCCCTGCGGAAAAAGTCAACACCGACGACCAAAATTATCCCTTTCTGGCGGAAGTATGGGAGCATGCTCGCCGGCGAGCAGAGGACCAGACAATTCTTCTTCTCAATCCAGAGATTTCCCCGTCTGCTCCTGCATTTTGCGCTCTTCAACAACTTCTTCCTTCATTCCCAAACATCCCAGATCCAATTTTCTCGACTCTCAGAGTTTTATCTCCATTTTTTGGGCCTGGCAGATCATCTGTCGCTCTATCCGTTGAGATATCGCTTGATCTCTCCGGTGATGTCCTTGCTACTCGACTACGGCTGGCTGATGACAAACCAGATCGCGCTCGCATACAGTCAATTGTTGCCTCTGCCTCTGCATTTGCCTATCTAATCCATTCAGCCTCACCCGCAGAACAAGAGACACTTTCACTTCAGAATTCAATTGATAAATATATCGTATTTTCTGAAAACTTGCAACATAGACTTCCTCCTACTCAAGCTCAAGTCGATTCCTGGAGACAAGCACTGTTAGAGTGCTCCCTGACAGGCACCTCTGCCTTGGGTTCAATTTTCGCTATTATGTCTGGCATCTTGCTCTTGGCGAATTCTGATCCTGATGACATATTTGAAGGTGCTTCTCTGCTAGGTCTAAGCCCAGAAAAGTTTGATCCTGACTCCATCATTAATGATTCCTCAAAACGGTTTGATATTATTCACTCTGCTTACCAGTCTCTTTTGATGGCTGTAGTATCGACACTCAATAACTTTCTTTCCACTATTGATTCTTCTCAAAACGTTCTTGAGACCGATGCCGTCTGTGCTGTTGTGTCAGTAGTAGACGCCCCCCTGTCATATCGGCCCCTCTCTCTAAAGCCCATTTTTGAATCCGACCCTTCAGAAGGCTATATTTCGTCAGAAATGGTTGCAGATGGCATCAATATTCCTCAGACACCTTTGTGGATTACACAGACTCTTAAACACCAAGAGCCTACGTCTTCTCTCATTAATACATTTGCTATAGATTTGACTAGCCTGGTGGAAAGTGATTCTCTGCTCGCTCGTGATCTGCATTCCACTTCATTCAGCATGAGTTCACTTATTGCCTCGTCACGAGTATGGCATATGATCAATATAGCTACTAATGATCCCTCTGGCTCCCCATATTCTCCGGGCAGTCTTAACTGGTCTCAGTCAACGGTGATGGCCCAGATTCGATCATGGTTCTTTGTTAATTGGCTCCACAAGTACAGCGCTACTGATTTCACTGCTGATTTCAGTATTGATGAATTTATCGATAGATACTCGTCAATCTTGCACTCTAGTGGTGTTGATCCCAGTTATCCATATGCATTAGAGACTTGGGCGCAAACACAGCGTGGCTGGGGCGCCGACGGTTTTTTCCATGGGAAGCAGCGCATTTGGCTGCGAGAGGATGTTTGGAGAACTCTCGAGGGTGAATTGGATGGCATGCTTCTCAGCCAGAGACAAATGCCTTATGGAGTTCCTGTGCAAGAGTTCTACTCTTCTCCTCCCGAACAGTCGACTATAAACGCTTCAATGTCACGCGATAATCTGCTTGGCTATTCACAGAATGAAGATTTGACCATGATGGGTTCTGAATTTGCAGCGAATGATCCTGAAGCGATTGGCAGAAAGGTTGAAGTTGTACAGACAAGTCGTAAGCGGAAACTTTGGTTGACGGTTGTATGGGCAATGTCGTTTTTCGTTCCTTCATTCCTTCTGCGATATATTGGACAAATGAAGCGGCCTGATGTTCGAATTGCTTGGCGCGAGAAGTTTGCAATCTGTGTATTGATTGTATTAATGAACGGCTTTATGATTTTTTATATGAGTATGGGATAGAAAGATGGTCCAGGAAGTTATGTGCTAACCTTCTGCTAGTCTTTCTGGGTAATTTGATTTGTCCTGAGTATGATAAAGTGTGGACCGCACATGAAGTGTCACTGCATTCTGGTACCTCTGATTTTTATGTCAGCATCCGTGGGGAAGTATATGATATTAGTAAGTTATGAGGGTGTAATTTAGCTTTGAATCTTCATCATAACATCTATTAGCTAAATTCTGGAAGCTTCAACACTCAGACACTGATATAGAAACCTCAAAGTCAACAATGGAACCTTTTGCCGGTCTTGATTTAACTGAATATTTTCCTCCTCCGCTAACCGAAGCCTGTTCGGGCCTTGTGAGTAATGATGAGGTTTGGCTTTTGCCAAATAATACGCCGACCTACTCTTCAGCCATTCATTATTCAGGTCCTTATAAGCAGTCTGACGAAGATTCGAAATTATACAAGATAACGTGGATGGAAAAGGTTTTCAAGCCCAAGATCAAGCAGTATTACAAAGGTGGTTTGGTGGTGAAAAAGAGCGTTTTTGAAAGCTACGGGAGCGATGGATTCAACAATTGGGCAATCATTGATGATTCTATTTATGATCTGACTGATTACTTTAACACAATCGATACATATTCAAGTGACGACTATGAATTTATGAATACTGACATTTCTGATCTGTTTAAGGATTATGCTGGTGAGGATATCACTGAAAAATTTAATGCACTCTCGGTCAGCAGCACAACTAAAAGTGAGCATTTGACTTGTTTTAAAAACGTATTTTATGCTGGAAAGATAGACTTTCGTAAAAGTGCGAAATGTCAGACTTCGAATTACATTTTATTGTCAATTGCTCTTATTCTTAGCTCAGTGGTTATTGTGAAGTTTCTGGCATCATTACAACTAGGGTCTAAGCCAATGCCCGTACTGCAGGAAAAATTTGTGATTTGTCAGATTCCTGCCTATACCGAAGGAGAAGAACAACTGAGAAATGCGATTGATTCTCTAACTGCACTGAAATACGACAATAAGCGGAAACTTCTATTCATAATTTGTGACGGTATGATTACGGGAGCAGGAAATGACTTGCCAACTCCGAACATTGTCCTAGACATCTTGGGTTCTGATCCACGACTTGATCCACCTGCACTTCCTTTCAAGTCGGTAGGCGAGGGTTCAAAGCAATTGAACTACGGCAAAGTTTATTCTGGATTGTATGAATTTGAGGGAAATGTTGTTCCATACATTGTTGTTGTCAAGGTCGGCAGTCCAAGCGAAAAGTCACGACCTGGAAATCGAGGCAAGCGTGATTCCCAGATTCTGCTTCTTGATTTCTTAAATAAAGTTCATTTTCAAGCCGCTATGTCTCCATTTCAGCTCGAACTGTTCCACCAGATTAACAACGTGATTGGAGTTGATCCCGAGTTGTATGAATATGTGTTGATGGTTGATGGTGACACGTCGCTTGCTCCCGACTCTTTGAATCGACTTGTTGCTTCTTGTGTTCGAGACAGCCGAATAGTCGGCACTGCAGGTGAAACAAGTTTGCAGAATGAAGATGATAGCTGGTGGACAATGATTCAAGTTTACGAGTATTATATTTCACATCATCTTTCAAAATCATTTGAAAGCTTGTTTGGTAGTGTGACGTGTCTTCCAGGATGTTTCTGCATGTACCGTATTCGGACAGCAGACAAAGGTCGGCCTTTGGTTATAGCCAATGAAATTCTCCAAGAATATGGAGATGGAAATGTTAACACTTTACATAAAAAGAATCTATTGGCACTGGGCGAAGATCGATATCTTACGACACTCATGACGCGGCATTATCCGAAGATGAGATTCACGTTTGTCCCCGAAGCACATGCACAAACAGCTGCTCCTGAGACATGGTCGATTTTGCTTTCTCAGCGTCGCCGATGGATCAATTCAACAATCCATAACTTGTTTGAGCTGGCGTTATTGCCAGATCTTTGCGGATTTTGCTTGTTTAGCATGCGATTCATTGTCTGGGTTGACTTGATTGGCACACTGATGCTTCCATCAATAGTAGTATATATTGGGTATCTACTTTATGTTATTATTTCGAAGTCAGGAGCTTTCCCTTTGATTTCGGTATGTATGATCGCAGGCGTGTACGGTCTCCAAGCACTGGTTTTTCTTATTCGGCGGCAATGGCAACATGTAAGTTCAAACGGGAGTGAATATGCGTTAATGTAAGAGAGTTGCATATTAACCGACACTAGATTGGCTGGATGATTATTTACATACTTGCCTACCCTATTTATTCGTTTGCGCTACCTGTATATTCATTCTGGAACCAGGATAACTTTAGTTGGGGTAATACGCGTATTGTTGTTGGAGAGAGCGGTGACAAGCAACTGGTAGCTGTTGATGACGAAGGTTTCGATGAGCGAAGTATTCCACTGCAAACCTGGGATGAGTTTGCGGCGATAAATAATCTTCCAGGTCGGCAGCGACCCCAAATTGCAGGTTTGAAGGAAAAGCCCTATGCGACAGTTCACGCCAACCAGGCAGCTGCCGAGGAATCCTACGAGATGGATGACATGCAATCTATTTACTCTGGCCATCCACCTAGGCCCGTGTCCATGTACAGTGGACTTCGCGGGGGAGCACGAGCGCCGCCTTCGATACATCCAGACCCTCGAAACTCGTATCAGCGTCCGGCCTATACGCAGTCATACATTCCCAGTGTCTACAACGCGCAATCTGTCCAACGGCCCGGATCACGGCTTGACGGATACAATGGCTCCTCGATGGATCGACGGATGTCAATGATGTCGGATATGACGTTATATCAACAGCAGCAAGCAATGTTGCAGCACCGTCAGGCTACAATGCATCAACTAACAGAGACCATGTATGATAATTCAATTGCTGGAAAACCCAAATATTTATAATTTTGAATTTGACTTTTTGGATTTATTTGATAATTATGTCGTTTAATAAGGATTTTATTTTTGATTTTTCAAGCCAGTAGCAAATAGGTCATGCCGTGTAGGTGGATTTGTCCTAGTCTCCTTGAAACAGTTCGTACAATATCTCTAGCAATGTTAAATACAATAGAGTAGAGGTAATTCAAGATAACAGTAATGGATTAATAAAGACAAGAAATAGATCAACAGAATTAAGATATATTATTATCCATTGATTAGTGACAATATATTGATCACTGACACTTCAGATCATTCTGCGGCTTGCGACGGACTGGACCTATCTTGTATTAACATTTCTAAGGATAAATCGGCTTTATTAAATAACTATTGCGCGGACTAAACAAACGGAAATGTTAATGACCGCCGGTAGTAGGTAATCCGATGAAGAGCTTGAACGAGTCATAAATGAGCCACTGCAAGCCGGTTAAAGTGCCGAGCATAACTATACGAACAGGTAACCCATTCCAGAGGCCCGCGAATCCGATTCGCTTATATATTCTACCAGATACTTCTCCAAGGGATTCTTGGGCACCTCTTTCGGCGTTGATTTTAGAGACCATTACGTCCGCAGGATGGGAAACGATTGCGCAAAAGATGCCGGCGATGTAGCCGCCGAGGAAAGATACACCAGTTTGGCCGAGAACGGAGTAGTCACTTTTTTTACCTGGGAGCAATTCGTATAACTTTTCTACGGTGGTTTCGAACGTCGAAAACTTGACCATCGTGTACGGTACCTGTCGGAACCAGAGCGGTGCTAGACCTTTGTAAAGGCCGCCGTAACCCTCGGCCGAGGTAATTTTCTTGAATCCGTCGAAAACTGAAGAAGCGAAAGGTGGAATCGTGGTCTGGGTACGGACCTTGATGGCTTCCCATGGGCAAAGAAATAGATCGGCAATGAACTCGGCGCTGGCAGACGCGCCCAGATAGATCAAAGTCCGGTAATCATAGGCTGCTTGAGCTCCGACTAGGACAGAATATGTCTGCTTAAAGTACTCGTATCCGCCGTATTTGAATGCTCCTTGAAACTATTATAGTTAGACAGGAATCCCAAACAAGTATATGCAATACTTGAGAAAACAAGATTTTCATTACCGAATATCCAATGAAAGTTGCGCCGACTCCGGTCCAAATACCTCCAATACCTTCTGAACTAATGATTTTTCTCCATCCCTGGATGTTGGATGTGTACAGTTTTGGATCGACCTGGCGACGGCATTTTACGAGATCAAGAGGCGTAACGAATGAATGCGTCGGTCCGCAAGCTATTATCGATTAGTAACATGCTAATCAAATATTCAAGATTATTCACATACCTACAAGGCCACCAATAGCACAAGCGCCATAATAGTCAGGAGTGTAGAGCTTGATACCAGGTTTCACTGCTGTCTCTGCGGCAGACGAAATCCAAAAGTCCTTACTAGTCCTTCTATCTTCCGGACCAGCCGGTGCTAATGTCTTCGCGACGACGGCAAAATTGCTCGCAGGGAAGAGCTGCATGATTTGCTCAAATTAAATGTTGATCTCTGATAATGAAGAACTATCCACAGAGAAAGGTGAGCGGGAGATTTAAAAATCGTAATATGTGCTCGAATACAAGAGAAATTGAAATCTGAGATGATCTCTAATCAAAATCACGCAGGAAGTCTCCGCAAGACAGCTGTCGACCGAGGAATTGGACGTCGTATTTATTAGCGTTATTCTTTGATCCGGTAATAGCCGGGGCTTTTGATTCAGATTACAATTTTTTGTTACTACGTCCCGGATTGGCCGGGTTTGATAGCCGCAAATCCGAGGAGGGAGTGAAGTGTGCAGCTGATTGATTGACATGTTATTCAACTACTTTTTTATTACAGTTACTATTATTTAGCTTAATTGAAATGAATTATCATTGTAATCATACAGCTACCATTAGCGATTTGGAAAGTCTAAAGCTAAGCCCGAGTTGGGAGCGATGTGATGGGACATCTCAATTGCCAGAGAATCAGTTTATCCGGCCAACCCGTAGCAGCCTTGTATTAACATAACAACACACTGTAGTAAGTACACTTCTAGACTAATTTACAAAAATAGAACTAAAATTAAAACATAAACTCACGTCCGTTGAAGAATTATCCAAACTACTATACGCTCCTTTTCACTACCCTCACCGTTCATCGCCATATTGGGACCTCCGACGGTGGGCAATTTTGGCGAGGCTGCTAACACCGGCGTTCCTGGGGCGGGCGAAACACTTGCATCCAGTGGGACTTGATTGAGCTGTGGGAGTTGTGGAGGCGGCGCAGGAGGAGAAGCGTGAACTAGACATTCAATCACGTTCACGCCCTGAGCCAGATTAACCTCGTAGAAACTTTTTGGCGGCTCATTTGCTTTCCGGACGCCTCCATTTCCAGGTACAATGGTCGGACTAAGACGTCTATTGTTGAGCGACATGTACAAATTATAATGACGGGCAAGTAACGAGAATGATAGTGTCGGCGAAATCGTTACTGTGCTATATGCCGGTGGTAGAATTATCGTGAACGACTGGAACACTTCGGACTCATGCGGTGGGAAAACTATATGATACGGAGTAATCGTGGAGCCTTTTGGATGCGACGACACTGAGAAGTGCGTGATAAGCGCGTCGTTAATGGTTTTCCCAGGCCCTCGTAGGCGCGAATCGTCGGGCTTTGCGGGTGCAGCTGTCTCTGCATTGGAATCTGTTGCACCTGCAGCACTTGCCGAATCAGTCCCAGCGCCAGCGTCCGAGTTATCTACTTTCGGTGCAGGAGAACCCGTAGCTGAGTCTGCAGCTCGATCGTTGAACCGGGACGATCTGCGAATAGGAGAATTATCGTCTTCCACACTGGCAGCTCGACTCGATTTCTTTCCGGATTTCTCTTCTTGCTCTTGCTGGTAAATCCTCGGACGACCTCGGCCGCGTTTACTTGATGGAGGTGGTGGTGGAGGCACTGCTTCCTCATCATCATCTTCTTCATCCTCTGCAGGTACGTCTTCACCCTCGTCGTCTTCCCCAACCTGCTCCTCTTCGTCTGCTTCTGTTTCTTCCACGGACTTAGCTTTTTCTTCGACTTTAATTTTGGACCGCGATAAATTAAGCTTGATTTTCTGTGACTGCGGCTTCTCAGCAGGAGCAGGCTTATGAAGCGATATCTTGAGTTTCACACTCCGAGTGTGATCTTCTCCTTCCTCAACTTTCCGCTTCTTTGCTGATTTCGATGACGATGTCGGTGCCGATGCCGGCATAGAGGTGGCGAGATAATCAGCAAACACTTTTTCTTGTTTTTCCAGACGGCCCACAGAGGCTTTCTGATGTCTTGGTTAGCTGGTAGAAGTTGAAATTAATCTCTTGAACAGGCCTACCTGCAGATGTTTGGCGTCGTTGTAGACTTGACTTCCTTCCTCGTTAAAGTACATTGCATTACTGAACACTAAATTGAGATCTTCTGAAAACGCATCAAAGGAAGTATATTTTCCTTCCTGTGCCCTTTTCTATTTCGGTTAGCATGGATTTTGTAAGTTGAATTTGGAGATTCATACTCGAACAGTATTCAGCGCCATCGGCTTTTGAATGATTTGATAGTACTCTGGATATTCATCTGCGGATGGCTCATCAAGAAATATATCGGCATAATATCTACCGCCTCGTTTACTATTCTGTTAGCCTTTGGCGTGCATTTAACAATTGCCAGTCTTGTCCGCATACCCTGCTTGAAGACGGGTTAGTTGGTTAACGAGATCGACCATGAGCCGGTTTCGCTCAGTAGCTGCCTCGCCGTCCGTCCGTTTCGACATAATTTCTGAATTATTTGAGGAGAATATTTTAGAAACTCGCGCTATATTTAATTTCTACCTCAAACTTATATTTTAAGTCCGCCGTGGATATTCAGATTTAAGGACTACTAAAGTCTAAAGACCCAGAACTCCTTGGAGAACTCACATGACTACACAAAGTCCTCATTATTACATTTGCATAGTACGCGACTCGAACGCGTGGGGTTTCGTCGCGCGATCCAGCTCATTTGCAGGAAATAGTCAACAAACACAGTCAACACCGGGAAAAATTCGCCTAGCAACGCGTTAATTATTTTTTTTTTCGTTGCTATTTGGCAGCTTTATTGTTTTTCGTTTGAAGTTAAACAATACGAGAGTATTGCTAGAGAAAGGTGATCGTTAGTTTAACTGTCTGATACCACGCCGACAAAACACTTTGGAATTCAGCCGAGTAAAAACCAATCAAATGGATCAGAAAATACGCAGTCGGCAAGCTCGTTTACTGTCAGAAGCTGAGCGTGCTCGACTAGAAGAATTTCAAGATATGATCCACTATTCGAGCAGGTACATTTCTTGATTTTTTAACAATATTATGCGGCCGGCTAACAGTCCAGATACTCCGACGATCATTTTGAATATAGGTATGTTCATTCTGGTCATCATCCATTATGCATATCTGCAATAGTTGCTGACAAGGCCAGACACGTAACACTACCGAAGAACATGCTCAAAGTGATCCCGAAAGATTATTTTGACCCAGAGGCCGGCACTCTGAGGATTCTTCTTGAAGACGAATGGCGAGGTCTAGGAATCACACAGAGTTTAGGATGGGAACATTATGAAACACATGGTAATTGGATTACACTTTGATATTGTTCCGAACAGATCTAACTTTTAACCAGCTCCGGAACCGCATATTCTACTTTTCAAGTAAGTCAGCAATGATTTTCCTGACCTACTCTGCTAACAAGTCATAGACGATCTAAAGACTCAAATTAATCAGTATGTAGACACGACAATTCTCGAGCCTTTCGGCAGACAATTCGGGACTATTCAGGACCAATCGTTCCTGTCGCAAATAATATGCACAGGTACTGTGCAACAAAATAAATAAATTAAATTGAATACAAAGCGGGTGTTTTCGGACCCACATGCTGAAGCAGCAACAATTAAACTATACAGATACAAAGACAGTTCCACTCAGGATACTAGATGACATGATAAACGTAGGAATCCTCTCCCCTTTCAAAAAAATAAGAAACCAAGATAGAGATTATACATACTCAACCAATGAGAAACTTGAAATATTGTAACATGAACAAATCAATTTTTGGGAAAGCGCTTTTCAATTTAATCGTTCTTTTTTAATCCAAGCATTTTATTCATCAATTCTGGACGACCTTCTAGTTTCTTTCGTAGTTCGTATTTGGCAGTAACTTCATCAGAACATACAAGTGGACCTGCACGACGCCACTCTTTGAGAGCGAGTCCAACAGTATCTCCTAACTTCATACGACGAGAAATTTCCGCACGACGAGCTTTGGTGAGCTCTTCTTCATACTCCGGCCCGAGCCTCCAAAGTACGGACTCCATGTCTATACCTGCAAACGGGTCTTGACGACGGCGAGGTGGAGGAGGGGTTGTTGCGACAGCAGAAGCAGAGTCAGCCTCTTCAGCATTCGCCAGGTTCACCGCAGGATCAGAAGCAACGACTGGCGCAGGTGGAATGAGAATAGCAGGCTCAGGATGGACGTAGTCAACAGGAGTATCCCATCCTTCACCAGGCTTTAACGAGCAACCGGCCGTGCTGAGACCCAACAAGATGCCCTTTTCGTACGCCTTGACAGCGCCCCCAGCTTCATCGACTTTGCGAGATTTGTTTTCCTCACGCCATTCGTCCGGGGTAACTCTTCTGGCGCCTGTCCAGCCAATGGCTCGGAGCTGGTCTGCGGTCACGTCGACTGATTCATGGAAGGGATTAAACGAAATAGGATTGTAGCCTCCGAAGAAGAAAATCAGAAAAATGACGATAACTTTCAGAATATGGAAAATGAAAAAGGCCACGTCGATTGCTTTGTCAGTGTCTGTATGCTCCTCCGGCGGGGCGTCAGGATCTGGCGGGTAGAAAAAGGTATACAATTTATGCGACACAGTAAACAGTGAGATGCCTGGGGTTGGCGTCAGCCATTCGGGCAGGTCGGTATACAGCCATAAAAGAAGAAACGCAATTACCGAAACCCAGCGACGCATGTTATGTTTGAAAATTGGTACAAACAGTTGACCTTCGCGAGCGACCTGCGCGATGGTCTTGGTCTCATCGACGGGGACAAGACGCTGGCTGTGGTCAAACAACAGGGCGCCTTCTGAGGTCACGAATCCGGGCGATGTGGACAGATGAAACGAGGCGGGCCGACGATAATAGAAAAAGGTCGGTGACAACACTAATGGTAGAGTATTGAAGATGTTATGAAGAATAGAAACCGGTTCGTCTCGAGGCAGACAGAAGCAGTAGTCTTTCTCAGTATCGCCGTTCAGACGAACATAGATATCAATTAACTTGTCCTTTTTCTTCTCAGTGACCGCCGGCGTTGTCGCAGCAGCTACAGCTGCCGTCGTTTCGGTTACCACAGGCGGATCTTGCACAGACTCAGACATTATCTTTCTGATCGTGCTCGTCGTCAATTGCTTGGTTCTGGCACTCGTTCGTAGCCTCGTTGTCCGATTTGTCCACTATTCAAGATAGGAAGAACAAAGGGTGGGGCAAAGCTGCTACAAGTGCAATCGGTTCCTCATCCGCTCTTACCTGACGAGGTGTTTGTGTACAATGATTATGTAATATTTCGCTATAGAGGGCTGTATTATTTGCTACTATTACAACTGATTTAAATCTCTTTCACCAAACTCAATTTAGCTCTTTACAACCTATTCCAATCTGGTCATAATTTATTGTTTCCGTCTTACAAAACCAGCATTCGCTGGGGCTTGGAACTTCCTTCTAGGGAATTGCCGATAACCAGCTATCGGGAAACTCTCCACATGACTGTCTGCTTTGTCTCGTATTTTATCTTACAGATAAAGCTGACAATCGATTATACAGAAAAACGTAAAAATATGATTTCAAAATATCTTTAGGTCATATTATTCTCCTTTGCCTAATTAATCGAACACTTTCACCAGATTGCCCCTGCTAAGCCCGTTCGGCTGACGGCTCGCTTAGATATACGCCAGCTCGTCGACCCTCTGACCGTTTTCCCAATCTGACTTCAAACTAACTACCAAACTATCAATCCCATCTACAGGCATAATACTTTCAAATCCAAATACCTATGCTTACAGCATTAGACTAGAACAACCAAATGAATTACAGTAACAACAATACAATAAAAAAAATAAAAATAAAACCCGGCTACAAATAGTAATTAGTATAAACTAATGTGTACATGAAATGATTGTTTGTGTATGGCCACCATTATTAGCCAGTTTCGAAAAATAATCCTTGATTTCCCTTGCTGTCCACCTTCACCGTGCTCCTGGTAACAATCCGGTCAGTTCAAGCATCTAGTCGAACGGACCGTTTCGTGTCAACAACTCCCTTACGAATCACATCATCCACATTCCATCGTAACTTCTCTCCCCGCTCATTAGCAGGTCTGATCTTCAACATTAACTGATCTCCTAACTCGTCGCACGCCCTCAAAATAACATCCAAATCCTCCTTATTCAGCGCAGACGATAAGCAGAATCGCACACGCGAACTCACCAGTGGTGTTGCCGGGTATCCCACTACAACTACTCCAATATTTCGCTTAAGCATTTCTCGCGAAAACGCAGGCATCTTTGCAGGACAGAAAAGTAATAGCGGAATAATAGGAGAGTCATCGTGTCCATATACAATAAATCCAAGACGCTTCAATCCTAATCGTAAATACCGAGAGTTGAAAGCAAGTCTCTGCAATCTCTCTTCTCCTTCACCAGGAACTATTTCACCCATAATAGTGCGCAACGAGGCCTGAATCTGTGCAAGAATAGGCGGAGAAATAGACTCTGCGTACACATAGGCCATGTTGCCGTATTTAAGAGCGTCGATAGTCTTCTTATCAGCAGCAATATAACCGCCTGAAGCACCAAATGACTTGGTCAAGGTGCCCATCAGAATATCGACCTCCGCTGGATCAATTCCAAAATAATCACAAACTCCCCGTCCACGCGGTCCCATAGCTCCAATAGAGTGAGCCTCGTCAACAAATAAGTAGAATTTGTATTTCTTGCGTAATTCCAGTAATCCAGGAAGGTTACACATAGTACCCTCCATAGAATAGAGACCTTCAACAACAATAAGAATTTTCTTCCACGGTCGGTGGTGTCGAGGTTGTCCCTGGCTTATTTGCTCTCTCAAAAGCCGCTCGAGATCATGCATATCATTATGCTTAAACGTGCGGATGACGGCACCAGATAGACGGGCACCAAATCGAATAGATGCATGGTTAAGCTCATCCGAAATAATCAGACATCCCTTGGACACAAGTGAGGGAAAGGCAGCCGCGTTTGTGGCATAACCCATAGAAAATATCATGGATGATTCCTTGCCGACGAAACGCGCAACCAAATCTTCGGTTTCAAGATGTAAGTCAGTAGTGCCTGCAACCGCACGAGGACCACCTGAAGAAGTAGAGTATCGTTGAATGATATCAATCGCGGCATCAGCACATTGGCCTTCTGATTGAGCAAATCCAAGATAATTATAAGATGACAAGTTAAGAATATCAGTGGTTGTTCCTAGATATTCAAAGGTGTCACAGTTGTCATGAGTAATACGATCAAAAATCCGAATGAAGCGTCCAGGAACTCCAATAGTAGGACGAGAGAAACAGTCGTCTAATCTACGCTTCAAGCGGCGAGTATAAAAGGAGTCAAAATCCGAAGTGAGTGCAGCATAGCCCTAAAAACATCGTTAATTATGAACTGATCATTATATCCTTTCACTAATACTAATTAATTGTATTGGGATATGGGAGAGCTTTCAAGGTCGTCTGGAGATCAACGAAACGCGCCACCCGCACCATATCAGCTGGAAAGCGGTCGGTGCGCGCCACCGAAGCAAGGAACTGGAAAACAACATTGAACGCGTTACGACAAAATAAACACTTCCGCGTCCATTCGTTATAAAGAAATGAATAGACTATAGTGATAGAAAGTAGAAATCAAACGTAGAGAGGCACTAAAAGAGCAAGAAAAAGGCCTTTCAATTTGCTCTGAACGTATGGACGCGGAAGTGGACGCCTTGTTGGGGAAAATCCAAACACAGTAGAAAGCAAAAGTGAAGAAGCTGTAGACATACATTTTTCTGAATTAACGGAGCAAACTGTTCCTTTCTAAACCGTTTGCCGAAAAAGTCCTCTATGTGACCGATGATTATAAGAATTAAGTAGGAAATGAACGTAAAGATCAGGTGAAAGAGAGGAGGGTCTTCAATGACGACTTCTGGAACGGGTTCTCCCTTGGGATGCTGAGAGACATATTTATGCGAAGGATGAGTGAGCGGACCAAATTGCATTTCCCTCCGTTTAATCTCCTCAGGAGAAAGATCTAGTTTCGAAGCTCCAATAGATTCAGAGATGGTTCTGCTCAGTATAAGTGCAGGCGAATCTCCTCCGGACATGCCGTCGGCTGAGTTTGCAGTGCTACCCTGTGACGGAAGAGTCGCTGAAGGCAGCTGGATCTGCGCCTGCGCCTGAGCAAACAGGGTAGCCAGCTTCGTCTGATTTGCAGGCATTATCATCTGTTAAGAGGCAGGAAGACGAAAAAGAATGACTTGCCCCGGATAAAGATGGAATAGGAAGACAGTAAAATGCGGGTTGCCGGGAAGGAAATTAGCTTGCGAAGTAGACGTTGCGTACTGTGGATAGAATCATAAAAGGTGGTGCTATTGTGGCATATACGCAACTACTTACTCATATCTATGCTCCATTGCCAACCCAGCATAGGCTATGCCAGTTCCGGATGCGGAACATTCCTCAGGTAGAGCTGTCACGTGCATGACTTCATTTGGGTTTTTTTGCACGTGAAGAAATAGATGACAACTCTGGCCGGTGAGAGGAGGTAAGAGGCATTGTTATGGGAGACCGATTGAGCCAGACTTGAGCCAGACGACACGGAATGGCCGGCTAATCCGACAGATATCTCAGCTAATCTATTGATTTGCCAGGTCAATATTGCTTTAATCTCTGACTAGTCAAAACTAATCCGTCCTCTCAATCTCAGATATGAAAAAAAAAATAGAAAAAAATAGACCATAAGATATATAAATGGACCCCAAAAGACTGGTCTTGTTCCTGAGCCGGTCTGAGTTTTCGCTTAGCACACAGACTAGTCCTGAGTTAGCATCTGCCTGCCACCAAGCTATTACATAATTCCCAGATCTATGTATAATTTGAGTAGAGTGCAGGAGCTGAATAGAAATATGTCGACCGCAAAAATACATTCAGTTTGATTAATAGATACTTACGACTGAGTTCCAAAATTTGGATTGCAAGCTCGTTGCTGGAGGCGTACGGGTTCTAGAATGGCGAATCATTACTTCGATGCACGCAGTTTGGACAGTTCAGTGACCCTGCGTCCGTACGTCGAACCCACAGTAACCATATGCCAACAGCTCAGTGACTACTAACTGAAAAGACAGTGACAGACTTTATTGATATTTATTCGCAGCCTCTGAACTCTTGCAACAAAATCACCGAGAAGCCATCACGTGCTCGTTATTACCGATGATCGCAGTTCATCCATTGACCAGGCGGAAGGATAGAAGTGCCCAGCCCAGCACGGCTCAGTCGGCATAATCGCAATTGGTAGAGCCGGCCAGATGGTGACAACAATTCAGTGCTATATTTGTCGCACATATGCACATGTCTGTTTACCACCCTAAGAGCTTACAGAGGCACGAATCTACGACAACCTGTGCCGTAATAGCTCCTCTAGAACGATTAGTAGCCAGCCAGATGTATTTGGTCCGGCCAGCCAGCCGCCTTTCCATCCCACATCTGATCCAGTCAGACACAAACACTGCTATTGAACTTATCTCCAATATAATTAATTGATCCCTTCTAATCCCTAGCCGGCTATGGTTCTTTCCAGTTCTTTAAGGTCTTATTTATCTCGTCCGGTGTCTGGCTCGACTTCCTCCTCCGGCTCACGTGGGTGCAACACCAGCCACGACTGCTACTATATATGGAACTCCAGAGCCATAAGATGCACCCCTTGATAGCATCCGTGCACGTTACACTGCCTGAAGCGCCCCACCATACGCCGCACTAATGCTACTAACAGGAGTCACAAACGCCTTGAGTTGTCGGTGTCAACTTTCAAGATGCTGGAACAGTGGATTATCTGTGGTCAGATTCGGTAGATTTGCGAACAGCTTTGTCAGTATATTAATTGGAAATAAACAGTTAGAAATATAATGAGCTACTGGATGTGATAGTGGCTATTCAAAAGTAAATTTGGACAGACTGGAGTGAGCAGTGAGGAGAGTTTCATGTTTATAAGCATGGCGCTGGAATGGGGGCCATATGCTTCGAAAACCGCTCGTTCGTCGAAGCCGATAACTTCGTCATCAATAAAATCATTCAGCTTTGGCTCTGTTCTCATCCCTGTTCAGCTTTTTCTCCGTTGTTTTATTCTCTTCCTGCTCAACCTCTTCTTTCCAAATTTTTTATTTCTTACTGCTGACTCTTGCCTGATATTCCTTTGTTGTCTGCTGTCGCCAGCTGAATTCCAGTTATAGACAGGTTGATAGTCACCCAATCTTAGATCAAACTTTGCCGCATCCGAACCGTTCTTGTCATGTTCTTGACTTTTTAATCAGTGTACATAATTTTCTAGTTGGTTCGTTTTTCCTCTTTTTTGCTTTTGCTCTATTTTTCAGTTTTTTGTCGCTATCCACCTTGATGATATGTTGTTGGACGTGATTGCTGCCTTACTTTGGATTGGTTGTTGTGGTAGACCCCGCTAACTACTTATTTTTAGACGTCCCCCTTCACGTCACTTGTTTCTTGGGACGCCTCCAATCAACTGTCTCAGTAAGCAAAACTATTTGCCAAATTCTGGTTTTATTATCTTTGGATATCTAGTCTTTCAATTGCTAACCATTCTGCAGACTCGCATACTCTCCAGAATGATGCACTTCCAGCAGGACTGGAACGGCGCACAACAACATTCTGTTCCCGCTCATCCGTCTGCAGCATACAATTCTCACATTGAATTGCATCAGACCTATCCTGCGCAGACCGCCCAAACTTTTGGACAGAGCTATGCTCAACCCAATAATATGGCACCGAAACATGTTCGTCATATTCCTCACTTGCCATCCAAAACACTTCTTTCTGGCCAGTCTGCAAATCGACCTGGATCTCCCAGCATTCAGCCTTACTTTTCTGGCAATGGAAACTCTGAGCAGCACCAGGCACCTTCTATTGCAGCTCGTTACCGTCCGGGATATTCCCGCTCTGATTCTGCCACTCCTGTGAATTCCACAAATCCTAGAATTCGTAGTGCCTCTCAGCCGGTCTATTCAGCTCCGACTCCGGCAAGTCATTCTCGCTCTGTATCTAGCTCTGCGGTTAACCAATCCGAGTTGCCTTGTTATACGCATGAGTCTTCTTCTCAGCAGCGGCCAAGATCGATGATCATGGCATCCAATCCCATATCGCAGTCTACTGTAGCTGCTGCTACTCCGCGGTCCCCTCAGCTCTATTCTCTCGATACAGATCTCTCTCCGTACCAAAGATATGCTTCGCGAGACCCATCACCCTCGAGCCCTGCCGTACCGTCGCCTCAGCAAGCTCAGCATGTTTGGAATCGATCTCAGTCGGGTCTCATCCAATCTCCTCCAGCGATTTATGGCCGCCAGCAACGACAAGTCCGTCCAGTTAGTATGATTATTCCGCGAGACATTCAGCCTTCATCCTATCAGCGTCATTCTCGGAACAGGTCACTCGACACTGATTCTCCTAGTGCTCCTTCATTGTCACCATCACTGACGTCGCTGCCTCCTTCCGATAGGAGTTCATCTCCTCTTGGATCTCCATTTTTCTCTCGCTCGACTTCGTACAGCTTTCCTACATCTATGGGTGATTATAATCGCCGCAAGGCACTTCAAAATATGGAGCAAGCTGCAGTAGCTGCCACAACGACAAATTCTTCATGCTCTTCTTCGAGCTCTTCTTGCTCTCCCGTCAATATGCCGCTGACTTACCCCTTGACATCACGTGCGGCTCGACCTATGCAACAAGAGCCGTCAATGTTTGAGCCGCGCGTGGCTCTGGCCGCGAGCGAAGGGCTGAGTCGCGAGGCTGACGCGATGACGGCAGAGAGCATAAGAGAAGGAAGAAGTAGGCTCGACGGATCGAACAGATTTGGTTCAGCAAGTGCAGCTGTAGGACGAGGAGCAGCATGTATTGAAGTCGATCGTGCGAAGTCTAAGCAGATTCCGACAGCAGCGCCTGTCCGTAATTCAAGCACAAACACCCCAGCTCTTTCTGCTAGCGCACTGACGCCTGGAATAGAGTCGAATGTGTTTGTTGCCAGACTAAAGAAAGCGATTTCGTTTACTAGTCTAGAAAACGTCGAAGATAGTAGTCTTATAATGGTTCCTTTGACTAATCGGTCAAATTCATTTCCGTTGGTTGCAAATGCCAGAGACAGATCTAGCGGAGTTCGCTACACTGAGAAACCGCAGATTGATGCAGTCCAAGCAGGCGGAGTGAAATCAACCAATAGCTCCAACTCGAGTTCATCAGTTTCAGCAATGTCAAAAGCTTTGAAACGGCTTTCATTTGGTGGACTACGTCGATCGAAGGATGTATCGCCTACTGAATCTTCGAATAATATACATGCTGAAATGGTTTATGAGACCGCAACAAGCGTGTCTAACGGAGAACATGAAGAAAACATGGACCCAGTTGAGGTTCATAGCGACGGTGAATGCCAAAATGAGGATGCATATGGGAGCGAGTATTTGGACGGGCGCATCGCAAGAACTGGATTTGTTCCGAAAAGTATTCTTAAGAGTAAGTTGCAAATTTTGGTTGGATGCAAGCTATCAGGATTTTAACGCGTGCAGTTTCCACGATCACCCCAGCAGAAAACAATTTGCCTGAACTAGTTCGTGATTCGTATCATTCGCGATCTTCTTCTAGCAATTCTGTATCAATGAGTATGCTGGCAAACGAAGGTGGCAATTTACCTTGCCATCGATCATCGCCTTCCCAGTCGTCGAGCTCGACGACTGGATCGCCTGGCGTTTCATTTTCGCCGCACATCAAAGTCTATGATACGTGGACTGCGGGCGAATATGACCGCAAAATAGCAGACCACGCGGTAACCTACTCCCAGCATGTTATTGATGAGATTAAGAGAGAGATGAATGCATACAAGATGGAGATGGAAGTGCATGAGGAGTCGCGGTGTTATACATGTTTTTATGAATGATTATATTTGCATTAGAGCTTGTTTGTTGGTTTTACTGAGTTATCGTGATTGGATGTCACTTATCGGTTTAATTGTGAGAATGACGAGGTCATGGTATCCCCGAAGATAGTGAGTGAGTTTAATTTGTTTTGTTTTGAGCTATTACGAATAGCATAGTATCTTTTTAATAATAAATAATACGGTATCAACTTATCCAGTGGCGAGATGGGAGTTACTCTATTGGGCAGTGTGATTGGGACTGATAGTGTACCGACATCAGGTAGTGTAACAGAGTCAATTCAGCAGCGGGAGTCAGTACCGGGATTATGTTACCATATCTCACTCGTAGCACTTCAAAACGCTTGAACGAGATAGGCTGAGAGACCACAATTTGGAAAATTCAGATGCACTTGGGTTCAGGTTTGAATGACATAAGAGCTGACTGGCTCAATTGTGACCCTTCGCAAGAGACAGATTCCGACTAACGTTCGAAACAGGCAGTGGCAAACGTGACTACATCGAGACGCTCGCGGCCCATAAGGTATGGTGAGGCCCGGGAGGGGAAAGAGCCACGAGCTACCGTAGAGGTTAATCCAGGCTATAAGATATATATCTATCGAAGTGCATGTACATAATGTACAAAAAATATATATATGGATACATATGTTTAGTTTCAATTCGATGTAGCCGGTTGGAGCATGGATTCATTAGATGTGCATCTGTGTCTGTGATTACGAAGGTAGTGGGTCCTGAATAGTTGAAGTATACTGAGAAATCAGTCTTGAGCTCAAGTACACATCGGACCACGTTCGGAACATTAGTCGGCCAGTGTTTGTTCCGACAAGCTCCGAAACTCGGATTACTCTTATCCTTCATCTCTGTATTATTTATTGTCCGGTCACTTTTCGGAATTATCTACGCATAAAGTTCAAGGCTAATCAGGCGGAAAGCGCAAACATCAAGATAGAAGATTACCCAGTTTGGTGATTGCTATTACCCCATTATCGGTTGGTCCATCATCGGTTAGCCCATCGTGTGCTGGCTCATCGCAGCACAATCGGATTGTCGTCCGCGCAGCCTTTTCACGTGCAGTTCCGGAATATCTCCCAATTCCTAGGCGCCCCTTCGCCGCACGCACCAAACACCCAAGCAGGTCGGCTTCCCGACGGCACTTCCAAGTTCATCCCTTTAGAATACTTGACACAGCGTGTTGCGATAATACGTAAACATAGCAGAAAGAAGAGCAGCTATGTTGCAAGAAACCTACAGTGCGACTCCTCAACTGGACAAGCTGCCGGTCGAGGTGTTGTGGCGAATATGTTCAATGGTGAGTATCTATTTCCCGCGTTCGTCCCAAGCTGCAGAGCCCGGCTTCTAAGCAAGTATTGGCTTTCTAGGTCCAGCAGGCATCGCTCAGTAACCTGTCACAAACAAGCAAATTACTACATAAGAATGCAGTTCCTGTGCTATATCACGACGTTACTTTGCCGCTCTTTGCGTCCAACGCAGCAGGTATTGTCAACACAGTGTGTAGTCTGCCGTTCTACGCGCTACCGTACATCCAGCGTCTGAGGTTCACTTCGTCCAACAGTCTCGCTCAAGACGGTCAACATGCCCGCGAATTTCATACTCTACAGGATATTTGGGAAGCACATTTGCGCGGCATGGACGACTCGGTCGTCCATCTTCCCTCCGAGGACGCAGTAAAAATAGGGTCAGCTGTGTTGAATATGCCCTCAGTTCGAACTTTTGAATGGAACGCTTGTCGCGTCGCTCTCCCCTGTGAGCTTCTCGAGGCCATTTTGCAGCTTCCTACATTGGTCGGCCTGCAAATGTGTTCGGTTCCTCCTATCTTGCGCGCCACAGGTACAGCTCTTCCTCGTCTAAAGTCGCTTCGCATTCTACGACTTCGGTCGCTCGACGAAACGCGAACCATAGCGGGTATTATCAACGCCTTTAGCGATTCTCTGTCCTATCTCAGTGTGCGGGTCGCTGACAAAGACGATCTCGACAGTAGTGTTATTGATGATATCAACCAGCAGCAGTCCGATGTGTTCGACCTCTTTACAACACACAACAAGTCGGCATTTTTAGCCGTTTTGCTCTCTTACCTTTCTTATCCTCTCCAGCTAGATACACTCGCCCTATTCAATTTCCCACGAATTAATTTCGAGTTGCTGTGTTCCCGCATCGATCTATCAACTCTGACCTCGTTCAGACTCGATACTCCAGATTCACTGGCTCTCCGTACGTTGTCAGAGACTAGCATCCTACCAAGCGAGCTTAAAACTCTGGATTTGACCTTCAGCAAATCCTTGTTTCCCTTACATAGAGATGAAGAATATGAATTTTCGCCTCTGATGACAACATTGCTGCGGAACGTGCGCGCGGTCGAGAATTTGAATTTGAAATTAGTATGCGAGCCTCTTACTGAGGATCGCGTTTTAAATCAATTTATAGTTCCTTGGCTACTTTCGCTTGAAACAACAAGCAAACCACAACGACGACGACGAAATCACCATTATCACCATCGTCATCTCTCAAGCATGACCGAATATGAGAAACCAATCACGTTGCACAAATTGTCAGTTCACGTATGGTCAATTTCAAACTCTCAGACAATTGTTCTGGCACCTTGGAGTTTACCTGATCTTCAACGATTGGCAACTAGTTCTGCAGGGAGCCAGATCCGCTCTTTGGCAATTGATTTTTCACGCGCGGCAGTGCGGTTTCGAGATCTGGTCGACCATATGCAAAAATTTTCTCGCTTAAGAAGGCTGTTTCTGAATTATACGCCGACGGTGTTTTATGGCGCTGGCGTGTACGATATCTGCCAACGCCAAGCAGCTATGCTCAAAGGAGCTCTTCCGCGTCTCGAATTGCTGTGGATGAATTCCGTCGAGTTAGCAATGCCAATCCGGAAGCGACATTTATCGCCATCCGAGAACTCAAAGAGTCCGAAATTAAAACGAGCCGCTAACAAAATCAGTAAGAGTGGCATAGCGACGCCGATTGTGTCTGAGACTCCTGTTGTTCGCGCGCAGAATAGTAATAGTATTCTTCCTTCGCGGCCATCGACGGACGATGTTGGAGACGACGAATGGTATAATTCAGACGATCTGGATGAGGACGATGAAGATGAAGAAGACGAAGATTATGACTGGGATGAACACGACGGCGATGAATTCTTTGCAGACGACAATAACTTTAACGTGTTCACTGCCGCAGATCTGTTCTAAACAGCCAGTCGGCTAAGACGTTATCATGTGACGATTGCGGGGTGCGGGCGGCAGCTGATGTAGAGATATAATACAGAATATAACGACCTAATCATGTGCAAAGCACCAGTAAAACAGTAGCAGCAGATTAACAATGAAATTTGCGATAGAGAAAGTAGTGCTGGAAGCTACGTACCCGCGTACATATGCGACTAGTACGCAGTCAAATACAGATCGGCTGTCGATTGCTGTGAACCGGTACAAGCCAACCTGGACTGCCGCAGAATATCCGGAGAAAGACTCCAGGCCGGAAATCACAATTGTTGCAGCTCATGCGAATGGATTTCCAAAAGAACTGTATGAGCCGTTGTTTGAAGATCTCGTCGCATGGCTGGCAAGCAAACGTGTCGTCGTGAGAGAGCTGGTGATCTCAGATGTAGTGAACCAAGGTGAATCGGGTGTGCTCAACGAAGCAAAACTGGGAAATCGAGGTAAAGTCTAGATGCTCTTAATTGTTCCTGTGTAAGTTCAAGGCTGATAAATGGTCGGTTAGTCTGCTGGTTAGACTATGGACGAGACATCGTGTTTATGATCCAAAGCTTGCAACTGGAGGGTCCGTTGATAGGTCTGGGCCACTCGTTGGGAGGCAGTCTGCTGTAAGTTTAATGATTGAAAACCAGGAGGGATGAGGAAACTAAGCTGGTCAGGCTCTATATTGAATCTGTTCTTCAACCAGGTCTGTTTGCAGGACTGATCTGCATCGAGCCGATAGTCGATGCCAAAGAATACGATGCCGATCCAAATAGAGATATAATGGCGACCGTTTCATCGATGCGGCGAGATCTCTGGCCGTCTGTGGACGAGGCTCGGAAGCATTTTCTTCGTAACAAGTTTTATCAGGCTTGGGATATACGTGTATTTGATAGATGGATCAAGCACGGCTTGCGTCGGCTACCAACACGTGTTTATCCTACGATCCCAGCGAGCCTTCAGTTAATTAACGGTGAAAACCCATTGACATTGACGACCACGAAGTACCAAGAGGTGTTTACTTTCACTGGACCTTCGGAGGATTGGACCAAGTTGGGCATATCCTGGACTGACAAGCCTGCAATCGAAGCCGCGTTGGATACTGGTGCAAAGGGCGACGGACCCATGCCAGTGATTAATCAGTATCACAGTTATATTTACAATCAACTAGAAAACCTCACTAAAGCCGGCAAAGATCGGGATGTGCTACTGGTCTACGGCAAGCTCAGTAATGTGTATCCGCAGCTGAGTCGACAACTCGGAAAGCTTCCCCACGCTCGATGGGCCGTACTCCAGGAAACAGGACATTTAGCACCCTTAGAACAGCCGGGAGAAACTGCCGCGTTGGCGGGCGAGTTCATAATCGCGGAGCTTGACAGGTACGCGCGAACCGTGGCGGTCGCGGACTCTGAAAGCCGTGCAGTTGATCGAATCACGCCGGCTCACGAAACTATGTTTTCGCATGTCCGCCAGCTGCTGGAGCGCAATAGAACAACACAACCTCCCGGCCGCAAAAGTAAGTTGTAGTGGCGCTATTGTGTCTGTTCGCAAGTGTGGACCATGAAAGTGGACTGCTCTTTCTCACGATTTCATGACATATCTGTAGTAAAAGGATCTGCATGTGAACTACAACAAACTAGTCGTAGATAGAATTTGCAACACTTCATCTTTAAAATCTTCAAAAAGAAAATCAGTTTCTCGAATACAGCTTGCTTAACAATCGATTACTTCTGACTACTGAGCCCGGTCTGTGCTCAGGTCCGAAGGGGTCCATGTCGTCTACGGAAAGGCTGGCTTCGCTAAATGTTTATGCTGTTGTGGTTCTTTCCTCAACGAAGCACAACGCGGTCTGGTTGCCTGTTGAACCGGTCGACGATCTCGATGGAATAGTCCATGAATCCCGTACGTCTTTTACCAAGGGATAAAAGACCCTCTCCCCCTTTATACTGTCGCCGATGTCTCGGACATAAATTTACTACGAGATGCGCCACGACTGCCAAAGTTTGCGTGACGATTACTCTGTAAACACTCTTCGCACGAGAGAGTTATGCGAAGGGGTTGGCACTGTAGCGCAGAGACCCGCACTGCATGAGCCGATTCTGATAACGATATTGAAGAACTGACAGCTGTTGCAGCAGAAAATTTAGCATGGCGAGATCGGCAAATGCGAGGAGAGGGGGGCGACAGTCCGAACTAGACTCTGGCGCTGTGTCTGTTTAAATACTTTCGACCGAAGCATTGCAGCACTTCAACTGGCTTTCAATATTAGACATATCCGGTTTATATATTAACTTGCCCTTCCACGATTTCTCAATCTTCTTCAATGAACTGGTCTGCTGCGGAATATTTCACAATAGTCCGACACGTTCTACCGGCGTCGCATCCACGATCGAATCCCCGAGCGACTCGTACACCGACAGGTCCACGACTTTCGATTGTTGCAAAGGAGTATCTTCCCAAATACGAAGACGACGACGGCTACAGCTCTCTTCCTACGCTGTCCATTGCGTTCCAGCATGGCTCCGGTTTCACAAAGGAGCTCTACGAGCCGCTGTTTGTTGAGTTACTGTCCGCCTTGAAGGCCCGTGGTGTACGCGTTCACAGTATCATCATCTCAGATGTGTTCAATCAGGGCGAGTCATTTGTAGAAAATGAGGACCGTATAGGAGATCATGCTAGCTGGCTGGACATGGCGCGCGATGTTGCTTTAATGCTGCAGCTTGTATCACCCCCTGTACCTGTTCTTGGTATCGGTCATTCGATGGGAGGGGCAATCTTGTTCCAAGTGGCCGCCGCAATTTTACCAAACCAGTTCATTGCTCTGGTCGGCATGGATCCTATGATTGAGCATCCGGATGACCAGATTTTAGTCACTCAACCTATTGCTCAGGCTCTTGCAGTCCGTAAGGATCTTTGGCCGAGTCGTGCTGAGGCAGAGAGATATTTCCGCGATCGCTCGATATACAAGCGCTGGGACAAAAGAGTCTACTCACGATGGATTGATTCTGCTCTTCGTGACTTGCCGACTCAAGTTTATCCTTCATACCCGTCTTCGCTGCCGCCTCCTCCCCCTGGTGCAAAGCCTGTGACACTCACGACACCTGTCGTGCAAGAGGTTTACTCAATTGCGTCTCCGAATCCTATGCGGAATCAGTCGAAACACGTCTATCCTGTAACTTGTCTTGAGTCCGGCGACATCTATAAAAACATCCGCAACATTACCGTGCCGGTGATGTTTGTCTACGCGCAGAATTGGAACGTCATTTCTCGAGGATGGCGGAAAGAAAAGCTTTTACCGGACGCGCAAATTGTAGTAATTGAGCGTGCAAGCCATTTCTTCCCATTCGAAAAACCGGTTGAGACCGCCGCTGTGCTTGCCAAATTCTGTGCTGAACAGCTCCAGATCTGGGCGAAGGCTAATTCTCAGATGAATCCTAATCGGCATTTGACTGAGTTTGGCGACCTCTACAAAAAGGCGCTTGGAATCCCGACCAAGAAACGAGTTCCGGCTTCTAGCTCCTCATCTCGCCCTGCTGCAAGTTCTTCTTTACCCGTGAAGACTGCCGCGAATACGTCGACAGTTAAAGCAAAGCTCTAGATGTTACCTATTACTTATTTTATTCTGCTTTATTTGGTGTTAGGTGAAATTAATATACATGTGTCATAAATTTTATTCATCTCCCGTGGATTCAGTTCCCAAAAATAAAAAAAAGTGAAATTGGAAGCAAAAGCCTACAAATCAGATTAATTTCCGACAATAGTCGCTCCCCGTTCCATATCGACAGCGAACTTGGCTAACCACCCTGCTTGCTCGCTCAATTCTTTTGCCAGCCGCGCTCGAGTCTGCAATTCAATCCGACTTGAAGTGTCAGCCTTTTGCAGTTTTGCCTCAAGCTCCGATACATTAGCCTGTAGTCTACTTTTCTCCGCGCATGCTTGCGAATGGTCGGTCTCGAGCTTCGAGACTATTTGTTGAAGTTTGCTCGCTTGAGCTGAACGATCTATCACTCGTAATCTGAGCCGTTCGAAAACTGACTCTATATCATCTCCGGACAGGTCGACGACACTTCGAGTAGAAATGACACTATTGCGGTTTTCGTTGTCGTCGACTTGTAACTGCTTTGCAGCCGCCATGCGAATCCGCAGAAGCTGCTGTTTCATATCGACCAGCGAGTTCTCCAGCTCGGTTTTTTCTCTTTCGGCAGCGGACAGTCGCGCTCGGATAACCTCTGCCTGCTGGCGAGCCAGTTCCGGTGACGCTACGCCAGTAGTCCCAGAACCAAGCTGAGGTAACAACAGATCGTTCGGCTTTGGAACCATGGCCTTAAAGAGATTCCGAGTCTCTAATACCTGTCGACGCATCACTTCTAGTGATTGAGCATTGCGCTGTGTCTCACTTTGATATCGGGTCCGTAGAGAATGAAGGGATTCCTGTAATGCAGTTCGCTGCGCTTCGACTTCTCTCAGGCGTTCTTCCAAATTGTCCCCTTCTGTCAATTCAGACGGAGTTACTTCTTTTAGCATCGACATTCTCAATCTAGATTGCGGACGCATGTGTGCCGCAGCAAGCTCAAGTCGAGTCTGCATGGCAGCTATCGACTCTCTTCGAGGATCGTCACTGCCAATCGTACGTGTCGCTGGCGATAGATTCCGCGCTCGGGAGCCACTTGCTGGGCCGCTGACTGTTGCTCCGGTTTGTGAAGCAACTTCCTGAAGCTCTTCACGAATCGACATGAGTAAAACTTCTAAATTTTGCGCATTCATGCGTTCGGTATATAACTTCCGTTGTGAATCATCCAGCGCTGCCTGAAGCGCCTTAACGGTCTCGGTAGATTCCGAATTTGCTACTGCAACTCCTTCGTTCTTGCCATGTCTGGATTTATTCTAAGTCTGCATTAGTCACAACTCTGATTCTATGCAAGATCAAAGATACATACCTTCAATAAATCTTCCAGTTCCCTTCGTTTGTCGTCTGATTCACGTCGGCCCCGACGCTCCGCATTTACCGTAGCTTGGAATTCGAGTCGTAGTCTCGCCTTCTCCTGTTGTTCCGAACGGACTTGCTTTTCTAAGTCAGCAAGCCTTTTGCGCACGAGAGGATGTTGCAAAGCAGGATGATCTGATACCAGATTTCGCGAGTGGCGCATGCTATCATCTGACGAGTCATCATCAACATCGAGTTCTTCGAGCTCGTCATCCCCCGCAGTAGTCGCGTAACTTTCTAGCATCATCTCGAGATCAAGTTCGCGCTTTATCGACGACGCCAACTCTACGCTGACATCCGTCATCTCGCCTTGAAGTGTTTCGACCAGTTCGTATATGTACGTAGCTGAAGACACGGTTACTGATCCATCTTTCGAATTTTGATGCGATTTGAACGGCGCAGTTGAGGCTTGTTTGATCTGGTGAGCCGTAGAATGTATGTCAGGCATATGTAATCGACGCATAGTAGAATGCGTTCGTCCAAAGAAAGTTTCTAGTTTCTTGTTTTTGTCCTTCTCCAGTGAAGCCGAATTAGGCAATTCTGCACCGACATCTGGAGAGCTCGCAGGCGTTGAAGAATATGTCCTAGGGAGATTTGGTGACAGTGGGTCCGACGGCGAGGTTGGCATCGAAGTTGAAGATTCGGATGTAGTCGAGATCGAACTAGAGAGCGAATGTCCAGCGCGAGCAAGGACCGGTGAAACTGGACTTTGTCCAAAAGCGGGATTATTCGTCCGTCGAGTGGGACTCGTCATTGGTGAATATCCTTGTTGATGGCCTGTTGAGATTTGGATTCGACGTGGAGAGTCTATTTTAGTAGTTATAAACGAGGCAACGCTGACCTGCGCGCTGTCTATGCTTGAATCAGAGGTAACTCCACTATCACTGGCAGTATTGCTCATAGGAACGGCACTGAGAGCGTTCGGTGGTGAACTGGCCGTAGCAGCAGATGAAAACGAGCTTGAGTTTGAGCCAACGGAGCTCTGTGTTGTATGGTACGATATACTTGAAGTCGAGCCCGATGAAGCAAAATTCAATTCTGATTCTTCTTGAACGTTCTCCACAGCGGGTGCAGTTTTGAGAGTCCCCGCTCTTGTTAGCCCGTCTCTAGAAAGTGAGAACACGGAATGCTGAGATCGCACACTTGATTGCCGTCGCGGAAATGCCGGCTTTGAAGTTGACGCGACAGAACCAGTAGCCGTAGACGTCGAAGAAACTGGAGGAAGAACCGGGGCTGCCAAAACAGTGTCCGGCGGAGCGGTCGGTGTAGTGGGTGACACAGCTTGAGAAGAACCAGACCGGACAGACATGGACAGACTAAAAGTCGACTCGGTGGGTGAGCGAGTAATCTGTGGATAGCGATCAAGATTTCTTAGGACGACTGAGGATGGCAGCGAAGAATTGCTACCTTGCGCGCTACTATAATTGAGATTATTAATAATTTTGTCGCGAGAATTTGGCGGTGGTTCTAAGGAAACCACTGTTGTCGTTGCGGAACTAGGCGCTTCCAGGTCGGTTCGACGTAGACGGCCGGCAGAAGTACGTGGACGAAGACCAATGGAAACCATCTAATGCGAGTAGATCCCACGGGGAGCGACAACAGAAAGGAGATTGCGGAGAAGCACCAGAAGAATGCAGACCAGCTTCAAGAAAGGGATGACTGTTGGATCGTTTGCTGAATTGGTATATTTTTGTGTTCCCGATAGAGCGCAGTAGTATCAGCAATAATAACAACAGCAGTAGAGACAGCAGTAATAGCGGCAGTAGCACCAGCGGGGAGAACAGCAAAAGGAGAACCGAGAGGCTTATTACAGGGGGAATTTCCAGCCGGGCTGTTCGAGCGCCTCCTTCGCAGCAAGGGACCTATAAATATAGCGATATAGACAGTGTCTGATCGAGCAATTTATTATCGAATTCCAGACGATCAGTTGTTCCAATTGTTTAAAATCAAATATTCCATAATAACGAATCTGCCGGTTTGTGCGAGTATTAAATAAATTCTCCACGCGTCTAGCCGGCCAAAACAACGCGACGCGCCCTTACTGTTTTCGGTCAGTGGCGCGTCAGAAATGTGCAAGCGTTGGCTCTTGTAGAGCTCCTATTTCTTCTTTCCGCCTACTATAAGCAAGATTATTATGTTATTAAGATTCTCGTACGATCAATACGGAACCAGTATATTTTGATCTAGGCCTGTAAGTTATATAATATTTTTGCTATGCATGCATTTTTGTGTTCCTGCATGATCTGCTTCCGTCGTTCATGATATGTTCCTGCAGATATCTCTTTCAAGCTGCATGAGCCAATGTGTACATGTACATAGCATTCCATCCCGCCGCCAAATCAAGCCTGTAAAATACGCTGACATGCAGCTTCTACGTCTACAACCTCCTTCACAGCTTCAACCGACAGCACAACCGGATTATGACCATTTACCGCGACATTGTCCTCAATCCGTAGACCCATTCCCCTGAACGCTTCCGGAAACCTCGAGTCGTTCTCAGGGACATATAACCCCGGCTCAATAGTGATGACGTTCCCACTCACCAATGGTATCCTTCGAGATGTCAACGGGACGTCATGAACATCTAACCCAAGATGGTGACCAACGTAATGAGGATACAGAACTTCGGAAAGGACTGCTCGACTGACTTCAAATCCAATTTGCTTGATTTCGTGCGCAAAGATCTCGACCGACTGTGCATGCAAAGATTCTAAGCTCGTGCCGGCGACTACTCGATTGATCAGCGCCTTTTGTGTAGACAGGACAGCTTCATACAAATCACGTTGTGCAGCTGTAAACCTCCCATTGACAGGCCATGCCCTAGATATGTCGGCACAATAACCTCCATATTGGCCGCCCGCGTCGATCAGCACCAAATCTCCATCGTGAAGCACATTGTCATTGCGCGTGTAGTGTATTGCAAGTGCGTTCGTTCCGCCGGCAACGACTGGCACGTAGGCACTTTTCTCACATCCTCCTCTCCGAAACCCATAATCAAGCGTCGCATCAAGTTCGCGCTCGGTTTTGCATTTCTCTCCTGAGGCCCAGGATATTGCTCTACCTGAAATGCGACCGGCAGTCCTCATCACAGCAATTTCGGCAGCGCTCTTGACTGCTCGCAGTGATTGAACTAGAGGTGCAAGCGGTTTGACGGCTGAAGCTGGAATTTTGTATTTCTTGATTAACTCTGTTATATGAGCCTCAGTTGTTGCATGTCGAGCATTTCCTACTGCGGCACTGAAGAAGCCAGCCAACTTAGAAGGGCCAGGTCCATAGTCCATAAAAACCTGCTTTGCTCCTTTTAGAAGACGTCCTAAGTATACGGGTGCATGATCTATATCTCCCGCCTCGTCGGCATTAAACACATCCAAAGCACCCTGAACACCTGTTCGAGGACCTTCCCATAATTCTATTCGTTCGTTTTTCGGCTGCACAAACATATGAAAAGTATAATCATCATCTGTGCTTTTCTCGATTATCGCCAGCGCCGTCGGCTCATTGAATCCTGAATGCATTTAGTCATCCTCTTCTATTTCCTCGGAAAAGTTCAAATACCTGTCAAATAATAAAAATCCGGGTTCTGATGAAATTCGTAAAAAACAGCGCCTGATCTCGTTTTGATCTCGTTCCCGACAAGTATTGCGATGGAGCCTAGTGGCATTTTCGCTGCGAGTGCAGCTCTCCGTTCATGATATTCCAGAGCCGAGATTCCTGGGGTAATTTCTCCTGACTTTAACAAATGTGGATGTGTTTCGTGCATTGGCTGCCCTATCAATATTGGTTCGCTACTCGTACTATATCGCTGTAGAGAATTTGTTCGCAATAATCCGCGGTGAGCAGTAACTACATACTGCTTCCCCAACACTCGCCATTGCACGCTTCTAATTACACGACCACAACTCGACCGGGCTAAACCGCGCATTATCGATTCTACGAAAATCTGCCGAATCTTAATTCCAGCTTTCAAATTCTATTCAAAAAACTAAGACATCAATTCTTTTTCCTACGCTCTGGAAAGTACATATATACTCCCGGTTAGGGCTCGAAGAAATCCCAATAGGCCATTTCCTTCACCGTGGACAAGACCGGCAATTTAAAGCCCATGGCTTAAATCTAATCCGCGTAGTTGCAAAATCGTTTTCTATTGTGGACTCTTAGTTCCCGGAAGTAACTTCAGTCGACGAGCTGCGTCATCGAAAAAATGCGCTCGCGAAGATCGTCCACCGCTGGTCGGCTGCCCGTAGGAGTTCAATTGAACAGCGGAAGAGCTGCGAGGAAGCGCGCCTGGAGGCGGTGAAGACGCTCGACTCGGTGGACCCGACGAGCGCGTGGATTTAGGAACTTGTTCAGCCGCCAGAGAGCCATCATACAAGGGTGGCTCGACAACTTCGTCTTCACGAAGTGGTGTTCGTAAAGCAGTCGAATAACTCGGCACTCGCGAGAGAGCTTCTATGTCCAGATCACCTTCTCCAGGTGTACTAGGTGTCATCAGAGGAGATCCAATTGGCGATGTGCCTCGAGATAGATGCGGTGATGTGCCTCTCGACAAATGCCAGTGTGCAGTCTGGTCAAGGCCGGCTACATCAAGTGTGTTGGTCAGCGGTGTTGAATGGCCCATTGGCGTAACACTTCCAGAGTGCCGACCGGGGAAATAAGAGTCCGTTGAAGGCCCTGCGCCGGGAGGTCCCCCACTAGGGCTGACAGAACCGTGCAGAGCTTGTGTTAGGGCTAACGCTGACAACCCAGCGTGCAATTGTGCTCGCTGCGCATCCAAAGACATCATGCCTAATCCTTCGGGACCATCCATCGAATTTCGACGACTATGAATCCGTGGAGTATTGGCTCCACTTGCGCTGGGAGTGTTGAAGCCGGAAATCGGAATGTCTTCCCATAATTGATCATAAATGTGTTGATCGTACCGTGGAGGAGCAGATCCATCCGCAACGTCCGCAGGAGCTGGCTCGAGCATTACAGGGGCTTCACTATTTAAATTACTAACCGCGACATGTGGTGAAATAAATAGAGCGATCGGTAGCGATGCTCGTAATTCGGACACATGTCCATCTGGATTCTTCAAGCTAATTGCAAATTTAAGTCTAACATGTTAGACAGAATATTAAAATATTAAAAGTATTATGTCAATACATACTTATGTCGCACCTCAATATATCCTGGAATATCGCAGTCCTGAGTGCATTTGGATAAACTCGGAGGAATCGCGAAAAAGTCACGGATACTCCAGACTGATTCTGGCTGTTCGTCCTCGAGCTGATCTGGTGCTGGTATAGTTAACTGGACAACGGTACGGACACCAGCATGTGCTGGACCATGAGGAATATGAAGTGTATAGTATTCTTTGAGCACAATCACTATCTGGCCAAGTCGTAGTCCTTTGAGAAGGGGCTGTAAAAGAAGATTAACTTCTGTAGCGCCTCCAATCGGTACGGCTTTGGAAGGGATGCTGATAGAATAATCGACTTTACTTGGCCAGACGTTCTCGATTGACTAAAGCAGTGAGATGGTGTATGACTAATTCATTAAAAAACTTACCATAGTTTGAGAAAGCTCAAGAGCTTCAGGACCGAGAGTTCGAACGACTCGCATATGCTTGATTATTAGAACGGACGATAGTGAGAATGTCATGAAATCTTACTTTTTTCTTCACAAGGTTATTCGCAAATCGTCCCCGTTCAACAATCGCCTTCATTCGATAGACAACTGAGCCTCCATCGAGACCTTCAACAGATTCACATAATGCTAAACAATATTATTATTGATTCGATGCAATACAAGAAATCGTATACACCTACAGCCAGGAAGAACCATTTCAAAAGGATATTCGTAGTTTCCTATTTAATGAGTATTGCACCTTCCTAATTTATGTAGATAAAATACCTTGAGAAAGCGTATGGCTAACGTGCTTGTTCTCCCATTCCAGGAAGTTCCATGTGTGTTCGAAAATGACTTTTTCATATCGATTAGATCGCGGAGTGATTCCCCGGGCGCTCTGAACAGTGTCCTGCCAGCTAAAGGAGTCAGTGATTTGCATACTGAACAGTAGCAGGATATACACACTTCATTCGAACAGTTCCGTACAACCGCAGAGAAATGCGTTTTACGGAAACAGACTCCATGAAAGACAGTACAATAGCTCCCTTGACAAGAACACCCGCAGACTCCTCCGGAGTGCCACGAACGACAATCACATCATGCTCAGCAGAGTAGAGTCTAGAAGAGAAATTAGAATATTGAATATAGGACTGCAATACCACACGCAGAAAAAGGACAAAAGCAAATACTAAGCGCAATACACATAAACTTACCTAATATCAAACAGCGATAGCGAGCTACTCGACCGCTGGAGAATATTCATCGCCACAAGATCGTATCTAATGGTCCCGATCAAACAAAGCGGTGGTGCAAAAGGACTAAATTTGATCTGCAAACAGCTGGCAGACACGTGAATCGCAATCTGACTTGACTCACTCACTCGGCTTCTCAGTTCTGTCTGCTGTCGATGCTGATCCCAATTCGGAATCTCAACAACAACAACCAGTAGTCTCGTGATAGTTGCCGTGTCTGTCCGCTTATGCTTGTTGTATCCGTTCAAAATCTGCTCGTCCAAAGCTCTGTTCTGTTCTGTCCGCGATGGCCGGGAGGGTTAAGTGGCGGAGGTGGGGGGAGTCATGTGATGTCATGTGATTATTGGCAAGTAACGTACGCAGATTGATTGACCATCTGGTGGATCTAGATCATCCATATGGTATAGATAGTGTTTTTTTTATGATTATATTTAAGTGGACAGATCAGTATCTATCACTATAGACAGTCTTAAATATAAGGCCTCAAAAAATTTCCTATACACTATCTCGATTACTCGTGCGAAACATCCATGCTACTGCGGCAACCATCACCGCCAGAGCTGACGATGCCAGGACCATGGGCACGAGCGGGCTTTCCTTTTCTTCCGGTTCCAGTCTGACATTTATGTTAGTCAATTTTCAAATTATAGAAAACTAAGTCACCTACATTGGAGTCGCAGTGCTGGGAGACTGGGCTGCTTCAGCTAACTGAACAAATAATTCCGAAAGTGAAGATGTCCATGCAGAACTAACATGCAAAGGTGCAGATAATCCCAGTTCTCTTGTGTAAAGATCTGGTTGGACATCGCATCTCTGCTGTTGCTTGTCCAAATCAGCTTTTAGTGCTGTAAAAACCACTGGAAGTCGGTCTAATTGTGGATACTTGGTCTGACGCTCCAATTAGTAGTAAAACCAAATAAAATTTTTCAGACTTACACGAAGATCAACAATATATTGAAAACTATCCGGGTTTGAAGAGTCGTATGCATAGCATATAACATCACATTCATCTAATTTCGAGGTGTTTTCTAATACTGCTGGTTCCAGTTCTCCCAGTTCTTCAAGCTTGTAAAATGTTAGAAAGCTAGACAGCTAAATAATTACACTCACAATTAAATAGCATTGCTTTCCACCTTGCATCTCGACACTATTAACAGCTATGCGTGGCTTAATAGTCGGCATGTATAAAGGATAAAATTGTCGACTTAGAAATCGATCCAACAAAGCACTCTAAAATGATTAGTGAACTTTGTATATCAAGCTATTCAAGATCAAGTCTTCACCTTTCCAGCAACGGGAGCCCCAAGAACGTAACAGCTAAATACATTTCGATCAACTTTGCCCACTTTTGGCCGAGTGTTGCGTCGTCGTCGAGGTTTTGTTACTTTCAGTGCATCTGTCGTTCCGCCACGTTCTGATCCTTCAAAACCCAGCCATGCTAGATACGCTAGAGTGGTCTTATGGTCTTGAAAAGTCGTCATGCTCCATTGAGCAAGCCAGCCTTGCAGAGTGATATAGCCAGCCTCATTACAAATAGTAGTCCGAGGAAACAGAGATTTTGCCCAAGGCTCCGGTAGCCCAGGCGTGGGTGCGAACAAGGCTTCTAATTCTTGATCACTTAGTCCGCCATCATTATCTTTATCAAATAAAACAAAAAGATCCACGAAAAATCTATATCCTGCAGGACTCAGTTCTACCGAAGAATATTGTGGAACATCAAACCGGGGACAGAGAAACTTGTCGCTGAGAGATAAACTATCAGTGTAATGAAACGTTCGGAGAATACCCCAAGTAGTTTCATGTCGACCGTTCTCTGTGAATAGCTTGTTCAGCAAAATAAATCCTTGCTGTGAAACTCCTTGCGATGTGCCCGATCCAGGATCGATTTTGTCAATAAACGACTTCAGCTCACCAAGTTCATCAGCATCGAACTTTCGGTTAAAACACTTCATTTGTAAATCATTCATTTCCTTGTCGTTGAGGAAGCCATCTTGGTCCCGGTCACACAAGACTGGATGCAGGTGAGAATAGATTATATAGACGGGCAGCAAACTTACAGAAAATTCGCTGCAGAGCAGCGACTGCAGGAGGTTTGAGATTGAGTTCTTTAGAATCAAAAAGTGGCGCAATTGGATATCCTACTGCTCGTTGGCAAAGATAGAAGACCTACATGAGATTAGTCTTAAGTTGTCAGACAAGAGGTGCGACAATAACATACTTGATTGACGTTGTAATGATTTTTTGCGCTGGCACGAATGCAGGCCTCTATTTCTTTGAATTCCTCCATGACGGGAATGATCTCGTCACCTAATAGCTCTGACGAGTCAGCATCATCAAAATCGCATTTGTTTGCACACAGAACAATCGGCACATTCACACCAAGAGTACGGAAATGCGGGAGCCAAAACAGCGAAATACGTTCGAACGTATAATGATCAGAGTAAACTAATAGAATGACATTGGCACGCCGAATTTCATCGTTGAGTGTCTGCCGCTCCAGAATGTTTGGCGAACTGTCAACGAGCGTCATAGACATGTTCTGTCCTGTTGCCGTCAAAAGCTCCTGTGGAATCGTCACTGGAGGTACTACATGCTGGATGTTTGGCACAAATGTCTCTTTCACGAATGAAGTGATCAAACTGTACTGTCAGTTGCCACATCTGCAATCAGAATAAGGAATACATGGTACCTCGACTTTCCCACACCTGATCTCGTTAGGTAAGAACTCCTTCACTACATGTCGATCGGCTCACCTTCGTCCCCACAGATCACAAGTCTCACATCAGAAGACATTGTGGATTTTATTTTGGAATTCAGTATCCAAGGGTCAAATTCCCTAAGCACCGCCCAAAACCAACTAAAATTCACCAAACGTATAATTAAATCCTTAGAATTCGAGCAACTCTAAGCTCCCACCTCATTCCTTACTCCGGCCCCGCCAACTCTCAAGCTCTCACGTGACCACTCCAGACCTTTCGTCCCCGCAATCTTTGGCGGAGTTGGTCTCCAATAAACTCTCTGGTTGTATGGGTTTCACTTAGACGAAGGCGGATAACGAAGGCTTTGCGGTCAGTTTTGGTCTTTTTTCGTTTTTTTGGCAGAGATTCCTTTCTTTTTTTTGATATTTTGAATTGTTTTATCTTTTTCTGCCTCATTGATTATGTTTGTTCTTCCTCCGCCGCCAAAGTTCCCCACAGGAAGCCCGGCTTATGCAGCTGCCATAGCCCAGATGCGAGATAACAATGTCGACGCACACAACACGCTGAAGTTTCCCACCGGTGATGAGTTCATGTTTGCGACAGGTGAAGGTACTACTGTCTTTGTCGTTCGTGTATCTCATTTTTGAGAAAACTGAATTTCTAGTATCAATGAATCTTTTATGAAGCTTGGCTAACCTGGCTCTCTAGGAACTTATGTGCTTCGAGAAGATATCCGACTTGCTACTCCTCCTCCTCATCCTTCTGAGATCACTATTATTAATCCAAATCCATTAGCTACTACTCCTGCACCTGTTTCAGCAGGTGTCCGGATATCGCTCTGCTGCATCAAGTATCGGAACGACTCCAATCCGAGCGTTATCTATCGGACCAACACGAACCAGCTTACGGCTACTGACACCCGTTCATCGGGTGGTTCGGATTATGACGAACGTCTCAGTGATATCAATTCCCTTGCTGCTGCTACTACTAGAAGTATGGGTTTATCAGCCTCGCTAAACTCTCAATCGCAAATTAGCTCAACTCTAGAATCCATCGACAGTGCTTCAAACAACAATGCTCTTATGGTCATGCTGTCAAATGCTAGCGGTTCCTCTTCTAAAGACAAGAAGCGCCGGCCGAAGATGAACATGGCCAAGGGAAATTCGTCTTTCGTCTCGAGATTAACTACTCATGAACATCTCTCTAAACGGCTAGCTGAACGCAGCTCAGAAGATCTATTTTTCTTTGCGAACGTCAATCGTTCCTTCAATTGGCTAGACTTCGCCTCGCCAACTTTGAAACATGAGCCTTTGACGAAGATTTTATTTACTAAAGCTCATGTGATTAGTCACGATGTGAACCAGGCGACTAAGAGCTCGAGTCATATAGACCTCATCCTGGGATTCTCTACTTCTGACATCATCTGGTATGATCCGATAAGCGCACGCTACAATCGACTCAATAAAGCAGGTTGTATGAATTCGAGCGCTTGTGTAGATATTCGGTGGATTTCTGGATCGGAAAATTTGGTTATGGCTGCCTTCTTGGATGGCTCCATCATGATCATACATAACGAAAAGGAGGATTCGAATTTCGCAGACGACTTCGCGGCTGGGAATTTGCCCGATTCTTGTAGAAAGCCCGCGAAGGATGGTTTTCAGGTCGTCAAAAGTATTCATTCCGCTAACAGAGCATCGAAATCAAATCCCTTAGCATACTGGAAAGTGTCCAGACGACCGTTGACGTCATTTGCTTTTTCTCCGGATGGACAATACATCGCAGTCATCTCCGAAGATGGATATTTGCGGATAATTGATTTCCTCAAAGAAAAGTATGTAACTTCTATGTCTTTGAATCTACTCAAATGTTCTAACAATGCAGAGTTGTGGATGTTTTTAGCTCGTATTACGGAGGCTTTCTATGTGTGTGTTGGTCTCCCGACGGACGATATCTATTGACCGGTGGACAAGACGATTTGGTATCTGTGTGGTCATTTGCCACACGCACCCTTGTAGCGCGTTGTCAAGGTCATCAATCGTTTGTGCGCTCTGTTGCCTTTGATCCATGGCGATGTGACGAACGTACTTTACGATTTGGCAGTGTGGGTGATGATTGCAGGCTGTTGCTTTGGGATTTATCTATAAAGGCGTTACACAGACCTAGAGGAGTAAGCTTGTTTTTTTGTTTCAAAAGTGTTTCGTTTTTTAATTCAATCTAGAGCGTTAATAGAGGAAGTGTATCTTCTCGATTTTCAAATACAAGTCGGCCCTATTTAGACATTCAAAACATACGGTCAACGAGAGTTCGATCAGATTCAAACGCTGTAGCTGCAGACGACGACGACGCTTATCATCCAATTGCATCTAAATCCAGTGTTCCTATTATTCCTCCAGTTTTGGTACTGTCTAACCTTTGTTTCTCTTTTTCTTCTCAATACTAACCGACGATAGTCCAAACAAGTCGACCCCGATCCGGTAACCTCACTTCATTTTTTGGAGGATAGTATTATAATAACATGTCATGATGGTCATATCAGGACTTGGAATAGACCTGGTGTTCGTACAGTCGAAGGTGTAATTCAAGCATCTTAGACTGATTTTGTATTGCCTGCCTCTTCGATCATGATATGAATTGAGGAGATGTCCAGCTAATAGCCTTTGATGTATTCTTAAATGGTTGGCACACTTATCTTCTTATCTTTATATTGTATATTTTGTTATTTCAGATCACTTTGATTTTTTGGCCAAATTTCATTTTGTTTATCGCGGAGTTGTTATCATTGGTTGATCTCATTGTCGAGATATATTTTGAGAATATTAATGTTGGATCATACATGTTTTCGATAGTACAATAACATTATTATATTACTATATCAGTTCCATTAGAGCGATTTCAAGACTAATTGTATTACTATTGACTAATCCGCTTCAGCGACACTTTTCCATCCACAATCGAAGTTTCATATCCAGCTTGCTCAAGCGCATCAGATGTAACAACTTCTTTTGCTTCCAAAGCGGCTACAAATTCCTGATTAGCAGCATTATTTTCGAGCAGTGCTTTAATTAGCAAGATACTATGTTCTCGAATGACTATGAGCGTTAGCAGATCCTAAATTTCTTGTCAGGCGTTCTAACTCACAAGGATTGTTGTTATCGATATTGGTCTGTGAAAGAATAGCATTTAGACCACCTGCCTTCCGTACAAGATCCTGACCTGCAGGATTTTTAACAGTCAGGCCAGTAAGTAGCACGACCAGCTGCCGTTTCAGCAGCGGAAACTCGAAAAATACGCCCTCAGCATTCAAGCCCGACTTTAGTGTCCGGCGAGGAATGAGTTTATCGGCGCGTTTCAGCAGGTCGACGAATTCAGTAATACATCCTAATTGGATGAAGAAATCGCGCTGGCGCGCTGAAAGAGTAATCAAGCTGTTGATCGACTCCAAAATTAATATCGTTATTGCAGATAATCTCTCCGTTAACTCGCTATTTATTTTAAAAGTCATCGTTTGTATGATTAATGGCTTGCAAGAGTCAGTAAATAAATGTGTATAAAGAAATTGACATAGATCATGGCAATTTGTGTCTGCATTTCGAGGTGAGCTCAAATATCCGTCAAGGATTTTCATGCAGGTAACCTGGCTCTCACTTGGCCACTCATCAAGAATTGCGCAGGAATTAAAAATGTCAGGAAACCAATCATGTTGGATGAATACAGTCATTAACGAATACATCAGCTCAAAATTTTGATCGCCTTTTGATTCCATCCAATCGTCTACTTGCACCAGAAGATCCAGCACAATTTGCCGACCACACTCGGATTTCATAAATGTGTTTCTATGTTATTAGCTCAACTATTTCAGTCTACTCCTAGACTCTCGACTAACTCACTCGATGCTCTCGGATTGTTGAACAATTCCAATAACGAAAATCAGCACAGCAGAATACCCGTCATGGTCAAATGAAGCCATAAAATTCTTAACCAAAGACGAAGAGAAATAAGAAATGAAATCACTCATAACCTGCTCTCGAACTGTTCGGTTTCCAGCAGTAAGATTAACAAGCCCGCGCATGCTATTCATTCCCAGATTGACTATAGAAATCGTTAGCTCGGAGCTTCCGAGTTTACAAGTAACTACAGACATTTCAACAAAACATCGTCCGTAAGAACCGAGAAGAGCTCTGGCTGAATGTAGGTTACTCTGGAGCAATTAAAATTAATCCACAACCAGCAAAGCAGAAACTTACGCTACCCGTTGTACTTCATCCCCAGCTGCCAACAAATTCATAGAATATGATATCAATACTCTCATACATTGTGCCTGTCTCGCTTGGTTCTTTTCGAGAATGTGCGAATTACGAACTTTCTGCATACATTTGGCTAATCTCTGCCACACAAAAGATCGGCGACCAACGGCAGGTCTGAGCTAAGTTAGATCGGATCTGATGGACTGACATGGAGCCATACCTTATGCGCTCGTTCAGAGGATATGAATATAAGCCTGAGCTGAATTGCTGGAACGCAGATTCATTTGATAGTAAATCCTCTAAGTGATTTTCCTGAAGTATGTTTTCGTCCAGCAGCTGCACAATATTGTCAATCTCGACTTGATACTCGCCTGCTTCAGCCATGATCGAGTTGTTTTCCACAATCTGAAGCAGGACTTCCCATAAATTGGACGCTATAATCCAATTTTATTTTTATTCGCGCATGGACTAGAACACTCGCCACCTTTTCTGATAATAAATATATCCTGAAATCTATCTGGCTTAGATCGGCAGCTTTGCAGTAACGCAAAAATTGGGCTCGTGACGTGGGTTCTCCAGATTTCTAAATGAAACTCTATTCTACAAAATGACTATCAACGAAAGAGACCATAATAACAACTGCTGGAACACCATTAGCCATACTACTAAAACTAATCCGACGATGTTCGGAGGTATATGCTAGTCGTCCTGCATATTCAGCCTTGTTAAAACGTCACTCCAGCATCGATCAATCGTCGTCAACTAAGTCCTGATCAGTTATAATTTTTATCTTCGCGAACTCTTCCTCACCAGTTGCAGAAATTCAGGATTCCGTAGTTTCTCAAGTATCAAATCTTGTATTGGTTGGTTGATATCTGTGCTTTTTCTATTGTGTAGCTCCTTTATAGATGTTTCGGTGGAAGAATTCTGACGGAATTGACTGCCTGTTAAAGAGTTAAATTGATCGTTTCTAGGAACTTTAAAAGCAATTTGCTTGCTTGGATTTTGGAGTGGACTGCCTGCACCGATATAGGGACTTTGTACGACAGAAGTGACACCGACATTAGTTGTTGCCAAGATGTTAGAGGAATAGCCATTGTCCTCCAGTGGGACCGGATGAGCAATGGTAGTATGTAAACCAACCTGATGTTGTGAATTCAGCGGACTTTGGCCGTTTCTCGCAGCGGAATTTAAATTATCTAAAGCTAACGATGGATAAGGAGAAAAACTATTATGTAAATTGGACGAATAATGAGCCTGCTCTGGGAGCTGTCGTTGGCTATATATCATGGATGAATCGGAAAAGCCGGTATGTTTGATAATGCAGTTGTACTTCGAAAACTCATTCAAGCAAGTCTTGAAATTCTCTTCATTCTGGAATCTCAATTGAAATCTCCGAACCTAGTATGTCTGTCAATTGATCTGAATCTGCTGATTGATGACTAGACGACTTCTCGCTACCTCATTCTGCGGTTCAGATTCTAAAGAAATGACTTTTACTCCGATCAGTGGGGATCGTGCAAGAATCGAAAAGGCCGGTAAACTGCCTTTTTCTTCCACAACTACCTTAGATCGCAGCACTGTATCGAGACAGATGTTCTCCTGCAAGTACATGTCAGACAGAGTACTCATGTTCCACGTTAAAATACAGACTAGATCCTTGTTCTGCCATATCAGGCGTAATCGGGGTATATCTGAATATCTAGAGTCAAATATAATAAACAGCGAATCTCTGTACGGGGAATGAATCCATGGAAGCTGCTGCGACGAGCGATTGTCCTTTAGACTGGTCGAGCAGTAGGTGTATCTCTGAACCGGTATCGAGACCACGTTATCCAGACCCATTCTGAAAAATCTTTGCGTATTAATTGATAAATTATTAATTATTAATTCAGTGGTATTTTTGGAAATTTTGAATATAAATTATATTGAGATCTCTCGCGTAAATAGTGTTTAAGACCTAACATAATCTAGAGTACGGAACACAAAATGGTGAGTGGTAGTGAGGCTTGGGAGACCCTCCATCCCTGAGAGTATGTTTCTGTCAGGCTAACTTGATTACTTTCTAAATAAACGTACAATTTGATTTTAATTAAATTCTATCGTTTGGTGAACGAGATTGGATTATTGCGCAAATTTCGATTTTTATCTACCTAAGTACGTACTCGTTTCAGGGAAACTGAACTAAGATCCTTTGGTTTTTGGCCTCTTTGGACTACTTACCCATCTCCCTCCATTTTTTGGTCGGCAGATGATGAACGCGATTTCGCAGATTGGGAAAGCATTAGTCGAAGAAGTTGAACAGGCACGAGCTCAGTCTTCGGCAGTTCGCGCACGTTCAATGTCACCCGCTCAATCTGCTCTTAGAAGTGGATCTGAGGATGGCTCTCCTGCCAGTTCCGTTTTATTCGATGCTTCAGATGACCAGCATAATGGTGGTTCAGCTGTTGAATCGAACAGTGACTTAACCACATCACAACCTTTTCAGAGTAATGGAACTTCTTCAGCCCAAGGCACTCCACAGCTAGCGTCACAGAGACTATCTAGGTCGAATACACCCATACCTGGATTGGCAAGTGACCCGAATTTGTCACCGGAGATCCGATCAAAATTGAGAAAGCTTGCAAAATACGAAGCCAAATATCCAGGTCTGTTATTATTACTGTTGAATCTAGAATGGGGATTTTATCTAATTGGCGCAGAACTCCATAAGGCCTACGAAAACGAGCATAGACGCGCTTCGTTAATCACACCGTTTGAGCAAATGCTCCAGGAACATACACCATGCTCCTCGATTGAAGAACCTCAAGCCCTTGTTGAATATTTGCAAAGTCTTACTATTCGTCAGGATATGCTGATGGAAGAGATGAAACGCATGACCAAAGAAAAAGATGATGTTAATGCGCAATTGACTTTTCTCAAGAAACAGATCACAGACAGCGATGAGAAGGTGGCCTCTCTCAATGGAAAGCTAAGAGAAGCTGAAACTAAAATAGATTCAGCTAAAAAGGAGATTGAAGATCGCGATGCCAAGATTGAACAATTTGACCAATCTGTAGCGACAGCCACTACCGAAGCGCAACAACAGGAAGCAGACTATAAACGCAAAATTAGTGAGTTAGAGAGCAAAGTTTCTACAGTCGAAAAGCTTGCACAGTCAGCGGAAGAAGCGGAGGCGAAGTATTCGTCTACACTTCAAGAAGTTGTGGAACTTCAATCTCAATGCAATTCTGCCGCGACGGAGAATGAGAATCTTAAGCTGACTATAAAATCGTTGGAACAGTCGCAACAGAGAGTGGTGAACTTAGAGAGTGAAATTGCGGACTTACACGCTAAACTTGCAGATTTATCACAACCTACGACGATCGCTGATCCGGAAACTCTGCAGAAACTTGAAGCTGCAACCAATCGTATTGCTGAGCTGGAGAATCAGCTCAAAGATTCCGAAACTGCTACCCCAGTGATTCAGGAGGAGGATTTACACCGGAATATCGAGGACCTGAACGTTTCCAACTCCACTATAGGCAAAAATAAAAAAAAGAAGAACAAAAAGAAAGGCAAAGGAATTGCTTTGGCTGGCTCTAGTCCTGCTTTAGCTGAAGCTGCAACTACTTCCGCCAGTGATTTTCCTGTTTCACATGCTTCTTCAGTTGCTGGAGATGAACTCGAAGGTTACAAGAGTCAGATTTCAGATTTAGAAATGCAAGTTGAAAAACTGAAGAATGAAAAGACCGCAGCTTTGGAGGAGGTCGAGAATTTGCGAGAAATTGTCCGAAGTCTTGGTCAAGAACTTGTTGAGGCCAAAGATCAGATCAAGAATTTGAATGAACAACTGTCGAACACGGATGAAGCAGATGAGAAGTTTGTGGAATTGACTAACAAACATGCGGACCTTGTTAAAAAGAATGATGAGTTACAACAGTCATATACTGATCTTGTGAAATCGCACGAGGAACTGAAGGCAACATACAAGGTATTGGTTTCAGATAGCCAAGCAGCCGAGAAAAAATCGCAAGCTAAAGTAGCAGAGAGTGAAAGTACAATTTCTGAATTGAAGAAACAGATTCTACAAATGGAACTTCAGATTCAAAGTGTTGAAGCTACTATCAAAGAGAAACTCCAATCTCTTGAAGCTGCCCAAGCTCAACTTAGTGAAAAGGAAGGAACGATCGCGGATTTGAATGGCAAATTCCAAGCAGTCACTCAAGATTTGAGAGCTGCGCAGCAGGTCAGTCAGACTCGATTCAAAGATCTGAATGACAAAACGGACGCGTTACAAAGATTATCTACAGACTTGCACAATGCCCGTGCTGAGTCGACTCAGTATAAGGAGCGTTGTGCCACATTATCTGGCCGCATTGACGAGCTCGGAAAAATCGAGAAGAGCGAAAAACAATTACGATTGGAAATTAGTAAGATTCGCGCTTCTTTGATTGACCGGGACTCGGAACTGGGCCAGCTACGTCCTCAGATCCGAGAACTTCAAGCGAATAAGGCTCGATCTGATGACCGCATTGTCAGATTGAATCAACAACTGACCAGCACCGAAGGAGAATTGAAAGGAACGACTGATGCAATCGATAAACTTTCAAAGGAGAAAGGAGAAATGGAAAAGGATCTTGATGCTTTACGAACAAGAATACCAGCATATACGAAACAAATTTCGAAATTGCGAGAGCAATTAGAAAATGCTAAAGAAGAGGTACAGCTAGCATTGGCGGAGAAAGATAGCGCAAAGACGATGATGGAAGAAGTGCGCGCTCAAGCTTCTGAGCTCAGCATGCAAAGCAAAGAAGCTCGTGATCGGTACCAATCGCTAGAAGAGGAACTGTCTGAAGTTCACAAGATGTTGAGCGAGCGATCGCGCGAGGCGAATACTTTACGGCGATTATTGATGGAGGCCGAGAGTAAACAAGCCTCAATTGCGCGTGACAGCAGAGAACAGCTTGAGACAATGTCAGAAGCGCGTGAGCGAGCTGAAAATGATGCTCTTTCGATTTCAAGAAGAAAGAATAAGGAGATGGAAGAAATGAAAGTGAAGGTCCGCGATATAGAGCACAAATTAGGATTAGTCGAGGAAGAGCGATCTAAGCTGACAGCAGAATTGAACGACCTTAAATCGGCAAGAGAACGTGCTGAAGATAAAGCTCGATTGGCTTCATCGGAAATGGAAGAAACACGATCTGTTTTGGATGAGCTGCGCAGCACCTTGGTGAGTTTCGACTCGAACTTGAATGAAATGCTAGATGGCCTGGATAATGACTAACAAATTAGGGGTCTACGGAGGATCAGTTACGAGAAGTGGAGACGAATCGTCAAGAACTTAAACAATTGGTTGAACAAACCCAAGGCAAAGTAGAGCGACTGCAAAAAGTTAATCGAGCATTGAATGATGAGCTTCAAGGCGGAAAGATAGGACGCCCGAACCGAGCCGACTCGAACGTAGGATTAACTGGCCAATCACGCCGATTGTCTACTAGTACCACAACAGGGCCATATATTGCACCTGATGACAGTGAGAACCTGAGTATGCAGTACGTGAAAAACGTATTGCTTGGATATTTGGAGCGAAAGGACCAAAGACAGCAGCTTTTGCACGTTTTATCGACACTTTTGCAGTTTAAAGGTAGCGACGAGCAGAGGTTTCTTACGGGTCTGCAGAGCCTGAAATGAAACTGTACAATTGGATTTGTGAGAATAAGATTAGTGGAAGGAGTTTGAGTTTGAGAATGTGTTCTATTGAGTAGTGTACACAATGATAGATTGTTTTGATATATGTCGGCTTCTCGAACAATAGACTATAAGTAAGTTAGTAAACTTGTAGAATTGAGCATTTAAATAGAAATATTATCTGCTTTCTTTGCTTTCCTTCGTTATGATTTTGTAGAGATTTCTACAAGGTTTGCCTTTTTCAAGTCTTCCTCATACATGTAGTCAGATATCTTCATTCCCGCGTAGGCAACCACCATTGTAGAGATGCCAATCCATAGGCGACCTGCCTTTGGGATGGCCAAATAACGTTCCCAGAGTGACGCCATCTCGAAATATATTCTATTTGTTAGTGATAGCAAAGTACTGAGGATAATTTACGCTGGAAAGAGATAAATATCTGCTAGATTTGGGTGCGGTTCGCGAGGGTCTAGTTCTGGGATTTTCTAAATCTTTTGGATCTGTACGGTAGACAGTACCGTTAAATTATAAACGAGACTAAACCAAACAGACCTACCAATGGTTTATGAATAGCAGTAATGATCTCTCCAGCTCGCCACTCTGGGCCAGGAAATCGTGTGAGGGTCGTCCGTCGGGCTCCGCTACTATCGCGCTTAAAAGCGTATCCGTTCGATTTGTATCTGCAACTGAACGAAGAGCTGGAGACGCTCGACTGGGATAAACTAGCGACGACCATTGCGTTTCCTCTCGGCGTCTCCCTTGATGCATTACTGATGTTTAGTCGATTTTCTGCTCGAGCGCTAAAGAAGGAATCGGACCAGCGTGCAGTTGTATTTGCGGATCCATCCAGTCTGAGACGCAGTCCGCTGGCCACGGATGTACTTGCTGGTCAAGCGAAAACAGGTATCAATTTCGCTTCATGGCTACATGCTTTTGTATGTTTGATTTTTTTTGGGAAGCTACTCAAAAGTAATAGCTGACATCTTCAGTTTTCAACCTTGTGCCTCTGCTTGTTCCTTACCAGTTTGCTCAACACTGGATTTGTGTTTGCTAGACGCAAGAAATATACCCTGTTCTCTCGTGCGGCCGATGACAAGAAAATGTCTTCATATTCAAAGACTGATTCGGCTCTGAATTTAGAATCAGTGGTGGCCTCAGAACCTTCTACGCCAGCGGCAAAAGTAATGTATGTTCTGGCAGTATTCAGGCTCGTTTCACGAATTTGAGAATGATCTGACCTTCTAGGCGAGCGTTTAAACTTTCAGGCAAATCAAATGAAGACCAGGAATTTTGGGAACTAAAAGTTTGGAACCCCTCTCCGTTCAATTTAAATCTTTATACCACTTTTTCGCCGCTGCATGCTTATCTCATGAACACTACGACATACACCACATTTATCCGTAATGTGTTGCTTTGCGTATTCGTTTCTCTGCAGACGTATATCTTGATCCGTCTCTTCACTCAGTTTTCGAAAGACAAGCAGCTGCTTTATAGTGAGATGTTTGAAGAATATGAGAAAAAAGTTGTGCGCCCAAAAACGAGTATCATCAGACGAGAGGTCGCAGTCGGCACTGATGGCTCCGTCGAAGTTCATACTCCACAGCTTGACCGTACATTTGTGACTCGCGATATCCGACCAAATGCTTCGTCGTCGTCGACGCCATCGCTGTTTGCTACTCCGATATTCGTTTCTCCCAATAAACCGTTTTCGACCTCCAACTCTCCATCGCTAGAAGCACATTATTCTGCTGCTTCTGCTCGACCACGGCATTCCGCAGTTGATGGGGTCAGACAATCGATGCGTTTCGGGTCCTCACCTCTTGATTCTCCTGTCCGCCGACAGTTCAACCAAAAATAACAACGGACTTAATCAATTGCTACGTAAAAACTCATGTAGAAATATATTACATTTATTCGAGATAATATTATCCTATTATGCAACTGGAACTTCGCTACCTTCAAGTCGTTCGACAACAGTTTTCATCTCATCGTCGGAATATATTCTGAACCCACTACTGGTAGTTACGCTGGATAACTGCACATTCTTGGAATCGAGCTTTTCCTCCATGACTTGTTTCAAAGTCTTTAAAACAAGTTGCTCAGCTTCCTCGAGCGTCAGAGACTATTGATAAATGATCAGCAATTCCCAGAAACAGAAAATTTAGGATAGGTGATGAACTTACACTGTGATATTCATTTTGTAGCTCTGCTTGTGCTCCTTCACTGCCACTCCCAATAGCCTTTGCATCATAACGATAGAACGTTCCGGAGGGATCTGCATGGTAAAGCTGAGGTCCATTTTCATCTACACCAGCGATCAAAAGCGCAACACCAAAAGGCCTCGACATTACCGATTCTTCACCATCCGCACCTTCGCCAAATCGCAACGCCAAATCACATACCGACTGCGTCACGGATTCAACCTTCATAGGTTCGTCAAAAGTTAGATAGTGATTCTGGGTTTCAACCCGCGCATGATCAATCATCGTCCGTGCATCAGCAGTGAGACCACTCATAGCAGCACCAATATTAGTATCAATTTCAACAATCTTCTCGATCGAGGAGGATTCCAGTAGAACAGACGTGGCACGCTTTTCAACACCTAAAATGACACCTTGTGAGGTTGCAATTCCAATGGCTGTTGAGCCAAGCTAGTAAAAAATAAGTAGTTAGTCACTGCAACATCACAGCACATCTAAACCAGCACTCAAATATATACCTTGATTGCCTCAATGGCATATTCCACCTGAAAGAGTCGGCCCTCGGGGGAAAAGGTGCTGACACCTCGATCGTACTCACTTCGGGTCAAAAACATTGTACCACAAAAATCAGTCCTTAATCCGTATTTAGCTCGACCCTTAAATATAAAACAAAATGGATCTAAAACCTACTTTTGAGTCTTCAAGTGAAAAGATAGATTTTCTGCCGGATTTTGTGATATTTTGGCCAAGTCTAATTGAATATGATTGATCTTAGCCGTATTATACAGGTTTAGTTGCTATGCGGCGATTTATTTAGTTCTGCATTTTACGCTAATATCTCAATGGTCGGACTGAAAAATACTCAATTCTATCACGTGATATATTGTTTACCGAACGCGTCCGACACGTAAATATATTGAAGCGCTGGATCACCCGTCAGATATTGAAAGGAGATGGATTCGACAACGATGAACCGAAGAGGTGATGTGCGCGAAGTACTTTTGCAGTCCGAAAGCGTGAATACTATTGCTGGAAATCCTGATTTGAAAAGCCGAGCACAGAGATCAAATCATGAAGCCATGGATTTGAAAAAGCCGTCAATCGACCGTGAACGTGTTTTGGTATGCTTTAAGTAGTTTTTATGATGTGTCTTGTATTCACATGGAAAGAGTCGGGCAGGTTCTAGGAGGAAGTCACCAGCACTGCCGGAAAGTACAAAAGAACCGACCGAGGCAATATCAATGACTATAGATACTGCCAAATATGGTACTCTAGCAGATAAGACTACTAAGCTCTAGAATCTAACCTGCTGTAGGCTGGAATCCGGAAGTGAAATTAATTGACAGTACATTATCGGCTTTGGCAAGCAGAACCACGCCACCGATAGTGTCATATCAAATATCGGGACTGAAGAAACCACTAGGACTTGACAAAATGGATACTGACACTCAACAAGCTGTGATAATGGACGATTTATTATATGTACTCGTGGTGGGTATTTTGAAGTTGCAAACACCTCCAACACCTACATAATCTTACTCATTATAGGGCTCGGAAGGCCAGTATATTCGATTTCATGAACGGTACAATCCTACCATCGAAACCGACCGATTAGCTGGTCCTGAGTTTCGACTTGCTCGGGGCTTGGATCCTAGTCTTCGAGACCTGACGAAGATTATTTTGAAGCTAGCCACTTATCATTCAAGTGTGAAAGCCTTTGTTGAGCTACGCAGTAGAACTGAATTTGGGGTGGTCAATCATGCGTTATGTGCGGCCATGAGAACAATACTAGATGAATACTTGTTAGTGATGTCTGAAATGGAGTATAAAATGCTAAAGGAGCCTTCTTTTACGCTGAACCGGTTTCATATAGAAACCATGCCTTTGCTCCGGAAACTGACTGAACTGAGCCATATAATTCAGCAAGTATCTCATTATGAGGAGCCCAAGACAGACTTCTACGAAGATGCCGTGACCGATTTTGACAAGATTATGGAGACTCTGAAAGCCAACGATGGAAATTTACATGCTTTGAACAATCTAGGTGGTTCTAAACAAACTTCAACAATTACAAAAGGAGGTGACGTAATAAAGATTTTAACAGATCGATTATATTCCGTTTGTGGTGACCCGATAGCTCGTGAACTGTCCACGTTTCTTCTGGAGCAGGCGTCGAAACCCTATATGAAGATGCTAAATCTGTGGCTCCATAAGGGAGTAATTCAGGACCCTTTCAATGAGTTTCTAATAAAAGAACAGAAAAGTATTAGACGGGATAAGATTGATGAAGATTATACAGACGAGTACTGGGAAAAGCGGTACTTGGTACGGAAGGAAGCTGTTCCGCCGCAGATCGCTGACCCTCAAATCTGCGACAAGATTCTATTAGCTGGCAAATTCCTTAATGTAGTTCGTGAATGTGGAGGAGTGGATGCGAGCAGCGAAGTGAAGGATGCTCCAGTGACTATCGACGATGACGGATTACTGGCTAATATTGATGCAGCGTACCGTCATGCAAACGAATGCCTTCTGTCATTGCTCATCAATGCCCACAAATTGGCAGATCGACTAACATCGATGAAACATTATTTTTTTCTGGATCAAGCGGATTTTTTTACCAACTTCCTCGATGTGGCGAATCACGAGCTCAAGAAGTCCGCGAAAAACGTGTCGGTGTCGAAGCTCCAGTCTTTGCTGGACATTACAATTCGGCAACCTGGAAGTATCACAGCGACGGATCCGTTTAAAGAGGACATCACGGTTCAATTAAACGAGGTTGGATTGACCGAATGGCTAATGCGGATCGTAAGTGTGAGTGGGTTGGATCCAAATGACCTAGTGAATATGAAGATGTTTAACACATCGACATCTGCGAACGAGAAGGACGAGAAAAAAATAATTACAGGTATTCAGGCGTTACAGTTTGATTTTATGGTTCCGTTTCCTTTGTCATTAGTTGTTTCTCGCAAAACTATCCTGCGATATCAACTCCTGTTTAGACATCTAGTTGCACTGAAACATATCGAGCAACTGCTAGGAACCGGCTGGCTTGAGCAAGCCAAAGCAATAGGATGGCGACTGCGAAGTAGGCATGAGAAACTACAGAAATATAAGTCTAAAGCGATAAATTTAAGGGCTCGCATGCTTGTTTTCATTCAGCAGGTGCTATACTTTTCGACCACGGAAGTGATCGAGCCTCGCTGGGGAACCTTAATGAACAGTATTCAAAGCATTGATACGGTGGATGCGTTGATGCAAGGACATGTTGATTTTCTGGATACATGTCTGAAAGAGTGCATGCTGACAAATTCCAAACTCCTTCGAGTAATGGCGAAATTGATGGCTGCTTGCAAGATGTTCGGAACATATATTGGCCAACTATCAAAAGCACTACCAGCGATCGATAGCGACGGAATAAGCCAGGAGGAAGTTCAAGCAAAGATTACAAAATTGGAGAGTATACTACAGCAGTATGAGCAAAATTTTGATCATCATTTGAAAATCCTAATGGATGCACTGAATTATTATGCCGCGACAGAAACTGTTGTACTGTTGAGTCTATGTGCACGATTGGAAGTTTGCATTAATATTTGAGTTGGTAATGAATAACACTGTTATAATTCGGGATTATAGAGAATGTACAGGGTTTGAGTTCTCAATTATATACAAGCGAGCATAAGAGTGGCTATAGAAATATGTTCTTCGGTGCGCTGGGGGAATTTTTCGGTTTGGAAGGATCCGACATCACTCGACCTGACTCGACCTGACTATCGATGACATCAAACTCGTCTTGCAGAGATTTCCCGACAACTTCTTTTTCCTCAAAAGTTTTCAAAAGATCCTTCCACTCATTTTCCTCACGTGGAACACCTGTGCCCAGCTCTTCTGCTACATCAACTTCTTCGCCGTTTCGCAGTTTGTTGATCACGGTCTCTAGGGCATCGATTTTTCGGTTATATTTGCGTTCCATATCATTATAGTAATGTTTTTGCCGCATTATATTGATGTTTGTTGAGCCAAGAAGTGTAAGAAGAATGACAAATCCCCAGACCCAATTCCATCGGAAATATCTCTCTCTTAAGCTTGGGCGCCGGCCGTTAGTCTTGACTTGGAATATTTCAGGAGAGGATGAATCAATAGGCACGGTAGCATGTCCCGAATGTGGTATAGAAGTAGTTGAAGCTGTGGAACTACATCGTATCGCAGTAAAATACGACAGTCTAGAAACATTAGATCAGAATCTCTATAGACATCTTGCACCTAATACCTCGAACATAGAAAAAGCAACCGTTCAGACTTATTCAGAGACTGAAACGTGTGCCGCCGACCGCGTAGCATCAACTGAATAGAGGACATGATGGCATGAATATATTTCAATTCTAATTAGTGGGATCTAGCAATGATGAACGATCTAAAGAATATGGGTCCATACATCCCAAACACAAGTATACATATCCTCTATCATTGGACATCTACCGTGACATCACATGATATAAACTTTATTGCGCAATCGGCTTCGACGAGTGATTACGGAAGAACCCAGACCTTGACTGATAAATAATTATCTATCGTGTATATTTCTGCTTTAGGATACATTCGATTGCTGTTTTTATAATCTAAACAACGATGGCTTCTATTTTGCGTTCTGTTTTGTTTTCTGCTCGTTCAGTTGCCCCTCGGGCAACTGTTTTCCGTCCAGTTGTTGGTCGAACTGCAGCAGTAGCTCGAGCGTTCAGCGTTTCCCGAGCTTCATTCGAGGTACTCTTTGTTCAATTAATTTTAATTCAAGTGAAATATAATTCAGAATGTTGACAATAGTTTAGCAATCTCTCCGTCTTGGCTCACCTGCTCCTAATTTTCAGGCCCTGACTACCGAAGGTCCTATCGACTTTCATGAGTTTATCGGAGATTCTTGGGTTATTTTGTTTTCCCATCCTGCCGATTTCACACCGGTTTGCACGACAGAACTCGGAGCATTTGCCAAGCTAAAAGATGAGTTCACTAAGCGCAATACGAAATTGCTCGGTTTGTCCGCAAATGGCATTGAAAGTCACGCGGACTGGATCAAGGATATCGAGGAAGTGGCTATGGACGGTCCCGGCAGCAAGTTTTCCTTCCCGATCATTGCTGATCCCGAGCGAAAAGTTGCATTCCTCTATGATATGGTTGACCATCAAGATCTTTCCAACATCGATAAGGCTGGCATTGCGTTCACAATCCGCGCCGTATTTATCATTGATCCGGCGAAGAAAATCCGCCTGTCGATGCTCTACCCTGCTTCTACTGGTCGCAACACTGCTGAAGTTCTTCGTGTTTTAGACTCGCTCCAGACTGGTGATAAAGCCGGTGTTACCACCCCTATCAATTGGATTCCTGGTGAAGATGTCATTGTTCCTCCCTCCGTTTCCGACGAGGCAGCTAAATCGAAATTTGGCGAGTTTGTCGCCGTCAAGCCGTATGTTTTATTTTGTTGCTTACTCACACAGAAAACGCTAACTTTTATGTTAAACCAGTTACCTTCGTTACACCAAGTATCCCGAAGAACTTCTGAAAAAATAGACTTTGAGCGGTTGGTCGGTACAAGATCCCCAATTGGATGGTAAAAGTTGACCCATTTCGGAATATTAATCAAATTTCAGATGATTTTTTCTATCAAAACAATAACCCACTGACCCCAAATTAAGTATTAATTACATATGCAACAAATTCATCAACCAAACCGTAATATCAAACATTTTCACTTTTGTAGTTCGCTTGTAGTAAGTCCAATACGCAGTTGTTTCACCACTGATCCAAGCCCAGCTATATACGGGATACGCTTTTAGTTTCTCCGTATCATCATCAAGCACTGTTCGAGCACAGTACATTGCCATGATCAAAAATGTCCGTTCAGGTCCTAGGGAAGTGTCGAGACATTCGTCTAGAGCTCTAGTAAGATCATTGGTTTTCAAAATTAACAACACAATGTTCGGCACCTGTGCCAAAAGTTTCATAAGACTCGGCATGAGGCCACCTTGGACTGCGTTAACCATTTTCTGCATTTCCTGTTTACTTCGACGAGTCATTATCGATCCTTTAGCATGCTCAAAGTCGCGTCCTGTGATGGCACTCGCAAACAGGGGGAATTGAGAGTCTGAAATACCCGCAAACTCATTAGCGTATTTACGCATGCTGGATTCATCGGAGTCGATTACAGCTAACCAAAACCTAGCATAGCTCCGACGAAGCAGGGTAGGAATCTCACGATATAATCCATGATCGTACAATACAATCTCAAAATTTCGACCCCGGTTATACCATGGACCTTGTTCGGATTTAGGGAGTGGCCGAATGGCCAAATTTCCGCCATGAGGATCACAATGAAGGCGCACACCTGGAGTGAAGATCATAGTATTGAAAATATGCGAAAGACATATCGACACTTCATTTCTCGATATATGATGCTCATTTATGAAAACCAGATTGTCAGGTCTTGCCCCGGTAATGTACTCCATGACGAGTATACGGGGTTTGGCCCAGATGATGTCGGGTATTCTCAATGCGGTGAGCTGCTTGCGCGTTCGAAAATACTCTTGAGTGAAAATCGCATTTTCTGCTTCTTTGGTGAAGTCTAGTTCCACAAATATCGACTCGTTCAGTTCATTATACAACCATAAAAGTGAATATTCCGGAAAAAATCGATCGATGGCGGAAAATACTATCTTCGTAAGCTTTACATCGAGCGGAATGAACTCTGCCAGAGCGGGATGCTGAAACTTGACTGCCACTTCTTCACCGGTGTCACGTAACCGGGCTTTATGAACCTGGGCCAAACTGGCCACGCCAAGCGGTTTCGGATCTAAATCAATGAAAACCTCATCCAATTCTCTTCCCGTATCGTATTTAAACATCTGTTTGATGCTCTCCATCGATGAAGTTGGACACTGATCTTGCAGTGGAATGAAGGTGTTTGTCCATTCAGGAGGAAGCAGATAGGTCATAGCACTGATATGCTGTCCCATTTTAATGTAGATTCCAGCATTATCTTCTATAACTTTGTAAGTTCGGTCTGCGCACCGTTGATGGCATTTTGATAGCTCTCCCGCGCGTTCTTCATCAGTGTCGAATTTTTTGTTCAAAATATTACGATAATCGTTAAAACATAAAGCCGCCGCTACAACGACCCGAGAACTACGTTCGGACACCATGGAAGCATGACCAAACATCTGTTCGAGCTCGTTGTAGTAATACGACACAGATCCAGTAGCTGCTAGACCTAAAACTGCAACTGTCTTGCTCAAGCCGGTCGCTGGAATCAAAATCTCGGTCGCAAAAGAACGCCGTCCTCTCCGCCGGTTCTTACTGTCTCGGCTATTGGAATTACCTTTTTTTGAACTATTGCTTCCAAAATATGTGTGTCTATTTGTCCAAAAATGCATCTTTCGTTTCGACGGGTCAAAGGCTGAACGCGTAGAAGAACGGAGCAAGACTCGCGTCGCAAACGACCATAGTCCACCATTGCAGCTGCTTGGATTTCTTAGTGACCACATTATAAGAAATGTCGCGGGCACAGCCTTTCGAATTATGATCTGCCAGTCTGCTACACTTCAGCTCTCTCAGCATGTTCGCGTAGAAACAAATATTTTCTCACGTGAACCACGGCAGAAGCCGGACGCCTCTCCGAATAGACCCGAAGTCAATAACAAGGGTTTAGTGTTAATCCTGGGTTTCTGTCCCGATAATCTATGTCCTGATCAGAAGAACTATGGAACAATTTTCTACGCTGAGGGAAATATGAGCAACGAGCAGAGAGTCCACGATAAGATCAGACTTGAGACCCCAATAGCAAATTCCTGGACAATATTTCGTAGAATTTTTATAAATTAGCTTGTAACTGATTTATAGGTACAACTTAAAACTTGCACCAAGATCGTTTTCGCGGACTTCGAACGACTGTGGTCGAGAGCGTCTGCTAACCATCGTGGCGCTGCTTCGTTGCTCTTCCTTGAATGAAACTCTGTTTGAAAATCTCTAAAAACCTCGATTTTTCTATCCTTTCTCCCTTAATTTGCGCTCTGTTGTCGAACGCAGATCGACTCTGTTGCTCTGTCGTTTGTGCTGTTTCCTCTAGACTTTGTCAATTCATAATTTTTCGGTCGTGAATTCTTTTGTTTCTTCGTCTGGATCTGCTCTCTTCCCCTCAGATGAGGCGTCTTCGCTCTCAAGATAGGTTTCTCTGGCCTGTCTCTGCTTTTGACTTCGCCAGACTCTTTATTGTTCTTCTATTCTGCTTTGCATCTTTTGCAGCGACTTCGCAGAACTCGAGCAATCGGAGGCACCGAGACCCAGGCGTAGCACTTGCTGATATTTACTCTCCAGACCCCAGACCTCAGAAGCAACCTCGCACTCTCCCCAATAAATCTCCAGCTACGGATGGCCGAATTGGTCACTCTATCGCATCTCAACAAGGAGCGGCTTTTGAGGCTCCGGTCCTAGGCGATCAGCGTCAGATCGACGACTGGAAACTAGAAGATTTTCTTCTAATTGCTACCGTTGATGGATCACTACACGCCTGTGAGCGTGACACCGGCACAGAAATCTGGACGCTCGAAGGGGAAGAGTCTGTAGTGAAGGCCCCGCCAAAAAATCCTTTGGCCTCCAAAACTGAAGACGACGACATAACCTGGATCGTTGAACCACTCGGAGACGGTGCTCTCTATTATTTTAAACCCGACACAGGACTACAGGTAGGTTGTTTTTTGGATTGCTTCTGTCAGTGGAAATAACGCATCCATCGCTAACATGCTAGAAACTCCCTATCTCTATCAAACAACTAGTAGCTGAATCGCCATTTTCCATTTTCGGCGATGACAAGGTTTACACAGGATCTCGCTCTACAACTCTCTACTCGGTCGATGCACATAATGGTAAGGTCTTGAAAGTCTACGGCTCGGGCTCGGCTTCTCCGGCACTGTGTCCTAATGATATCGACGACTTTGATGATGATGACTGGGATAATATATTTGGTTCTCATGAGACATTTTTAGTTGGACGTACGGAATATCGCTTGCAAATCGAGTCTCGAGTTGGCTCAAAGGACAGCACGATTTGGAACGTGACATACTCCAGTTGGGTCCCCAACAATATGGATGCTGATTTGCTTGGGCAGCATACAGTCACTCCCGATAATCTTTATGTTTATCCTTTGCATGACGGAGCAATATTGGCGGTCGATCGCTTTAATGGTATGTTCATCCTTACTTTCGCTATGCAAGATCATTCAATCTAACCATGAATCAGAATCCCGTTCATGGTCTCGTGTGTTACCTTCGCCAGCAATCACGACATTCGATGTTTTTGCTCCCTATGAACACAACGGCCATCATGAAGAACCCTTTGTCATTCTTCCCCAACCAAAATTGCATGAAGTGCATCATGGTCCGGACAGCACAAGTCTATCTACCTTTGTGAGCAAAACGAATGATGGAGGCTGGTACGCTTTATCAGCACAATATTTTCCTATTTTGGTTAAGACAGCCCCCATTGCCAGATGGAACCTTGGTATCATGACCCCGGACAGTGAGAATCCCCAGCAATCTCTGATAGGTGTTCATGATGGCAAGAGGTCCAGTTTCATCCCGTTGCGCGGTATCGAGGCTCCTCATGCTCAACCAGCTCCTCAGATCGATGGCTCTGAGCGAGGTTATGCAAAACAAAATTTCTCTCTTCCACTACGTGCATTATACGATGTTATTTTGGCTACTCCTTTGCTTGCTGCTGGATTCATCTATTTACAGCGTAAGCATGGCATCTCTGTTACGCTGTCACAAAAGTCCTCTATGCGTGACTATTCGAATTCCGAAAGCATGAATAGTAAATCCGCAACAGATACTGCTGATAGGGCAAGTAATGACATTCAATTCTCCTATAATAATGATCCAGTAGCTGCAGATGCCAGTGCGGAACCGGACACAACTAATAAATTGACGGTCCAAGCCGGTAATATCACTCCTGTCAAGAAGCGGAAGCGAGGTACACGTGGTGGCCGACGTGCGAATACCAACAAAGACAGTAATGACCGCCAGGAATTGGTTGCCGATAAATCGAATAACAGCGAAGGTAGACTACGGATAATATCTGCTGAAGGGAGCTCTGGTAGTCTTACGCACAAAATCAATTCACTTGAAGTTACAGACTCTGTTCTTGGATACGGGAGTCATGGAACAGTTGTTTATAAAGGAATGTTTGAAAATCGCGAAGTTGCTGTAAAGCGAATGCTACTTGACTTTTATGATGTTGCATCGCATGAAGTCTCTTTACTGCAGGAAAGTGATGATCACCCTAATGTTGTCCGTTACTTTTGCAAGCAGGAAAGTGAGAAGTTTTTGTACATTGCTTTAGAGTTATGCCCTGCCACTTTACAAGATATTGTGGACCGCCCGCAGGACTTCGAGATGCTCACGAATCATATGGATCCACAGAAGGTGTTGTATCAGATTGCTAACGGTCTTCAATATCTTCATTCGTTGAAAATTGTCCACCGGGACATCAAGCCGCAGAACATCCTTGTAGCCCCTCCAAAGGCACGACGAGATGTGGATCCTTCAAATGCGTCCGTAAGGCTTCTGATTTCAGACTTTGGTCTTTGCAAAAAGCTTGAAGGTGATCAGAGCAGTTTTCGGGCGACTACTGCTCATGCCGCCGGAACATCTGGTTGGAGAGCTCCGGAACTACTAATCGAAGCTGAGGAGTCTACCGGTACTTCTAGTACACATACATTGTCGCAAAGTAATCAACATACTGGAGGTTCGACCTCTGAACCGGCGGTCATTGATCCGCTATCCAATCGTCGTGCGACGCGTGCTATCGATATATTTTCTCTTGGCTGTGTTTTTTACTTTGTGCTATCAAATGGAAGCCATCCTTTCGGAGATCGATATTTGCGCGAAGCTAATATCGTAAAGGGAGAGTTTAGCTTGGACTATTTAGAGGCGCTGGGATACCAGGGAGTCGAAGGAAGAGATCTGATTGAGCGGATGCTTGACCGGGATCCTAAGAATCGGCCTACGGCAGCCGAAGTTATGATCCATCCATTTTTCTGGTCCAATCAAAAGCGTCTGGATTTTTTGCTAGAAGTCTCCGATCGTTTTGAAATCGAACCTCGTGATCCACCGAGTATTTTACTAGAGGAGCTTGAGTCGGAGCCCCAGAAAGTGGTCTACAATGATTGGTATAAACGGCTAGACAAAAGCTTGATTGAAAATCTGGGCAAGTACCGGAAATATCACACCGACAAAGTTTTAGATTTATTACGGGCTTTGCGGAATAAAAAACATCATTATCAAGATCTTCCACCTAATGTTCAGCAAGCTCTCGGTACAGTTCCAGATGGTTTTCTGGCTTATTTTGCACAACGGTTTCCTAATCTGCTGATGCATGTCTATCACGTTGTGAGTCGTAACCTGCGCGACGAACAGCAATTTCGGCCCTATTTCACTGTATGACGAAATTGAGCTTTCACAAATTTTATTTTTATAATTTGTTTTATTTATTTCTGTTGATGTTCATATGGGAACTGAGGGTAAACAAAAGCGATGTGTGTTACCTGCTAATGCTGGCGTTTTCTGAATTTTGGGTAACTTTGGGTGTTTTATCCTTTTGCATTTATTGGTCTGTCAATTTAGATCGAATCAAATATTTTCATATATTCTTACTCCGTCTTTTGCATAAATCGTAATTGACTATTTAGTTAAACCAAGTCACTCACTAAGTACGTCTTCCTGAGTTTAACTCGACCACTGGGAGGCCGGAAGACATTGTAAGCAAGAGGGATTTAAACCTGACGGTCCGAAATAATTTTCCAAATATTCCCAAAGGCACCCGAAAGCCGGGCATTTTCCTAAAAGATTTTGGAGGTAATAAGCAGTTTAATTTCAATCTAATTTCGTGCGATCCAACGAGAAGAAAGTCTTTGAACAAGCATAGTTTGGATTAGCTGACAGACGAATTGCGACTAGGTTACAGTTTTGCCGATTAGCCAGATATTTGTCACGAGCCGGGTTGACACACATACTTGGCCGATAATTTGAGACAGATTTGACGGGAGATAGTCGAAAATAAGACAAAAGAGCAATTCTTGAGTTGGATTGAATTGATATCAGATACGTGATGGCGACAATAGAAGATCAGCGATTGGAATCTATCCAAAAATCGCTGGCATCGCTTGCTATTCCACAGAGTGTTCGGGAGACGAGCTCATCATTGACGAATACAGTCAAAGCTGCGCCAGGAGTGTCGCATGTGCTGGGATTGTATAGTGCGATGGCCAAGCGGAGAGCAACATTTGGATTGACGACACCGTTGAAACTTGACGATTACGCGCGTGAAGTCGAGCGCGACTTGCTGACGTCGTATTTTTTCTCGTCCGGTCTGCGAGCTGATATCAACCATACCCTAAGCGTAAAGCCCATGTTCAATGTCATGCACACGTTTCTAGTTAATAATGGTCGAGGAAGTCCATATACGTATTCGATCAACTGGGGAAGCGATGAGACATTTTTGCGGGGTTCGCTAGACTCCGATTTGAATGTCTCTGCACACATTGCTGCTCGTCTGCCTGAAGGCATGATTGGCCGTATTCAAGCTCATTCGTCGAAGCAGGATACTCAGGGAGTCTATGAGCTTGATATTCCCGGAGCAGACTCGCTTTTGACTCTACGTGCGGCAAATCCATCGCTGATTGATAGCAAGGTTACCGGCATGTATGGATTCTCGTTTTCACAGAGCATAACAAAATTTTTGTCTCTTGGCTTGACGAGTAGCTGGCAACGTCAGTCTGCTCTATATGGAGCGAGCACTTCGTATACATTAGGTGGCCGCTATGCGAAGGATTCGTATGTCGGGTCTGGTGTACTTTCCATGGAAGGAATGCTTGGCCTCAATTATTTTATGAAATTCACTCCCATGATATCTGCGGGTGTGTCGACCAACATCGATCTGACTGGCGTTTCTAGTGCTATGATGGAAGATCCTTCTGCAGCTTCGTCGACGACTATTGCGTGTAAAATGGACTTCCCCGATACGTCGACCCTGCGTACACAGGCCGACTCGACCGGAAAGCTCACATTCACGCTCGAGCGACCCCTTTCAGAGACGACAAAGTTTTCTATTTCTGCGGAACTTGATCAGGCTAAAAACGCGTGCCGGACTGGTTTATCAGTGCAGTTTGAAAGCCAAAGCGAGGGTGTTGAAAACCTTAGTCGAACCCTGCAGACCATGCCTCGTGAGGAGCAGCGGAAGTACATGGCCGAGCCGCCTCAATAAGCGAATCGAGATTTTCACTGTATTAATCGTTTTTGCATGCTTGGACTTTTAGTATTGTAGATTTTGAGGGTGGCCTTTTATATGGATAAAGACCCTGAACGGATTTATCATACTGGAAGACGGTTATGTTGTATCTACATATTCTTGTCCTGTTCATCGATGCAGTCTGGTTTCTACAGTTTTGTCTGCTTATACTCTTCCATGTATTTAGTACAATCTCACATCTTACGACCAACTCATAGCTTTGATTTAACCGAAAGATGTCGTTCTGTATAAAAAAATCCTATTTTCTGTTAGAAAGATTTGTAAGGATAATATAATGATAATAGATACTATTGCCCAATCTTGGGAACACAAACAACTCGAGCTGACATTCTTGCTCAGTAAACTTTGAACACTTTGTTTGGGACCGACCATTTTGCACTGTGGAATGATTCCTGAGAAAAAGTTGTGAATAGATTTTGGCACCGACTGAGACAGCAGACAGCACTAACTCCGGCAGACAAAAGCGGTCCGGAAAATGATATTGGTTGGACGGAGGATACGCCACTGATTCCACAAAGTTCAGCTTAAGCGAAATAGCAACGACAGTCTATCTCTGGGTTTTTCAAGAACAGTGAGCAGTAAATGTTGTTCGACCGATAGTATTCCTATTTATCACTTCTTTGCTGCTTTTTCTTTCTTTGATCGTTGACGTGAGCGCGAGTTGATTGAATTTTCAAAGCAAAATGCAAAGATGGACAAGAGCAGTGCATTTTCAGAGACTGATTTCAAAGCAGCTAGCAGCTGTCAAGAACTACCGAGAAAGTCTACCGGTTCATCGGAGATGGAAACACGGTGGACGCAGCCAAGTCCAATGGGGAAAAGAAAACAGACAGCGAAGAAAGAATGACAATTCACAATGTATGGTGGATTCTATTGTGAGTTCTGGGTCCGAAACAACAGACGGAGAATATAGGGCCCAAATCCCGGCTGATCACTCAGATTTCCAATCACTTGATCAACAATTCGACCAACAGCCGGATCCACTCGCCAGGCAACGCAAAAAAGTTCAACGAAATAAAGAATCAAGAATTGGAAGTAGAGAACGGAGAAAATATGCAACACTCGACTCGATGGATTCACACGACGCAAGCGACTCCAAGGAAATGGAACCCTTCATATCGCGATATGGAGCTTGGGTAAAGACAGTATGGATGAGCGACAAGTCCCAAGCGGACGAAACTTCTCCACAACAAGTTCGCAAGAAATTCAAAGAATTTCTGTATGGAGAGCACGAAGGGAAAAGTCTTCGATGGCTGGCAGAACAACACCACCAGAAATACGTGGACGAAATGACTAAAGGTACGACGGCCGATCAAGTTCTGGGACCACATAAACTGGATACGGCGGTAACGCAATGGCAGGAATCTGAATCTGGTTCTGAAAACATGTACAGCATTGGAAAGCGCAAGCAAATTCGGCTTCTCACGTGGGAAATAATCGATTCTCGCCTCAATCGTTTGGTCCACGAAAAAAACTACCGACAAGTGATGACTTTGGCAAAGCAACTGGGCGACTCTGAAATGCTCGTCTCCTTATATATCTACAACACAATCTCCCTGGCCTTATGCCGCATGGGAAGTAAAAATGGCGTTTTCACAGAGGAAATTTTAAATCTGATCAGAAATATCGAGCAGATTGGACGCAAGCCAACAACACAGATTTTGCGTAATCTAGCTCTGGCGACGAAAAACTCTTCGAGTCAATTATATCGATACGAGGCGAAGAGGTTTGCTGAGAAATATTTTCATAAACTGGATAGATCCGAACTGTCAGCTTTAATCAGTAGCTGCATTAAATCTAATAGCTTGGAAGAAGCGTTTGAAATTCTTCAGTCTACACGAGGATTGGTCGAGATCGAGATAAGCGTTATTACCGATCTCATCGATAAATTGCTGATCCGTCGAGAAACTGAAACTGCTGTGAGAATCGTGAAACTGTATTTTAGTGACAACCAGTTGCCCGAAAACAAAATCGTTTTTCAATACTGTCTGTCATGTGCAGCAAGAGATTTCATGGTAAGTTTGCTATGAGTTCGCTTTTCTTTAGGACGACTAATACTAATGATTTGAATGACGCATAGTACTCGGAAACCAAATGGATATGGGATAAGTATGTGGCTGCAGGAGAGCTGGTGCCTGATAATGGAACTTGCGAAAACGTCGTCATGCTTTGCTCTCGGGAACGAGACCTAGCACTTGGTCTTGATGCGCTAAGATACCTTGTGGCACGAGGGGTAGAGGTGAATTCTTTCTTGGTTCGCTGTGTGGCTGCTATGTATGCGCAAGCAGCCCTAGGAAAGCTCGAAAACAAGGTGGTGGAAGGTATATAGTGCTACAGTTAGATTTGCCAATCCATGGATGTGTTGGTCTGTGGACTGCTAGCTGGAGAGGAACAAAGAAGCACGAGAATGAGTAGAACTGTGGCGCCAGCTGGGCTAACAGAGTCGGAGGGGCGTCCACGCAGAACTTGAATTGTATATAGAAGAGGAATTGAAATGTTGGAGCATCAAAGGCACTCTGCTTTTTGCCAAAGCCACTGGATGCGCAGGGGTACGTAGTCAGGCCAAAGAGGTCGAGCAAGCGACTTTGCAGGTGAGCAGAAGCACAGAAATATCCGGAAATAGCAAAATGGCTGGCCTTAGTGTCTAAAGGAAGTTATTACATAACCACATTGGGAAACACGCCATGGCCTCTCCAACCGTGAGAGGAAGGAATGATCCGCAGTGGATGGCTAGAACAGGCAGTAGCACAACCCAAATATGTGCAATTCCTGCCAGCCACTGTCTTAGATCCCCATAATTCAACGAAGCTCCTTCACACCGGAGTCTCGAGACAAGTTCCACCTTTCAGGCGAGGTTTTGCCTTACTCCTCGACCCGTGCGCATCCATTGGTGTGTGCTCCCGTCCGCTCTCGCCCGCTCTCGCTCGACGTTTTTGACCAGGAACATCCGAGCCCGTGAAGGTGCGGCGGTGCGGCGGTCAGATGTAGCAGTAATAGCAGCCCCAATTGCTACTTCTGCACCCGCCACAGTGCAGCCCCATGCGGCGATTTCCTTATAAGGAAAGATAAGTGCGGCGCGAACGGGTCTCACAAACCGGAAGTTGCTCAAGGGTCGACGAGGGCTGCGAGATACAGCGTATGATGCTGGAGGAAAAATGAGGAGGACAAAGGCGATGATTAGTTCTGGGTTTGACTAAAAGAGATTACATCGTATTCGACGAGAACAGGGATCTGAACTGCGGATTTGAACGACTGAGATTTTTGCTGTCTGTTTTACCAATATCGAGTGCGCGTGCATAAATAGACCCGTACTCGCTTCTGCCGATCCGCAGTCATTGATCTGTTACTGTCTATCGCAAGCTTTTCTTCCTTCTTAACTTTTCTCCACCTCCGTGCTTATTACAGATCATGGCCCTCACTTCTCGAACCTGTGCTCAAAACCTGGAATCGTTGCTCTACAATCATAATCACATGCCTAAGCATAGCACCCCGCAGCAGCCATACCTTTCTTCGAATGCCGCGAGAGTTGGCTACTCCCTGGCTTCGATCCTGGCTGATCCCATCGATGACGCTGGCAGCCACCACGCCAGACCGACCCATGAATCACCATCGTTTCGGAGCTCTATTCAGTCTACCAATAGTACCAACAGCAACAGCATCCACGATCCAACCATCAACTTCGATTATTCCTCGCAGTCGTCTTCGTCGTCTGGTCTATCATCGCCAGCTTCTCAGTCCTCACCGAAGCCATCGAGTCTCGCGAGCGCTGCTGCTGCGTCCGCGGTCGCCTCGACTCTTTTGCCTACAGCATCTGGCTGTGGCCGTCCCTCGGCCTGGCAGCAATCACTACTGCGAGTTTTTGAGGAGTCCATCTCTAAGCAGTCGAGCATTCTTGTCCAGATGTCCAGCAGTAGCTCCTTAGACGAACCTCATTCTCAATTTATATTTCCCAGTGTCACTCGTCAGCTACTGTTTGCCGCCACTGATGATTGTTCTGGATCATTTAACGGACAGTCCTTGCAGCCGGTCACAATCAGAATCAATGCTACGATTCCTCGAGGGTTACGGACTGAAGGCTCTTACGGTCTTGCCTATAGACGTAATTATCTCTCATTTATGACCTCGGTTAGCTTTGAAGTGCCATCTGCTGCACCCAATAACTTTGGCAAACCCGAGTCGCAAGACAATATAAATCATTTTACTACATTGGAGCGTCTCGATGGATCTTCATCTATCGTGCGAATTAAGTGGTTTGGTATCGGCATACAGGCTGAAGATGACAAGGGATCTCCCGTTGAGTTGATTCAGCACACTTCTAAACGAGATTTCGGACCACGGCGCAGTCCTGTACTAACTGCTATCAATCCAACATATCGATTTTCACCTGTTCCGGCCACAGTACTTGCACATAATGTACGACCAGATCCTCAAGGCATTTACTCTAGCTCCATTCCGCGCTCATCTCCTCATTCTAGTCAGTATTCCAACAGTCCGTCGGGACTAGCCATGGTTCCTTCATATCCCGGTTGCCGAAGCGTAGGATATGCAACACCTCCTCCATCTACTCTCGATATGTCACATTACTCTTCTTCCGCTTGTCTCGCGAACAGACAAGTTCAGGTGAAGCAAGAATACGATGACGAGTCTGACGAAGCCGATGCTCAAGACGATTTCCAATCTGTCGAGTACCAAGAGAACTCGGCACTCGACGTGACGGATGTTGTTGTATTTGACCGGATCCAGTTCAAGCGAGCAACAGCCAATAACGGGAGAAAAAATACTATCCAGCAATTGTTCCGGATCAGTACGATTCTCTATGGCGCCGCGGACGAAGAAGACTGCTTAGAATGCACATCTGTCGGAACAGTCAGTAATGGACGAGGTATCCGATATATTGAGCTACAACGTATTTCCACTGGCGGAATTCTAGTTCGAGGCCGGTCTCCGGGCCATTATACAGATCGCCGACTGGATATGATTTGATTAGAATTAATTTACTAATCCTCTATATTTACTTTGCTATTTGATTTATTGTTAACCGGCGTTAACTTGTATGGAGTCATATTTGCTTTGCGTTTGAACCATGGCTGCTTAATATTTGCCGATTCATCTTTGCTAGTTTTGTGTATATTTGTTAAATTAATTAAATCTGACCTTCCACAAGTTGATTTTAAGTAGCTAGGCATTTGGCATCGCTGGGTTCCTCGCAGAAATATTATTGCCTATCGCGCTGTATACTTTCTCTACGTGAAACAGTTTTGTAGATTTAACCTGTAAATAATTTCGCAGACAATATCAGAAAATACTCCAATGAACTTAATAAAGTCGAAAGCATTTAAATGCTAAACCAGTGTCAGATTTGCACCTATACCATTTTACCTAAGAATGACTTCATGCAGCTAAAAGCAATAGATTCTGTTCTCGCGCAGGTTGTCTGCATAGTGGACATTCAGGTTTCTCGCCACACCATTCGCAGATACATTCCCAACAAAACAGATGTCCGCAAGGCGTACAAGTTGGATTAGTCATATAGGACAAGCAAAGAGAGCATTTCCGAGAATGTTCTGAGATGAATGTAAATGTCGATTCGTCTGATAAACAAACCGAAGATTGTCTCTGCTCGTTATCCTGAATTTGTTTATTATCAATGACAATTGTCGATGCTTCAGGGATCGATTCTGTCTCGCGATCTTGAGGAGAGAAGACTAAACGAAACTCGCCAGAAGCTTTGAACAGTAGCCGGATTGCCAATAATAATCCAAGAATCTCATATCCTGGTCTTTGCTCATGCTCTTTTAATTTCCGAGGAAATATCTGTAATAGTTAGTGGTAAATCATTTATCTAAAACACACCAAACTTACATATCGAATTCCCAATAGCCTGTTTCCAAGATGATAGTAGCTACCGTAGAAATAGAAGACAGCAAGATGCAAAATAGACAGGACTTCGCCAGACAAGATGATATTTAAATTTCGCAACAAGGACTTCCGAAGTCTATGTTTCCAGTCCTTAGGATCTGAAGAAGTGGGCCACGCTTCCAGATATTTCTGAAGCTTGTAAGTAATTTTCGATCTGCTTTTGGCTAGGATGTATGGTATTATTGAGTTTGCAGCAACATATGCAATCCGTTTCTATTTTGTTAGAATCGTCTTGATTTTAGATGATCTTGCGATTCTTACTTTTGCGCTAGGTAACTTCGTCATCGAATTTGTCACTTGAAATATATCGCAGTACTCTTCGCCCAATGTCCTAGCTTTAGACCCAGACGTTAGCCCAAAGTACATGAACGGGACCGCAAACGACAATTCATCGGCATGTGTCTGCACAAACCGCGATCCATACAAGATTCCCAATGCAGTCGATAGTTTGTCATGTAACACAGATTTCACTTGGTCATCTTTTTCGGTCGACCGAACTAGAATTGACGGTTAGTGAATTCCACCATTTCATCCCGAACGATTGACATACTAATATCCGCCGCTGTGGCATATGAAAACAGAGATCGCGTATGTGTACTGTGATCTGTCTCCTTTATAGTATCCGTGACTTTAATCTCATTGTTCTTTTCCATGTTTTTATAAGTCTAAGCTCTATCGATGGACAGATTAGATCTCATTCGAATTGGTGGGGAAATAGAAGCCTTCCATTACAAACACTTGATAAGGTGTATGTACTACCTATGCATGTGAAATTGAGCTGGTATCCAGTTTAAGGAATATCCAAGTATCGCAGGCAGGCTTGTCATATTGAGCTATTCAGGTCATTTGTTTTGATACAGTGCTAGGAGATGGAACAATGAAGATTTAGATGTGATAAAATGAATCGATTATTTGATTAAGATGAACATGACTTTGTCAGGCTTTCCTCCTGCAGACTTCTCTCTTCCTATATATATTTAAGCAGATCTTGGCATTCTAGATCTCACGCTCGAATATTCTGACAGGTCACTTTATTTTATTACAATATTTCTGGGCTTGTAGTCGTGGCAATTCTAATATTGCTGGGATATGCTATCCCTAATCTGATGACAACAACATTTTGAGTGGATATGATGGAAATCAAAATCGAAGCACTCCACTACTCTGCCGGATCTTTGGCGCAGTGATGAGAAAAAGACCATTGATCTATGATAATTAAAATTCGTTGGAATATTCAGATAAGTGCTATCACTGGATGCGTCGCAGCTCCTCTCACTAAGGACTTACTAGCTGCACTGCCGATTCTGCAATAACAAAGTCACTGTATAAAAAGCTCTAATTACGTTACTGCAAAAGTTAGATAGTGGTCGTCTATTTGTATTCAAGCTTCGGTAAGGGTAGAATCTTATTATGCTCGATTCATAGACTCGTTCGAACTAGATTGTAAAAAGAGAAGCAGGCTGTAAGAACCTCAAAGCATAGAGAGCCCGGCATAGAACTTTAAATTAACTAATTTAACAATGCTTTCCAACATTGTGATTTGTTAGTACACTATACTTGGAAATTTACTTCAAGAATCTAGACCCGGAAACCAGGTTCGGTTGCGTAACGATATCGAACTCAAAAGAATATTCAAATCGGAATGTTTATGTAGGAGCAACCAAGTCTCGAGTCATTGAATCAAAACCAAGATTCAGTATAGTGTCGAATGGAACTCCTTCATAAATGACTCGTCATCTAAACACTTCACTATCACCCTAAACATTCAGCGCACATAAGATTTCGAAAAGTAGTTTCTATTAGAGCCAGCTAGCGCTGCTCGGGTTGTTCTCTGACCAACAAGACTACTGCACACGGCCCAACTTGTGCCAAATTCCACCTCTGGCGAAAACAGCCGACAAAGCCCAGCCAAAGAGGCCCAGTAGCTGATAGTTAGAGTTTTAGATGTGGGTGCCTTGAACGGGACAATTTCAGGTCTCGAGAGCCGGCAAGATCTAACGCAGAAGCAGCTACAGCTTATTTAAGATTGCAAAACCTTAAAACTGTTCCTGGATACCTCCTTTTTCATGCATGAAATTCTCACGCGAAGCTGATTATTTTTGTTGCACACTATATTAATGCACTAATACTTGCATTTGGTCGAAGAAAATGGCCAGATGTTGAACAGAAGCTGAGAGTCGACCTTCGTGACTAGTTCTGACTCTGAGGCATGGAAATGCGAGACCGACTAACTGGCCAGGTTCCAGGAACACAGATCAGGGGAGAGCGAGCAATCCTGTCAGTATTGCCAAAAAGATAGGCGTAGGCTTGAGAATTTGATATATACTTCGCACCGAAAGAAAACTCAGATGTAAATCAAATTACTAAATATGAAAAATATCTATTGCTCTGTCACTTTGAATAAAACTACTTGGTTCTCCAGATATTTTTCTGTTGATACGACTTGTTGTCTGTCACTGGCTGAGCTTTAACTCTAATGTGGCACGGTGGCTGCGAGCCTCTGCTACTTTTTGGTTGCAACCATTTTTCGTCTTCGGTGCCTTTTCATGTATCCCTATTCCGTGATTTTGTTGTTGTGTGCACTATTTTTTCTGCAAATTTTCGCCCGTGAGAATCACAGGAACTCTGCTATCAAGCAGCTGGTTTCAGGACTTCTTACCTACGTACTCTCACGCGTCACAGAGTGTCGGTCCCAATTGCTCTTGTCACGTCGGGCTGGTCGCACGAGCGTTGAAGATATGCTCTCTGCTTAGTTGCATATTTTTTTGAAAGCAAACAAAAATCCAGGTCGTCTCGGGCGTCGTATCAACTGAATCATCATGAGTTCGAGTGCCCAAGTGGATAGTGAGCATCAGCTTGCTGATCCGGTTGTTCTGGGCACCGGAACGGCCAGACAAGAAGTTACAGATGTATTAGATTTGTTCAGCGCTTACTTCCCTCTTCCTTATCGCGTGATAGCGACAGTTACTATAGGTATGTAGATTTCGATATTAATATCTATGAATCTCGCGAAATTTGGTTCTAACATCCTAGGTGTTTGGGGTTGGACTTCGGTATTGTATGTTCTAAATCGGCACAACATTAACGTTGAATATCTTCTTCGCTTCAATTTCCAGCCTGGATCTGCTGCTCCATTATACAGATCTGCATATCAGATCGCTACAATGCTTACAACTGTCTACGGAATATGCACTGGATTTATGTGGCTTATTTCTATCTTTGGCAAATCGCTCATTTTTTTTGGCTTTGATGTTCTTCCATTCCTCTGTCTCATAGTTCTTCCAGTCTTGATTTTTTATACCGGTCACCAAGGACACCATCGAGCAGCACGATACCGGCTTTTCCAAACATTTCGACGAATATCTCTTGGAGGCCTTGGACATGAGACTCGGTTTGCGGATACCATTGCGGCAGATGTGCTGACGAGTTATTCGAAAGTGCTCGCGGACGTTTGGATCATGATATGTATGCTACTTTGCGGCAGATCTGTCGCAGGGATCCCCGACCGAACATGTGGAGGCGAGTGGACTATTCCAATGATTATTTCTGTTCCGTATTTGATCAGATTACGTCAGTGCTTGACAGACTACGTTCGTTCAAATTATAATCGTTCGCATCTTCTGAACGCAGCCAAGTATGCAACAACATTTCCAGTTATAATTCTTTCAGTAGCCAAACATAAATTTGATGAATCTTTTGGAGCTGCATACCTTGGAGCAATCACTATATCTAATCTATGGGTGCTGTCGATGCTGATCAACTCGTTATTCTCGTTTTATTGGGACGTTAGCCGGGACTGGGACCTGAGCATATTCCAACTCTCCAGAGATAGCAAGAATGAGGTAAGCCGGTCTGGGCTCAGAGAAATCACATATTTCCCTAAACAGTTTTATTATCTTGCGATAGCTTTCGATTTTGGTCTTAGATTCACCTGGAGCCTGAAGTTGTCTCCGCATTTATACTTTTTTAATGATTTTGAAGGAGGAGTGTTCGTGCTCGAGGTGATGGAACTTTTCAGACGTTGGATTTGGCTCTTTCTTCGGATCGAGACAGAATGGATTCGGTCTACTAAAACAGGAAAGCCAGGCAACGTGATGTCAGACGTTCGAAACGCCTAGTATAGAATTGGCTATTAATTTCTAATTTTTTTTCTGCGCTTTTATTTTTGTTTAGCATTGTAGGGCTTCAGCTGTATAGACGAGGAAGCTAGAGAGGCGTGTAAATAATATGTTAATAATCACAATTTCATTCATAGCGTGAAGGTAAAAATTTTTAATAATGCTGGACTCCGTCATATTCCATATCTGGTTGCTATTGTACAAAGATGGACTAATGAACTTGGAAAGCGAGTTAAGCTCTTCTATTCCGTTGAAATTCCTTCTTTCGGTTAAGAGACCTTTCTTGAGAAGTTAAATATTTAAACTTCTTTTTCTTCTGCTTTGGTGGAACTGGGATTCCATTATTGATTTTCTTCACTCTTTGAGCATAGAACCCAGCTTTGACAAGACTATTTCTGAGAACTTCTTCAGTCGAAGGTTCTGGTACCGGAGGTCTTGGCTTAAATTCGAGAGCAGCAGTAGAGTCGTATGCTTCAATTACCACTGTTGTCTTCGAATCTGTGCCGGCTTCGTCGTCGCTTTCGAAAGTCTGTGTCACGGACTTGCCCTTTTTTAAAATGCTGTTTATATCAGGTGTTACCGACTGTTCAACCTTTTCGGAATGGTCATCAATACCAGTCCATTCATCTTCGTTCTGGTCGTCATTGCTCGAAAGGTCACCTTCACTATCTAAAATACTATAGTCTATGATCCGTTAGATCAACAGTCTTTACTCTGATACAGAAGAAATCACACATATTTCATACCATTATACAAATTTTGTGCAAACTGCATTTTTTCTTCAAGTTCTTGTTTTCTTTGCTCTCGAATTGCGCGACGCTCCTCTAGTTTTTCTCGTCGCTCCTGTTCGACTGCTTTAGCTTGTGCGTACTCACGGCGCTCGACTTTGCGTTTATGGAAGCCCGTTAAGTATTCTCTGTAGCGAAAATCAGCCCAAAATTCTTCTTCTTGGAAGCTGAAAAAATACAGCAGCTTCTCGAAAGGGTTAGATCACTTACTGTCGTGCTTCCGAATCAAATGTGATCTCCCTCGGTCTTCGATCTCGGCGTCCTCCTGGTCTCCCTCGAAAATTACCAGAATTATGGCCTCCTCGACTTCCGCCGCGACTTCGACCACGAAAACCACTGCTTGATTCCTTGCCGAGTCGCATTTTTATTCTGTTATCTTGTTTCAATCTTCAATACGTGTGACAATATCAAAATTACCATAGGCCAGAGCCGCTAAAAACTTGCTCCCCGAGTCGCTCCCTGGGACGTTGAATTAGTAACCCTAATCCGATGTTTGTCTCTTCTGCTCAATTCTCTAACTAGTAAAATATAGGCAAGCAAGATGAAACGAGCATCCTTGCATACTAATACAATCTTTAAATCATTTGAGATTGTATTTTGATTTTAATTATTTGTCATATTATTTGCCTTTAGTTCTGACCGTTCAAAGATTTGCTAATCACGTGATTGAGCGACAAAAATCAACTATCATCGGTGCAGTTCACTTACTCGCAACATTTGACTGCGCCGTTAAACATTAGTGATTGACCATTTTGGTTAAATTCTGTGGAGTTCCGATACAGCGACATTTGAGATAGGATATATTTTGATTTAATGCATGTTCTATGAATAATTTATTAAGCTATGCATTTGATGCTAACAGTAATTGATACAGTAAGATATAAGAACGATCAATTTTTCGAAAATGACAGACACCGTTCTTCCGATTGTAGATATTTCATCAGATAACTCGGATACTGTCGCAAAACAATTATTTGAGGCAGCTACTACTCTTGGATTTGTCTTTATTGAGGGATCTGGGTTCTCGGATACAGAAGTAGAGAGAATGTTCAGTTTGGTATTTGCTTGATGATTCTATAAATCATGAAAATACTAATTAAATCGAAGTCTGCGGAGTTTTTCAGTACTTCTTTGGAAGAAAAAATACAATTTCCCATAACATATAATCATGGATACGCTAGTTTAAATCAAGAAGCGTGAGTTGCTGTGGCAGCTTTGAGGCAGTTTATGACGACCCGAAGAATAACATGAACAATTAGGCTGGATGTTGACGATGACAAAAAGAAGGGAGATCCAAAAGAGTGAGCGTTCTTTCTCTCGGACAGGAGTTGATTCTTGTTATGAACCATACTGATGGAATTTCGATAGGATATTTAATTTTGGGCCTTTTGAACCTTCCGCCGCTTCGGTTGAACAACCGCTTCCTCCTACGTTTGCCTCAAATAGGTCTGAGTTGGCTTGTTTTGCGTCGAAATGTCATGATGTTTCCAAAAAACTGCTAGATTTGCTCAGTGTTGGACTAGAGTTATCGGATAAATCCTGGTTTTCATGTCGACACGATATCAAGAAACCTAGCGGAAGTGTTCTGCGATTGCTACATTATCCAGCAATGAAACCCGGTGAAACTATTATGGATGAAATTCGAGCAGGCGCTCATACCGATTACGTATGCAGAGAGAAGTCTAAAATTTTAAATGTGTTTCATTTTTAACTATGTTTCGTGTAGGGATCTCTTACATTGTTGTTTCAGCGAGAAGGACAAAATGGCCTTGAGGTTTTGTCACCGATAACCAAAAATTGGGTTTGCGTACCTGCTCTTGGACCCCAAAAAACTGGAGTCTGCCCGCCAATTGTTGTCAATATTGCAGGTGAGTTGTGCTTCCGATTTTATGATTTTGTTCAAGGGATGTGTGAATTGACGTTGTTTGTCCTTTCTGCAAACTTCTTCTGCCACGTGGAGTCTGTGCGCCGATTATTTAGGCACATAGCACCGTGACTGAGATGATTCAGAAAGAGATACCCCAAATAGATCAATTAAGTTTCTGGACGGCAGGCTTACTGCGGTCCGCATATCATCGCGTTCGTTTTTCGTCTGCAGCAGCAGGAACAGGACAGGACCGATACTCGATGGCTTATTTTTGTCATCCAGCCGATGAGACAGCGTTGGAACCTGTTCCAAGCGCACAGGTGGAAGCTGCAAAATTGAATGGCGATGAAGATCTGTTTGAAGAACGCCGTAATGTCGAAATTAGACGAACAGAACTTGATGGTCGAATACTAACAGCAGGAGAGCATCTTATGAGGCGGCTGGCTCTATCGTATTAGATTCTCCGTGGGCATTAAACTTTGATATAAAGGCCCTGTTTATGTGGCCTTGGGACTTGATGAGAGGGGCGGGAATTCAGTTGTGCTCGAAATCTGTTTGTATAGAGTCTAGAATTCCATGGGGTCTCTGTAGATGATTTGAACATCTGTGCACATTCAATAAAATTAGAGGCTGTATGACAATTCTTGATGGATTGAATCTCTGACGACATTCTGATGACCTTCGGATATCATTTTGATAGATTGCAGCAGCATTGCAGTATTGAGCTGTTCTGCGAGCTGCTTCCGAGGAATACACCGATACAGAACGCAAGCAAGGATAGCCTTCTGAACCTGAAATATATATTGGCAAATTTATACTGGCTGGCAAGCGAGCAAATGTGTTGTCGGCTCGCCACTCACCCGCTGGAGGACTGAACTTTGTAAGCCAAGTCGGGCCCCGTAAGCTGACGGAGCAGACTCTCGGTTGAATCGTGTAGCGAAAGCCGGGTGGGACAGACACTAAACCTGATCCATCCCGAATTATTTCGTCCTCAATATACTGATTCTCTAGCTCATAATCTGTAAACAACGTGCTAGCGCCGCCACATTATCAAAGGTATCGGACGGTGGGAGCGAGCAGAGCATCGATCTCGTCCCTTGCGGTCGAGCAGCAGTACAGTCGTAGACAACAAATCGATGACCTCCCGCACGAATTATTAACTCCGCAAGCTTCAGTTTTCGGTACTACTGGCCAATTCTTTTGGAACGTCCGATAATAAACACTCCACCAGTAAATCTGAGTTATCCAACCTGATCAGTTTACTCGCTGATATCCGTCTCTTGCTTGGGGCATTCAGGTTACTCCTTCGGGTTAGGGAGATAGAGGCTAGTACCATAGCCTCATATTGAGGGTGAATTCTCGGATCATAACTGTATGTAAAACAGCCATATCGCGAGGAGTTTAGATTAGTACCGACCGGCGGACTTGTTGGTGCTTTGACAAATCGAGACAGGCGAGGGATAAGACGAGACGTGAGAATTCAGATAAGTCATACCTCATTTCGTCGGTTGAGCGTTGATTTCCCTGAATACGACGCAGTTGGCTGGAGCTGAGTAGATGCATGTGGTGCTGTAGCAGTAGTGGCCCTCGTCGTCGTCGTCAATATGTGTACCGATGAATGCAACGACAATAATATTGATAATATTATACCAGTATGAGAGAAGGGGCTACGAGGAATTAGCATCTGTGATAAAGTAGCCGAGTGATTGCCTTTGCATGTCCAACTCTATAGGTATTAATTCTGTTTTGTCCTTGAGATGCGTAGACCCGGAACATTTCTGACTGTTCGGCAATGCGCCAACCGCTACTCCGCAATCGCTCATGTATATAGATATGTCTCTTTACCCAATTCCTCGCCTGCTTATTTGCACTCGTCTGAATTTCTAATGACACTCCAAAACTTTGCTATGGTCAACGTTACTGGCTACAGTAAACTGTCCCACGATCAGCAACTACTGTACGAGCATATGAATGACAACTATCCCATACTTCCAGTAGACCAGTACTATCTACCGGACACAGACTCGAGATATCCATATCTACAGACCTACGAGCAATCTATACCGGAACTGGACGTTAGCCCCGATGACTGGCAGCACAATGCAAACCTCACGTCAAACCAGATATGTTCTGATGTCTCCTCCATGCACTATTTCACCATATACCCATCACCAATCCCGACCATGATTCTCTCGCCCCGCCTCGATCATCCCATACTCCAGACACCATCACCACTTCCCTATGGGTGTCAGTATCCTCAAGAAATGCTTCTGCAATATACCCAGCCAACTAGTTATTCTGCTCTCAGCGTGCCCTCGGGTACAGCTTCGATTGCTGGCGATAGCGACTGCTCGAGCTCACTTTCCACTTCATCAATCACTTCCGCGACTAATTCCACGGTTTTAATGCAGACCCCTACTAGTCAATCGAAGTGCAGAACATCCGTTACTCGAACACGAACAGGGTGCTGGCCATGTCGAGCGCGTCACAAGAAATGCGACGGCCGGAAACCGTTTTGCCGGACGTGCGTACGGCTCAAAATCTCTTGTATGTACGGAGAATGTCCTGCCAACATGAGATCAAGCGAGGACAGACGGAGAGTCGCCAGAGAGCTAACGATCTCCATCAAGGCGGCTTCTAAAAAGAGGAGCGGCGTGGGCGGCGGGAATAAGAGTGAGGACAGTAGTAGCGATGGAAATGTAGATCTCACACTGTCACGGTTTCGGCAGTGTAGCGACCAGGATGAGACAAAAAACCGAGAAGAGCACGACAGTGATCAGGATCTGTATTTGCCGGATTTCCTATCCATCAATATCGATAGAAGAGATATTGAAAACCATCAGATTTTTGTGAGAATGCTTGAGCAGTACGAGACTGATATTCCTCAGAACATCTACATCGCCAACATGCCCTACTCGCAACAGCTGTTTTTTGTTCTCGTCTACATGCAGTATGTGATTCCTGCCACTTTGGGATCGTCAAAAGAGGGAGAGCACATGGTTGGGAGGCCAGCAACGATGCCAACGTCGGCGTATTATGGAGCTGGGCGGCAAGAAAAAGAGCTAATAGACGTTGCTTCACGAGACGCTCTTGTTTGGAGGTCTGCTTGTGCACTGGGATCAATCTACGTGGAACAGACGACTTCTAAACAAATTGCAGAAGTCGACGGCGAGTTCAGATCTACCGGCCCAGCATTGTTCAAAAGTATAGCCAAACATCTAATGGCTGCGGAAAGTCGAATATCAGCACGGACAAGGAGAACCATGCCAGCAGGCTCAAAGGCAAAGGACAAGATGAAGTCGCTTCAAATTCGAACGGCCATGATCATCGGTTGGAATATCTACATACTTGCGTCTGTGAATGACAGTTCAATTGTTGGAGGCGAGGTAGATTTAGATACCTTGCGTGAACTGCTGAACTTGGTCTCACATTTCTCATTAATTATGGCTGGCGAAGAATACGGAAGCCTGGTAAGTGCAGTGACAAAACGAGTCGTGGAGGCAGATATCTTGGTTTCCACCTGGAAAATGGATAAGCCGCTTCTGGTAGCTAGTTACGGAGATATAGTTGGAAAACTAGACCGAGTCAGAGAAAGGGGTGGCGAAATACATCATAGGGGAATCGAAGAGCCGTTGTCGATCGTCATGGTCCTTTCGCTGGTGGTGGAGGTAGAAGACGAAATGTGGCGGGTTCTAAGCACAGGTCAGGATGGATTGAGCGATTGGAATGAAATCACGGAAAGATTACAGCTGGTGAATCGATATCTCGATCGTTGGAACGTTGGAGTTGATCGTAGAAGCTGTCAAGATCCAGATTGCGATGGAGACTGCGACGAAGAGGGCCAAAGTGATACACTGAGCGCGAAACTGTTTAAAAATGCTGTGCGAATCTATATGGAAGTGTTTTGCGTTCCGGAGGAGATGGCGATGACTAGGAGGCGGGGCCAAGTGTCAGTGAGGCGGCGGAAGAACGACATAGTAAAAGGATGCGTTCAGGAGAGTTTAGACTTGCTGTCCGAATTGCTGATAGACTCTGACAACATTTGGGACGGAATAAGTGGCCCAGAGATTACGGGCGAGGAAAACGAAGACCTGCTCGAATGGGCGATTGTTATGTTGGCTAATGTCATCGAGCCCTGCAGTTCGGTCAGTGTTCAAGATGCTGCTGACGGACGCAGAGTGGTGGCTGAGGTTCTACGCAACTTAGGGCAATCGAGATACGGTCTGATTTGGGATAGAAGACGATCTGCGTTCCGAGATGGAAGGTGGGCGCAAGCACAGAAGCTAGTCGAGGAACTTTGGAAAGAAGAAAATTGGACGATCGGACTGGGCTGGCAGGAGCTAGTGTGGACGTGGAAAGGGAGATCTGTGAAGTACGAATAGGGTGGAGAAGCAAGGCCGGATTAAAAGTTATGTACGAAGAGCGACGAAGTTTATGGCCGCGTTTGTGTTTGTGTGTGTGTACGTGTACGTCTATACAAGGTTGCTGAAGTGCTCGGAACCTTATGATGAGCTAGTCTTTCACTGTTCTGCTAGCCCAAAATATCAGTGCAACGTGATGACGGTCGAGTCCCGCTCGAGCAGGGTTTTCGTTTGTCGCTATAGTGGAGCAGACAGGGGGATGTGCGGGCTGTATATTAGGAGAATATCGGACGGGTTATAGCTGATGTGCCAGTAATAGACAGCGATTAACGATGTTCATTTATTAGGAGACTATTAATACTATCGACAGATTCAGACAAGAAGTTGCCGATAGATTACCATGAAAAACAAATAAATCGGCAAACAAGAACAGAACAGTGGGTCTATACAAGACAACTTCTAGATAATGGAAATAATAGGGGGCGGTCAGAGCAAAAAATAGGGGAGAGCGGGCATGATCAGAGTCTGTGTCTGCGTTCGGTTTAAGCTTTGCAGAGATAACGGTCGCCATCTTGTACATATTTCCTTAGTAGAAGCGTGAATCTCAATAGAAGCTGCTTGTCTTTATGGTCTATCATTTAGTTACAATTTACTACTGTTTGGTTGATGACGGAGCATGTTCGGTCAGGTATTTCTGCAGGAATCAGAAGAGGTCGAGAGAGAAATCAAGAGACAAGAGGGACAACGACATATTGACAGGTGCTGTAAGGGGTTGGGCGGGTATTGCCTAAACGAGTAATGTAATGTAATATCGAAGGATCACCCTGAGGCGGTGGACCTTCGCAGTCACCCACCCGCCCCCCTGGCGGCTGGACAGAGGTGAAGGAAGGACAAACAAATAAACAAGAGCAGGATATTTACTAGCAGTAGATCGAGAGCGGTTCAAGAACTGTCTGTGACGCCTTCTCCGGGACTAGAGAGAAGTTGTGCAGGAATCAGCCGACCTTGTCAGGCGTGGTTTGCTGGGTGTGTGAACTACAGAGGGCAGACAGGTGGGGTCGCAGACAAGATAAAATGATAGATGAGCCTCGAAGCCAGGGATAGCCGAGTGCCCCGAGATGAGATGGCATTGAGAAGGCAAGGCAGGCAGTAAGCAACAAGCAACAAGCAGCAGTATACTGCCCATGTAGAGCAGCAGAACTGCAGCAGGGTAGACCCAGTAGCGGATCAGAGCCTACGCTGTAGTCCGACAAAAGACACTTTTCGCGATTATCTCGTCCAACGCTGATGGAACTGGATTTTCAAATAGGGGGTAAGCAAGCCCGCTACTCTGCAAATAGGATCTCGCTCCACGGGTTCGGTGCAGTAGTTGGTATGCATACGGATTCTCCCATCTCTGTCATGCTCTGTTCGCCAGAAGGACATAATCTTTTCCTTGCTCTGGCTGGTCCAGCTGCATGAACAGCATGAGAAAGATGTAAGGCGACAGATTTTGCTGTAATTTTGCTATTAATTAAATCTTTAATCTTCTTTGAGCTTTCGCTCTCGAGATCCGCAAATAGGAGCTCGTAAACACGGGGTTAGACTTTTGGTTGTTAGGCCAACGCCCGGCCAGCGCCTTCCCTTTCTGCCCAGGGGCTTTCCCACTGCGTCTGTACTTTCGTCCTATTTTGCACACCCCCGAGGGGTCGCGGGCACTCTTCTTACCACACACTACGACCACCTCTCAATATCCTCCTCGCTCTTTCTCGATTTTCCTTTCCCTCTTTTCTTATATTTTTTTGCTCTTTTCTTCGTCTGTTCTTTGTCTGTTTTTCGTTCGTGTAGCTATTATTTCAGGCCTGGTTTTCTGCTTTCTCGTCGTCGTCGTCGTCGTCCTCGCACTCTCGGTTTCGATCTCTTCTGTCTCGCGCCTTTCTTTGTCTTCTTCACTCGCTTCTTTGCCCTGCGCAGACAAGCGAGCTTTGTATAGATAGCTGCTGCTGCAATGAGCGTTCCTCCGCGCGATCCTTGGTATCCTTTGCCGTCGTGTGCTATTGCTATCGCCAAAGCTGCGTATCATCCCGCGGTTTCTACGCTCACTACTTCGCTACCACTCCGCTTGGGCGACACTGTTCTTGTCTTTGAGCAATCCGCACCTGAGAATCCAGAATGGTACCGTGGTTATCTCATTTCTCCCGCTGTCGTTCAATTCAACGAGCAGGGATCTTCTCATATTGCCCCACAGATCTTTATCGGTGCCTTCCCTGTTGACCGGGTAGCCTTTCAGAAGGTAGCTAATACGGATCTCCAAGCGGCGCTCTACGCAGAGTCTAACATTTCTCCTACACTGGCAAACGCATCCACCGCTTCGTTCGCTAGTTTGACTGATGCGTCTCTTTCCGAAGGCCACAATGTTCTTCCCGTTGTCAACGAAATTGCTGCCGTTCTCAGAGAGTGGTTTCCTGAGCACACGCTCGCTCTCTTCTCCTCATCTACTCATAATTACTCAAAATTAAACACAATCGCCGCCCTCATTTCAGAACTTTCCGCCACTCGCAAGAAATTGCTGCAAAATATTTTGACCTCCGCAGAGACTCATGACGCTGTCCGTACTGCGGTCTGGTCGCTGATTCGTGGCAATAAGCTACTCTCGGGCGATGTCATTGTCCGTTCAGAGCTCGACGGCCACATTCGCACAGGTGAGGATGGGGATGACAATATCATTTCTCTTTTCAAAGACCAGGAGGCCATGGCTCTTTCAACTCACAATACATCCGCTAGTGCGGCCGCTATTTCGGGCAGTCGAAATGCTGCCGGTGGTGCTGCTGGTAAGAATCTTTTACAATTAACTGCCAGATTGAAATCAGTCAATGGTTCTTGGACAGATGGTATGTTTGCAAAGGTTTATCTCTGCGATAAGCACAAAATTGTTTCCGAGTCATTTGTCACTACAGGTGGGCAACTTGATCAGTGCGCTTTGTTTGTTGATTTGCCCTTGACTCTTGCTTCCGACGATGCTCTTCTGGTTGTTGAAGTCTACGAAACAATTTACATGACCACTCAGATCGTCGGCAATGAACACATAAAAACTGGTAGCCCTCGTAAGTTCTCTACTTTGTGATATTGCTTTTTTTTTGTATTAACGTTTATTCTTTCAGAGGGTTACACTATTAAAGCCCGACGCGGTGTTGGTCTTGGTGTTGTCGACATGGGTCGCATTCTTCGTCAAGTGGCTGATGTTGACCGTGATTTGACCATCCGTTTGTTCACCTCGTCGTCTGGTCCAGGTGTGAACCGAGGATGGGGATCTCTCAGAGATTCCCTTGTCCGAGGCAATCTTGTCGGAATGTCAGTAGACCGCTTAGCTTTCTAACTATTCTTGTTCTAACATCCTTCATAGCCAACGTTCTCCAAAAATTGATCGTTTGGTGTTCAGTGTTCGAGCCTTCGAAGCGGCCTCTTCAAGCGAACTGATTGCATCAAAACCCTCATTGTTCACCGATTTGGTCAGTAAGCCCCGTACAATCTTCACTACTTCCACCACCATTCGAAGAGACGAACTCTATCTTACCCTTGGGGGAATGCGCTTTCTTTCGCATCTCATTACTCCTGAAACCTTATATTTCGTGACTTTGTCATCGGAAAACTCAAATTCTCCTCTCAAATTCTTCAGTGATGCTGGCTCAGAGCCACTGGAAAAATGGGTTTCCGCTGTAGTCTCTCGAGACGAGTCGTTAGCTGAGACAGTCTATATTTCTCCGCTCGTGCAAACTTCAGATGTGGTCGTCAGAGTTCATATGGCTGATGGTAAGGCTATCGGACAGGCTTTGTTCAAGTTCTGGAACGATGGCATTATTATCAAAGACGGTATTCGAGATATTCAGCTCACTGATTCTCAAGGAATAGTGATGGGCTCGATTGATATCAAGAGCATTGTCGTTTCGACTGAAATCTCTTCTGATGAGTCTCTTCTAACAATTATCCGTTGGCGAACCGCCCGTATTCGACGAGGAGAAGAAGATGGAACAAAAAAGTTGCTCACTGCTCTTAAACAACTTATCTATGTGGATGCTAATGAGATTTCTAAATTACTTCAAGAGTCGTTTGACGCATTCTTTGGTATTCTTGCCTGGAAAATTGGTGACAAAGAATTTGAAGATGCTGTTATGGTTGCTCTAGTTCACGTACTCAATGTAGTCGTTGACAAAAAGGAGTATCTGTTAATTGAGGAATATATTTCTGGAAGATTTAATTATCCTTCGGTTATTGGTCCGCTTGTCTATTCCGTACAGAGGCTTCTTTCCCGCAGCGATGACGGTCAGGTGGGAAGTACAGTCCGAGAATTTTTCAATGTCGGGCGTTACATTTTCAGACTAATTGATAGCTGCTGGGCCAAATATCAGGCCCGTGACTCGATTTCGATAAATCTGATTGAGTTTCGAATCGGAGTCTTCAAAATCTACGAGCATCTTGGGACTATCTTTGGCACTGATCCTGCAAAGCTCACAAAGACTGGTCTGCTCCAGGATGCTGATTTGGCTTCCACAGTAGAAACTAATCAGATTTTGATTCTCCAACACTTTCCTGAATATATTGGAGAAATCCGATCCATTGCAGAGGAAGCGGATATTTTGAAGTTGGTGATTGATTTTGTCGGTGCTACTGCTTCATCATGCAAGTCTAGTCCTAGAATGACTATGTATCGTCTAATGATGCTTCAATCTCTTTCTCGTTGCTGGATTTTCACTTCATCTTCTTCAACAGTTCAGCATCAACTAGTTCTCAACACTGTTGAGTGGATCCGTCCTTATATGGTTCCTGCTTCTGATGCTGATGTGGTCAGCACACCTACTTGGCAGGCATGGAAGGATCGGATTCGTGCTTGCTGTGCTGTTCTGTCTACGCAGTTCTCCATTCTTTGGCCTACTCGGGTTGAAAATGCAGACACCTGTGTACTCTATGTGCGTCTCATGAGAAATATTGCCGCCGTCTTCATGTCTGTTCAACAAGAGCGAAAAAATAGTGCTGTTAAGACAATCACTTCTCCCAAATTCAAGAACGAGTATTCTCCTTTGTTCCCCTCCGATTATCCATTTCCGCCTAATAAGCCGGTCGATACCAGTATCAAAAAGCTTCCTTTCGATGAATTATCGGTCGAACTTTGTTGTATGTTGGCAGTGACAGTTGACTTCTCCCGATATGAGGGTAATTCTTCATCCGAGGGTGAGACACTCACTGAAGAGGAGGCTATTGAACTTATGCGTAATATATTAAAGATGTGCGATGCAGTACTAAAGGGCAAAGGATTTCCTAAAGTGTGGTTTTCTATATATATGATTATGCACAATGCAGTTTTGGCCAGTCTGCAGTTTATTTCCCTGATCTTGTTGGAATATTTCATCCCAAGCGGCAGTCAAGATTCTATTGCTCTGGACGAAGGTGTTGCACATATCTGGTTTATGTTTTTCGAGAGGTTACTAGATCTTGCATCATCTGATGCTTTGCGAATTGAAGATCTTCCCGAGCAGAAGCGTGGAATTGCAATTGCTTGCTGTAATGAGGTTAGAGATAAAGCCGCTGAGCTTCTTGTTCGTATGTGGAATGCAATTGGTCATGATGCCGACGAAGAGACTGCTAAAATGTACGATGTCGAAACATTTGGAGGATTGCAGTCAATGTTTATTTCGAAGAGCAATGGCAGAGGCATTGCATTGACCGGAAAAGTCATTGGTCTTTGGCGTTCGAAACATTCTGCGGTTAGAGCTGCAGCTTCCCATATTTTGAAGAGCATGATTATTTCTGAATGGACCACTTCCCACACTTTAGACAATATCAGGAGTGATATTGTTGATGTAAGTTATTTTTGTTTTGATTTAAAGATACATATTAATGATAGTAGGCTCTTGACTATATTTTCCAGACAAAGAACTATCCTATGCATTCTGTTGATGAGAGTATGAAGAAGAGTATTTTTGAGCCGATGCATGAGACATTCCTCAAGGGAGTGACCAATCCTGAATTAGCCACTGAGGCTCGACAGCTATTGGGAACTGTCGCTCATGTTTTGGACCTCTTTGTTGATCTTCACTCTTTGCCTGAGAATGATGGTTACAGTGATGATCGTATTGAGCGAACTCTAACGCTCATGGAATCTCTGCGAGACATCAACCGGGAGGATACCTTTGTTCATTATGTTCATCAACTGATTCGCATTCAAGAGGCGAGTGGTCATTTTGTTGAAGCTGGTTTGACTCTTGGACTTCATGCAAAAATTTTCCCTTGGCGCATGGATATCGAGGTTCCTGCGATCAGCGATCCTGAGATGCCTGCGCAAACAGCTTTCCAGAGACGTGAGACACTCTGTCTTCACATGATTCGTTATTATACGATCGGTGGTGCTCCTGAACTTGCATTATCTACTTATAAGGAGCTTGCAGAAGCCTATGAAACTGTTTCATTTGAGCTTGACAAGCTGGCTGATACGATGTCGACGATGTCAAAATTGTACAAGGAAGAATTGTCCAGTGCTGTTGCTACTAGACCTCTTCCTCAATATTTCCGTGTTTGCTATTCAGGTCTTGGATTCCACCAAGCATTAAGAGGGAAACAATTCATCATTCAAGGAAACAAGTGGGAAAAGTTGACTGAGTTCAGAGATAGAATCCAGAAAATCTATCCTCATGCAAAGATCAGTTCGGCTAGCTCGACTACAGCATCGAGCAGTGCAAGCGCACGTCATTTATCAGTAGTTTCTCAAATGTCTTCTGCGTCACAGGTGTCTGCTGGCGATTCTCTCAAGACTCTCGATGCGTCCCTGACGACTATTGGTGCTGAGACTGAAGGTCAGCATGTTACTATTACTGCTGTCACGCCGGAGCCTAGTCAACAGTTGGCTGCTTCGATTGGTACACCTTCCAATGTGCGGGATTTCCTTCTTGGCCAGAATCTGCGACGGTTTTCGCTTGCTCGGCCAATCAAATCTGACAAAGCGGGAGCTCAGACCACCAATTCGAACAATCCTGTTGATATTTGGATTGACAAGACGACGTTTGAAACTCGTGATTCGTTCCCCACAATTCTTCGACGAAGCGAAATTGTTTCAGTTGAGACTATTTTGGTTTCACCTATGACGAATGCGGCAGATGATGTTTCGCGAAAAACTTCTGAGATTTTGTCGCTTGCACGTCGAGCAATTATCACGCCCAACGACGAGATGAATAGCTCTCAGCTTGGTATGACGGTTTCTGGAGCGGTGGATGCTCCAGTTAATGGTGGTATCCAGGTTTATCGAAATTTGCTTGAAGTTTACGAGAACGATTACGAGGAAGACCTCATGAACCAGAAAGAACAACTCCGAGGAGTAATTGTTGATTATGCTGCTGTTCTCTTGTTTGCGCTAAATGTACATTCTAAGGTAGTCGCTTCGGCACTACGTCCTCTACATGATAGTCTTGTCGTTCTGTTTTACAAGAACTTCGCAACTGAGATACATGTGATTGAAGATGAGGGCAGATATATTGATGGAGTCAATGTTGGCACTATTTCGCTTCGCCGTGCAGACGACCGTGCAAGTTTGGCACTGTCCCCGCAATTCAGTTCAGTTACTAATGCGTCTACCGAGCATACGCTAGGCACTCCAATGAAAAGAACAGTGACTGCTAATACGACAACGTCGACATCTTCGTTGACTTCGAAGACATCGAAGAAATACCCGATGGCAAGTCCTGTTGTTCCTCCGTTGTCGGAGACCGCATCCACAACCTCAACGGCCACAACAGCGACTGCTAATAAGAGAGCATCAATGAGCTCGATCAATGCTGCTTCTATTACGGCAGCAGTAGCAGCTGCCACTTCTTCTCCGTCTTCCCATAGCAGCAGTACTGCACCTGTAGCTTCGCCGGCTTCAGTGCATGCGCGAAACAATTCTAAGATTGTCGAAAAGAAGACGTCGTCTCTCACTTTGGGATCTCTACGATCAGGAACGTCTACGGAGGATACAGGAAACTCTGTTTATACGACGACGACCAATAGCACTGCGGATCATAGTACGAAAACATCCAACAGCCTTGCATCGCGGATGGGCAGACGTTTCAGCAAGATCAAGCTCTCTTCTAAGAGTAGCCATCATTCTAGTTCGTCGTCAAGTACCCACGGAAAGGCAGGTCGCAAGAATTCGAGCTACCGGCTAGGAATGTTCCACGAGGAATAAATGTTTGCTGTTTTTAGGAGATTTTTGGGAGGTGTTTGTGTATCTGATTACGTTGATTTGTCGTCCTGGTTTTCTCGAAAGTTCATTGTCCTTTGTTCATGTTTTGATTTTTTTGCTTTGCGTCTTGTTCATCGTTTGTTTCTTTTTTAGGATTAGTAATGCTAATGAATATAATGAATATTACAAATCTTTCGAAGAGCCCGTGCGGAGGCGGCTGGAAGTGAGAAAATGTGGAGTGAATCGGAGAAATTGATCCGGAGTAGACTTGATTACTAAATGGGTTTGGGTGAAATTATCCCATATAAGTAAGGGAAGTGATCCAGATAGATGGACACAATCAGTCGACTGTGATTGATTTTGATGCTTGATTTAGCTCTGGATGATACATACCAGCAATAAATAGTTAACGAGTAATTAGTATGGTTTTGCAAAACAAAAGCGTGCTGTATGAAAAATTCCCTGTTGGTGTGGTGAGTACATGGAGTACGATCTGTTAGATCATGTCAGAGTGGACTACTGACAGTTTTCGAAGCCCGGGCCCGAGAGTTTGGTCGTGAAGTCCGCTGAAATTGAGCCCGAAGCTCCCGAAGGCGGAATGTTTGTACAAGTGCTCGTTTTATCTTTGGATCCATATCTTCGCGGAAGAATGCGGGATCCTAGTTTGAAGTCGTACAGTTCTGCGTTCGAGTTTGGCAAACCAATATCCAATTTCGGGGTTGCAAAAGTTCTTAAGTCTGATACACTAGCTTTTGCAGAAGGGGATTTGGTTGTGAGTCCAACTACAGAGTCGACGATATATCAGGCTGTTGAGAAACAATTTGTAGGATTCTACCGTAAGATTGAGAATCCGCACAACTTTCCCTTGTCGTATTTTGTTGGTGTACTTGGGATGCCTGGAATGACAGGGTATCATGGTCTCTTGGAAGTCGGGGGACCTCTTAAGAAGAATGAGACGTTGTTGATTTCTGCTGCTTCAGGAGCGGTGGGCCAAATTGTTGGTCAGCTGGCGAAGCGGGCGGGTATGCGCGTTGTAGGATATGTTGGATCAGACGACAAGATGAAGTATCTTTTAGAGGAACTAAAGTTCGATGATGCATGGAACTATAAGGTCGAGAAAGACCCTTACGAGGCGATTGCTAATCATATACCTGAAGGAATTGACCTCTACTTTGACAATGTTGGCGGTGAGCTGCTTGATGCCGCTCTGGTTCATATGAAGGATTTTGGTCGGATTGTCGCATGCGGGATGATATCCCAATACAACAACAAACCTGGAGAAGGATATCGCTTCAAGAATCTTAATCTCATTGTCGGAAAACGTCTAAGGATGGAGGGTTTTATCATTCTCGATACAATGCAATCGGATCCCACTTTCATTGGCCGGTTTGAGAAAGATGTCTCAGACGGCCTTCTGGATAAGTCCATTGTGTATAGGGAATATGAGGTTGATGGACTGGACAATTTGCTCGATGGGTTTTTAGAGTTATTGTCTGGAAAGAATTTTGGAAAGGTTTTTGTCAAAGTGTCTGATTACTAGGTACTGCTTAGGACATGTAAATAATATTCGTCCATGTGGCTGTTTTTCTTCCCTTAATCATTCTGCTTACTGTATTGATTCTTATTCCTAATTTTCTTATTGTCTTGTCTTTTATAATATCATCCTCAACAAGATTACGCAAATTAGAATAGTATCTTCACAAACGAATGTGTTCGCCAGCAAATATTGTGGGATCTTAGCACGTGAAAGGGACGGTTGTGACTTGCGTGAGCAGTATGTGAGCTGATTGTGACTCCATACTAGCTCAGCGGGAGAATTAGTCCGCCACAATATACTGGTTTTTGAAAGGATTTTCAAATTTGCAAATTACGGCCGAAACCGGAACAGATCGTGAATAGAATAGCGGTAGAAGAGAAGTAAAATAGAGGAATATTAGCGGAACATCAGCGCAATAACGATATCACGGTTTTTAAATCGCTGCTGGAGCTGTCTGCACTGTCACTATTATTTCGATTGAACAGAACTGAATTCGATATATTGAGACCTCCAGCAGATTGATTTTTAGACGATTTATAGCCAGTCTGGATAGCAGACTATTGGCTGTTCGTTCGGCAGTTTTGCATATTAGGATATTGAAATGGACAGATCCATTCGAAATTGTCCGCTGGTAGACGATCAAGGTGAATATCTTGTTCGTTGGATCGCAAGAATCGCTGGCTCTTGCGTCTATGATTCCATGGGCGAGGCGTCTTTCATTTTTGGTAATTATTTATGATATCAGTATCCTAGCATTTTACTAATAATTTAGGATATATGTCTTTGTTTTCATGGCTAGGCGCTCAACTTCCTCAAGTTATCAAAAACTGGAGGAATCACTCTGTCGAAGGAGTCAGCTGGCTGTTTCTCTTCAACTGGTTGCTAGGCGACGCGACCAATCTTCTAGGTTGTTTACTGACGAACCAGCTATTTTTCCAAACTCTCTTGGCTACGTATTATTTGTCTATCGACGTCATTCTATGTAGCCAATATGTATACTACACTCGGTTTCAATCACAGACTTACTATGTGCTTCTGTCGCCCCCCGACCCAGGCTCTTCTGCGTCGTCGATCTCGTCAGAGTCGACATCATCCACTCGCTCCTCGCAGACTATTCGAAGCACAAATCGCCGGAGAGCTAATGTCATGCTGTCTCTTTCGGCAGTTGTTGCCATGATTGGATTAGCTGGAGCTATGCTTATTCCTCCTACTTCCGATTCTCAAGTCACAATTACCTACTCAACACCGCTTATCGCTGCTTCAGAGGAATTTCATACCATGGCGGGATTTAATGGTCTTCGGAGGTGGTTCAAGTTGGACAGTAAGGAATCAGTGGGCCGTGTGTTTGCCTGGATCTGTACAGTTATGTATCTGACCTCACGGATGCCACAAATATACACCAACTTTGTTCGACAGTCGACCTCGGGATTATCTGTCATGCTATTTGTCGCTGCATTTTTGGGCAACACGTTCTATACACTTTCCATTCTAACCAATGCGGCTACCATGGAACCCCTGGAACGATCTGACTTTTTGTGGGACGAGCTCCCTTATTTGCTTGGATCTGCAGGAACAGTTGGTTTTGATTCTACGATTTTTATTCAGTGGATCTATTATGGTGAGGGGAAACAGTTCTTCCATAATCTTTACTACGGCCGGAAGTCCTGGGAAGCTGTCGAGCCCGCGCGGGACCGCGAACTCGAGCAGCACGAGTCTGAAGAAGAAGATGCGTCTTTACATTTCACAAACTATGAAGAAGATCCGATTGTCATCACTGGCAATAATAGAAGTAGCAGCAGTAGTAGCAGCAGTGAGAATAGTAACAAGACGTATGTTGCAGGACCGCTGAAGTCCAGTGATGAATGAAGATTTGTATTTTGATTGTCAAATATGCACGCAAACGATTGCACAAGGAAGCATGCATTGATACGCACAGAGGTAGCTGGTAGGAAATAGCATGAAATAATATATATAAATATGTCTTAACGGTTTAGCCTTCTCGATCTGAAGCTTGTGCGTCGAGTTCTTCCCGGTCTTCTTCATCTTCAAATGAAGTCTGAACAATTTCTTGCATGCCATTTTCACGCGCGTACTTAGCGGTAAAGAAATCCAGAAACGTAGCCCCATTGAACATATCGAGATAGTTAAAAAATGAGTGAAATGTGTGTTCTTTCATTTCGATGTCGAAAATTTTATCATAAATATGGTTTTGTTTGAAGATTTCGATCTGACTATCGAACGGTTTAAAGTCGATTTCAGAGTGACCGTACGAGGTCAGTCGATTGTTAATATCGTCAAATACAGGGCGCTCGAGCAGTAAACCCAGAGCCGGCGCTTTGGGGATACTTACTCTTGTTTTTAAGAATGCGTCCATGATATGGTCGATGGGTGTTCCGGCGCGAACAGTTTCCGCAGCCATGAAAATCATTTTACGAATCTGATGCAGCATAAACGATTGTCCGTGAATCTTGATAGATAGCCATTCTGTATTGTCGATCAGCTTCGGATCGCTAACGGTGATATTTTTCATGAAACGCTTAGCACTGGGATCCGTGAAACTCTTTTTTAGAGTAAAGTTGTGAAAGTTGTGAGAACCTTCATATATCTTCATGGCTTGACGGACAAGACCCAGACGTTCGGGTGTGATACGATATTTTAACCGTTCGTCTAGCTCAATTTCTCTTAATGTTTTATACGCCTGCCAGTCGACTTCAGTCAATCCTGTTGGTTTTGCATCGTCTTTGCCTTCGCCAGGAATTTGTATCTCTTCAGCTGACTTGGTCTTATCAGTAGCGCGGGTTTTTTCAAATGCGTTAATCACTTGATTAACATCGATCGATTTCGCCGCCAGTCGTTCATCAATCGATTTCCAGAATTGTTCTCCTTCTGGATCAGCTCGCATAACTCCCGGGTAAAGACTATTCATTTCTCTAAGTCTCAATCCAAATGGTGATTGCGGCCGCGGCGAGATGAATGCATACGAGGGAATCAAGTACTCGTACACTCTCGACCCACAGTGTTTCCGACAATCAAATCCACCCGTTACTCGACTAATTCCCCAAATACGGATAGTATCCGGTAAATTTGCATTTATCTTCTCGAGAATGTCGTCGTCTTCAATGATCAGTTTGACGGAAATCACATTCCCAGCAGCATGAACACCTTTATCTGTCCTCGCAGATCGCAGAAATCGAACTTTTTTTGGATCGTTTGCGTTGTCTTTTGAGATCGCACCAGCTTTCACCATGGCGTTGAAAATATCTCCCTCTATAGTGCGTAACGGGGGATTGCTGATTTGGTCAGCATCCGTTTATTCAAAAACAGAAAAATGATTAAATGAAACTTACAATTGCATTCCATAATAGCCAGTACCGCAGTATCCAATTAAACAAGCAACTTTCCTCTTCGGCCGTCTAGGCTCGGGTAAAATTTCATTCCCTTCTTGATCAAATACCTTTGGCTTCGGTCCCCAAGGCTTTCTATCGAACTTTGCGCGCGGTTTTTTGTTTTCTCTACCGGATTCATGATATCTTGATCCTTCCAGTTAGCTGATCTGCCATAACGCAAGGAAAGTGAAACAAAAACTGGCAATTCACCTTACATCCTCCTTGCCATGCTGATTACGGCCGCGCTTCTTGGCCTGTCGGCCACTGTGGTTCGTTTGAATAGAAACATCGTGCCCGGCAACAAGTTCAGAACAATTCGGTTCATCGCTAGTCGGCATTTCTATTCCTGTTTATTTTTGCCAGTTTTATGTGATCAAGGTAAAGAAAATTTTCCGTTTCTTTAGGTCGTTTGGCTATTTGCGTTGGGAAGTCCCAATAAGTCTAGAAATCTTTTCTCAAATTAGGCAATCAAAAATATTTATCTGTCTATACTATCGAATTTAAGCACTTTAAAATAATTTCTGGTACGGACGCAAAATGAGACCTTTGACAGAAGATGAAACGAAAACTGTTTTTGAAAAACTAGCAAACTACATCGGTAGGAACATTACACATTTGATTGACAATTCAGATGATCCGCACTGTTTTCGGCTCCAGAAGGACAGAGTTTATTATGTCAGGTAAGTTTTCTGCTAATCCGATAACAGATACAGCTCAGAACTAATAGCGACCAGCGAAAGAGTAATGAAATATGCTACTGCGGTTGGAAGAACAGAACTTATGTCCGTCGGGATCTGTCTGGGCAAATTCACAAAATCAGGTAAATTCAGACTACATATCACCTCTATCGATATTCTTGCCCAATATGCTCGGTACAAAATCTGGATTAAACCAAACGGTGAAATGTCGTATTTATATGGAAATAATGTTCTCAAAGCGCACGTTGGCAAAATGAGCGATGATATTCCGGAGCATAGCGGCGTCATTGTCTATGCCATGAACGATATTCCTTTAGTACGTGGTTTCTCTTCTATCATTCAAAGAGTTTATAAAGTTCTAACTGATCCAGGGATTTGGAGTGACAGCAAAGTCAACTTCTGAAGCTCGACGACTGGATCCGACCGGCATTGTCGCTTTCAGACAAGGAGACATTGGCGAATATCTTCGTGAGGAAGATAGTTTGTTTACTTGACTGTCTCTTGGCACTCCTATGTATCATGCATTTGTATATTAATAAACCCACCACTAAAAACACTTTTCGTAGCTTTCTAATAGTACAAGTTATACATCAATGAAAAGAAAACACTTATTTCCTCATCTGGGCAATTTTGATCTGCTTGGCAACAGCATCAACTCCAGGATATCTCACACCTGCATCCAGCATGCTATTCATGACTTGGGCAGCGCGATCAACGTTATGCTTTTCTATCAACATTTGAATGATTGCGAGGCCTAAACCAACATTGCTGGGCTCCTTCGCAAAACGCTTCAACGAGCGCCCAAGAAGATTTTTGTTGGAGAACTTACCACCAGTACTAAAACTATCCAAGATAGGTGGCCGGAACGAGAGAATACTAATTCCACCATCTTCAGGGTACTGTTCGAGGTGAAGTTTTATACCGCGTTTGACAGCTGCTTCTTTACCAGCAAGATATTCAATTGAAAGACGATTCCGAGAGAGCATTTTCTTCTGCAAACGGATATATGCACCGCTCGATGCTTTATTCTTCTTGACAGAGTCTAAACGACGAAGGGAGATATGAGGATTCTCATTCGTATATCCGGGAGCCGATCCTGCAGCAAGAAGATTGTTAATCACCAAGTCTCTTGTCAACGGATCAGAGGTACTATTAATTAGTGATGTGGAATTAATTTTCTAAATGAAATTCATACCTGTTGAGATCTATGGTCGACAAAATCTCAGTAGCTTTCTCCGGCTCGCCAAGCGCAAGATGAACAAAAGAAGCTTGAATAAGAATTGGGTTCAATTCCTCTTTAATCTCCTGCGCCGTGAAATCTTCCAGCGCTAGTGTCAATTCTAAGTTTCAATTAGTATTGTCTTCCTTCACACTCTAACCATCTAACCTACCTTTTGCACGCTCCAAAAGAGAAAGCGCCTCTGAGCAATTTCCTTCAGATATCTTCACAGTGGCAAGATTAAATGCTTGCTCATGCGACGATGCTTGAACTGCTGGGACATCTAGCGTAGTAGCATTCCACCAGCGCTGTTGTGCATTAATGGCTAATTCATTCACCAAAACATCATGTGCTTCTCCGTCGACCTTGACCTGTTAGACGCTCCCCGTACACGTCTGACCGCACTTACAATGAAAGAGCTCTTTGATAATTCGTCGTAAACTTGGGCTGCATCAGCGAATCTCTCCTGGCGATAGGCCTAAATTTAAGTCAGTCCAGCTCTAACGCGTCAGATAGGCAGCTTACAACTTGTCCTTTGAGATGCTTCAATCCTCTGGTTTGCACCGGTCCAAGACTCGAGCTTACCAGTGCCTCGTCTATCTTTGCGCTGGCCTCGTCTAGTCGACCAAGACTATACAAACAATAGCAAGCTTCCAGTATCGCATCGGAATATTTCAAAGCTAGTTCCAGAGCCGAATCGAATCGCTCTAGTTTAATCAGCGCTACTATCTTTGATTTCAATGCTTTTCTGTCGTCCGGATCTTGCTTGAGAACACGGTCTGCAAGATCAATCACACTGGTGTGTTCTTCATTGTCAACATGAACATTGAGCTTTTCTAAGAGCTCCTGAAGGGACGCTCCTCGAAGTCCTCCTTTTTTGGGCGGCATTTTAGGCTGATTGTAGTAGATTTGAGAGGATAATGGAAGATAGAGATGATGCTCTTTGAGAGACCGAGAGAGCTTTACAGTAGACTCTATTGTTATGGATGAAATATGGCGGCGGAAATCAGGAAAAGCCAATAGTTACCTTAGGATTTGGGTGTACGAATGTAACCAGTTTAAATGCCTCGTTCTACACCAACTCCCAAAATTTTCATACGCAGACTTCCCATAGAGTAGATCTTATTTTGTCCATATTTTTTCGGACGGGCTGGGTCATTTCCACCCTAGCTGACAATGAATTTTAGAATCATGTTACTACAATGGACTCCGGGTGTTTTGAAGTGCGCTCGGATTTTATCTGTAGGTCCTACAAGGACCAATCTGGCCGCAAGAGTCCTCCAAGCTCGCTTGATCAGCTCGATGAAAGCAAGTCCAAGTCGAGGAGGGCAGCAGAGCACGAGCCGAAAAAATCAAAGTACGCGAAAAAAGCTATATTCAAGAGGCAAGCCGAAAACATTCAAACGAGGGACTCGAAACTTCAAGTCTCCCGCTGCTCGACCGGTTGAGAACAGGGCAAAGCCGAACATATACTATTCGTCAAGCCGTTTGAAACCCAGTCCGACGCAGCTATCTAGGTTCACACATGATGATTTTCGAGAACAAGGAGAACGAGTGCGTGATTTTAATCTACGACAGAAAATGACACCCGTGGTAACAGGTCCACCCAATGCGGGCAGTTTTTCAGTTTTGGAGCAGTTCAAGCCTGAGGAGAGATTACCTTTGAATTTAACTGCCGGTCGACTTGATTCGTTCATGGCTCTCCGGATCCATCCTAAAGTTCGTGAGGGGCTAGCTAATTCAGAACGATCCAAGATTGCGGGCCATAAACCGACAGTGATTCAGTCATTGGCGATTCATAGACTTATGCGTCTAGCACCGCCTGAGAAGCGACGAGCTGTGCTCGCACTTCCTCCTCAAGATCTAGAGACAGAGCCTGATGCAGATTATTATCAACGTATCAACCGGCGTCGCTCACTACATCTGGCGAAACCTCAGAGAAAGACCTACTTACTCGCTGCAGAGACTGGTTCAGGAAAGACACTTGCTTATTTGATACCCTTATTATCACAGTTAAAAGAAGAAGAGGAAACAAACGCCCCGCAGATTTGGAACGTTCGCGATACTCCATATATTCGATCGATGATCATTGTTCCTACGGCTGATTTGGTGAAGCAGGTTTTAGATATTGTTAAGGATATGTGTCACCACGTCAAATTATCTTCGGCAATGCTGACAAAAGACACATCACGTAGAGAACAGGATAACATGGTGGACAAGCAAATTGATATTCTTGTTACTACTCCTGTTCCTCTGAACCGCTGGGTAGAACGACATGCACATAAGAATGTTTTGCAGCATTGCCGGAAAATTGTTGTCGATGAAGCCGATACTTTGATGGACCGCGGGTTCAAGGAAAAAACTGATGAAACAATCAAGAGCTGTAAAATGCTCGAGACTTTGATTTTTTGTTCTGCTACTATTCCTCGGAAATTCGATGTTACTCTGCGCAAAGAGTACCCGGAAGCGCAGCGCATAGTAACGCCACAGCTCCATCAAGTTCCGCGAACAATTACGTTGAAAACAGTCAATATTGCAGATCGACCATTTATGGGACAAAAGAACAAAGCACTTCTGGCGACGCTTTTTAATCTTGAAAAAATGTTCAGCTCAAAGGCGACAACTCATCGAGTAGTCATTTTTGTCAACAAGAAGGATACGATTCCGGAGCTGACTCGCTATCTAGAGAGTCAGAATGTGATTACAAATATTTTATTGGGCTCTGATGATCTTGAGGAAAGGTCGCGAGTGATGCGTGAATTCCGACGGTCGCACAATATGGACGATCTGTTTATTAGACGAAACGGTCGATATTTCAGCAAGAGCCATAGTATCGAAGAGCCTATGACCCCTCATCTGCAAATATTGGTGACAACAGATGTGTTTTCCCGCGGAATTCATGTCGTCGGAATCGATGCAGTGCTGCTGTACGATATGCCATATTCGTCTATTGATCTGATCCACCGAGTTGGTAGGACCGGACGAATGGGGCAAGAAGGACGTGTATTTTTGTTCGCAGATAAGACCGAGGCTAGTCAGCCTTGGGTCCGAGGATTAAGGACTGCTGTTAACAAGGGCCAAGCATTAGGCTAATCTACTGAATATTTGGTTTGATAGTCATGTAAATAGTATAATTGGGAATGGATGAGATTAACCGTGAATTTAGATCGTGAGGAACTAAGGTAGACAAAACCGACAGCAACTTCATCCACAGATTAGCTATGAGCATATGTCTGATGTGATTATACAACGTCGGAAAATTAAGCTCTTAAGAGCAGGGACTGCATTTGATTCAGTCGAGAACTCAGTGTTTTGATAGTTTTTCGACTCTACGGCAATCCGTGCATGTAAATTGAGATCTGAAATCCAGATTGTATGTCGTAGTATCCCAACTGCGAACGAATGTAATAATTAATTGTTCCGCATGGTGTTGAGATTACTTCCAATGTCTGCAACCTGATGAGAGGGAGACGGGGGTCGATTTCAGCACTAACATCGGCTCACTAGGCAGATAAAGTTGACTGCAGAGTGGAATTTGACAAGCGTGCTATTCTACAAATTATAGCATATATGACCTTTTCATCTAAAGAGGCTGATATAAAAATATTGTTAGAATAATGTTATTGGTATTGGAATGTTGTAACATTAACTATGGTCAAGATCGAACAAACAACAACTAGCCCGCGAGGGATCTTTAATTCTCTAAACAAGTAACAATATAAAGCAGAACGAACTCGCACAAGTTAGTTAATTCACGAAAATTCAAATATAAATTGCGAGAATAACACGAAACCAGTATATCAGAAATCCATGAAATTTAACAAAGCTTTTTGATGGAACAGAAATTTCTATAGAAAATGACTTACGTCTGACTGTCTGTTCTTTTAAGGGGTTGATATCCGGGCAAGGGCATAGCCAAGAGGTACCATTTGAGTGGCTAGTGCTCTGAATGGTTCCGGTCTCAGCCGAGTGGCGGTGACGTTTGATGTTGAGGTCATTCATTGTCACTAGTCCAGAAGGTCTATGGAGGAAGTATATACGACGAGCAAAATAAAACGATCGGACTTGTTTTGGATAAAAGATTATCGTCGGAATTTTGTGGATATAAATTCAGCAGATTTCTACTAAAAGTTTACGTTTACTACTGTTCGCTCTTCTTTTTGCAACTGTGTCCCTGTCTGAGTAGAACTGTTCGTTCTATCGGTCTTATTACTTTGCCTATACTTCCATTATACAACCGTACTTTAAGTACATATTCTCCATAACTCACACACGATGAGCACTCCAAACGCAGAGAAATTCGAAAACGCCCAAGAAGGTCTGTGGCCTTACATTTTGAAGCGTGCTCTTCCTGCAGGTATCTTCACAGGCTCAATCGGATACGCCATCAACAGGGCTATTGTGTCACGATCGGCCACAGTGGCCGCTCGCAGTGTATCCGCCCGGAGTTTGCTTCTCATGGGATCGTTCCTCATGGGCTTCGTCACGACGACTGAGGTTTACTCGCTTAAGTACGAGCGTGCCGTTCTCAATAAGGTGAACGACATCAGCGAAGATCGTTTAGGCAGTTACATTGGCTCGGAACAGAAGCTTCCTGAAACTGTGACTGACCGTGTTCTTAATTATGTCAACGAAAACAGATTCAAAGCCTTCGTTACTGTTTGGGCAAGCTCCATCGGTGCTGCGGGATGGGCTGTTTCACGCGACAAGTACATGACTGCTGCTCAGAAGGTTGTTTTGGCCCGTATGTACGCGCAAGGGTTTACTCTTCTTCTGATCGTCGGCTCCGCAGGTATTGCCATGATGGAGAGCGACAGCGACAAGCCTAAGCAAACCAACCACGGATACGCCGACAACTCATGGAAGAAGCTTATTGAGGAGAACCCGTCAGAGTCGAAGTAAAGTGACTGGTTTTTAGATTACTGTGTAAGATTTTCGTTCGAGATCGCGGCTCACCCTTTGCTGTTAATCGTTTGATACTTTTATCTTCACTACTCTCAAGTTCTCTCTTTCAATCTCCTCTCTGTTATTTGATTAATTCCTGCATCAGCTCCAAAAGTACACCTAGATTATCAGCAAGTGCTTGGTGTCGGCGTTTTCTCTTGTCCTCTGCTATTCTTCTCTTCTTCTGTTTCCATAACTTTACTCGCTAAGCCCACATTATTTGGGTTGACTAGTGTGATGGTGCAGCTTGTAGTTGTCTGTATTCTCATTCTGTAACATAAATCCAATTTAATATTTCTTGTCTCCTGATTTTCACAATACTTTTAAGTCGTTGATCAACGGCGATGAAGCAGCCGATGACGAAATCGTCACGTGTAGAATAAATCTTTCGGCTATAGTCACCGAGGAAAAGTACGGTAGGGCTGAAGTTGGAGCTTAAGAGATAGAAAATCAAATGTTTCGAAAGAAACCAAATGTTAGTACAGTCTTGAGGTTGGCACGGAATAAACTAATGTGAATATCACAATATAGATCAAACCGTATTCGCCAGTGCGCAGTTCCGACCGGCGAAAATTACTGGCCGGTATAGTCTCCGTCTTCATAGACAACAGCGCAGAACTACCAAATGAAACGAAAGAGTTGCTTGTTCCTAGCAAAATTCAAGTTGCGAAATTCATTGCACACGCAACGGGAGAAATAGGTGCGATTTATGTTGGAGACAATGGATCTGGATCCCAGAGACCTTTGTGGATCATGCTAGGCAATGACCAACTGGTTCCTACGGGTATGTTTACACAAAAATACAAATAATTTTCAAAGGTCCGGAGGAAACTTTAAAAAGCTAATATTAGATCTAGTGTTCACGCTGTGGAAATGTCCTTGGTTAGTGCCGATCCTGCATACCTGGCCTCCAGTAATCCAGAAACTCCAGAACGGCGCTGATATGATGCTACCTGGTCTTGTTCCTCCATTCCCAGACGCGGCTAAACAAGGCGCGATCGTCGCAATAGCGAGTACAGACAATCCAAGCGTTCCTATTGCAGTCGGAATTGCAAATCTGCAATTGGCGGGTGTAGCCCGAGTTGTGGGACAGCATGGTAAGGCAGTCTTAATTGTTCATTGTTTGGGTGATGAGCTACCGATTGGGCGCGGGACCGGGAAAGTTGTTGTTCCAGAAGAACTTAGCCTGGAGCGACCAAAAGTAACAGAGGGAGTTATTGAGAGTGGTAGTATCACTGATCTGCAGGATAGCCAGGATCAGGCAAAAAACGATGCTACCGTAGAGTTATCTACAAATGATATTGGCACTGATACTGTCACAACAGGCCTAGCACATATTGAAATTCAAGATGAAAGTCAATATCAAGATCCTATTTCTGAGCTTGAACCAAGTGCTACAGAAGAACAGGTGATAAAACATTCAACATTTGAAGTCGACAATGCATACACACAAGCACTTCTGGGCACGATCCACGAAACTCGGACAGGAAATAACGAGATAGATCTGCCGATGATTTCAAGCACATTTATCAGCGCACAACTTCAGAGACATATTCCAGCCGGCATGGGAGGGCTCACAATGAAGCAGTCTAGCTGGAAAAAAGCAAGTAAATTTTTGAAGGCCATGGAAGACCAGGGTCTCGTTAAAATCAAAGAGAACAAGGGCAAAGGCAGCAGTGGCGATGACGTCACGATCATTTCGATAGCAGGACTTGATCATCCTGAGTTACGGGAGTTCAAAATGTTCCGAGTTGAGAAGCGAGAGATGAATAGCTCTAATTCACAGGCAAGCGGGACGACACGCATGGAGGTTGTAGAGTATTTTCAAATCCGCGATAAAGGAAAGCCGATTTTGGAAACCGTTTTACGCTGGAGAACTTTGCACGCGAACTCAGGAGCGAGTCCTGGCGCTAGTAGAAAGACATATTTCACACCGGGTGAAGTCCGACAGGTCGTGTTGGACTATATAACGGCCGAAGGTCTTGTAAGCGCGAATGATCCCAAGATCATTGAGACAGATCTTACACTTGTGCAGGCGGCAGGAATTAAGAACGGGGGCAATAAGCAAACTCGCGAAACGTTGATCGAGGGGTTTCGCAAAACTTCGTGCTCGAGCTACTACGGCGTGGTGCTGGATGGCGTTCTTGTTAGCGGACGTAAAGGAGGAAACAGTGCCGTTCCTGGAAAGCTCGTCAAGGGCTCCCCTCCCCGGATCGAAATACTTGTGACTACAAAGATGGGTCATAAGGTGACTCGAATCGGCAAAGTCGAGATCTACGGTCTCGACGCGGCAGAGGTCGCTGCTGCGCTGAGAACAGAATGCGCGGGGTCGACCACGGTTGGACCGCCGACAGAAGGCAGTAGCAATGGCGGTAATCAGGGTCTTGAGATCACAGTCCAAGGACCTCAGTCGCGGGCCGCAATTGCTGTGTTGGAACGATGGGGAGTCAAGAAGCAGTGGATCGAGATTAAGGAGACTGCCAGCGCAAAGAAGAAAAAGAGGTGATTTAATATCTTCCGCAGAGATCATGATTAGATCGACTTCTATTGTTTCTATGTCCAGAGTAGATTTTCCAATTGAATGTGCTCCTACTTCTAAATATTCTACTCTATTTGAGGTTAATAGTCAATGTAAATTCCTACCAAGATCAATCGCTACGTCAACCTACGGGTAACCTACAAGGCGGAAATCAAGCAAAAGCCGTCGAACAGTGATCTCATTTCCGTACCGGTTTCCGCTCGCGCCCCGCGTTCAGGGGGAGATCCAGGTCTGGCCAGACATACAACCGCCGGGCAAAGCAGGCCGAACCGGTCAAAGTGCCAGTAGACGACAAGAGCGACCCGAGACGACCGAGATCATAACCGTAACCGCGACCGCGGATAAACGCAGACAAAGATTGAGGAGAAGTCAGGCGGATAAAGGACTCGGAAAACAGGCCGGAAAAGACAAGCTGCCGGTCAGTGTTCGAAAGGAAGGCGAAGATGGCGAAGCGTACGGAAACAGAGCGGACTAGAAGCGGAATAAACACGGAATAGAGACGAGAATAGAGATTGAAACAGAGATTTATCTTCAAACAAGTCCTGATCCAGTCTCGAACACGTTGGCAAGATATCCGTCTAGAAATCGTATTTAAGCTGGCTCAGTTTCCCTTCAGAGTAGATATATAGCCTACATCTGTTTCCCAGTCAACTTCTACTCTTATATTTCCGCCGCATCCTTCTCACACAAGGCAGGCCAGTTTTTATTCGCCAATAAAATTCAAACTCATTTCCAATTGTTTCTAACTCGCCATAATGGTGTATACTGCAAAATGGGGTATCGTTGCCACAGGCTGGATCTGTGAGCAGTTCGTCAAGGACGCTGTTCTCGACCCTGCAACTCGCGGGGTAAGCGACGTCAACCACAAGATTGTCGCGGTTGCCTCGCGGTCGGTCGAGAAGGCGAGAAAGTTTATTTCAGACTACATTCCCTATGCTTCTGAGGTCAAATCCTACGGCGATTATGACGCTCTGTTCGCGGATCCGGGCATTGATATCGTCTACATTGGTACTCCACACCACCAGCATTATCCCGTTGCTCTGAAGGCCCTTCGCGCGGGGAAGAATGTCGTTTGTGAAAAGCCGCTCACAATCAATGGTTCCCAGGCGGCCCATCTCGCTCAGGTTGCAAAGCAACAAAAGTGCTTTCTCATGGAAGCTATGTGGACTCGTTTTTTCCCTTTGACTCATAAAGTCCAGGAGCTGGTCTTCAAGGACAAGATCATTGGTGATATTTCCCGAGTGCATTCGGACCTATCTTTTTCCTTCACGCCCGAGGCTAACGCCCGCTTGTTCAATCCTGCTTATGGAGGTGGTGCTCTTCTCGATATTGGTGTTTACGCGATTACCTGGATCCTCATGTTGTGCTATGAGCATCCCGACAATGCGCTTACGCCTCCAACGTCCACGAAGTCCCTCATTCTACCGACTCGATCGACAGGCGTAGATGAAGAAACGACTATCATCCAAACTTGGGAAAAACCTCATATCATGTCGATTGCCTCCATGTCGATGAACTTTGAAAGCTCCAAGGACTTTGCGGTTCGAATCGAAGGCTCTAAAGGTCAAATTGTTGTACCGGCATCTTCCTGTCGCCCCGAAGAAGTTTGGGTTCGTGTAGATGGAAAGCCTGAACAAATTTTGAAGTTCCCTTTACCAGGACACGGCATGTTCTACGAAGCTGATCAGGTCGCCCGCGATGTTCGCGATGGACGTCTAGAATCCTCCGTATATCCTCTGAACCTGTCTTTAGTTTCTATGTCTCTTTGTGATGAAATCCGCAAACAGAATAGTTTTGCCTACTCTGCGGAAATCGAAGCGACTGAGTAGTTTACTAGAATATAGTATTTTTGACCTCTAGTACTCTTAATTCATGTAGATGTTGTCGTTCCTTCTTGCCCCGCACGTGCGGCACGCGATATTCACGTGACTTTGAATTTCCCGATTTGGAAATTTTCTATGTCCGCAGAAGGAAGTAGCTATAGATTTCTAATTTTTTTATTTATATTTATCCGAAAGTAGAAATTTCACCAATATTTGATATTTGAATCAGACAGGACGCAAGTACATGAGCGCGAACTTGCGATTGTGCAGTTTTGCTTCCTGTTCAGTGAGATCCCGAGATCCGTTCCGTCGGCTTCTGTTGTTAGTTCCTTGCAGGACTGACCCCGCTTGAATCATCGCCACTAATATCGCCCGAATTACTACGGTAGGCTGTGTGTACGGTTGAAACTTCACAGCTACTCGGATACCTCTCGTCTTCTGCTGGGCAAAGGATCGTTCGAGTGAATTTGAATTTAGATATTTTTTATTTATCAATTACGTTATTCCGAGCAGGAAACTACAGTGATGGGATCGTCGATCAGGAATAGTCATCTTGATAATCAGTCCGCGTCTACCACTCACCCCTCGTCTCTATCAACGCAGCGAATACCCTCGTCTTCATCGTCTGCTGCACTCCATTCGATTGGGACACCTTTGTCTGGGTCGACGTCAAATTCGCCGTCCGCAACTCCATCGCCTGCTTCGCCGTCTTCGGGATCAGGAACTCCAGCTCATGGCACTTTCGTGCCTCTGCCGCTTACCGCGGCCACCGGCCACTTTGCTATGCGGTCGTCGTCCTCAACTCCAATTGTATATCCCGCGTTGTCAAGCGTTAGGGCTGCCTTGACTGATACTCCTCTTCCGTCGGTCGCGAATTCGCCTCGCGCTTTGCAGCCCAGTGATCCCAATATTAATCTGCCTCCCTACCTTGATCTCCCTCGCCGGGCTACCACGCTAGATGTTCCTGGACTAACCAGCAGTCGCGTTTCGCCAAGTAAGTTTCATTTTTATTTCTTTGACTTTTCCTAATTCTTACGATTTTTAGATGGCACAATATCGCAGCGCGATGTGGGTTCAAAACTAGTTATTGTCATGGTAGGTCTTCCGGCTCGGGGAAAGAGTTACATCACGAAGAAACTGGCTCGATATTTAAACTGGCTACAACACGACACGAAAATCTTTAATGTCGGAAATACGCGACGTCAGTCTAATCATCGCGTTGGTCCCGCAAGTCATCCATTGCCCGACTCGCCTCTACTGAAACCCGCTGACGTCGAGGCCGCTCTTGAAGATGCGCGAACGGCTAACTCTGGTAATCAACACGATGAATTGAGTACTTCTCATCCTGCTTCATTTTTTTCTCCTGAAAATCGAGCTATGGCTACTCTGCGCGAGAGCTGGGCTATGCAAACCCTTGACGAACTGCTGGACTGGATCTTAATCGGCAACGGGAGTATTGGGATTCTCGACGCAACTAATTCTACTATAAAACGTAGAGCATTCATTCTGAATCGAGTGAAAGAGCGATCTAATGGAGAACTCAAAGTATTGTTTTTAGAAAGCATCTGCAATGATAAGGAACTTCTGGAACAGAATCTTCGGCTCAAATTGTCCGGTCCAGATTATCGCGGACAGGACCCGGATGTGGCCCTTGCGGATTTCAGGTTACGCGTGAAAAATTATGAAAAGACTTATGAAACGATAGGGGACGAGGAAGAAAAAGTAGAAGGGTTTCAGTATGTTAAGATGATCAACGTGGGCCGAAAAGTGGTTGCATACAATATTCAAGGATTTCTTGCAGGTCAAGCAGTTTATTTCCTGTTGAATTTTAATCTGGCCGAACGCCAGATCTGGATTACGCGTCATGGTGAAAGTGAAGACAACGTGAAAGGAAAACTGGGAGGAGACGCTAGCTTGAGTCCGAAAGGTATCAAATATGCGAAAGCCCTTACTCGATTCATAGAACACGAAAAACAAGCGTTTAGGAGGCGACAATTGGAGCAGCACGCAGAGGATGCGGCCTCTAATAACAAGCGACCCCAGATCTCGCAGCCTACGACACCGACAGGTGAGCCCGTTGAGCGGCATTTCTGCGTATGGACAAGTATGCTGAAACGGTCGATCGAGACCGCGAGATGGTTTGATGAGTATAAATATGATATCAAGCAGATGCGCATGCTGAATGAGCTTGGCTCGGGTGACTATGACGGACTCACCTATGCTCAGATCCGCGAACAGCATCCCGCCGAGTATGCAGCTCGAATGGCAGATAAAATCTCCTACCGGTTCCCCGGTCTTGGTGGTGAAAATTATCTGGATGTGATTAATCGGCTTCGACCTGTAATTACAGAGGTTGAGCGAATGCATGACCATGTGCTTATTATCGGGCACCGAGTTGTGTCGCGGGTACTGTTGAGCTATTTCATGAATCTCGGCCGTCATGCTATCGGGGATCTCGAAGTGCCTCTAAATACACTATGGGTTTTGGAGCCAAAACCATACGGCGTTTACTGGGCAGTGTATCAATACGATGAAGAACGAGACTGGTTTTTCAAAGTGGAAAATTCGGATAATCACCATCACGCCCGCCATTCGATTGCGTCACGACATCCGCGGCAATATCAACATCAGCACCATGCTACTTCAGCTGGTGCGTCGACCAGGCGCGGTGCAGCCGCCGACCTACCATCTCGAGTGTCTGAGCTATCTTTGGACGCGATTGAGCCGGCAGGTCGGAAACCAGTTTACGATGGAGACGCGTCTCCTCCGCCTGAAAGAAGGGCGGAAGATCTCAGTAACACTCTTGAGCAGGATAGCATAGCAATGCCTCCGCCAGCTATCCCGATAGCTAGGATCACAATCGAAGAAGCGGATTTGTAGATAGTTTTAGAATATTTGAGTTGCGCTGGTTGCGACGGTTGAATACACAAGAGATATATATATAATAGATTGAAACTTTCATATTATGTGAACCCAGGCCCGGTGTGATCGCCGCATTTGTAACGGCTGCTTCTCGAGCCAACGAGAAACTCAGATCCGGTGGAAGTCGGTACAGATGATCAAAGGTATGGAGAACGGCTGTTTTTGAGCGAGAAGCTTGCGTATGCGCTTGTGTATTGCATGAAATATAAGCATCAGTTTTTATAAATTACGTAGAACGTCATGTCTTACAAGTAAAAACAGAATTAATGTGTCTTCAGCGCTGTGAATATTCAAGTTAATTTTGACTTGGCTGGGATCCTCCAGAATTGGCTGGCTTGGCTGTTCAGCTGATATTTCTTTCTCTATTGATTCCCCATAATTCCCATAATTCCCATAATTCCACCTTCCACCTAGTGCTAAAAAGACCAGAGGAATCAAGTCAGATGCGTACTCTGAGAGTCGAGCCATCTTCGTCCGCCTCGGATTGGCCTGTCCGATGATCTAAATGTCCGAATCTAGTAGTGCTGCCGTGGAACATGTTATTGACCCCATTTGGGTCTCGTGGACAAAATAGACTCCGGTCGTGCTAACAAAGCTCCACACACACCCACCGCAGCCCAGCCAGCAGAAAAAAACATCGTGACCTTATGACCCTTATAGCAGACAGCCTTGTTCCCGCCGCCGACTGTGTGTGTGCTGGTCGGTGTGCTCGCAAGGCAAGGCAAGCTATCAGCAGTGTTAATTCGAACTCATTTTTAGTTTGGCCTGTTATTTTGCTCTCGTGTTCCAGAAATTACGTTTATTTTTTTGCCATCTGTGGCTTCTAGGCGTTGCTGCCGTCGTCGTCCATGTCTGCTCGTCTGCTGTAAAAGCTGTCCCTTGATTGTCTGGTCGCGCTGTTCGTCGTCCATTTTCGCGCCGTTGTAATCAGACTCCAGCTGCAACGATCGAACCGAAAAACCTCAGTATAACGGCACTTTACGTCCCAGATTTCTTAGAATAGCACAATCACTCCTACTCTCCTGCCCGCTCCTGCCTGTTCTCTCTCTCGTGGCAGTCCTGCGCCGCGTCTCGCTCTGCTTTCGTCGTCGTCCAGGTTCTTGCCACTCTAACCGCACACGGTCTCGCTCGATCTTTCTGTCTCTTTCTTTTCGGTTCCCGCGGGAAACCGATCAAATTTCCTTTCTGTCACACCCCTGTCCCGCCGGTTGTCCTATCGTCTTCACACGAAAGTCTGCGTCTGCTGGTCGTCTGTTCCATTTCGTCCTGTTCAGCGCCGCTCAATGTTCGTGTTCCCCGCAAACGATGAAGGATATCGCAAGCGCAAACGGGCTCACAAGGCCTGCGAGCAATGCAAGCGCCGACGCGTATGTTTTTCTTTTTCTTTTTCTTTATTTTCTATTGGTTTCGTTTTTGCTAGTTTTAGCTAATTCGACTCTGTTCTTCTTTTTCTTGCTCTTTCTAACAATTACTCCAGAAGCGATGTGAAGCGCCGTTCAGAAATCATGAACGCTGTGCTCCTTGTATGAAGGAGAACATACCCTGCAGGTCAGTTTTCTCTCTCAAATTTCTCAATCACAAATAATTTGGCCAACACAATCTAGTCTTGTCCCGACATTTGGTGCTACTCCCTCCGGAGCTGATATTGACGAGCAAGAAGATTCTCGTTTGTCTCCAGCGAAAATCGTTACTTCCAGCTCACCTTCTTCCAATGCTTCTGCTGCTTTGGTCTTTCCCACCGCCGAATCCTCCTCTTTACCTCCCACTAACTCACCTTCACCGCCAGAGAAAATTTCTTCGAAAAAGAAATCTTCTTATTCTACCGCTCGTAGCAATACTGCTGAGTCGCTTCAATCCCCGATCGTTCGTAATGTGGTCTCTAGCATCGTTGACAACGGCAAGTCAGCTCCTCGATCGGTTGCCAAACAGATCGTCTCATCTGTGGCAGATATTGCGACCTCTTCCACAGCTGCCGCTCGTGTTAACCTTGCAGTTGCTGCAGTTCCAGCTGTTACTGCTGCGGCGTCTATGAACTCGGTGTTGAATTCTGCCGTACAAACTACATCACCTCAGACTAAACTCTCCGATGCTGCGTTTTCGTCCGCCACTCTTTCCTCTTCTACCTCCACTGCATTTGATAATGCAATGTCGATCCCTCCTAATCACACTACCACGAGTCTTTTCTCTGGCCATTCCGTCACTGCACGGCCTTTATCATCCACTTCCAGGTCCGTGGCCTCGGGTCAAGGCGCCGGTCGCAGGTCGACTGATGCCTTAAACGATGATATTGGCTCCACCCGTTTTATTGGTGATCTAGATCCGGCTTCTGTGTTACTAACACTTCGCAATATTGATAAAGATCGCATAGGTGTCTGGGTTAAAGGTGCGGCTGTTCATCATCCGGTGAACCAGTTTTTGCTGTCCTATCTAGATTCCATTCGCGCGTTTGATTTACCTTCTCGACAAGACCGAGATGGCATAATTAGCTGTTACTTTGAATACGTACATCCCTTACTCCCTTTACTGGACAAGTCATCGTTTCTACAGTTACATCAACGAGATGAATGTCCAACACTTCTTCTACATGCGGTTCTTCTTGCCGCGTGCCGGCATCCTAAGGCTCGCAGATTCATACGCTCTCGTTCCCCGCGCCATTTCGCAACAATCACGGCGACCAAGATTCGCGCTCTGATATACGCTGATATAGAGCGTGATAAGCTTACCATTGTGAGGGTTCTTGCACTTCTTTCTCTACATTCCGAGGGCTCTGAAGGTCTCGAAAAATCGTGTTCCAATTTAGAGCAAGCATTCCATTACGCGCATTTTTTGGGTCTACATCACGAGCGCAGCTCTTATCCTGAAATGGCCCCGATGAGACGCATCTGGTGGACTCTATGGTGTCTTGATCGGATATCTGCATGTGTATGCGCACGTCCTGTAATTTCTCGTCTAGACGACGTGGGCGTCACAGGTTTACGAGCTGGCCATGAGCCGCCTGAAGATGAATGGCTGACAAGACTCTACGATGTGTGCAACATTTTAGATAGAGTCATTGCCATGTATCGGCCGTTAGGTTCTACTCTACCGTCCGAAGTTGACTTCGAGTTATCTTACGGCAATACAGAATCGTCTCCCCTGGCCGCATTCCTCCATCTCCTTCGGCATGCTGCGTGCATTCTTGCGCATAAAAGGGCACCAGAGTCACCAGAACGGAATGTTGCTATTCTATTACACTCGACAAATGAGATCATTCGAATAGTTCGGTCAAATCCATTGCTACCTCCATTCCCTGCTGTACCATATGCTGTTTCACTCACTTTGACAGTCTATTTACGTCTATACCCTTCTCCCGAAGCCATCCAAGGTTGGCACAAAAGCTGCGAGGTACTTGACGATCTTGCGCCTACTTGGTGGGTCGCAGAGGCGATGGGTAGTATGGCGCGTAGTGTTTTCCGGAAATTAGAAGAAGACCTTGCAAATCGGCAATCTGGTTCAGGTAGCCAGTCTGACGATCTTGGCAGCGGCAACTCGACCACGAATGGGTCCAATGATGGCTCCACTTCTAGCAGGAATTCCAAGAATAGGTGGTCAAACGGAGCTCCTGTGCAAACGACCTCGAGTCAGATTCCTGCTTTGGCCACTGGTTCTAGTGCCGCGGGCGTGCGACCGACTATCTCAGCAGTGAGAGGTAGCCATAGCCCGTCAGGCCGACAAGAACGTGGGAGTAAAGGCCTATCTAGTTCCAAGTATGAAAGTGCTCCTAAAGTAAAAGAAGCTAGGACTGGTACAGGATTGAGTCCAATTGCAATTGGGCGTGGAGTAAGTTCTGTTCCGATTACATCAGGAGTATCGCCGAACTCAGGTGGTGTTTCTCGAGGTAAAGAGCCGTTTACATCGCGCTGGACGAATACCAACAAATCAACGAGTTTTGCGCCAATCGTTAGTCAGAAGCCTAGCAGTTCGTCATCCTCTTCTTCGTCACGGAATACTTCAAGTTCGCCCACTGGGCATCCTGCGCGATCTTTACAGAAGACACAATCCGCTCAGCCGAATGTGCTGATGAGTACGTTGGCCAACGATATTCCGTCGGCATTTTCTTTGACATCGCCGTCATCTGTATTATCTGTGCCGGCATTTACTCCGCCTCCTCTGATTCATGTGCCGAGCGAAATTATACCGACAGCAGACTCGCCAGCCTCCGGGGTAGCATCCCAACCTAATTTAGAGACGCAGTTTTTGGAGATGTTTTCAGACCTGCCTAACCCGACCAGCTTTCTTGATCAAGCGTTTCTGCTTGATGATTTCTCGAACATGACCGATCTGCTGAGCAGAGATTCGTTTCTGTTTGATAATTCGGCGACAGCCAGTACATCGGCTGTAGTTGCGAACCAGCAAGGAAGCAATGTGGCAGATGAACTATCGAATCCAATTACTAGTCGCTCTTTCAGTGGCATGTGATATAGACTTTTGGGAATGTATATATATAACAATATCTTATTAGATGTATCTGATTAAGATGATTATAGGAAACCGAGGAATACTCAGGATATAAAAATGAAATGAAGAAGTTGATTTGCTTTTTGGTCTATTTGTGTTTTGGTTTATTGGTTCAAGGATAATTACAGAAAAGTTTTCAATTTTTGGTTAAGATTTGGTAATAAAGAGGACTCAGATTTGGGAGACTTGCTTTGCAGAAGGTCCACCTCCGTCAAACTCGATTCTCAAAGTCGCGCGAAGAGTATCCGAAATGATGACTGTGACGCCGATGGTGTAGACGAGTGTAATGGCGTAGAAGAAGTTTGCGTTGCCTGAACCGAGATATATCCAGAGATGGTAGAACGAGGGAGCGAGCACAAGCGCATGGAGAATAACAAGGACTGACAGAAGGCTGTAATAAGTATCTGCGAATCTAGTTAGCAAGGCAAATTTTTGCTTTCATTTTCACTTTAGAAATTCTCACTTTCAAAGATATTGGGGTAGAGAAGAAGAAGCGACAGATAGACACCCAAGTCACCTAGTTCCGGATAGGATTTAGAAATAGTGGTTAGTCCTGCGATGGTGATGATTGCAAATAGAGGCTGTTTACTGTATTTTGTTAGGCAGAGATACATATTGAACTGCTTATAAAAGCAAAACTTACTGCAGTCTTATAGAGATTGGAAACACGAAAATAAACGAGTAAAGCTGGAAAATGTATGTGAATAGTGGTCTGAATCCATCAAAAATCTCCATAAAAAAATACCACCATAGACCCATGTTCGGAGTGAGATCACCAAAGTAAAGTAAATTCCCGTACGTGGCAGTTAGATACTGCAACATATAATGCGATTTCGAATTTTCTGTGTTACGAGAGGGTGTAGATACGTATAGTCCTAGAAAACTTAAGTTGACTAGTATCAAGATGAAGATGCATATCTGCCGGAAGCTGAATGCGATACGGGAAATACCAGGCTGCCGCCATAGCAAGACGAACGCAGGGAGGAAATATAAAGAGTAGAAATTTATGTGCGAACTAATTGCAAGGAACAGCACGGACATGTACGTCTTGTCTAGTAGAGGTTAATATGAGCGAACAAGAGAAACTCGAGAGTACATACTGTAGAATGCAAAATAGATAGCCCCGATAGTAAAAGTGTTTGATATTACCGCAGTAGACCGTGCTAGCGAGGTTATCAACAACAACGGATTAAATAGGAAACTAGAAGACTACGGTTAACATACATAGAGTAACTGTGCAGTACAAAGGATAACTACTCACCATGCAGCTACGACCCAGGTGGCGGGCCGGCCAGCAAACTTCGGCAGTTTATTTGACGCCGATAATCTGCATAGCGCATATGCAGAAAACAGATCTAATAGACAATACACAGCGTTAATTGTAAAGCTGCTTGCTGACACAGGACTCAGTCTGTTAAAAAGTAGGAGCAACAATGGAGACTATGTGTCACTATTAGTGGCTTGCTCTGTGTTCATGTAGATGTTGGACGTACTTGCTTATAAACCCCTCCGTCATACGGAGAGATTCCAAGATTATATAAATGCAACCCTTCTTTCACTAGGTCATATTAGTGTTTGTGTTCAGACAGAAATAATAAAGTGGGCCCGATACATTGCTTGAAGGAAGTCGCAGAAGAAGTTACCTCGACGCGTTGATCCAGCAATTCGTGGACATCTGGCCATATGTAGCTCAGGCCAAATCGCAAAAAACTGGCTGATGCAAATACTGCCAGCAAATTTCTATCCATGAGGGTCTATGTAGCTGCCGAAATGAGACTTAAAGGTAGTCTAGAAATGATATTGAAGAGTTAGAGAAACTATTAAGGGAAATTGCTCGGCCCTTTGACAAACGGTCGCAAACAGCACAGGTGATCTCAGTCAATGAAATTGATTGAGTTAACAATGAAAAATTGAATAATACAGGATAACTTTTGAGTAATGGAGCATCAATCAACGAGTATTCCTGTTGGCTTTGGTAGCTGCTGGTAGTTTGCTAGATTGTGTACTTAGAGTTGGCTGGTTGAAAACACTGTCCAAGCAGGTTCGTAATATGGCGATATTGTGACAATTTGCACAAATGACGCAAATGATTAAATCTGGACCTGTCCAAAGTCTACTCTACTCAAACGGTTGTGAGAATCAGTTTATACGCAAGAAGTTGAAAGAAATTATGAGATCATTGATCAAAGAATTAAGCCCCTAGGATGGTGCAGATTACTCCCAATCCTCTACTCGTCAATATCCAAACTTCCATTCGTATTGGAGGCGGAACTTAAGCCTTCAGACGCGGTTGAACGGTAATCTCCAAAAGCAGATTTCAATTACAGTACATTCACTTGCTGTATTCATCCAGAATGCCGCCAAAAGTTATCGCGCTCGTCGGCGGTGGCCAAGCTGCAGGAAAGGTAGGATATCTTGCCTTCAATCTGGGTTCTAAGCTACTAGCTGACTGCCAGAAATCAATATGCAACGCTATTTCAAAGCGATTACAAGATTGGCAAGTATCTGATATAGTTATCGTTAGCTTATCCGACTTTGCTCAAGCTGTCGACGAGGCTTCAAATCCAGAGGGACCAGGTGCGTTATCATATTTTCTGCACAGTCCTATCGGGCTCGTACTCATTAGTTCTAGAAGCAATAGACTTTATCAGAGCGGAAAAGTACATTACGGCTTTATCGAATTCTCTCGTTATCGTGGAAGGAATGTATGCCTTATATGCTCAGACTCTTAGAAAGTTGGGCAATATCCGGATATATGTTGATCTGGATGCCGATCTACGGTTATCTCGAAGAATCACTAGAGATACCGAAAGGGGACTTGACCTTAGCTTCGTTCTAGATAACGTGCGTCATTCCCCCTACAGCTTTCTATGTGGAGCTCTAACTTAGACTAGTATCTTAAACATGCTAAACCTGCCATGGAACAGTTCATCATCGGAGTAAGTTGTCCTGCAGTCCAAATCTAAGAAACAGTACAGAGTAATTGACCAATCGACCCGACACTCAGACCAAACCAACCGCAGACGTGGTTTTAATGCGTGGAACTGAACCTTCTGGAATCGAGCTAATCGCAGGCGCAATCTTCGACTTACTAACGGCCGAGCGCACGGCAGATGTCAGGACAGTGCATTCTGACTCGGGCGGACCTGCATGGCAAGCATCCTCGCTTAGAGGTTTTAAACAGAACTTGCTAGAGGCGGACAGAGCCATTAGCTTTTATGAACTTGCATAACCAACTAAACACAGTTCTAAACGAATACTAAAATTACATACTTTCTTGGACAAAGATTTCATAGGATATCATTCCATAGCATATGGTTAGACGAATTGTTGTCTAGCATATTCAAATTATCGTCCACGAGTTCCCCAGCCTCTTGCTTCCATCCATTTTTCCAAACTATCCCACATGCCTTCAACTGTTTCCCTATCTCGGAACCGGTGCACTTTATCTACTTGCACAACATCCACGTTCCATGAACGAATGTTCTCTGGCAGTGGATCCCCCGAGTAACTAACGCAGAAACCTTTAACTTTTTGAAAGAGTACGTTAGGATCATTCATGCCTCTGGCATATGATCGGAATTGCCAAGTCTGGCCGGTGGTCACGACAGCGACAACTCGATCCCAATAATCGGGCTTAAATCTTTCTACAGAATCGACAACCACAAATCGTAGCTGTCCTAGCCTCTGTGAATGTCTCGTGATCATTTGAATGTTGACTGCCGACGATGAAGCAGGTGTAGACGTATATGTACCTCGCTCAAGAAAATCCTTGACATTAGACATCGTGATCAGAGCTGAGGCAGATGGTGAAAGCAAAATAATCGGATCTCGTCGTTTTCCAGAACCGGAACGCGCTTGCCCACTTATTCCAGCTGCGGAAGATGTACTAGTAGTGCTTGTTTGGGCTCGACTACGAGATGTCGGCTGTGATCTCTCTCGAGCAGCTAATAGAAACGATGCAAACGCTTCCTTGCGAACATAATCGAAATTCTAAACGTTGTTAAAATGAAAATATCATCTTGAAATATATTTCAACATACGGTCGGCTTGGAGCCATGTAATACTGAATTGTGGTTCAGTAGAACTCGTTCCTGAGAATATATCTTCACTAGATGTGGATCCAAAGGTGCTTTTGACTTGGGAGTAGCAATAAGTTTGGTTTGCGTCGAAGCAGAATCGACCACCGAAGTCCGGGCGCTTTCATTTTTAGTGGTTCGCTCGCTTTCTAGAGGAGTAATGAACTCAGAATTTTCGTCAGCACCTTGCAGCCAGGTAACAAGTGAGGTACGTTCGATGAACGACAGATTCGTTACACCTTTCTCCTCGCATAATCTAAGATAAGTTGCCACATTTTCATCCCTCTGCTGCCAGCAGAACAATATAGCTCGTAGATCGACCGCATCCTGAGTCTTCTGTCTGACAAATCGCGTGGCTACAGAAAGATCAAGCGCTGCCGCTACTGATGGATCCGTGACAAAGGTCAAATGTGTTGCTTTAGCTATATCGTCGACTGGATCCGACTGCGGATCTGCAGAAGCCAGCATTCGCAGAGCGGAGCCCGAAGACACCGCATGACGGAGCGAGCTCAGCGGATCTTGCATTCTATCGCACTTTTATGCTCTGTTACCCAATCGTAAAGAGCGACTTTCGCAGCAAACTTTCGAGAGTAATGATATCCTCTGTCTTCTATACCAATCCCCTAGTTACATGCTTACACAAAAACCAGCGCTTACAATCACGTGATCTTGGCGGCATCCAACGCTGAAGGATGATTATATCTGTCCGCTCAGTGGAGCAGCGATCGAGCAACCGAGAGGTCTTCTTTGCTGTCTGTTTTGTGTTAACTCGGCGATCAAATCGAAAGAGTTCCGAATTGTTCTGGATTCCATACTTTTCGTTGTCTAAATTGTCCGTTCATTCTTTTGCTAGGCTCCGAAAGGTCACGCCGCACTTCTGTGGAGATCTCCCGTCTGCAAGTTCGTCACCAGCTTCCTCGTTTCGTCAACAACGCGAAGAACCGCGTATTTTTCTCGGAAACAGGATTGTTGGACACTAATAGTTGCCTTAGTTTAGTTATCTGATTCTTTGGTATTATTGCACGTATATTTCCACGTTGAAAACTACTCGGTTAGATTTCCTTCATAATGCGTCCCGTCGTATCGAAATCACCGGTGACTTCTGCCTTCCTTTTGCGACTTCTATTCATTATCGGCTTATTAATCACGTTCGCTGTCGGTGACGTGACTGAATCAAGTTCAGAAAAGGAGCATACGGACTCAATCCAAAACGAGGATGCTACTGTCGATTTGGACCCCGATCGGTTTAATGCTATGGTCATCGAAGGCCATGGTACTTGGTGGGTAAAGCACTTTTCACCTTATTGTGTGCACTGCAAAGCTTTGGCTCCAATCTGGTCTCTGGTCTCCATTGAACTTGCTGAATCTGCAGCTGCTCATGATTTCCATTTCGCTAATATCGATTGCTATGCAAATGGTGACTTGTGCCAGCAAAACGGCATATCAAAGTATCCCACTCTTATTCTTTACCGTGATGGAAAACTTGTCGAACGCTATGCCGGCTCTGCTTCTCGCTCAGCAGAAGGATTGGCAGCCTATGCAAAGAAAAATTTTATTGCCGGTGCCGATCAAGCAAATGTCGGTCAGGATGCTGATACTGCTGAAACTACTGACTCTAATGGCACTAATGACTCTACGGTGGACGATTCTATATCAGATAGTTCAGTGCCCAATTCAAAAGGCCCAGATGAGTCTCTTCTTCATGCTAAGCTCACTGATAATAGTGCTTTAGATATTTCAGTCGAATCCGAGTTGGGTACCGAAAAGGTTATGGAAAACGCTGCCGCTCCAGTGTCTGATTCCGCCAAACCGCCAGCAACACCTAATCCTGAGGGAATTTCTGTTCCATTGACTAAAGCATCGTTCAACAAACTTGTTACTTCATCCGGTGATGGGTATTTCATAAAGTTCTATACTCCTTGGTGTCCCTATTGCAAGGCCTTGGAACCAGCCTGGATTGAGCTTGCTCGCCAAATGAAGGGTAAACTCAATATAGCTGAAGTCAACTGTGAAGAAGAAAAGAGGCTTTGTAAAGTCGCTCGAGTTCAAGGATTTCCCGATTTAATGTATTTCTTGGGCTCTGAGCGAATCGAGTACGATGGACTTCGTGGCGTCGGTGACCTTGTTGCTTTTGCAAATCAGGCCATGAGTGCCCGTGTTCGCTCAGTGGACGCCAGCGAGTTCGAAGAAATTGAAAAGAAGGAAGAAGTCATTTTTCTTTATTTTTTCGATGAAACTACAGCTAAAGAGGATTTCGTAAGTTATTTCGTCAGGCTACTCGAAATCATACATACTAATATGTAGGTTGCGCTGGAACGTGTGTCACTCCCTTTGATTGGTCATGCTCCTATCTTCACTACGTCTTCCTCTATTCTCGCCTCTCGCTTTCGCGTTACCACCTTTCCCCGTCTCGTTGCAACTAACGATGGTCGTCCTTCTTATTACCCAGCGCTGTCACCAAAGGAAATGCGCGATCATCTTAAAGTTCTCGCTTGGATGAAGACGGTCTGGCTCCCTCTTCTACCTGAACTGACTGCCTCGAATAGTCATGAGATTATGCATGGTCGAACTGTTGTCCTCGGAATACTTGACAAATCCAAGGAAGAGGAATTAGAGGCAGCCAAAAAAGAGCTTAAGGCGACAGCTTCCAAATGGATTGATTACCGTGCTGTGTCCGAAAAGGCCGAGAGACAGTCTCAACGCGAACTGAAGGTAATGAAAATCGAAGAAGCAAAGGAGAAGGGTGATGACAAGGCTCTAAAAGAAGCTAATAACATGCATATCGTGTTATCTCCTCGAAAGGAGGTCGGTTTTGCTTGGGTCGATGGACTATTTTGGGAACGATGGCTTCAAAAGACATATGGAATCAATGTTCGCGCTACTGGTCCCCGTGTTATTATTAATGATGAGGATAACAAGCAATACTGGGATCAAGATGTCGAGGGCCAAAATATTGTACCAACAGCCAGTGCGAAAATTTTCGAGACCATTAAAGTCATCTTCCTAAACGAGAACAAAATCAAGGCCAAGTCGACCACCAGTAGATTCGTCAATTTTGTGCAGACAGTCAAGTCTATCACAAGCGGATATCCATTCGCTTTCCTGAGCTTTGTCGCAGGTATTATCCTTGCTGTTGCCTGGTGGTGGAGAGGCAAGATGAGGCGATCAATGAGAGGAATGTCTACAACTTCTCATCCGGTTGCATCTTCAGCAGGAGGCAAGTTTGATTAGACTTGTAGAATGATCTTGATTTTCTCTTTATATTGTACATTTCTTCCAGTATTTGGTGTTGTTGTTTTCTCATTTTGTGACCGAGTTGGTCGTTCGGTTAAATTCTATTATGACATATATTGTGCGTGTTGGACCTAATCATTCATCCAAATATATTATTATATATTTACGATTGAATTATGGCATCGTAGTGATTTTCTAGAAGAATCTGGCATAGATTACGAAGCTGACAAACGAGTGTATTTACAGCCTATAATTGGATCCTCAGTCGCTGGAATAAAATCGAGATGCCAGCTACACATCATGTGACTGTTGTCTAGGAAACGTAATTTATGACTACATTAGGAAAGTTGTTTTCTGTGTAAATAGTGAGAGCCGCACATTCAGTTAAAAACATAGTCTGTTCAAGTTTCAAGTTCCTTCTTTTTCTTTTTAAAAAAATAAAACTTATCAATTGCTTTCAATAGATTTAGCGAGCTGAAAAAAATATATATAGAATATCATGGCGGCCATCAGGACTCTAGAAAATAGGCTGTCTCGAACTACAATTCAAGATCCTCATAATTCGTACTATGGGAATCAATCGCAGATCGGTGGATCTGCAAAATCTAAAGTGAGTATCTAGAGTTATTTGAAATCGTCTTTTGTTCTGATCCTTGGTTAAGCTTTCGTCTTTGCATTCTACCTCACATACTTCTGCGCTCCCCGTTGGAAGCAATGGGACAAACAAGGAAAACGCTTCAAGCAATAATACCATGCGAAATCCTCTACTAAAGTTAGCGTTGCATAATAGCAATGTATTATCTACTTCTAATACCTCTTCGAGAAACACGCAGATGCCCCCTCCGGCTTCGCCTAATATGCATAAGCAAGGCGCCTCTCAGGTTCCATCTGGCTTTGTTAGTTCGCATGACGTTGCAAATTCCTTGCAGGCTTCTCCGAGGCAATATACATTGGAAAACTTTGAAATCGGAAAAAAGCTAGGGAAGGGCAAATTTGGCAAGGTTTATTGTGCAAGAGATAAGGCTACGGGATATGTGTGTGCCTTGAAAGTTATGGAGAAGAAAGAGCTGATCCACTACAAAGTTGAAAAGCAATTTCGGCGCGAAATTGAAATTCAATCAAATCTTAGACATCCAAACATTTTACGACTGTATGGTCACTTTCATGACGCATCTCGCGTGTTCTTAATTTTAGAGTATGCTGGCCAAGGAGAAATGTTCAAGGTCCTTCGAAAGAAAGGAAGGTTTGATGACGTCTTGGCTTCTCAGGTAATGTCTCTGACTTCATGATTAACTATGGATCACTAATTTTTAAAGTACATATGTCAAATCGCTGCTGCCTTGGCATATTTGCACAAAAAGCACATCATCCATAGAGATTTGAAGCCGGAAAACTTGCTGATTGGTCTTGACGGTGAAGTAAAACTTTCGGATTTTGGTTGGAGCGTCCATACGCCTACGTCGAGGTATGTTCTATTGAATTCTACTCTAATTCAGTACTAATGGCGTTGTAGGCGCAATACGATGTGTGGCACCCTCGATTATCTTCCTCCTGAAATGGTCGAGGCGAAGGATCATGACAACAAGGTCGACTTGTGGGCTCTGGGCGTCTTGACGTATGAGTTTCTGGTCGGAAGCCCACCATTCGAGGAACCAGCACATAAAGCTACATATAAAAGAATTTCGAAAGTGGATCTTAAGATTCCAGGCTTTGTGAGCGTCGAGGCTTCAGATTTGATTCGAAAGGTGAGTTTTCTGCGTCTAAATATGCGAATCAGAATTTTAATTCCATTACAGCTACTTCAGCACAAGCCAGAAAAGCGATTTCCACTAGAACAGATTCCCGAACATCCATGGATAATGAAGAACCGACCACTTTGGCCCAAGAGTCAGGCTGAGAAGTTGCACTGATTCTATCTGGCATAGAGTATGGGAAATTGATGCACTTGTAAAATTTCTAATATTTTCTATGGTAATAGTTTTATTTAAAATCATGCTATCGTACAAGTAAAAGTAGAATTTGTGGGAATATATTTACATTCTAGGATGAAAGTTACACATTATGGGTATATTTCGTCAAATGGTCTAGTATCGTTAAAACAAGAATCCCAGACGGAGTCAACGACTTTTGCAGCGTGAATTTGATCTTGACAATTTGGGTTTCCAGAGACAGAAAGAACGGCGCGTCGTCGAACACAGTCCTGGTGGGCTCTGATAAATTTGAATTGGCTGTATCTGAACATTTGGTTCATCATCCTGCATTCACCACTCAAATTCGACGCGCGGATCTAGAAAAGTTAATATATGGTATTCATAAGCACTTTATGGCAATAAGAATGTGTACCTCCGAGCAAGCATGGTGTTTTAGATTAAGCCAATCAACATTGAACTTCAATTCGTCATATACATGAATAAGTTCATGCGCAATAGTGTCTTCAACATGCTTTTTCCCCAAAACATAGTTCTGACAGAGCATGATACCTAGATCTGGGTTGAAACCTCCAGCCACAGTTTGATCACAATTCGTGCAAATGATGTCGTTTCGAAGTACTTTTCCACCTAATTTCTCGATATGGTCCCGCATGAAGGTTACAATTGGACCTTACATAATGGTTAACACTGATGTGGGATTCGAAAATGGACAATAGAGGGAAAGGGAGATCAAACTTACTATATCGAAGACTGAAATCTCTGAATTCTTCGCAGGATTTACACTCGACTTGCTCTTTCTTTGCAGCAGCTACTCTCTGGAAAAGATCTCGTTGCTCCTCAGTGATCAGACCCGTGTAGTTCGCAGCGACCATCCGAAGCCAAGTGAAGCCAGACGGAAGTTCTGGCGTTGAATTAGAAGAACTCTCGGAAGAGCTAGATGTATCGGCGGAAGTTGGCATTTAGCTCTAAAGATTGTTAAGTAAGATTGGATACGAGATAATAATTTACTATCTGCTGTAAGCTATCTACAGAATTTCGAGAACTGGGACAAAACGATCATCCACAAGAATTACTGTCCCAAATTCGACAGGCTGCCATACTAATTTTGACGCTTGTGTGAATACTAATAAATCTAGACTCAAATCAAAACAAAAATGATAATTCAATAGCTTAGAAATCATTAGTTCAGATTTGAAGTTTCATTTAGGATTAGCTACAAATTTTTGCGAGGATATTATGGAATCTATGAAAGGGAAGGAACAAAAACATTTCACCATCGTCATAAAGTTAGGTACGGAGACTGCTTTATAACCAATTTACAAGTTCAATCATTAATCTTTGCTAAAGGGACGTCCTCCATCTGTGATGAGGTTACTCATGAACCACGGATTGCGAATATGTCCCTAATTGTCGAGACCGTCGTAAAATTACGGCGAGAAGGTCATCGGGTGATCATTGTTTCTTCAGCAGCAATAGCGATGGGCTTAAAACGATTGGATATCTCGAAGCGTCCAAAATATCTGGCAACTGTACAGGTATAATATCCGCATTTTATGAGATAGTGAAGTGCTGCTGGTTAGTTAACTTGCTTCAAGGCTATAGCCGCCGTCGGGCAGTGTAGGCTTATTGCTCTTTGGGATGATTTGTTCAGACAGCTGAACCAGCCGGTTGCGCAGATTCTTTTGACGCGAAACGATATTGCAGATGTGAGAGGGTTGTTGGATATATAAATTTTTATGCGCATTTCTAACTCCTCTTCAGCGAGCACAATACTTAAATGCTGCAAATACCCTCTCAGAGCTGCTCCACATGGGCGTGATCCCAATTGTCAATGAAAATGATACTTTGTCAGTAATGGAGATTAAGTTTGGCGATAATGACACATTATCTGCGATCACTGCGGGTATGGCAAATGCTGACTATCTTTTCTTAATGACGGATGTTGATGGACTATATACTGAGAACCCTCGGTTAAATCCAGATGCGAAACCAATAGAAGTCGTAAGCGACATTAGTCAATTGCATGTGGACGGTAAGCATTTTATTGTTGTTTTCAAATTTATATAGTAATCCATTTCAGTTTCGACCGCAGGAAGCAGTGTTGGAACTGGAGGAATGGTCACAAAACTTATAGCTGCCGAACTTGCTACTTCAGCAGGCGTAACTACAATCATCACGAAATCTTCCGTGCCTGGGAATATCCATGCGATCATTCACTATCTACAATCTCGAAAAGCCGATGAACAGACTGGAATCAAACGTCGAAATCCTACGATTCCCTCTGATGATTCCACGATCGACAAAGAAGCACGCGATACCTCGCGGACTTCTAGTCGACAAGGAAGCCATTCACCCTCAGAATCGCTATCATGTAATTCGTCTGTTCAGGTACCTCAGCACACTAGGTTTCTTCCACAAACACATCCTATTAGAGATAGATTGTTTTGGATCTTGTATGGCCTGAAAGCACATGGAACGGTCTACATCGACAAGGGCGCATATAAGGCAATCACGAGGACAAATAAAGCTGGTCTACTTCCCGCAGGGATCGTTGATGTTAAGGGTAACTTCAGTGCTACAGAAGCTGTGGCTTTGGTCGTTGTCGATCGTGAAGCTCTTGACAGGGCAGGCAACGAGAACTCTACGGATGATATTATCAAATCGAGTCGAGAAGCAGTGCTAAGGTCAGGTGAAGATGTTGGAAAGGCAATTGTCAATTACTCTTCGGTTGAAATTGCTCGAATTAAAGGTTTGAAGAGCTCGAAAATTGAAACCCTACTAGGATATTCGGACTCGGAGTATATTGCGCATAGAGATAATATGGCTTTTTCTGCTACTCACGCATAAGCTTGATTTTCAAAATATGTAACCTTAATGACATTATATTTCAAGAGTTATAATTTTGTAAGTCTACTCCATTGACAATCTGCTCAAGGTAAATTACTAAATTTGCTTCCGAGATAGCTCTCGGAAAAGATATTGAAATGAACTTGAAGTGTTCAAGCCAGATTTAGAAAAATAATTGAAAAACTCTAACCAATCAAACCTGTATTCTGATTGACCAAAAAGCTATCCACTAATTGCTTTTATAGGAATCAGTCTTGACAGAGTTCTCAATTGCTCTGCACATTTGTCTTAAATTCTTTAGCGGTATGAAGTCTCGTTCACCTGGGATGATTTCGCATTATAAAATGAAATTAAAGTGATTATGTTTATTAACATTACTATCAATTATAATGGTGGTATTGCTGCTTCGACTCAATTTGCGCAGAAAGCTGGACATTCGGCATATCGAGGTCTATTTGATTCGACTCTGGCATAGAAAGTGTTCAGATTTCCTCACCCAAACAGGGTGATACCGCTACGAGTTTCATTGCTTATATAATCATATCTAGTTCACGTGATATTTAACCCTACAACTGATCTAGGGCTACGTTGTGACTGTTTTCAAATCGTGTTGTGAGCCGCAGACTACTGTAGACTCCGGATTGCGATGCTCGGGCGAGATATGCACAAGTCAAATTATTCTGGTATTCGTCTATACTAATCTATTTGCCATCATTGACGTGCTCAACAAAAAGTAAACAGGTAAGCAGTTGCTTTGCTTAATAGCAATTAGGACACCTTGTCGGAATGAAATAGTTGAAAGAGTCGGCTGAAAGCGATATCGGGATCTGTCTGCTGGAGGAGAACTGCGTCGTCCTATGGCAATCAAATGCTGAAAAGGATACGATGCAGTGTTGAAAGAACTGCGACAGTGCTTTCTGAATCCTTGTTCTGGAAACATATTCTTCCGACTAGGACACTCAGTTAGCTTAATGGACTTCGGCGATACTAATATTTATATCATTTAGAATTCAACATGACTCGCACTTCAGTTCTTAATGATGCGCTGAATGCCATCAACAACGCAGAGAAGATGGGCAAGCGCCAGGTTCTCATCCGTCCCTCAAGCAAGGTTATCATCAAGTTCTTGACCGTTATGCAGAAGCATGGTATGTATTAAACTGGTTCATTTTTACCGTAGGGAGTAATGTGCTTGGATTTCGAGAAAATCTCACTTGTCACGGTACCCGAGTAATAACTGGACGGAATCTGTTATGCTACTATCTTATTTTGTCTTTTAATATCTCGGAAGATGAATCTCCGAAGAAACGCTTCTTACACGCTGACATTTTAATTATCATGATCATGCGTTTACTTTTCTCCGACATTCATTTTACACGTTACTTCTGAACTCAATAGTAAATATGTCTTTCTAACTAGATTTAGGATATATTGATGAGTTTGAATACGTTGATGACCACCGTTCTGGAAAGATCGTCGTTCAGCTCAATGGTCGTTTGAACAAATGTGGTGTCATCTCCCCACGATTTAACGTCCGCATTGGAGATTTGGAGAATTGGGTCACAAATCTCCTTCCCTCCAGACAGTTTGGTTACATCATTTTGACTACTTCTGCCGGTATTCTGGACCACGAGGAGGCCCGACGAAAGCATGTTGCTGGCAAGATTCTCGGATTCGTGTATTAGGCTGGTGATGTTCTGAGTAGGGTGCGTGGGGTTTTCAAAAGTGTATATGTTCCGATAGGTTGTAAAAGTCTCTCTTGTATTTGTCATGACAGTCAGATAGTCAATCCACCTGCATTTAATTATGTAATATGCCATTATGCTGTTTTTTGGTGTAATGTACCGTGTAGTAGAATTATTTATGGCTGCTGGGACTTTCGTTGATCCCAAGAGCGATAGTAGAATAAAATTTTGAAATCCCACCGTAAATATTCTTTTCAAATTTGGTTGGTCCACTTCTGCTTTTTCACTAATCCGTAATTCTTAGGCGTGAGTCAGGACTTTCGTTATGGCTACTTCGCTAGCAAGACAACTGTCTGTAATCAAGACCAAGTCTTTGGCCGTTTCTACACTCGACCGCAAGAAGCGTCAAAAAGCCCATTCGGTCTCGCTCTTATTTTCCCCGGCCGATGCTTCAAAACAGGATCTTGACTCTGTGTTTGTCATAGCATATTCTGGATTCCAGGAACTTGTATCGTTAGACTCCCGATTTCGTGTATTTGAACGGAGCTTGTTTGCAGAGTCAAGTATTACGATCGATCGTCATGTCCAGGTGCGTTATTTCCCACTCTTTGCGTGGTAGTTTTTCTAACAATTAGCGTTCTCAAGACCGAAGATCAAAACGCAAATCTTGACAAAGCTATTGAACACTTTCTTTCTCTTATTGCTTCTCGGATTCTTCTACAACCTTCTCTCAAGGCTTTAGAGTGGCTTATTCGGAGATTCCAGTAGGTACCTCTAGTTCCGGCTGTTTTGCTTTAATTCTAAATATCTTAGCATCAATGAGATGAACAGAGAGTTACTTCTCCTCACATTTCTTCCTTATTACTCACATTCGATTTTCTCACGCATACTGGATGTAATTTCAACTCCTCTTCCGCCTCTCTTCAATTTTCTTTCGAATGCCAAAGTCACCACCACTGTTGTTCCCAAAAACCTTCTCATTCGGGCGCTGACTAGGGATGCACAGTTATTCAATCTCGTGTCTGATTTCATAGTTTCTCAAGTTTCTCATCATTTTGAATATCATACTCTTCTTTCATTTTGGACCTCTTCAACCATCGCAGTCATTTTGAATCTAAAATCAAGTAATACGTCTGAAGAAGTCATTTCTGAGCGCGTGATCCCTCACCTCTCTGAGGTGTTGACTGCCCACAAATCTCCTGAAGCTCAGACTGCTGCATATATGATTGTTATTATTTTAGTTGCTCAATGCTCGTTGAGCGCTGAGGTTTTGAACGCGCTCTCTCTTACTATAGCACTCAACTGGACGAAAAAATCATCTACAGCAGGTCTTGCTGCGCTGACTCAGTGTTTTCAGTTCGTTGACATTTTTGACAATCAATATCAACCTTTGGATGATAGGATTTTTAAATCTGTCAGCAGAATCGAAGATCTCTCTTCAGATTTAAGGAAACTGAGCCAAAAAATCAAAGTTAATAAATTTTTGGTTTCCTTTTCTCTTTCTATTTTGCAGAATCGGCCCGAAGAATCCTCGAAAATTATTGATGTTCTACGTATGTTCCCTCTTTCAGACTCTCAGGCTCAGTTCATAATCGAAAGAATGTTCCAGTTGTCAGCGCTTGTAGATTCGGTGTCGGAATTGAAGTCAGTTTTGAGTCAGTTAATATCTGACTCTGAATCTGACTTAAAGCTTCAAAAAATGGTATTTACTTCTGTCAAAGCTCTTGATATGAATTTGGATGACGTTGAATTGAAACTTAATGCCAAGTTTCCTGTCGAAGTGAATATTGAACCGAAGGACATCAATTTTGATAGAGACTTGAAGCCTGACCAAGCTGTATTTACGGAACGTATTCGAACAGCCTGTAAGGTTCATAGTGTCTCCTATCTGGGCCCAAATACATCTGCGGAATTTCAGGAAATTGCAGATATCTTTGTGCAAGGAGTTTATGAACACCAGCCCCTGTCGTCGATGCTTATCAAGAACGTTGTTTTATTTCCTCCCGAGTCAGATCTTGCGCTTACATTTCTCATGCGTTTTTGGGTCGGTGTATATCCTACACTGGCTCGTTTGGAAGCTCTTGTTATGTTCGAAAAATTTATCGAATCGGTACCCGTTGACCTTGATCTTCAGGCAACTATTCCTTATCTTTTGATTGCTTTAGATGACTCTTCTGAGGCGATTCGCGAAATTTCTTGCCGCATTCTTCGCTACTTACATACGAGATATAACCAGATATCAAAGTGTTCAGGTATCTGGGGACTTGACACTCTCTATGGCTCTGGCTCAGAGACAAAGGAATTAAAATGGCTTGGACTGAAAGAAGTTAGAGTAATGCTGGCCAACTACATTGATCCCAGACTGGAGGAATGTTTACTAGATCGGCACTACGCCAGGACTGTTATATCCCAGTTAATTGATACCAGAGTCAAACTCGGAGCTGAAAAGACGAGGAAAGAATCGAGCTTGAAGCAGATTGTATTGACTTCATTTGCTAGTCATATTACCTCGTGCCCGGTTTTCAAAGTAAAGTATGTGTTGTTGTCTTACATCATCACTTCAAAGACTTCTGTATCATTGTCAAGTTTATGTGCTCCCCTTTTATCATCATGGATAGAAAGTCGGTCGCACAAGATAGAAAGCTTAATTGCTGAACGTCTATCAGTCACTAATTTTGAAGCACTTTTGAGTAACATAGTTTGCGGTGGTGATATACCTGAAGGAAAACAGTTTATATCTAATTGTATCAAGGCAGATATCTCGGGTCTCAGTGATGTTGCAGGAACTCGTTTGGTGGATACTTGGAATGAGTGGGATTTCGATTCCCAGATAGACTTTCTGGAAATTTTAATCACCATTGCGTTAGATGAAAACGCAGCATATGGAGCTATAGATTGTCTGACTAAGTTGAATATTTCAACACAAAATTTTTCACGACTTCTTTCTTCCTGTATCCTTACTGTCGACTCCAGTGATTTGCAAGAGCAGCAGCAGTCGAAGCGACGTCGTCGTCAAAGTAATACAGCTCGTTCAGCGGATGATAGATTAGCGTTACTGCAAGCAAGCTTGAGAAAAGTGACTCTTATTCTTGATTTACTTGAAGATAGTAAGCCCGAAACGCATAGCAAGTTATTGAAGCAACTATTTTCGATTTTGGGAGAGCTCTTTGTTCTGAAAACTGATAGCTCATTACCTGTTCAGTATACTCAGCAAGTACTGGTGGATTGTATTTTACCAATTATCAAAACTCTATCGGTAAGTTTTGGCTTTTTCGAGCGATATTCTAATATCTAAATATGCTAATACTTTTATTTTTCTCTAGCCGGCTCAGCTGAATCCAAGTATTGTGCGCATGGACATTATTGTCAGCTGCATTCGAACGACTACAGCTCCACAAGTTCAGAATAAATTTTTACTTTTGGTAGCTTCTCTTGCTTCTGTGTCTCCAGAGCTTGTGCTCCATAGTGTTATGCCAATCTTTACCTTCATGGGAGCCAATACTATTCGTCAAGACGATGAATTCTCGGCCCATGTTATTCAACAAACTATTTCTAAAGTAGTTCCTGCTCTCGCTGTAAGCACTTCGTCTGGTGCCGACTCTGGCAGCGGTTTCGGAATTGCTGAGCTGCTGCAGAGCTTTGTGAGTGCATTTCCACATATCCCCTATCATCGACGGATCCAGCTTTTCATAACGCTTGCTCGGACTTTAGGTCCAAATGACAGTCTTGCATTAACTTTGCGCTTGTTGGCGAAGCAACACTGGGATTCGGTGCTAGCTGGCGAGACAGAAGTGGCATCTGAGCTTTCTGAGTTTGTTGAAATATTCTTGCGTGGATTCACTATTTCTGAGCGTATCTATGCTGTTAGTCGCTATTTCGATTTTGTTAAAGCCACACCAGCCAATTTGGATGACGAGGACAAGCGAGAAGTTTATGTTGAAGATCTTGTCGGTCTTGGAAAAGATAAAATTTTGCTTTTCAAGATCGATATGCTGGTGTTTATTCGAGGAACGCTTAATGAGTCTGTTCGTTTACAGTTGGTAGAGGCGTTTTCTCCAGCATCAGGAACATGGAGCAATACAGATGTTTTATCTCTTCAATCTTCGTTTGCCTCTGCGATTGACATTTTGACTGCGATTGTTGACAGTTCTGCTGGTGATAAGAGGCTGAAGAAATACCAAGACGAGGCATATGAGACGCTTGAATCGGTATTAAACGTTCTGCCTATTCAAGATTTCGTGCTAGTTATTGAAGAACTTATTTCTCGGTCTGGCGATCCAGCTACTGTTCGCCGCGGCCTTGTTATCATTCGAAGCAAATTTGAACATAATGTGAAAGCCAATGATGTCTTAGGACGTAACTCAGCCTTGAAAATTTTACCTAGCATCTGTGCAGCAATTTCGGACTGTGCATCGGATGATTTCGAACTCTGTAAACTTGGCTTTCAGGTATTGGAGTCTCTGTCAAGTCTGTTTGGAAGTATTGAACCTGATGCATTTGAGGGAGAAGTTTTGGAACTCACTTTAAGCATGCATGGCGTGCGCAATCCAGGTGAAGGTGCTGCTGTTTCGGCATTAGTATGTCTAAGTTCGCTGGTCACAGCTCTGGGAGCCAGGATTTTGTCCAAGCTGCCTGAAATAATCCAGATCTCCTTAACTATTCTTGAACGAGCGATAAATGAGGGTAAGACCTTGGTAGTCATCGCTGTGTTTATGTTGATCGATTCCTTGGTGAAGAGGATTCCCATGTTTATGGCAAGCTATTTGAACAAGATTCTGGGACTTGTCTTCATATCTGCTAGTGACGAAGCGAGCGTGAGATTGGAAGATAGCGAAAGCGCGCGGAACGTATTACTCGAGAATGTGATTTCCAAAGTTCCAACAAAGCAATTGATCGGAGCCTTACTTGCTAGTGCTTCTGAAGTTTTAGCTAGTTGGGATATTTCTATCACCAAGCTGTATTTATCTTTAATGACGCAAGTTGTCGAGCGAGGAGCAAGGAAGTCCGTGATGTCGGAGGCTAGCAATCTATTTTCCTTTTTGATTGCTGGATTCAATTCTCGAAACGACGCTGAGAACGATCCGGAAAAATTAAAAATTGTCGGAGTGATCGAACAAGACTCCATCGATTTAGCAATGCAAATCGTTCTCAAGATGAATGATAAAACCTTTCGGCCGTTGTTTGTGAGGGTCACGAGATGGGCTATGGAAGATCCTGTTGAATCGGATCTGGCGCGTAAAAATAGATTACTAGTCACCTTCAAGTTATGCGAGAAACTGTTTGGATCTTTAAAATCGATTGTGACGAATTACTATGGCTACATAATCGACAACACAACAGACCTATTAATATCGTTTGTGTCAAATCCAACTGTGGATTTCGATCGTCAACTATGGGATGCAATAGTCGGTACCTTGTACGCTGCGTTTTCGAATGATCAGGAAGAGTTTTGGCAAGCACCTGTGCGATTTGATAAGATCTGTGGTCCTCTTATTGCGCAGTTAGCGCTTGGACTTCATGATTCCGAAATTCTGAGTCAAGCCATTCTTGCATTTGCAGTGTCTTGTTCAAGTGAGGAGCATTACAAGACGATTAATAACTGTGTGCTAGGCTATATGAAAGATTTGAGTGACTCAAATGAAGACATGAGCGACGATGAGAGCGCCAGTGAAGATGCACAGGATAGTGAGGATGAAAATGATTATGCTGTCAAATTATTGCCTTCGAAGATTTCTCGGATTGCTAGGTCTAACACTGGATCCTCAGCATCCGACGTGAAAATTGCCGCCATCAAAACCTTGAAAGCAATTTACGAGCGACTAGGTGAAGAATGGCTAGGCATGCTCCCGCAGTTAGTTCCTGTGGTGGCAGAGCTGTTAGAAGACCAAGACGAAACGGTCGAAACCGAAGTCCAGCGTGATTTGGTACCTGTCATCGAGGGCGTGCTTGGAGAAAGCTTAGATCGCTATTTAAATTAGTTGGACTTTGTATATTCAGATCTAAAAGTTATGTATATTTGTTATAATGCATTTGAATTTTTAAAATCTTGGGCGACTTTTAATAGTATATGCTCAGACGAAAAGTGTGGGTAGAAACGGCTTATTAAAGGTTGAATAAGCAATTTTTTTCGAGAGGTAGCAGATAAATAGGCCGTCCGTCAAACTGACTGCTTTATATTCCAACTGTTTCGTTGGAAATATCTGCTAATCTTCAATTTCCTACTCAGGTGGACTTATAATCAACCGAAGGGTGTAATGTTCATAGACTAACTACTCTAGTTAGCGATTACGAACGAACGATCCATTCTGATTTAATTTGAGTCCCGCTTCGTGTAATGGCATCGCTAAAACCCTTTCATGCCACAGATCTATTTCGTCTGAATGCTGTCAATTTGGATGTTTTGACCGAGAACTTTCACATCAGTTTCTACTTGACATATCTCGTTCAGTGGCCGACATTATTTTTCTCCACTGAAAATCCGCAGGGACAAATTACAGGTTATAGTAAGACTTCAGATATATGCTTAGGTCCAGTTTGAATACTTACAGACTAGTGATGGGAAAAACAGAAGGCAAAGACAAAGACTGGCATGGCCACGTAACCTGCCTTTCCGTAGCAGATGATTACCGTCGTATCGGACTAGCGCGGCAATTGGTGGACAATCTGGAACGGCGCAGTGAGGATCCATATGATGCCTATTTCATCGATCTGTTTGTTCGGTCGAGTAATACTCAGGCAATCAATATGTATAAGGGATTCGGATATAGCGTCTACAGACGTGTGGTGGACTATTACGGGGGCGATCCAGAAATCCCCGATGAAGATGCCTTTGATATGAGAAGACCGCTCAAGAGAGATAAAAATCGAGAAAGTATTCGTGAAAATGGCGAAGAGTTCAGGATATCGCCGGATCAAGTGTTTCAATAATGTTCTTCGTAAAGTATTGTACATAACTATTTTTACAAACTTTTGCAAACTTTTGTTCCTACACTACCAAGTACGTGTCTACAATCGATCGTGCATACTGGAAGTTCCCGCTCATCATATACAGCCACTGCAAATTATACGCAGTCTCAAGTCGCAAGTTGTAGGCCCTGACCGTTTGCTTTACATTGACATCATTACTAGTAGGAAGAGTAACTTTCAAAGCCCGTTCGTAGTACTTGGTGGCTATATCGTGGAGTCCAAGCATTTGAAATGCTCTTCCAAGATTATAGTTGACTTCCTGCGCCTCGACCCAGGCGTCAGTCTGCGATTTGATCGTCGCTTCAAGCCGGATTTCATAGTAATCCATTAAGTAGCTCATTCCTTCGATGATTTGTAAATGCCGGTTATCTGTCAATCGCTGTATAGCTCTGTGGATATGTGCTAGCCCAATCGACAAGAGGAGCATTGGGTCTTTCGGAGAAATTGCAAATGCACGCATATAATAACTTAAACTAGGGACATGACTGCGCGAACTTGCAAGAATCTGACCATACAAAATAAGCAGCACAGAACTCTCAGTTTCTGCTCGACTGGAGTCCACTTTAGAGTCGTCAACTTTGATTGCACCAGTGATCGTGCACTTCTGAATTATTGAATCAATGCCTTTCACATGTCGAAGAAGATATTTCTGTGTCTGTGCAAGGTTGAAAATATCGACCGCAGCTTGACCGCCGGGAAGTGCGCAAAGAAATAGTTTGTACATTTCAGGATTAAACTGGGTATCTTGCATGGCAATAATATTTCGGACTGTGTCCAACGCAAGCTTATAATCGGAAACATGCAATGCGCAGGAAAGCTGCACAAAAGATATCGTGTTGAGCTTTAACTTGTCTTGAAAAAAAACATTTGCATCTCGAGCTCGACTTAAAACTGAATATGCATCTTCAACTTCTTCATGCCACGTCAATGTCAGTGCATATTGCATAAACAAAGAAAACCAGTCATCAAACGGGACTCCTCTAAATTCCGTTGCATTCTGTTCTCCATTGTCCTTTTCGTCGCTGATATCTTGCTCCAAGGACTCCTGTAGTCGAGACTCCATGCCTCTTAGTCGGTCGTTCATAGTTTGTCGACCTGCGCGTTTCTTTGCAGCCACAAAGAACCCACGGAATAATCTCTGTCTATCAGAAGGAAAAAATGCCTTTATGTTTATAAACATATCAACAAGTTCCGATGCAGTTTGCGACCATTCGGTGATAGCTACCATATTTCCGGATTTCAATCCTTCTTGATATTGTCGCAGTCGCTTCCATTTTGTGGCTACAACTTTGGCCGCTATTTCTTCTGCTTGCATTCGTTCGGCTCTAGTTGGACGCTGACGAGATGCAGGATTGGTTCTCGGTCTACCGGAGCCACTACCAGCTGATCGTGAGTCGGCATTGGGAATGAACGACATTACTTCATCCTGCTGTGATGTTAGACCGTCCGGTTCCTGAGATTTATCTTCGGCTTGCATGAGTTCAGTCACTGTTGTGCTTGCGTGTTCTTGCTCTTTGCGAAATCTCATTACTTCATGCACTAATTCCAATGCCTCCTGACGTCTTCCAGTAGCCTCATAGACCTCTGCCAAAGCGATTCGAGCATCTAAATTATTCTCATCATTTGCAATTACAGTCTTGAAGGCAGTCTCAGCTTGTGCAAAGTCTCTAAGTCCGTGCAGACACCGGCCCATAGAAAGTATTACAGCGGGTGTTGAGTATTGATCGAGCTCTGCAATCGGTAGATACAGTACTAGCGCTTGCTCATATTGCTCTGCCTCTAGTAACGCATTTGCAACGTCGATAAATAAATCCCCATACTGATGTGCATTTTGACCATCTGCGATATTTTCAGCGAGATTCAACACGAATTTTGCATGATTCAGCGCCGCTTCGATGTTGCCCAACTTCAGACGATAGATAATCAGTTTTGCGCGTATATCCAAAGGTACTGAGTATTCTGCTACAGCTTCACTATCTTTCTTTCTTGACGAAGTAAAATGTCTGTTTAAAGGCGCCCTGTCAGGGTCAAATTCATCGTCGTTGTCCTCAGGCATATCGTCCCAAAACCGTTCATTGGAGCGATTCTGAAGCCATCTGCTAGTAGTCTTTATTAATCTGATAGCTTTCATCCAGTCTTCTTGTTCGCCATAGAGTTCAGCCAAAATGTTTAATTGGGACCAGCCAAAGGGAGGTGGAAGTGACTTGTTAGGATGAGCCAAAAGATAGGCCTCGGGGTTCCGCGAGGCAAATAAAATGTCTTCGTAAAGTTTAGCTGCGGATCGTATGTTCCGTTGCAGGACATACACAGAAGCTAGTTCACGTATGACTGTCAAATCATTCGGCAGCATGTCATGTAATTTCTTGAACGCCTCGAGAGCCTAGAGAATGATTAGAACATTACATATTCAATATGAATTACTGGTATCATACCTTCGAGACAGTACCCAATTCCTTGAATATCAACCCCCGCTCGAAAATGGCTTCGACGTCGTTGGAATTAGCTAAAATCGCTCGATTATAGCAATACAGTGCTTGGTCGATTTGATTGATCTGGAACGACAATTTTCCACAAATCGACCATAACTCTGCGTCCTTCAGCCGTAAATGGGCAGCTAAAATCCATGCCAAAAGGCATTTTGAGATATCTCCTCGCTGCTTGTGGATTTCTCCTAAAGTTTTCCAAGCAGCGTAGACATTATGATCAATTCGAATCACCTCAGCAAGGATTTTCTCTGCCTCATCGAGATCATTAGTCGCGTACGCCTGGTTCGCCTGACCAAGCAAAATTTTCACTTCCTCTGATGGTTCCTGTTCCCTGGGAGTGCCACGCTTTTTTTTTTTTTTTTTCAACTGTCGAGACTTGAATCCCGCAGCTCTTCTCAGGTCATCGTAAAAATCATCTTCGTTGTCGTTCTCTTGTCTATCCGACTGTTCATCGCGAATGTCATCCGCTTCACTGTCCTCGTCTTCATTGTCTGTTAAGTTAATTTCGTTTCCATTCTCATATTTTCCTCTACCGGGTTTATACGAAGTTCGAGAAGTATCTCCTCTCAACGCTGGATCAACCGCGTTTTGATCGTCGACATCCATGAAATCATCGGTACCGGCCGATTCAGAATCTGTATAGTCAGCAGCAATGAGCTGGCGCATTCTTGCGACTTCGGGATCTATGTCATCGTAAAATCTCGACATCCTTGTGGTTTGTATTGCTTGCAATCGTCGGAAAGCTGACTAGCTCTCTGGGATCGAAGTGACGTACAGGCACTGCTTAGATTTGGGAGAAATGGCGATTACTGTTCTGGGAAATGTCTTCATAGTGCGAGTGAGAAAATGCTCAAACCGAAATTTATTTCCAAGACTCGATGCTCCAGAAATGATTGCGGACAATGCTGAAGTAGAGAAACTTAATAGCTCCAAGTTGGGTACGAAACAGTAGTATGTTAGTTCAAAAATTCCGGTGGAGCTGCACACTAATCAGCCAGCTGGAACGATTTCTACAATGTGGAACAGACGAATTTTGCAGACAATTCCGACGATGAGGGCGAAATTTGGTTTGCTGATTCAGATGCAGAAGACAAAATAGTTGATTTTATAATTGACCATACTTCCTCCAATGAGATATCCGATGAATTTCCGTTTTCAAAGACAACTACTACAGCTATTGATTTGGGCACCGGAAACGGCCATTTGCTGTTTAGAGTGCGCAGCGAATGCGGTATGGCTAATCGGTTATGTGGAGTGGATTATTCGGAAACATCTGTTGAGTTTGCGATTCAGATTCTGAAAAAGAAAGTCAGCTCCGGCGAAATTGATAATCCCAACGGTAATATTGTTTTTGAATGTAGCAACTTCTTGACGTTGCCCGCGGAATCCGAAAATCAAGGCTGGGACTTAGTCCTGGACAAGGGAACACTGGATGCTATTGCATTGAGCCAAGATATAGTCAAAGATGGTATGACTGGCGTAGAGCTGTATCCATTGGCTGTGCGTGATAAACTAGTTCGCATTGGTGGGATCATTCTAATCACGAGCTGTAATTTCACGGAACAAGAACTCATAAAACTGATGACCGTCAGTGGTACGTGACAAACTACTGGTAGTATTACCACCGTTATAATAAAACTTCGAGCTGACAAGTCTAGGATTGAGTGTATGGAAAACTATCAAATATCCAGTTTACGAATTTGGTGGAATTAAAGGCCAGAGTATATCTAGCGTGGCATTTATCAGATCCAATGAGACTTGACAGAATGTATGTATGGTAGAATGTATTATAGATTTCAAAGCAAAACCCAACCATTAGCGTGAAGAACAAAAGTGAAGCCAAATCAAAATAACTATTTACGCTGTTGAGCAAACTCGACCCGCATAATCAAATTCTGGAAGCCCCGTCCATTGAGCATCTTTATAGCAGTATCGGCATCTGAAGGACGAATATAAGAAACATAGGCATATCCCTTGGAGTTACCGGTCTCTCTGTCGGTAGGAAGGAAGATACGTTGGATCCTACCGTACTTTTCAAATTTAAGTCTAAGTTCATCCTCAGTCACATCCTCGCCAAGATTGGAAACACGCAATGAAGCACTATCGTCTCGTTCGCGCAGCATACTACTCCGATCGCCAAACCCACGACCACCAGTAGCACCGCCGTTACGGAGATGTGGAGGAACGTAGCGTCCTGTAGTAGCACCGCCACGGGCTCCCGCAGAAGTAGGTTCTGGAGTACCACTGCGAGGAGTAGAAGAGTTGGAGTCGCTTGCAGCCGGATCGGCCGCAGAAAGTCTGTCCATGTATGGACATCTAGCTGTGAAATGGTCGCCTCCGCAGGTTCTGCACTTGAGACCCTTGGACTTTGGAGCTTCCTTCGGTTTTAAGTCTTCGTCGTCTTTGGATTCCTTCCAAGAAACAACGAGCTTCAGCGGGATATTTTCAGCGACGGTAGTAGTCTTAGTATCAGGGCCAGGCGCAGAGTTCCGTTCAAGACCAAATTTTGCCCAGCGCTTGCGCTCAGCAACATCTGCGTTGACGTGCTCCTTGACAATTGTGGTTTTAATTTTCTGCGTAACCTTGACTTTCTTTCCAGTTTCAGGGTTGACTCTAAACGAGATGACTGTCTTTGTTCCGTCTGGATTCTGCGTGACGAGAGGTGCTGGAAATCCATTTTCGTCGTCCTCGTCGTCAGCCCAGCTGCCTAATCCTTTCCTGCAGGAGCGGTTAAGATTTTTGCATATAAAACACGAACTCGATCAGAGACTCAAGCAAATCATAAACTTACGTAGCAATATCTGGCATTTTTTATTATTCTGCTATCTTTTCGACCTAATCAATTATAGATCGGCGCGTAATAAAGCTGCCGGAAAGATCTGGCACCTAGTAAAATTTATCAGGTACAAGCATCTCTGTTGCTTACAGCTCTGCACGGGGAAAAATGGTCAAGGTCTGTGGGAGGAGGGAGGAGCCTCCCTGCCTGCTAGCAAAAAGAAGGCGGAGAAACGTCGCAGCTCGAGGGATTCTGCGCGTAAATCCCAGAACTACTCGTCAAGCTGTAAAAGTATGCAGAAAGAGAGCGATTAAACGAGAACAAATTTTTTCCCCTGCGCATCCTTTTCTGCTGCTTTCCCTCATGTTTCTGCTTTGACGACGTCTGGTATTCTTGTAGGTGTCTTTCTACCGGCCTGTAAACCCGCGGGCGCGTCCAGGCGTACCTCATTCCCGCATCTGCGATGATGGCGGCAACATCTCTGTCCCCTTCGGATCGGGTGCAAGTGGTAGACCGAGCGGACCAGTTCGTCGAGACAGTGACTGCAGCTTCAACGGCAGTTGCAGTAGCAGATCTGCCGGCGAGGCGCGGTCCGACTCGTTTGCTGTCTTCATCCTCGTCCTCTGCGACCGCAATTGAGCGGTCACATTTCAGTATGACCCATTATCAGCGTCGAATGTTGTGTGAGCATGCGGACGAGAATCCAGACATGAATCAGCGCCAACTGATCGAATGGTTCGAAAAGGAGTTTGAATTTGCTCCGAGCCAGGCGGCTATTTCTCGATGTCTGAAGCGCCGACATGAGATTCTGGGCTCTGCGAGTGATATGCGTGATCCAAACTTGAAGCGACTCAAAAAGGTCACCTATCCACTTATGGAGACTGCTTTGGCTAAATGGTATCACTCGTATCAGGGAATTATACCTGTGGATGGAACGCTGCTCAAGCAGCAAGGTGCTTTTTATGTGAAGACTTTGTATCCTTCTGCAGAGATCGACTCATTCCACTTCTCGGACGGCTGGTTGACTCGCTTCAAACTCCGTCACAAGCCTGGTCCAGCTGCTGCATCCATGGGTCGCCCTGGCATCCCTAGCTCCCGTTATGGCCCGAATGTTTTGTGCGCAAATGCTCCACAGCGCAATATCAAAAATTCTCTGCTCACAATCTCAAGACGGATTGCGAAATATGACTCGCGGGATGTATTCAGTCTAAGTGAGACTCTACTTTATTATCAGTCTGCTGGCGGTGACTCTGTTCGTGAAGCATCGGAGGAACTTGACAGTACTGCTACGTCGTCTTCTTCTCCGTTCAAAGATATGCCGTCATCTGAGCAACCCAAACAGTCTTTCTCTTTAGCGGTTTGCGTGAACTCCGATGGATCTCAAAAACTTCCTGTTTGGGTTCTTGGCCAGGTTTCCAAGCCGCGATGTTTCATTAATGTCGACCGTACTACAGTTGGAGCTGCATATGCATATGCAGAAGGAGGAATTATGACTCGTGCTCTTTTTCGAAGTTATTTGAAATGGTTCGATGCTATGATGAATGGTCGCAGAGTTGTTCTTGTTGTCGATTTTAGTGATGCGCATGCTCGAGCGCTCGACGTTCTCGACGGAGGTGTGGTGCTGCAAAATACAGAAGTGATTGTGATGCCACAGAGTGTAGGCATGATTGGGCTTTTACCTTGTGATCGAGGAATCTCGAGAATGCTCAAAGCTTGTTATAGAAGACGATATTCGGAGACCTTGGTTGCGAGACAGCAAGCAGAAATGGGAATTGTTTATCCTCAATTGCCGACTACGTTGACTATATTAGAAGCGATGAACATGATTGCGCTAGCTTGGCAGGAAGATGTTTTGAGAGTGTTCATCATCGAATGTTTTCTGTCTAGCAAGATTTTTAGTTTATGTAGTAATAGCTCTGCATATCATCAACTGATTGCGGCTACTACTGCAACCGGAGATTCACAGTCAGTAATGACTACGAGCGACATGTTTGATCCGCACCCGTTGAACAATATCGTTTCCGAGCTGGAGTCGACGTTGCACGTGCTTCGTGCACAAGCTACAATGGACATGTTGCCTTCGACGACGGTGCCGTTGCCCTCTATAGACCCTGGAGCGTTTCCGACTGGTTTTTCGAACCAGCAAACTTCTAGAGGGGCAGGGTCTATCCGGGTCGGGTCAGAATTGTCTTCCTCATTGCCTGCTACCTCAACGAGGACGGTAGGAACAGCGAAATCTGTCATGATAGCGACAACATCTTCTCGTTTGACGGTAGATGAGAGTCGAGATTTGGTAGTTAGTTATCTTGGTGGCCCGGGGTCTTACGAAGTACAGTTTGCGGTTCCTTTGTTGGAAGAAGTATTGGATGAAATTGATATTGAGGTTGCAAATTTTATATCTAAGCGCGCTGATCATATTGATGTCGACGCTGATGCAACTTCGTTGGATTCGTTGGCTTCACTGAATCCGTTTGAGAGTCTTGCAGTGGACGGTGACGAGCTGGGCTTGCTCGAAGAGGCCAATAGTAATAGCAACCTGAGCGAGGACGATGGGGCGGGTAGACCTGAAGAGATGTTTGTTACTACGACGTTTGATGACGACGAAGCTAATATTCCGCGGACGGCCAATCCAGCGGACTTAACGACTGCTCCTTTTGATATTTTTTCCTCTACCAGATCCGGATTGGGACCGCCAAATGGCACAGCAGAAGGTGGGATTAGCGGGACCGAATTTGTGCCAAGTGAAGATAGCGAAATGGAAGTTGTCGAACTGGTTAACCGCAATGAAGGCAGCCGTGGGAATGGAGACGAAACGCAGGAAGAAATAGATGTGGACGATGAAGGAGAAGACATTATATTTCAGGATAAATCTGTATCCATGGAGCGTGGTCTGCCGTTGATCTCCACTCGGGCAGCGCTTCGAGCTTTGGACACTTTAGAGAGGTTTTGGATGGGTCGACGACCAGGGATGAGTCGACTGGCGCTGGATGTCCAGCGTCGCGAAATCTTACGACATAGACGCTTACGCAATTTGAGATCGTGAAGGGTGTATCTGTATCCATGCTTTAAGCATCACATGTTTATACTTTTGTGTTATAGTTTTCCTGGGCTAGTAGATCGATTTTTCTCTTATGTTTTAAGCGGTGGCTTCTTTTTCTCTTAAATAATTTCTGTGCGTTATGACCTGGTATTCTATCCATGGGGGCAGAAACGAGAGCTGGCTCTTGTCCAATACCGAACAGGGGCGACGCGACCGCTGGGGATTACGCGGTTCTTTTGCTCCCACTGGACTGTGGGGCTCGCACTTACATGAGGGATTATCCGGTATTGGGTGTCCCATCTGGCCGTGCTGGGATGTCACCCGGCAAGTTGCCCGCATGCTGGAGGACGAGCCCTTCCTCGTGCTAGCTTTGAGCGATAAAAGTGTCCTTGAGAAGCTGTCGCAGGATACGCGCAATGTGATACGTTTAACCACGAGCTGAAAGGAATATAATAGGCAGAGCTCAGACACGTTCTCCCTCTTTTTCCTTCTCTCTATGTTCGTCCTTTCTTCGTGTAAAGACAAAAATTTATATACATATATATATGTGCGTGCATGTGCCTATGGAGGTGAATGAGGGTATGTGAAACTGCACTCTCTGTTTACTCTAGACCAGTTTCAGAAAATTCAGCGTACAGCAACAAAGAGGCACCGGATAATTTATTCAGTTACAGCCCAAAATACAACCGACTGAGAATATCCAAACCCTACCGATAATTTATATTTGTTTATATTTATATATACTTATTTATATGATATTAGGAATATATGGATGAGAGCTTAAGGGTTTACAAGCACCATGTTCTGTTCATGGCATTCGTTCCACAAATCAGATTTGCTCGATGCTAGAGATCTCTCTACCGGCCAAATGGTGACCTCGCCTCTATATTCGACCCCACCCAACGCTCGGAAAAGATAATGCAGCAGCATGTCGCCGTACAGAAACGACAAAGGACTTTTGCCAATATGTATGTGATCTTTGTACATTTCAGGAAAGCCTTGCACCATTCGTCCCCATTCAAAAGTCTCGATCGAATGGTTGTAAGCGATGAAGCGCGCCATACGGTCGAGCCCGTGCACAAACAATGTCGCGTTGGTATCGGCCTGCTTAGGAATCGCGGTTCGGTACATTATTGGAACTTCGTTGCCAAATATCTTTCGCACAAACCCGAGAAATAGGTTCAATCTGTCGGCATAGAACCGAAGTTCACTCCAATAGGGTAGTCGAATACCGACCTCTTCCTCAGATATGGTACTTGGCGTTTGTCCTTGAACAATCTCTTGTTGTCTGATCGCGTACAACTGAGATCTGAGAAACATTTTTTCGTCCCATAGAAGCGACTGGAACAGAATCAGATCTGGCGCCCGCCCGTCCATGCCGATCACTTTTGGCAGTGTTGACTTGAAAATCTTTTGATAACGATCCTCAAAGGAAACATGTTCCATGATTGGTTGAAACCACCATTGAGGTCTGTAATGGGCCATCGACGCGACATGCCAATGGAAAATGGTGAAGTTCAAGTGCGGAATCGAGCACTCGGCTGTGGTATGAACGACTTTGGATTCGTACTGTGCTCGCAGCGATTCGCACATAAACTTGAGCATAAACCGATCGACGGAATCGGCCATGATTAAGATCCGCCTATTACGCAGCCAACTGATTTGGTCTTTGTATAGTCTCAGCATGTTTTTCTCCTTATTGGACCAACGGCGTTCGAGTTTGTCCTGTTTGGTCTTGGATTGTTTCTGGACGGCCAAGGGCTGCTTCTCATCATTAACTTCTTTGGTGGGCTTGTCGACATTGGCATGCTGGTTCGCTGCAGCTGCGGTGGGAGAATAAGGTTTGGCTGTTCGACTGGTGGTTGTAGATGTTGAGAGCGACGAAAGCGACAAGAGAGAGTTGGATGGGTGTGGATTGAAGATGATTGACGAGGGCTTGACCCGGAGACGATTCGCAATAGGCTCAGGAACGGTTTTGATCGGATCGGTCTTATGGTCGTGGCTGTAGAAGCTTCCTCCGTATGGGTGGTAAAGTAAATCGATGTAGTCCATCAGGGAGGTCGTCCAGGAAATGGGAGCGTGTTCAAGCACTGCATCGTCGAGGTTTGACTCGCTAGAATCCGGATCAAAAAAGAGGCCAAACTCAGAGTAGTCTGGAGTGTTTGCGAGGTCCTCTTCATAGAATGGTAGCCAACGAGCACGTCGATCAGGAACGAGGGGGGGAAGAACCAAATGACCGGGCCTCCGATAGGGATCTTCACATCTTTTCGAATTGGGATCATTTGACTTTGATTTTTTTGATGACTTTGCTTGGGGCTTTTTCTGTGAGGATTCGTCGAGAGGGTTGGGCTGTGCAGACGATGTAGAGGATGTTGGCGAGGCGAGGGACTCACTGATCAGAGTCGCTGGGGAGTGTGGAGAGATATCGAACAGATACTCATCTTCGTCGGGCACTGTTCCTTTGAGAAACTTTGAAGGATTTGCCTTAGCGAGGACGTCTGACGGGTTATGAATGAGATCTGAGATGGTTCCAGCGGCCGATAATGAGGTCTTGGCTGTAGAAAGAGAAGATACTAGGATGGTGAATAAAACGACATTAGCGAGCGCGACGAGTAGAAGCAGGCAATGGCGTATCCTCATCGCGACGGACGACGGATTAGTCCAGGCTAGAGAAATGGGTGAATGCAGAGAATCAGACGTGCTAGCAGAGGAAAATACAACGATGAGAGATGAGCCAGCAGAAAAATCGGTCGGTCCTGCTCAGACTCTTTTCTGGGCTGGGGATAAAGCAGCTCCCTGGAGAAGCAGCTGTGCGCGCAACACATTTACACCTGTTTAGGCTGCACAGGCATACCCACTTCATCTAAAGAGACAGTGTCAGGGCGACGAGCCCCATATGACCGAGACCGCGGTGGGTTTGGTGCTGCTAATTAATTTTCTACTTGCTACTTTTGGTATATTCATTGTTCATGCTGGGGCTTTTCTAGGCCCTGGTCTACGGATGATCGTCTACTATCGCATTCACTACGCTGCTTAGTGGGTCCCATCGGACGATCAGGTCGAGGTCTAGGAGACGGCAGGACTCTTGGCCAGTCCCAAGAAGAGCAGGAAAATTTCGGTCGTGTGCTCTTGTCTGCTACATACACTCGTGTTTGCTTGCTAAGTTTCATAACTCGATATGCTGTGCAGAGTGAAGTGCAATTAGCGGAAAGTGGTTGTGCCCCTTTATAGCAGCAACGTTCGAGCGCATAGCCGTACGTGCCATGAGTTGTAACATTATCTTGAATAACAAGAAGACAAATGATCACTAATAATAGTATATAGCTATTTGAATCCCGATTGTTTCAAGCTACACTTTCTCGCTGTCGCAGCTGTCGCAGCTGCTGCTTCTGGCTGCTGCGACAGGTTGTCACGGAGTCAAAAATTTAGGCTAAAGTCCGCTGCTCGCTTAATGCAGCTCGTACTATTCCCTATTCCAGCGTAGCCCGTTATGGTTCTAATTGCAACGATCTCTCGTCTTCTCACTTTGCAGTACAGCAGAACATATTCCGGGGTAATTCCATAGATCTGCTCATCTCCGATGACTGCTCTCCCTTATTCCCGTTTTCCTCGACCGTGTCTCTTGCTCTTGCCCTGGTTGAAAATCTCTTTCGGCCTTCGCCTGGCAATCTTATCCATCCTCCCAGTCCCTGGTCCGAGAGTCCTTCCGGTGCCGCAGCCGTCATGCAATCAACCACCCCCAGACGCCCCTTATTCGTTAGCAGGATACTTATGAGGGGTCGGTATACACAAGTGTGCCTGTTGGCAGATTCCGAGGTCTTTGTGTCGGTCGTGGGAAGAAACCCCCTGTATGCTGACGTGTGCTGTGGAATGAAGGGACTTGCGCCTCTGCGTGGTCGGTCCAGGCCACGAATCTCCAATGCAGGGCAAGCACTCCACAGAGTCTAGTCCACTTTAGCAGAAAGGGCTTGATCGCGATCAACACTATTCCTTCCGTGTACGCGTCATTTATGAAAATCTGGACGAGAATCATCGCGTGGATTTCGCTTGCACAACGTCCATGCCACGTTCTAGCTGTACGAGCCCTGACCTATCAATTACCACGAGGCCCCCTTTGCGCAGCTTCTCGCTTCCGGATAATGACCGCCTGGTACCAAAATTCCATGCTTCGACAGTCGTAAAAGCCTTGGGCTACTTCATCCGTCCCATAGCAGACCAATATTAGCGAACCTGTCAGCATCATGATTCTGATATGTTGTCTTTACTCTAACAACTATGGTTGTCAGTTACAAAGATAATTGAGTCAGAAGCCAAAAGTCAGAAGCCAAGCGTACATGCAAAATAACAGGCTCAGCATATTAGAGCAATCTCAATCCGCGCCGACAGCGCAGTTCCTCACCCTCTAGATCGTTTTTGGCATTCTTGTCGTGTGATCACCTGAAATCCGGCTAGACTGTTCTCTCAGAGTTCTGCAATCACTTGCCATCTTGCCCTCGCACTTGTCTGTTCCAGTTCATCAAACCCTACTTTGCCCAACTTCGGAAAGATCCAGTGCCTACACAAGTACAGAAATTGATCAGAGCTTTGTAGCCCTAAACAGACCTTAGCCACTTGAATGCAGCAGCCAAACAATTCCCTCGGTTCTGCTTGACTGGCTGCCAGATTGGAAGTGCGAGCACGACCTGAAAAATCTCTATCTGCGGTCTCGACCATCGAGCTGAACCTCTTCAGCTAGATAAGATTGTCCTTTTGTAAAGTGTTTGCGTCATACGTAATATAGCTAGTGTTGAGCAAGACAATCGTACGAGTTATTCATATTATAGTCAAGCTGTGCTTTGTTCTCCGTATGGATTCTCGATTACGCGTGTCCAGCTAGTAGGGGCATGTAGTCGTTTCCCCCATCATTGGTTTTGGAATCGTCAACCTATACACGAATCTTTCTATATCAGGTATTGTAGCCAAGCTAGATAACCTTTGAAATTCTTTCAGACAAATTCCGTATCTGTGAACAAGCAATCAAATATCTGGTGCGTACAGAACAGTGTTCGCCCTAATTGTGCTAGATTGTCCATAATAGAATCAGCACCATATAGTGTTACATGCAGCAAATGACACGTTCTTTCGGCCAACGGTGCTTGACCAAAAATGATCTAGTGGGATACAAAACGTCTTCGGCTAGCTTAGCGTATCTCAGGGGTTTGAAGCCTGGACCAGTGTGTCTGAATCAAGCGACAGCTGCCGCGAAAAAACTGGCTATCTTTGCTATATTCAAAATCAGTCCTGTATCTACTAGTAATACAGGGTCTATTTATAATATAATATAAAAAATATTGATTTCTAGACCAGGGCTCTATTTAACTGGTTTTTATGTTCTGGCAATCAGCGAGTTTCCGACGCTGACCAGCACATTCTGGACACCTGGACTGTTCCATTCCATAGCCACATTGATCTAGCAGCTTCTTTGGACAAGGCTAATCCAGAAAAGGTATAATTCTACAATTCCAAATGAAGTTCTGGTATATTGAAAGCGATGTGGAGATCTGAACTCTTTAGGTGACACTGCTGACAAGTGGCGCCCTGATTGAGGCGAAGGCTCACAGATAAATTGTGAAGTACTGGTCCATCAAATATGAATCTGCAGTTATTCTTTGTACTGCATTCGGCGAGATTTTCTTTAGACTTTACAGTGACTTGGTGGTCGCTTGATTGGCGCAGTCATGTAAAGAATGGAATTTTCTCAATCCTCGCGATGAACTTGTCATTAGATACTGTTAATTGGACTAAAGCATTTAACATATTTTATACAATATTTGGGTTTAATTTTCTTGTGTGCCTTCGTGTAAATTTTTTGTACACTATTAGAGAACAAATATACAGCAGACGACCAGAAAAGCGTCCAAAATTTTCCCGCTTGCTGCGCTCTGGTCTGATAGGCTTTCTTAATTACGTAAGACTTAATTTGATTACGATAACTTCCAAAATGCTTTTACAATATTTGACCTGTAAATTTCAAAGGATCAAGCACTTGAAGACCCAGAAATATCCTGGAGCAGTTAGAATATATGGATAAGGCCCTTAAATTCAGCCGCGGGCAAGTAGTTCTGAGGGTATGAAGTAAGCTATGCCAAAGATCTTAGTTCAGTGTACAGAGACTTGATTAGAAGACAGACATTTAAACCGCAGGGAGGAAATTAAAAAATTTCAGAGCGGTCATAAAACTTGCAGTTATTGGCTTTGGATCGGTACGTTTTGCGGTTCAAACCTGTTTGATGGCTGCTGCTGTCTCAAATATCAGGTCAGTGGTTCTGATTCACAGCCAGTTTGGGCGCCATTTAGTTCGAACAGATTATCTTCAAAGAGCGCCCCTGATTTCTGAGCAGATCCTTCAGCTTGAAAACCTTCCACCGAACACTCGTATGTAGATTAATTGGTTTGGCTTTACAATTTCAGACTTGTAAAATGGATATTCAGCCTTATCATTTTTCCATCTATTTTGTGGAAATTATCTACAGATCTTGAATTCGCTTTAGCAATTGTTTACTGAGCCAGTGCAGGGTAAAACTGTCAAACAAGGACAGAGTTTATGCTATTTTCACGAGCGCAGAAACTATCATAGCGAATACACATACAGCGGCAGTTTAACATAGCCCTTGGTTCGCCTCAAGGAATTACAAATCGTCCCATTTAGAGAATTTTATGTCAAAACACACAAGAGACGTTTAAATTACCGTCTAAGGTAGAGTTGAGACATAAACATCAAAGAGTCAGTTCGACCCCTGGATCTTGGACAATGTTCAATATCTCAAAGCTCCAAACCTAGTTATTATTCCTATATTAATGAATATACAAAAACCCGCTTGTCCGAATAGCTAGAATGAAGTGTCTGTTCATCCATTATCGGTTCATCATAATCATGTTGCTTTCGTGACACTCCGCCCATTTCTGGCTCTGAGTCAAGCCTGTCCGTTGACTCGGCCATACTACAACTTCACCGCGGAATTCTGCTCCGCCGGCTGCTCGGAAAAGATAATACAGAACCATGTCGCCATAAATATAAGATAGCGGTGACCGCACGATGTGCTGGTTGTCACGGAAATACTGAGGGAATCCCAGCATAATATGCGACGCCTCGAATACCTCTATACCTTCGTTGTTTGCAATGAATCGCGACATCCGGTCCAGGCCATGCAAAAACAAATTTTCATGCGACTCTTTCTTCTTCGGTGTCTCCGTCCGATACATCATTGGTGTATCTGCACCAAACAGATTTCTGAAGAAACTGATGAATTTCCGCTGTCGATCCCGATAGTATTCGAGCTCACGCCAAGTGGGGAGTCGGTACGGGTTGGGACTTCCAAAGGATGCATTTCGAGCATGTGCAAATGCCATAGCATCCCATAATAACGATTGATAAAGAATAAGGTCAGGGCCATGACCATTCAATCCAGTCACATTGGCCAATGTGGGCTCGAACAGCTTTTCATATCGAACCTCGAACGGAACGTACTCCATAATAGGCTGCCACCACCAATCTGGTTTCGTCCTCAACATACTTGCAATATGCCAATGGAACAAGGTGAAGTTTAACTCAGGGATATGGCATTGGGCAGTTGTGTGCACTACACCTTGCGAGAAGTATTCATGATGACCGACTTCTTCGCAGAACCAGAGGAGCATAAATCTGTCGACTGAATCGGCCAGAAACAAGACTCGACGCGAACGCAACCAGTTGAGCTCTTTGGAAAGCTCGTCCATTCGTGACATCTCTTGTTCGGTCAGAGAGCTGCTGCCTTCATCATCCTTACTGCTGTCGCGTTTGTTGACAAGCTTCACATATTCTGCGACCTTTGCTGTCCATGAAATTGGAGCATGGCTCAACATGTCTTGCGGAAAAACTGCAGTCGAATTGTCGGGGTAAAAGGTTAGATCTTCAAACTCAGGAAGTTCCTCTTCAATACTAGCCACAGAGTCCCTAAACATATCATCTTCATAAAATGGGATCCATTGAGATCGCAATTCATCCGTGACCGGTGCTATAGCGAGATGTCCGGGTCGTTTGTATGGATCATCGCAGTATGCTAGCGGAGGCGGCGGAGCATGTGTTGCCGTCGCAGTTGCGGTCGCAGTTTCTGTTACTGTTACTGTCACTGGATCTGGAGCAACGTATTGGTGGTCATTGGGAAAAGGTGGTGGAGGACCATGTGGAGGAGGTGGTGGTGGTGGACCATGTGGAGGGGGCGGTGGAGGATCTTCGAAGCCAGGATTGTAATAATTTTGGTCCTCGAAATTGTCACCATATTCATCTTGCAGAGGAACAAGTTTGGTTTTAGATAGAAATCTAGATCCCGGAGACTGTTAGTATGTCCAGAAGCTTGAAACGACAGAGGTGTCTTCGAACACAAGCACGTAACTGGCTGTGAAATCGCAGGATCACCGTGAACACGAAAAGAGGACACTAATAGACACATACGATGTTGGGCTTGTGTCTGAAATTATAAATAAAGCAACGATTACGTTCAGGGCTATGATGCCTCCGATAATATGTGGTTTCTTGAACATTGCAGGATCAGAACGACGGACGAGAAAAAGAGAGTGGATCAGCAGAAAGCAAACCTAAGAACTGATCTGGCTGGACAGGTGTGCGGATATATTAATACAACGGTAGATATGATTAAAAAGGAAGGAAACTGAAAGCAAAGAAGACAGAAGAATACTAGCAAGAGAACACGAAAGAGAATGCGAAAGAGAGAATGGACAGAGAAGAAGCCAAGAAGCCAGGCCTTACGCGCTGCATTTTGGCTGCGCAGCCAGCGAAGGAAGCTGCCAAGTCGCGTACAGTGACTTTAAGGTTGTACAGCTGGGGAAGAGTTTAAAGCATAATGAGGGAGCAGCAGTGCAGGTACGGATGTGATTACTGTGACAGGTTAAAACCGAGGCGGTTCTGGAGAGTGGAATCTAAAAGCCATTTCAGAGTTTTCCGGACTTAAGTTTTAACGACTCTACTTCAGGTTTAAATTCTCTGAGTATCCTGGTTTAGCAATATTAAGATTTATTCGTCCATGTTCGAATATAAAGGACTAGCTACCCATTGTCTTGCTCTCTCAAAGTCTGGAAACTACTTCGGAGTCTACTTCTACTAGTTTACACTGCCGTCTGCCGGTTCTAACCGGATTCAGACCCTGGCTGTGCACTAGATTTTCGCTGCGTTGACAGCTGCTAGGGGGAGACCAGACGTGACTATTCTCGAGGTCTGGACGACTACTACTTTCGCACGGCTCAGCCCACAGATGCTTGCACCTACATATACTCACTCGCTCTCTCGGTGACGATTTTTGTTATTCCACACTTCTGTTGCAGCATCTCTTGCACTTATATTTGCATATTTGATCGTCTCTACTATCGCGCAAAATTGTTGTTTGTTATCCATGCAGCTGACGCTCCTAGGGATACATCCACCATTAAGTTCCTCTCTGTGCTTAGGTGTAAAACTCCCATTGAAGCCGTCAACACACCGAAACGCAGCACTTGGAAAAATAAATGTGCACGGCTGACTGAGCCAGTAGTACCCCTTATCACCCTCATTACTTCGGCTGGTCTGGCTCGGTCCAGAGGACCGAGCAATGCACAGCCATAGCCATATTGTAGCCTCGCCTGGCTTCATTTTAGTATTAACTATGCTGGAAATTTTTCAAATCTGTAGATTATTTGACTCCAGCTTCATCTACAAATTTCTACATAGCTGCTCGCAAGAAACGGTGAAGCTCTTTCAGCATATCGTGTCTAAATGACATCGACAGCTCCAATTTTTCGATGACGACAGTTCCCGGCTCATGAACATCGTTGTGCAACGGCGTCTTGAAGAAATATATCTGTCGCCGTAAATGATACCGGAACTCCCCGTCTTTGAGTATTTTACATCCAATTCCACCACCTCCGTCAGGTCTGCTATTACATCTCCTGTCCCCATTTGTCTGGCGATTTTTTTCGTCCAGACATCTCCATGTCACACATGACTTTCCTAGCATTCAGCCAGCATTCTTCTGCTACAATAAAACCTGCTGCGTCTCTCTTTCGCGCGATCATCGGGGCCCTAGCTCACCATCTATAGCTGGCCTTACTAATCCATTATTCCCTTACGACCCTGGCAGCTAAGCACTGCCCTTCCGGAGGACCCCGTCGGAAGGGACCTTGGAAAAGGGCTCTTCCCGTGGGGAAAACCGTAACGCTGAGATGCAGGCCAAATTGCCTTCTTTGATTGTAACCTCCCTGGACCATTTCTATCAATCCAGCCCTAACTCCGTCGTTTGCACGCTGGCGTCCGCCGTTGTTGCATCTAAACCCTTCATTAATCCCAACTGCCCAACATGAAAGTTAGTTAAATTCCAGATACAAAAATAGCAAGGGGCTGGGTGATTTTATGGGTCTGGTTCCAATAGGCCTGGCTCTATTAATAATGTAATGTCTTACACTGTCGACAGTTTGATTCGCTATTCTGAGAAAAGGCATGAGTTGGTAGCTGTCTAGAAGTGGCGTTTGTGTCGAAGCGCGAGTTCGCTGTGCACATTCCGATTACAAGCAACTGGCACTCTTCTGCAGATCGTCATGTGACGTTTATTCAGATTAGGACTTGTCTGCGAATCTCTCTTCTGGAAGATCAAGGGTTTATTTCTATCTGTAGGCCGATGGAATTCTAATGGCAGGCTTTTTACCCAGCTCTACTTTGTACCCGAAGAGTGGAAGACGGATGAGATCGGATTTGCAACAAGCAGTGGAAGTCGGATTTCACTATTTGATAGCAGAATAACTCCTATCTCCTCTGTTTTTCTGATTTCTGTCTGTTTGTTCTCATCTGTCAGGCATATTTGCGCACTTCTTTCACCTGTCGACGTTACGGGCTGCCATATGTGTTTCATTCCCACTCCTGCCGTGACCTGCTCCAGCTATGTCTAGCTGTGTCCTGACAGGAGCAGCAGTCTGAAATTCGGAAGCATTTTACCACCAGCCTTGTAGATCAATTTAGGCTCCTGAGATGTGCATTTTCAAAAGTGCGAAGTTGCCAGCGTTTTGGTCGTTTAAGCGTTCAAAGTTTAAGAAGTTCGGCAGCTCTGCTCAAATATGTACCTTGCGTCGGTCGATTCTAAGGATCGTCTCGTTCTGAAGATATTCTTGTTCAGTCTGCAACTCAACTGCAAGCTAATTGTCCTTTCCGAGCCTCGCACATTCGCATCCCTCATCGCTGTCTACTAGACCCTCGCTTCGTTTACTAAAGCCCTCTACTGCTTCTGTGACTAAACGCAATGTAAAAACAAACATCTCGCGAAGTATAATTTTATTTGCTAAAACACCGCAAAAAGGTGGGCCGACATTCCTACATTGTATCAACTGCTAAATGTGACGAACATTACAGATTAACAATTTTACTATTTACATCATAACCGTAAGTAATCCAAAAAATTCTCTACAAAAAATCCGGTCATAACTAGCACGTGCATCTACTTCAAACGCAAAGTCCTTGCAAAACTAAGATTATACCCACGCGACAAATACGCGACGCGCGGCAATACTGTTCCACATTTATCAACTACACAAAATTGACGTAAATTATCAATTAAATCTAGATATCCAAAACCAAATGTACCGACATCAGTTAGAGTAATAATACAATGATCATATACTCCTCTGTATATGAAACTCCCGCGACATGGCTAATACATAAGCAGGCATCCAAAGCAATTCATACCGCCCATCGAGCTAACACGCTTAGAAAAGGTAAGCAATGAAGCCGAGAAGACCAGCAGCACCAGCAGCGACAATGCCAGCAGGAGCAGCGGCAGCGGCAGCACCAGTGAAGGTAGAGATGGCAACGGAGGTGTTGGAAACAACGGGAACAGAGTATGTGGAGTTGGCGTAGCTGCTGGTAGATCTGGCACTATAACATAACCTCTTGTTAGCAACATATTCAAACGCAAAACAAGTCATGCGAAAGCCAGGAGAATAACTTACGGGCAAGCAGTGATCTCAGGAGCACACGAGGTGATGGTGTCGAGAGTGGTGACGGTGACGATAGCACGCTGTTCGATAGAAGCAGCGACGACAGCGACGAAGGCGAAAAGAGCAACCAAAGCGAAGAACTTCATTGTGTAAATGTTCGTGTAGTGCGGGTATTATCTGCGTAAGAACGAAAGACTAGGGTGAGTGTGTATGAGAGAAAGAAAGGAAAGGAGAAAAAAGCTCGAGGGTAATGGAGGATCCTCGACGAGTTTTTATACCTGTTACGCGGAGTTCGGTCATCCCTGTAGCCCCTAAGGGTAAACACATATCAAACGAAGCTCAACCAATATAAGCGGTAATAAGAACTCTATCGGAAGGACCTAGTATTAGGCAAATCACTAAGAAATCCAAAAGAATGGAAATATGAGAAGCCAGGCTTCATCCGGAATGCGGCATCTTACCTGTTCTGTCGCAGGCCCGCAGGTGCCATTTCCCGATTGGGGCTGCCGTTCTATGAGACCCTTGCCAAAAGAAGCTTCAGAGTGAGATTAGTCGCATGTGCATAGACCACTTTCAGACAGTTTTCTGTGGACTTTCGGCACAGATCTGGCGATTTGGAGGTTGGAATGCAGCGTTTTTTCCCTGTCTTTCCTTTTGTTATTTCTGGCCTGTTGTTGTTGTTGTTGTTTGTTTTTGTAGGTTTTGTTATGCTCATATTTATCGTTTGCGCTTCGTTTCGCTGTTGTTACTAATGGCTCGTTGGCAAATACGATCGCGATGGGCCCCTCCCCTAATTAGCATCGTATCCGCAGATCTTGTATGCTCGGTACTTCATCCAATCCATGTCTCCCTGGTTATGTTGGGCACAATACGGCGTAAGCTCACAAGTACGCGTTCAGTCCGCGAGACCGAGAACCAGCAACTGACCCTGCGCGTCCTGATTTTTACTCAGATGGATCGTCGATCATCGCGACCATCATTTATTATTAATCTTCCAGGTTGTAGACACGAGTGGGCGCGTCTGCCAAATCAAGACACCCCCCCCCCCGGCGCCGGACAATTTGAAACAGTTCACGTACTTTTCTGGACGAAAACCTTCCATTCCTGAACGGCCAAATCTCCTTCCTATCGTCTGTCTGTCTCTAAACTTTCCCCTCTCATTACATGCCCGGTAATTTACTATGTCCTTCGTGCTGTTTTGACTCTCCCCCTCTAATTCTTCTCACATCTGGTTCATATCCCTTCGTTCCACTGTCCACTGTTGCTCAGTATCGTCTGCCCCAGTCACAGTCCCGGCAAGCCACGGGACCTCCGTCTCCGTCTGATAACTGCTACTCTTCGCGTAATCCTCTGCTTTTCGGAGCTCCTGCTAGTCGACTCACATACCAGCAATCTCACTCACTCACACGCTCTTGCGTATCTTCGGCTTGCCCGTCCCAGATCAAACTCTTTCTTGCCCCTCACTGTCCATAATTATAGTGCTCTTTATTTACTCAGGAATGCCGATCCCGTCTCGTCATCCTCTGTTCCGTTTGTTCCTCGTCTGGTCTCTCTCCCAAGATCTCCCGCACATCCCCCTTCTCCAATCGTCCATCCGCTCTCTCGCTACACACCTCTACTCGCATATGCTGGATCTCGAAGCTCCCCATGGCACTCCTATGCGCCAATTTCGGCTCACATCTCTCAAGCACAAAATCTTAACCCCCGCCTCCTATCTGTAGTGTATTGATTGGCCGCCCCGTCTGCTTCCGGCCGTCATCTGTATCCGTCCTCCCGCCCAACTTACCGGCTCGACGTGGACCCCTACAGAAGGCAGGCCCCTGAATATCGTTAGCTCTTGTCACGTGTGTATGTGTACGTGTGCAGGTCTGATTAATTGCCGCAAAGGACGTAGTAATTCTGGGACGATTAGTTTTGACAAATTATTATTAATGTTATGATTACTGGTATTTTTGGGTGGCTATAAAAAAATAATGGATTATATCTAAATTAAATGTTTGATTTAATCGTCAAATTGTATTTTTTTTTTGGATCAGTAAGCAGAAATTAATTAGCAGTTTGTACGTAAACAGTGGCTCTTTTGTTTTGATTTCTACTGTGTACTGGAGCGAAATGGCGCATGGTGCATAGAGTTTCAGTGGAATAACTAGCCAAGTTCATTAAATTTCCCCGAACAATCTTACTTGGATGTCGAACATTAGCTACACAACGCATATTGCAGTTTAATTTATTTATTCTCTTACCTGCATAGCCATTGTTATCTGATGTCTCTTAACATTTATCATATACCACAAAATTATTATTATATTAATAATCGCAGCATAATTTGCACGGCTAAGTAAACTAAGTAAACAAAGTAAACAATGACTCCTGGTATACTGTTGCTGACCAGTAGTTACGTAAGCTTATCTCATGCGAGACGAAGCTTGATCCTCCGTCTTGGGTCCCCAACCAGAACCGTGTCTCTAGAGCCGACTCCGAGATTTTTTTAGCTCTATCTGTCTGCCATGGAAGATGTGATAAGTTTACACTGAGAGATTCATGCTGGATCATGCGGGATTAATTGACTCTCCGACTGTTCCATGGATATAGCATTGTGATCAGTCTAACAATAACTTGAGCAACAGCAAGCAGCAATAAGAGAGCGCGCCGGTCTATCCGGTTGGTGAGACGAGCATACATATCTCAAGACCTTCATACGGAGGAGATGACTCCTACAGCGCTCCAACAGCGCACCGAAAGCAGAAAGTAGAAGCTACGAAAAGGATACACGTGAGACTGTTCAACTCGGTTACACTGATGACCGCCGTAACTACGCGATAGAGAACAAAAACCTCAAGGTAAAGGTCATCTGCGCATTCTCAATGACCATTCCAGCTTTTTGAACGACTGCTGTTGAATGACCAAGACAGAAATTGCCGGGGGTGAGAATGCGGCGGCCCCACTGAATTAAAATCAGATAAATCTATGCTAGACCGTGGCGGAAGATATGGATGAACATATAATAGAGCGCTCATCCCTCTCTTCAGAAGGTTGATATCGTATTAGCGAATATCCATATAGTTGGCAATAGACCGTCAGGTCCGGATCTCACTGCTGTTCGGAGAGTAATCTAGTCAGCTATATATCTTTTCTATACTACTTTGTCGTATTGAGATATGCAACTGTTAAAGTTCTCTAGTTGGTTTGACCAACCATAGCCAGGAATTTATTTGAGGAGTCAGAAATGATCGTCACAGTCTATGTCCATTCGTTTTCGTTTGTCTTCAGTAAATTGCTTCTATTGGCAAATCTCTCTCTGACACCACACCTCCTCCTCGATATGGAAATTCGTGGGACCGAGAACAGACAAGGCTGGCGCAAACGCAGCCGCATGATGAACACCTCGGAAGAGTCCAAAGCAAGTGTATCTGTCCTTATCGCAACAGTCGCGCCAGCAGACTGCATTCTGATAAAATTCTATAACTAGCCGGTTTGAATAAAACCAAAAAGATTAACACGAATGTTGGCTATAGTTATATAACGCCGTAGATTACTTTTTGACCCGCGGAAGATCTGAGCCGAGTTGGTCATTCTCTGTCCACGTCTAATATTTTTTTCTGGCTGTGCGGCCAGCGCCTCTCTTAACCGGAGGCCCACCATCTGATATCAGTCACCAGCGCAGAACAGAGGCAATTCTTCATACATACTCGAATTGGATTTAATTTGTCCGAGTAAATTCAATATCGCCGCTTAATACCTCTATAATCACGTATTTTCTATCTATTTATTGAATAACTGGCGCACAATGGCACCTAGCCGGTCTGTTGATGAAACCCGGTAAGCAATGAATTCGGTCCGACCCTCAACCCGACATGACGACGAATCATCTAACAAACAATCATGAAAAAGCCAACTATGGCAGAAGCTGTTAACCTCGAAATCTATTCTGTCACTAACTGCGCTCAAATCGAGTGTCATTTCAGGGAATCAAATATGTGATTCGACTCTACGATCAATGTGCTGGAAGGTAAAAAAATCCAATGCGTAAGGCTACGTTTACGGTCTGGTTACTAATATACATCTTAAAGTTGTTCATGCTGTTACCTGATCTGCAGCCAGAAACATGGGGTAATACTCTTGGATTGTGTCGCGAAAAGTACACTGATCTAAAAAAAAAATTCCTTACACACAATCTCTCTGATGATGCTGATGGTGAAGCTACCGAGGATTTGAATGTTGCTAATCCACTTAGTCAAGATGAGTCTGTAAGTTCGTATAGCTCTTTTTCTTTCCTTCATCGACTTGACTAACTGGATTTAGAATCCTTGGAAGACCTTCTGGAAAGATGAAGATGCCAGAAAAGATATCTTACAAGACATCGAGCGTACGTTTCCCGACATTGAGTACTTTCGAGATCCAAAAGTCCAAGAAACATTACTCGATATTCTGTTTGTTTTCGTCAAGATGAATCCTCAAGTTGGATATCAACAGGGCATGCATGAGCTTCTAGCGCCTATTTTCTATGTTGTGGCGACCGATGCGATTGAAGTGGGAACTGAAGTGTCCGACGACGACAAAGTCATGTGTGATGCACTTTCGTCAGAGTTCATAGAACATGATTCGTTCACACTATTTAATTACATCATGGAAAACGCTTGGGAATGGTTCGCAGCGCAAGGTAAAACAAAGGGACCGACTGAAAACGGTCGTGTCACTCCGCCTATTGTTATCAAATCAAGAAAAATTCAACAATCATATCTTCGCAAAATCGATCCAGAGCTCGAACATCATCTGCGGGAGTTGGAAATTGAGCCCCAGATGTGGGGAATGCGATGGATTCGCTTGTTATTTGGTCGAGAGTTTGCCTTCGATCAAATGATGTCACTCTGGGATTGTTTGTTTGCAGCTGATGCACAAACTTTAAAGATTGTTGATTTTGTTTGCGTGGCCATGCTCATTAGGATTCACGATCAATTACTTTTAGCAGATTATACTGGCGCACTAACATTGCTGCTTCATTATCCTGTGACCGAAGCAATGACCCCGAATTCATTTGTCGAGGATGCTCTATATCTTCAAGTTCATATTAGCTCCGAAGGAGGACGCAGAATTATGCAACAATACGGAGTATATGAGGAACCTGAGGATGATCAGCAGCCTTTACGAATTGTGAACGGCGTTCTAGTCCCTTCAACTAGAGACATGTACCAGCGACGAGCAGCGGCTTCTGCAGCAACTGTGGAAAAGGCCGTTCAAGGAATCGCACGGAACGTGTTTGAGAACGGCGAGAAATGGTCGGGTGACGTCAACAGGTTTGTCCGACAGAAAGTACAAGACGCAAAAGCGAGAGGTGTTCAGTACTTGACTTCAGAATCATTTGCCAATTCAGCTAGACCCTATTTAGCTGCCGCACAAGTTCCTGTAGGAAGTTTTCCGCCCATTGCGAATCCTAGAGTAATGGCTTCTTCGACTGGAAATACTCCAAGAAAGCGCGCCACACCTCAGAGACGTTTGCCAACTGGTGGAGCGAACTTTCAAACGCGGTCTCCAGCAGGTAATGGATCAGCGCATGCTTCTCCACAAAGTGCGAAATCAATCTCGAGTCTTAAGAAAAGTTCAGCTTTCGATGAGGAAGAGTATATGAGAGAACGAAATGAGGCACTGGCCGCTATTCTTGGCACAAGTTTGGCTGCATTAAGTGATGGTAACAGTAGTGACATGGACAATCGGAGAATGCACAAAGAAGCTATTGCTCGAATTGAATATGTCCGCAAATGCTTGATTTTCGAGGACATGAAAATCGACAAGTCATATACAGTATCAATCACCGCTTTACAACAATCAGAAAATAAGAATGACATCCGAGACAGGTCGCTGACTGCATTACCAAGAAACGAGAACAGTAACAACCAAACTGGATCTTCGAGAATGCAGTCACCGATTGCTCCATCTTCACGGTCATCGCCATTGGTAAACTCGACAGATCCTTTGGATCTAAATGATCCGTTAGACAGTCTTGCTTCTTCATCCGCCCTTCTGTCATTATCGAGTTCAACCAATACCACTAATTCTTTATCATCAAGGCTACCAGTGTCATTGCCTCCATCGAAAACTATCTCTCGGGTTGCATCGAAACAAGCATTATCCGAATCCGTTGAATCGGCAAAGGCACTCTTATTTGGGGACGCAGATGACGGCGGTTCATCATTCAATAGCAAACCGGCGTCTGGACCTGAAATTCCTTCTGTTGCAGCTGATGAAGATGCCGGCGATTTATCTTCAACGAAATCGCTTGCAGATGCACCTTCATTATTCCATGAACCTACACTCTCATTCGAAGCCTCGCCTATTTCAACTTCCTCGGCGTCGTCATTTTTCTCTCCAAGAGCTCCGTCCACAGCACATAGTTCCCCATTAAAGGAATCGCCTACTGATCCCATAACTCCTTCTCCGTCCTCTTCAACCAACATTACGTCCGGAATAACTGCGACGACCAGCAAAAGTGCTGATGGAGATACGAGAGATTTATTGTTTGGTGAAGCACATGCATCGGCCATATCGAACACTTCATCCGGTACGATGTCTGTGGAAGAAACCAAGCTATTGTTAGGATTATGAGATTTTTCGTTCTTGTAAATTCATTATCATATAGGTTGTAAAAATTACAGTTGAATAAACAGTGATACTATATAAGAATAGATCTTAGCAATAGACTAACTATACGTTACTTTTCTACTCGAAAAAATTCTAAAAGACTAATGAACAAAAAAAGCAATGAAAAAGAACACAAAATAAAAAGGGAGAGGTAACAAATCTAAACAAATGGCTCGATATTGATCTCTAGAGCAGAACCAACCACAGAAGGTAGTTCGAAATATTCCAAGACTTCCGGATGTAAAATTCCAAAGGAACCAATTTTAATAGTTTTGCTTGAGTCCTTCTTAGACTTGTAATATACGTCCGCTGCTCTACCTGGGAAAAAAGTAGGATTTTCGGCTTCCTTTATAAAGTAACCTGAACCAGCGGACGAGTTTCCATTTCCTAGCCAAGGAACACGGAGCATCGACATCAATCGATCGAGTAATCCATGGACGATTTCGAATCCTGACGTACGACCAACGTACACAGCAGCCCAATGGCGCTCGTTATATGATTTGCGCTCGAGAGCTTCGTTTTTGAACGCGACATCGGAAACTTCGAAAACTTTTAAAGGAAGAGCATGGTTCCGGTTTTCACGTACAGTTTTCAGAATTCCTGGAAGAAGACTTGTTCGTACGACTTGATATTCAAGCGTTTTGGGATTAGCAAGCTTGACAGCAGTCTTATTATCGTCTTCCCGTCGAAGATATTTGAAGTTCTCATCATGTGAGCATAAGATTAGTGGTAGAACCTCAGTCCATCCAGCCATGGCCACTTCGGTACGGATAATATCGCTAACTTTGTTGATAACAAAAGGATCACCAATTGTGCCGGATTTTCCAGGGAACGTGCGCTCAAGATTATTGAACCCATATGCAATTCCGGCGTCTTCCATGATATCGCATTGGTGTAAAATGTCTGGTCGTGTACAAGGAATCACAACGTTCAAGATATTCTTGTCTACTTTGTCAATTGTGGCTGTGATTGACATCCGATCTAAAAGTGCACACAACTGCTCTGCACTTTGCTCAAATCCACAGCATCCGTTGATGTAGTCAACTTCCGCTGTCATCGAACGTGTAGATAGATCTGGTGAAATTCGGGACTCCCCGTTATGAGGTGAGATAATCTCCACAGCCTCAACAGTGAATGGTTCAGTGCAATATTCAGCGAACATGGCAACAAGCTGGTTGGTAACGATTTCAACTTTAGTCTTGTCAGTCGCGGTGACTTCAACGAGAACATTCGTAGTATTCAACGAGATCTTGGATCGCTCCGAGTTGATGATCGGAGGGAGCGAGCACACACGATGTTGCGCATCGAAGACAACAGGATATGTAGGAGAGTCTCGAATAATATGTAGAAAACGTCCGAGATGCTTGTCATTTTCGTAAAACTCCATCAGTTCTTTGCCATTTAATTCCTTCGTCTGATTCAACGGGACAAACTTGAAAGCTTCTGGATCAAGCGCTTCATAAGTGAAAGGACCCTCAATAGTGTCAAGATCATGAGTGCCCATAGAAACTAATGTCCGATTCCGACAAATGTTGGAATGCAGCTTGTCTTGCAAGGCGATGAAAGAATCATACCTCCGTTGAGTAAATTTAATTCCACGTAGAACTGCACATGAAATGTACTGTCTCACTTGAGCAGTCTGATAATCAGTTAGTTTCAGAATTACTTTGGGGAAATGGGGAGAACTAGATCTCTGACCTCAGGTTTGACAATCATTTGGATCATCTTCTCGGGTTTAACAACCCGATAGTTTGGTAGATTTTCCCGTCCAAGAAAAATATTCAGAGCTCTAGCAATACCTTCATAGCAAAGCATGTCATATCTGAAAATGTTAACATACTCGGAGCAAAATCAAAAAAAATCCAACCTACCGATTTGCCGGAATTTCGATTTTCAATTGTGCTCGTTCTTGTACTCCATTGACAATCGGAAGCTCACCCTGTGAAGTCTATTTATCCAAGATTAGGACCACATCATCCGAACCAGTCAATTGACTGCAATGACAGCAACAGACATACATCTTCATCAAGTTCAATCCCAAATTCGAAGCAAAGCTCATCGAATTCCTCGGTCGTATACGTGCGCCTTCAAACACGCTTGTTAGATTGGTCTTCCACATCTGACAAAAAAAGTCGAATACACACCCCAGCGCCTTGTACAAATCTTCTTTGTCCACAGAGATCGTCGGCATTTTCAACTAGTAGACAATTGAGACTGAATGTGTTTATTAGTTTCGGCCCTAAGTGTTAAGAGCTGAATGGGTGAATTAATCAGAAAATAATAATATTTCGAGTCAGTCAACGAGTTCCCAGTGAGCATCTGTCTGAGTGAGTCAATGATAGAGTTTACACTGTTGTGGACTTATCCAGGCCAAATCGAGGATATTCTCAGTCGATATTTTGTCTATTCTATTCGACTATAACTGGGCAAAGGCTTTATTTACATCAAATTTTTACTTAATTTTGTCATATTTAGCGTCGGTACGTAAGTGCTAGGGCTAGTTGATGTGATAGCTGGAAGTCCAGAATATGCTACTATGTGCACACAGCTCTACACGTGTTGACCACAAAGAACCGTGGGCGATATGTCGACATTTTGGGCAGCTCTTTTCGCAACAGATTGTAATTTCCGAATATACCCAATATTCATAGCTACAAGCCCAATCCTATTCACTTTAGTTTACTCCTCTAGAATCACCAAAATATAAAATATGAACATCCACTGAACAACCTTGCCTTGTCGTTGCCCATGAACCCTAAAAAACAAATCCCTTTTAACCATAAAGTTGCTTAAAGCCAGAACAGTGGTGTAGATAGTCCATAATTTTATACAATTTTGACAGTTGCACTTCGTCATTCGTCCTACGCTGTCGTTTGTCTCGCTCGCGACAGGCAACCTCTGAGCTCCTTTTAGTAGACACTGCTATTAACATCGTCACCAGCCCTCATTGTCAGTTATATCGTCCTTCCTGATTAGAATTTACTCTTGTTGCTCATAGTTGGACTACTTTTGGGCATATAATTCATTGTTTTGCAAAAATCCTTTCTTGATCTAAACGTTAATTGGTCGACACGTCTTCCCCTCGTCTCCTTCACTCGATCTCGGACTAATTTGTCCTGTTTTATCTGCATTTTATCTTTCTAGTCTACACAGATTAATAATTAATGGATACCAGTTCTACTTCAGATGATCTCTATCCTATTGCGGTGCTTATTGATGAATTAAAGGTTTGTATTTTCTGTATGCAGAGTGGGTTGTTGTACTATGATACTTCAATACTTGAAGAAAATTGGCTGTCGTGATTCATTAAAAGAACATCGAATCCCTGATTATTGCCTCTCTCGACCGCGGCTACTTTTATTGTTTTAAGATTATTTCTGAGCTAACATGTCGAATAGCATGAGGATGTCACCCTCCGATTGAATGCTATCCGTAGGTTGTCGACGATCGCATTGGCTCTGGGTCCCGAACGCACGCGTGCTGAGTTAATTCCTTTCTTAGAAGGTGATTCAATCTTTTCGTCATCTGTGAGCTTCATGTTACTGATCATTTGATAGATTCTTTGGAAGATGAGGATGAGGTGCTGACGGTTCTGGCTGAAGAGCTCGGAAAATTTGTGCCATATGTTGGAGGAAACGAATATGCATATGTGCTAATCCCCCCTTTGGAATCGTTTGCTGCTATAGAGGAGCTATTGGTTCGTGAAAAAGCTACCGAGTCATTAATCCTTATTTGTTCAAAGATGACCGATGATCAAGTCGAGCAGTACTATATGCCTCTGATCAAACGTCTATCGTCAGGAAATTGGTTTACAAGTAAAGTTTCCGTGACTGCTATCTGCCCATCAGTATATGAAAAAGTTGGCGAGGAAAGTAAAAAGGAGCTTTTGCAAATATACAGACAACTTGTCACGAATGAAGCCCCTATGGTTCGTCGGGCGGCTGCTACACATTTGACCGAACTTACCGGCAAGGCTGATCGAGAGATAGTTGGTACAGATATTCGCCCAATGTTTAGCTATTTCACCAGCGATGAGCAGGATTCAGTGCGACTATTAACTATTGACGTTTTCATTGCGATCGCTAAAGTTCTTGGTCCTCAAAATGTTCGCGAGACTTCGCTAGCATCGCTAGAAAAGCTCTTTGCCGATAAGAGCTGGCGCGTTCGTTATATGATTGCTGATAGGTTTGAGACGTTGGCCGAAGTAGTTGCTGGTGAGGATGAGACTGTGCTGAAGGAAGTATTTGTACCGACCTTGATCCGATATTTGAAGGATCACGAGGCTGAAGTACGGACGGTGATTGCTAAACAGATTTCCGGCTTCTGTAAACAGATAGATGCGGCTACAATAATTGAGGAGCTGATGCCAGGGATCGAGGATTTGGTGAATGATCAATCACAGCACGTTCGGGCAGCGTTGGCTATGCACATTAGCGGTCTAGCGCCATTGCTTGGAAAAGAGGATACGATCAAATATTTGCTGCCAATGTTTTTGCAGATGCTAAAGGACGAATTTCCAGATGTACGACTGAATATTATTTGCAATCTGGAGCAAGTTCATAAGGTTATTGGAATCGATTTGCTTTCACAATCATTGTTGCCTGCCATTACACAGCTGGCGCAGGATAAGCAGTGGCGTGTACGATTGGCAATCATTGAATATATCCCGTTATTGGCATCTCAATTGGGCGTTGAGTTTTTTGACACACAATTACGGGATTTGTGCATGGATTGGCTCCACGACAATGTGTACTCCATTCGAGAGGCAGCGACCAAGAATCTTCGAAACCTTACGAAAGTGTTTGGAGTTGAATGGGCTCGGGAGACGATTATGCCGAAGGTTATTGAGGCTGGAGAGAACCCGAACTATCTTTATCGAATGACAAGCATTGCAGCTGCGACGACGCTTGCTGATGAAGTAACTATAGCGGTGATCAAGGACGAGATTGTGCCATTCCTAGAAGGAATGGTCGGTGATCCCATTCCGAACATACGCTTTACTATTGCGCGGTCATACGAGACGATAGCTAAGATGTTGAAAGAGAAGGAAACTGGAGCCGAGGTTGAGGCCGAGGCGGAAGGCGAAGGTAAAGGCGAAGCAGAAGCAAAAGGTGAGGTTGAGGGCGAAGGAGAAGAGAAAGCGGCTGGGGAGGCAGTAATTACAACTATGCTTATTCCTAGTTTGGAGAGGCTAAAGGAAGATGAGGATGTGGATGTCCGGTTCTATGCTGAAAAGAGTTTGGCAGCTATCGGTTGAATAGAGAGATGAAATAAATAGTATGTGAGGCTAGAGAGTTGAGGAAAGATGTGGACGGAGCAAAGCAGATGGTTTTAGTTGTATTGTATGTTTTATTTATTTCCACTGTAAATGTTAATAAGAATTTCAGCTTAGTATTGCGGAGTATTGCGGCGCAGTGCGATAAGTGCGACAGATTTTTTTTTTTTGACTGTCCGACTGCGAGAGATTTCGATTGCTGCACTAGAGCAGAATTGTAGAGTGTGTTCAAGAAGAGTCTCTTGTTCGTTGCTTTCCTCACTGCATTAATCACTATCTCAGTCCTCTAGTTGGCGAAATTACTGAGGCCAGCCAATCGACTCCATCTACAGTAATAGGCCAGACAGGAACGAACGGTCAGTAAGGGACCTGGATAGAGTGCGGCCGACAGAACAAGACGCCACAGAACACTTTCTTTCCCCTTAGGTGTCGCTGTCCCCCTGGCCCTGTCCGAGTTCTAGCAAGGGTTTAGTTATGTATGCTAAGGAGCGACTGATCAGATACAGATTTCCACGGAGGGCAAGAGAACTGGCGATAGCCGTTCGGGGACGTACTTCTACATTGGGTGTTACGTGGGTGAACATATGGAAGACATACCCAGGAGCTATTTCGAGCAGAAGCAGCTATGGACGGAGAGTATAGAGCGTAATCGTGTAGTGCCGTGTAGTGTGGTGGAGCTGCAAAGGGTCGCACTGTAGAGACGCGGCGGCACAGAGAGGCTATTTTCAGCTTAGATTTAGGTTTGGAGATGAATTTTAATCAAACCAAACAGAGTAAGAGATTAATTTAACGGGAAAATAAAATAATAAACATAAAAGGACAACAACAATAAGCCTTGTTTGCAGTATCGTTTAAGTTTCTTTTTTTTCTGCGCGTTTGCTGCAGTGCGCTGCGTTTGCCGGACGGACTTGGAATTGGTTGCTGTTTTGTAGGAGATCTTGTCTGGTCACTGTGTGTGTGCTCTACAGTCACGGTAGTTATAGTTGTCCCTGTCACTGTCGCTGTCGTTTTTTCGTTGTCAGACTGTAATTGACGTAGTTGCTCAGCTCTCTTACTCGTCTTGTGTGCAAGTATTCTCTCCTCCATTCACCCGCAAGAAAGTCACCAACAGAGTCTACATAGACTTCTGCGTCGGTAGCCCTCCTTCTTCATCCTCTAGCTACACCAGATTATCGTGACTTTCTTTGGCTGTCGCTCGCTTACTTCCCTGTCTCCCTTCCCTTTCCCCGTCCCCAGCCCCTCCTTCTCGTCCTGCTTCCCGTCCTTTCTACCTGTCCATCTACAAATCAACAAGAAGTCTTACTCCGACAATTATTTCTTCTATTCTTCTAACGGCAGCGAATGCCACCGCTGCCTTCGCCTCCTTCGAGGCGCCCTTCAGCTCTCAGTTTAGATACCTCCTGCTCCACCTCCTCTGCAGCGACTTTGTCGACGTCCGTGACTACGTCTGGGACCACTGATCATGTACATTCGCCTTCATCATTTGCTGCTCCGGCCACATCAGCATCTATCTCTATCTCTGGCGCTGGCGCTGGTGCCGGTGCCGGTGTCGGTGCTGCTGGTGCTCCTCCGCTAGCGACGCTTCCCTTTCCTCCTCCCCCCTCTGCACGACGACGACCAGCAAATCTGGTTCTGAGCTTACCGTCCGGCCGATCTGGTTCTACGTCTACTGGTCCATCTTCCGCGTTCCCTTTGTCTAACCCTGCTCCTCTGTCTGCTGCGCTTTCAAGCTTGGTTCCTGTTACTGCTGCGTTTCCGCCGTCGTCTCTCTCTCTCAATTCTGCATTTCCAGTCAGTCCATCGCGGTATTCGCCTACTCCAGACAATTCTGATCCAAATCGGCCGCCAGCCTATGCTAACGGCCCCGTCGAGGTCTACGGATCTAACATATATCTGTTTTCTGAGCCCACTCGCTCTGTCGCTGCTCAATTCGATGTCGTGATCAATGTTGCAAGAGAAGTGATAAACCCATTCTTGGGATCTGATCCTTCGTCGTGCTTATTGCCTTCGAGTTTGCCTGCCATCATCGATAGTCCGGCAATTAGTTGTCCTCAAACAATCAAAGCCATCCCCCCTCACGAGCAACTGCTTTCACCCGGATCTCCTTCACATTCCCCGCAGCCTACCCAAGTGCCAGAATACATATCTGTACCTTGGGATCACGGTTCCAAACTTACTTCTGACCTTCCTTATTTGACCTCATTTATGGCTCTGCGCTCTTCTCAAGGGAAGCGAGTTCTCGTGCATTGCCAGTGTGGAGTGTCTCGTTCGGCTACCTTACTCGTCGCTTTTGTCATGAAGGAAAACGGATGGGACGTCAATCGAGCCTACACCTGGGTTAAGAGCAAAGCGCCCGCAATCGGTCCTAACATGGGGTTAATCTATCAGCTGATGGAGTGGAGCAAGATTCTTAATACAGACCAACAATTGGACTCGTCTGTGTTTCGAGAAGAAGACGAGCATATGTAATTTTTTTTACGACTAATGTTTCAGGTATTTTGATTTTGATTTCGGGTTTATTTTCTGCATAGTGATTCGCATTATCTGTATATTTTCTGCTTTATTATTATTTTCATGCCAGTTTCTTCTATTTGCATATTATATAATGTATTTTTATTTGTTTTGGACAAGAGTTTGGAGATTCCCTTGATCAGTCTTATTTGGCATATTATGTATTTTACTAGACGTTATATCGAATGTATTCCTTTCGAACTTAGTCTGTGATTAGTTTTATTCGAATCTATCGTACAAGACACTTCACTTTTTGGTCACGGTTGGCGAAGACATGGTAGACTCTGATTGAATATCGTTGTCATCGGTAACATCATCATCACTATCATTGTTGCCATTACCGTGACGGATGATCTGATTTGAGAGCTTGTTGGAAATTATCATGCGCTTATGATTTTTGCCCAAGCCAGAATAAGAATCACGATTGTCATCGCGATCGTGCTCAATGTCATAACCCAGAGGATCAGAAACAGCTACGGGTGAAGAAGGAGAAGAAGGAGGAAGATTATTTCGCACTGCCATTCTAGATATTGCACGGAGCTCTAGTGGTAATTGTCTGATTTCCAACGAGCTGAGCATGCGAGACGCTGCTCTCGAAGGAAGACGGTCAGCTATTGAGTTTGTCTGGTTTTTCAAAGATGATGATCCGATTGGATCTGAGTGAATTACTGATGCGGTCGTGACACTAGCTGCTGTCGGAAATACGGTAGAGTGCGCTTGATATGTTCGATCCGCTAGTTGACTGGTGTCTTGCTTGTGCTGTGAAGAGCAGATAAATAGATCTGTCAGCGTATTAAACAAAGAATCGATTTTTAGTTGAAATAGTTGGTCGTCTGTGGGTAAAACAGATGCCAAAAAATTGATAGCTTCGGCGGCGGTGTCAATCGCTGAATGTATATCTGCCGGAATATTGTCTTGCACTTGTTCCATGACGGTACGCAGTAAGTCGTGACCTGTTCCCTGTATGTTGTATTGAGGAACAATATCCGATTTCTCATTCGAGAGTTCGAGTTTTGAAACCCGAGATCGTAAATCATCGATAGCTTGCCAAACCGCGTCTCTCTGGACAACCGTCTCATTGGACATGTTCCGGCTAGGCGATGTCGGAAGGTTTTCAAACAGTACATTCGCATCTGAACTGGAAGTCGCTACTGGCCCAAATATTCGCTCATATCTCTTCACAGTGTCGGCTGGCAAACTGTTTCGTAATTGTCGCTTTGCAGTTGTCAACCGTATAGGTCGCTCGTCGTCATCAGTAAAATATTCCGAAGAAGTGCGCTCGGCTAATTCGCCTTGTCCTGAACTCGGTCCCCGGAACTTAGTCGATCCAGATCTACGTAACCGTGCATTGGAAAAACTTGCAGTGCTGGGATATGTTTGCTCGGACATTGTAGGCTTAAAGAAAGAACTTCGGCTTCGACGAAGTGGCGAGGATATGTTCGAGAGCCGATTCGAAATAGTGCCATTCTAGTGCAAAATTAGCTCTGCCCAGTTGCGGATGCATAAAAGGAAAAATTTACCTCAGTTCCTGAACCAGAACGTAGAACAGAAGTTGATGCCTGTGATCGCAAAGAAGACGAAGGTGAAGACGACGACGGCACGAACCTGGTTCCGTCGTCTACCCCATTTATCGTCCGGCTCGAGATACTCTCAGGTGGAGACGACGACAGAAAAGAATTCCTCATTCCCAGTCGTGCTCTTGGTACTGTATCCAAACCTGGTGCCGGTCCAGTAGCTCCCCGTTGAAGGCGCGTTCCTTGCGGCCGTCGATCTACATCTGTCGCCAATTTCAATCCTTGACCGCTCTCGTCACCAATTTCATTGGTAATGGTCCCCTGAATCAGTCGCAGCCTCGCAGACACACTCGGTGGAGACGCACTCATTTCGCAATTCGTCACAGAATCATGGGCTGCAACTGGTAAGTCGTAGTGTACTTGTCCTTTCGAGATTTGTTGACTGCAGGCTTGTATGGTTCGTCTGTTTGCCAGTCTCGCACGCGCAGCCTAACTTTCTTCCAAGTTAAACTATTTACGCTCTCAGTCTTCGTCTTGATCGACAGGAAACTAACATTAAGCCGCAGCACGTGATAATAGTTAAGATCTTAGGTAATAGAGTAGTGCGAACTGGGACGCGTTTGGCAAATTGGGCAACCATGTTGGATGAATTCATGGCCTGGTTGGGTTTGTTGGATCAATATTATCACGTTATCAAACATCAGCTAGAATACGCTTACTTTTCCTTTTATAATATATTTGAGTCTGATTCTCTTACCTGGCTTGCACAGGGGAAGTGAGGAGGGAGTATTGGATTAATCAAGAACTGGCTTGGTTTGCAAGCCTACCAGAACAGACTAGCTCAGTGCTTGCAACCTGCAGGAGTAGCCGGAAATAAAATGCTAATCATGGCTATCGAGATCGTAGGTCCCATTCGGAGGTGTGGTGATTTACAACCACTAAATAAGAGAATGGCGCTTTCAATAAGATCTCGGATACATTGATAGAGGGAGGGGAAGAAATCGTCAAACGTTCAGAAATTTCGCTGTAAAAAGTTTATTACCACTAATCATAACCCGGTGAAGCTAGATAGATATAGCTCACAAGTCTAACTACTCGTTGAGTATAGCCTGATTTTTGCTGAATAGATCTGTAATTCCCCAGATTCGATTCCTTTTGAAGTCTTGATTCATTACCTGACTCAGTATTATATTGCCAGGACTGCATTGTTCTAATAATTCAAAACTGAGATCACTTATCAGTTGCATCACCAAAAAGTGGTTTCACCGGGAAGGAAAAAACAAAAAGCAAAAAGCAAAAAGCTATGTAGGCATGTCATTGCAAATTCAAGTTAGTCAATTCTGACGAAATGTCTAATATATTCCGCTTCTAAACACTAATTTCTCGAATCAAATACCTTTCCCTGCCTACTTTCCAATTGAGAACCACAAATCCATGGAGGTGCTCCACGCTTCCGTATATTTGAATACAGGTTGAACTTTAATCTTGAATTTTTAAAGCATTGGTTGATTGAAGATTGCTGATTCTTGGGCTGTATCAGTTATCTCCATGAAACTGCCAATTGAGGTTTCTAAACCTTTCGTATATGCTCTTTAGCACGAAAAGCTTTAAACATTGCTCCTTGGTGCCGAACCTGATCTGAACACAATGACCGTGATATTCGGAAGTAGTTTCTGAATTTTTCGCATATGAATATAGAAATATTATAAGGCAGGAATATTCAGCTGTAAAGCTCCTCCTTAAACTATTTAGTCAACTTTGGGCATGATGGTTGCAATTGGTTCATTGGTTCATTGGTTCCCTGATCTCAGATTAGAGATGCAGCAAGCTCAGAGTCGTGCTATGAAAATCTGTTGCAATGGTTTTAGTTAGTCGTGTGATTGACCCATAATATTATTCTCCACTACCGACCATTTTGGTGACAGATTGTTGAGTAATCAAATCGGCCGTGTCGGGTATATCTCTCAAGACGAGATTAAGCATCCGCGTCGGTCCATAAAAAGCAGATAGCAGTTAATTGATCACAAGCTTGAAAATAATAACTTCATATCCGATCCTCTTCAAATTAAAAAATCGATCATAGTAAAGCTATTAATCAAGTCAAATCCCCTTGCACAGTCACTTAGATCAAGCGATTTCGAAGTACGCCTGTAGGAAGAAGCATATTGATAGAAAATGCTACATCGTGGTCTTAAAATATGAGCTTCGACTATGAGCGCTAAAACCTAAAACAATGTACAATTCTTTGTCCAAATCCAACAAGTATCATAGAAAAATCCATGCTCCGCTCAGTCTGAGCAAGGAATGACCGATTCTAAATATTAAAATCATCGAACGCTAGCAACAAGTTGCGTTACTTCTAACTCAAAGTTATGCCACACATTTAAAACTTCTCTAATATTTTGATCTGGACAAAGATCCATAGCTCGGGCTAGTAGATCCATCTGAAGCCGCATTGCCTTGACGCGGTTGGAAATCTGCAACATCATCATAGGCGGAATACCTCTGCCCATCAGCGAAGTCCGGTTATTTCCCATTTCTCTGATCACCTGGGGTGTGAGTTGAGGGGAGTTAGGCGATACATAGCGACCCGCTGCATAAAACGTCTGCCAAACTAAATCTACATCAGTTTTGCTGATCTCCTCAACACGTGTCCAGAGTCGAGCCATGCAATAATCGTAAGCAGTTTTAAAATCGTCCGACGCAAGCGCGGAATATATGCACATCCGGGTTATACGATCTGCAATCACGCTCGATTCCAGTTCAAGATTTTCCCCTTTCAATACCACCGACGACTGCAGCGCCTCTAGACCGAATCCTACGGTCAAATTTTGTGCGATCGAAATCATCACATCGGCTTGTAAGTACGCCTTTTCGTTCGATTGAAGAACTTGGGACACTATTTCTTCGGGATTCCCGTTGGTCCTTAACTGGTGTGGCGTCACCGGAATCCCTGGAACAAGAGTCAACGAGTACTTAGATATCTCGTGCGTCGCCTTCAATAAAATATCGGCCTTATACAGGTTTTCAGATGCTGATATTGCTGGATAAACCAGATGCAATCTGCATAAACAGTTAATAAAGTTAATCTACCGATTCGAATTTACTCACATTTGTGAAGCCACTTTCAAGCTACCTCTTGTCGCATTGCAGTTTGAAGCAGTATCATAATGTTCTTGGAATGATTTCAAAACGTGTTTCTCCATATCTTCAGGCGCCAGTGGTGGATGAAGTGGGTCTACATAAAGCTGTGTGGCAAGTGAGATCCCTAACAGCTTGTAAGTAAAGCTTTGAGAAGATTATAAAAGAAGACATACTTCCAGATTCCAAAAGAGCCCCCAAAAATATGTTATCAATGTCAGCTTCTGACAATTTGCCTAAAACCAAACTCTTGTTCTTAAGCCATCGAGTTCCGCTGCGAAGTCCCCGCCAATTGGTATCGTCCCGGTAAGCAAACTGCTTAGGATCACCTTTGACCATCTTTAACAAAAACTGGAATTGAGATTCATGCGAAGAAAAAAACCTTAGCTCAGTCATTTTTCGGATATTTACTGGAATATAGGCGGAGATCATCGATGCGGATGTAAGAAAGTGGTCCAAAATCTGTATACTAGCTGGTGACACAGAGAACAAAGGCGATGCAGGGAATTCTAGAGCCTCCTCAATATTCGAGAAATGTTGCATAGATTCCACGATTGAAATGTCAGTGGATGCAGATTTAATTCCAGGATAAGAAGATAATAGATTAGATGCACGCTTTTGAATGTGCCGCAAGGAATCAAAAACTTCGGTCGAACAATCTGGACATTTATAACATGCAGCTATCATCGCAGACATGTATTCAAGCTGGACTTCAGCACCAGCATCAGGTCCATCCCAAGATCGAATTAGGGACCCTACAACATGTACATTATGACTTTCAGATGCTTGAATTATCCACTCAAACAATCGTCGCCATGCGTGAAGTTTCTGCTGTCCAGACTCTGAAATCATCTCTATATAAGGAACAAGCACCGTAGTAATATCGCGAACAATAGTTTGAGAGTTGCAGTATTGAAGTAAATACGCGATAATCTGAGCTGGATCAGTAGAAGTAAGGTCATGTAGACTGAAGGGTCTAGGAAAATCACGAGCCTCAGGATAAAGATCGCAAAATTTCTTCAAAGGCAACAGAACGCCATTTCTCCATCGTACTACTGTCTCCGGAATCGAGGATACAGACAGAATTTTGTCCACAACATCTATAATACCCACTGTCGAGTCTACCATATAAATTCGGGCAAACAACCATGAAGAGAAAGTCATGGCTGGATCGCTTTCATAAACCACTGGTTTCGTGATTGTGACAATATCTGAGTCATTTTGGTATAAAATAGTATTTACAGTACTTGATAAAATGGCCATTCGAGTAATAAGAGTCGACGCTATAGATTCGTCGAGGTCGTATAAAGCAGCAGGGAGCGCTTCTGAGGTGAAACGAGATTCAATTTCATCATCCGCCGTCGAACTCAACGTTCCATATGAAATATCAGAAACAAGAGAAACATACGGTTCAGGATCTGCTGTTGGTGGTACATATTTCAAAATGATATGCAACGCGTCGGCTGTAGACGAAGTGGAAATCCAACTTGAGGAACTAAATAGCACGCGCAAATTTTCGTAATTTTCTATCGACGACCAATACACCGCATATAGCAACAACTTGGCATTTTGAATCGATTCAGCCATCACCAGCAATCGCATTGTGGAAGGGAGCAGATAATATTTGTTCTGACAAATATTGTTAGTGACGTAGACAGCTCCTTCATCAAAAGATTTGAAAATAAGGGGTTTAGTTCTAACCCTTCAAGACGTGTATACCAATGTAGTTTTCATTTATAATCTGTTACATAATAATTACAGTTCAAAAGCCGGACGGAGGGTTTTGTGCGGGGGAATATGTGTGCAAAATTATATTATTTCGGAACATTGTGTATACACAAGCAGTTTGAAGCAATATCGGCAACTGTATAAATTGTAATAATAAATATTTGATATATAAGTAGACAAAATCATTCAGTGGTGGCCTATGAAGATATAGTCCTCGAGATTAGCAGAATAGTGTCGGCCAATGAATCATCGGGATCTAGCGAGCCAATAACAGGAGACTAATTCTTGCCTTCATAAATTTGCTTACTGACAGATGGATAGACATAATGTATGTAATTTTCGCCTTGATAAGAGGCCCTGCAAGAAGAGATACGTACGACCTTATCTTCTTGGAATACGATGATTCTGTTTCAGATTCTGCTTGGCCCAGAGTCGACTCGGCTAAGACTGCTTAAGATTCAGAGTACATTTCGGAAGGGTTCCATCCAATCAAACGGACCGAAAATTCGCAAGGTCGGTGGCTGTTGCTTTGAACGGCGATTCCTGATAACGTTAAAGCAGGAAGGTCAATTCGATGTTACCAGGTTGGAGTCGACAAGCTCGAAGACAATAATGTAGTTGATCTATGTATATCGTGTTGAGAATATGGACATCAATTGAAAAAAGTTGCCGTAGAAGTCCATATGATTGATGCCATTTCCTGTCATTTTGTGTCCTATCCTCTACTTCCCCACAGTTCTACTGATATTTTCCAATCCAGTCGACACTCCGGTCAGCTGCACAGCAGCGCTGCGGCCCCGGAGTATGAGCTTCCGAGATAAAAGTGGATCTTTGCTTGAGTCTCAATTCTATCAGCCTTCGTACTGAAGTATAAACCAGAGTGAGTGCGCTTGGACCAACGAATGCAAATGCCAGAGATAAGAGGAGAGCTAGACTCTAAAATTCCGAGTGAGTACGCAGCGAAAAGCTGCTCAATGTGAAAACCGTCGAGATAATTGGGGATTTCGGATCAGCTTTCGGATCAGGTTTTATTAGGAACGTACGGAAATAAAATGGCTAATGCAGCAAAGTCAGTCTTAATAAATATCTCCCAGACTGCAGCATATTAGCAGATATCGGGCTCAGAAACATTTGTAGCAGCTAGTCAGAAGCCGACCTCCTCTAGGAACCCATAGAGCACCATGCGTCTATCAAAGCTCCAAAATTATCCAAGCTCTTGGAGGCAAAGGTCATTCGACTTGGACCAATTTTCTGCATGGATTAAGGATGCAAAAGTCTCGAGAGTCAAAGCTTGGCGATAGAAAGGCAAACATGGCATTTATTGGCTTGGAGAAGAAGAAGGAGGCGCGTGGCAAGATTGGGTCGGAGTTTGAAAAAAGCTCAGATACTGATACGAGCAACAAACACGAGTGGTCCAAACAGTCGCACGGGCACTCACGAGCTGGTCTTCGGAAGGGGGACACTGGCGAAAAATTCGTGGATCGAAATCATTAAGCACTGGTCAATCGGAAAGTTTTTCGGTTTTCTCGAAGAAGAATCGCTTGCTAACGAGAATTTTGACGACAATGCGTATATTAGTCTACAAAATGACGATTTCAGGATGCCGGTCTGCAAAATAAGTGCATTATAATATGGAGAAGCAGTAAAATTGTTCATTTCTAACATCGACGGATTGGGCTGCTTGGCTGTTGACAGTTGTGATGCCAGATAAATGGTGTCTCAAAATCATGGCTGGCATCCCATGGCGATTGCTAACGAGTCGCTGTTCGTTGAGTATGAGCCCCCTTTGCTCTGCTTAGCCGTAAGTCATAAATAGCCTAAGTGGCGAACGAAGAAGCCTGAACGGGTTAACCGTGGGCAGTTGAGCCGATGCATGTTTACAGCTTTTGTCAACGACTTTCAGCTAGAATCCGCAAATTAGTCTAGTTCTCTTTTGGAATTAGAAATAATTCGTAATTTCGCCCAGATTGCACTTTCATCCTAATAAAATACTCACAAACGTACGTAATCAAATAGTGCCCAACATACAACATTATAGTTGTTATCTTTGCTCTTATCTCAGAGCTGTGACAACACTCAGCATTGTGGTCAAAGCTTCGACTCACTATGGAGCTCTAGATAAGGAAATCTGAGGGCCTTCTTATCGATCCGCTTCACGGCACTTGTAAGACCGACTTTAATCTAATATTGCGATAGATGAATTGAAGAACATTTAGCTGAAAACAAGAGCAGCATATTTTGTGAAAGATGACATAGATAGCGAATCTGAATGCGAATGCCGATATGTAGAACTGCTAGACCCTCTCACAGCGAAACTCCGGCATTCTGATCATTATGCTGTGACCAACCGGCCCGTGTTGCCGAACATATCTATTTTCTGGCGGGTCCTCTTGATTCATTAGGGGCCTCAAATCTTGGCACAACGGGCTCCGCTCGACTCACAGCCACGCGATAAGCAAAGCCGACACAGCATCAACAGCGAAGGTACAAAGGGCAAGGGGATTGTTTGAACCAGCCACAAAAGTGCTCGAAGTATGCCTTTGCTCTCAAGTGGATGGGTCTATAGGTTGCTCAGGCTGCCTCGGACCATCGGTGGGAATACACTCGGGAACAGATAGTCAGACAGCAAGGTAGTCAGTCAGTCAGCTAGTATGGGGACAAAGGAAGAACCGCACAGCCATTGGCAATGCGGTCGTCCGTCGTCGACTCGCTCTATTATCAAGAGAATCTCATCTATTGGCTGGAACAGGTCTATTCAAACAATGTCATTATTATGCCTGGGAGCTCGATCTCCCGATATTTGCAAAGCGGTCGTTATCGTTTTCGCTGGACTGTCCAGCCGATTTACTTCCAACTCTAGCCCTGAAGCTTATCGGACGAGACGGCCAGGCATACCAGTTTCCCTCCCTTGCCTGTGTGTTCTTGCTACGTAGAGTCCGTGCTTGTCTCTGAGCTAGTTTATGCTTGTTTGCGAAATTTCAAAGTGCAGATGCCGGCGCGGCTTCTGCTCTACACGTTCGTGGTTTCTCCTCGCTCCTCCATCAGAACAGTAAATTCGTAGTTTTTTTTGTGCTTTCTGGTTAGAATAAAATTATCTGACGTGTCAGATGCGTATAATAATCTGTCCCGTTCTAATTTCTGCCTTTTCCGCAACCCAGAATTTTGAACTTGCTAGTCCAGGCATCGTGACAAGCGCCACTACCCGCTCGACTCCATTCGCCATTTCTACAGTATGTTCGTCCTGCAGGAAAACACTGCATTTTGATAATCTGATACCGTTGACATGCCCGATAAATGTTGAGGCCATTTACCGTTTTCCCAGGCTGCCAGCTCTGACCATGACTACGGGATTCCAACGAAACTTGAACCTATCGGTTGTTCTCCACGCCCTTCGCTCCCACCATCAGGTACTTTGTCTGCCAAACTTCTGAAAACCACCTCAATTTGCAACCAGCATGAAAATATATATATTAATACGCGAAATTCCCTGTTCCCCGACAAAATCTATCTGCATCTCGCATTCATCTAGAGAGGACTTGAAACATCTTTGTTGGGCATTGTTTCTTATGTAAGTTTATTACATGCCTTAATTTCTAATTTATCTTCCATATTAACAGAATATCATATTAGCCTCCATGATAGACTTTGAAAAGAATGAGAAACTCGACGAGTATGTCATTGGTGACGCTCAGACGGTTACTGACCTCACGACCGACAAGCGCGAGGCCACCATCACTGTCGCAGACCTTGATATCCCTGATCTTCGCGAACGTGCACTTCAACGTCTAGGCAACGAAGTACATTTGGATTTAGTCGATTTGTTCGACGATGAACAGATTCTTGAGTATCTTTTGGACATGCTGATGACCATCACTGTGCAGGAAGCTGTTGAAACTCTCACTAGCGCATTTGAATATCATCAGGATGATAATAATTTCTCTGCTCATTCACTTGAAAAAGTTACTCAGCTTTTAGAAGGTGAGGAGTCTTACGGCCAGGGCCGGGAATGCTATCTTCTCGATCTTCTAATTGAAGGTACTGTGCTTAAATTTCATTCGCCTTATCCCGAAGTTCGCGCTGTCTGCAGTCCTATGGATGATCCCAACATGCCTGTTGAGACCTTTCGTGCCTACTTCCTTGGTTGCTGCTGGGTAGCCATCGGTTCTTTCATCAATCAGATGTTTACTTTCCGTCAGCCGTCGCTTACAATTGGCTCAACGGCTATTCAAATCATGCTTTTCCCTTGCGGTCAGTTTTTGGCCAAGGTTCTTCCAGATTGGGGATTTACTGCCTTTGGACGACGACACTCGCTGAATCCTGGACCTTGGAACAATAAAGAGCAGATGTTGGCGACGTTAATGGTCAATGTTGGATCGACTTCGTCTAATTTCATGAGTTATGTTGTTGTCATGAAGTTGGAAAGATTTTTCAATCAGTCTTGGGTCAACTTCGGATTCATTTTCTTGATGAATTTCTCTACCCAATTTTTCGGATTTGGTCTTGCAGGGTTATTGAGACGATGGGTTGTATATCCTGCCAAGGCTATTTGGCCATCGCTTCTTCCCACAGTCATGTTGAATCGTACTTTACTTCTTCCTGAAGACAGACATTCCATTCATGGCTGGAAAATGACTCGCTACCGATTCTTTTTCACTGTTCTTATTGCTATGATGGTTTACTACTGGCTTCCTGGCTTCCTGTTTACTGCTCTCAGTACCTTTAACTGGATGACCTGGATTGCTCCTAAAAATCTCAATCTTGGTGTGATTACTGGATCCAATCAGATCGGCTTGAATCCTTTGACCACATTCGATTGGGGTGTGATCGGATACTCTGCACCTCTTGCTGTTCCGTTTTTCTCGATGGCCAATCAGTGGTTTGGTATGCTTATCTCTGCGTTTATCATGATTGGTCTCTGGTATAGCAACTACAAGTGGATGGGCTATCTGCCAATTAACTCTACTTCGTCGTTCGACAACACTGGAGCCAAGTATAACGCATCTCGAATTATCAATGAGGATCTTACGCTCAACGCTGAGAACTACAAAAATTATTCGCCTCCATTCTTGTCTATTGGATATGTCATGATTTACGGATCCGAATTCGTCATGTTTACTATGTCAGTTGTCTATATCTGGTTGGCTGAACGAAAGGCCCTAACTACTGCGTTCGGCTCATTCTACCGCAGTATCAGACATCGTAAGGATAACTCGAACTTCAAAGAGTACGACGATGTTTTCTGCAGATTGATGTCGAAATATCCTGAGGTTCCAGATTGGTGGTATCTGTGTATTTTGGGAGTATCGCTTGCTTTTGCCATCATCGCTGTTGAAGTCTATGATACCCATACTCCTTGGTGGGGTGTTATCGTTATCATCTTCATTTGTATCTTTTTGATAATGCCTTCAGCTATTGTGTTCTCCATTACAGGATATCAGCTTGGATTCAACGATATTGCGATTATTGTTGCGGGTTATATGGTTCCTGAACATGCTATTGCTAACATGATTTGCCGTGTATTTGGCTGGAACGTGGATGCGCAAGCGGAGAGTTTGATTGGAGATCAGAAGCTCGGACATTATGCTAAGATTCCTCCCCGTGCATTGCTCAGGGGCCAGCTTCTTGCAACTGTTATTCAAACATTTATTACGATTGCTGCTTATAATGTATTGACTGAATCGTTCTCTGATCTCTGCGCCTCTGATCAGGCTAACAAATTCGTTTGTCCGTTCCCCAATGCGTTATACACCGCTACACTGGTGTGGGGTGTTGTTGGACCGAAGCGAATTTTCAACACTTTGTATCCTATGCTTAAGTGGTCATTCTTGATCGGTGTTCTTGTTGGTGCTCCGGTCTATTATCTACGGTGGTTCGGCATGAAATATGTTCCCTTTATCAAGAACTGGAACCCAATTATGATGATCGCAGGTATGAGTCTGTGGAATTCTGGCTATAACATGGCTTACTATACACCTGGTATGGAAGTTTCGTTTGTGTTTATGTATTACATTCGTCGTCGTTACCTTGCCTGGTGGACTAAGTACAACTTTGTGCTTGCTGCAGCTCTTTCAGCTGGTGTTGCACTTTGTGCTATTTTGGTGTTTGTTTCTCTACAGGTTACTAATGTTTCTATTCCCTGGTGGGGACGCACAGTGTCTGGCGCGGGAGTTGACGGCGGTACTTATCCTGCTGTAAAATTCACTGTCGCGGACGGTGAAATCTTTGGGCCTACTTACTGGGAATAAAATATGCTTTGAAATCCAGTATCTGTTTTGTTTGTTTTTGTTTTTGTTTTGTTTTGTTTTGATACTGGTAGATTATCAGATCTTAGGTCATTTGTAGAATATATATATATTTCCTTAGAACGATTCGTATGTGATATCTGATTGATTGAGGGATTTGATTTTGGACAGTCAAATTACTGTTCTTCCTTAAACTTCTGTCGTTTAACGGTTGATCTTATGTTTATACTGTGCGTAACGTACTCTAATTCGGGTAGACGGTGACTCGTTCAACTGTATGCTTCATAAGAAGACCTAAAATTGAGCGGAGTCAGTATTCGGTTGAAAGGACCGAGAGACATCTCTTTAGTTGCATCACGTGGCGCATGTCTGTTTGCAGTAAAGCCGAGAGCCGAGCACGGGCCATGGCTCCTGAACAAATTTCAAACGCTCCTACTGGTCAAAGATCTGAAAGTTGGAAGGGAAGTTGAATCAAGCTGTTGTTACCGTTAGCCTTTGATAGACATGCGTATAGCAGAGAAAGTAAGGAGCTAAAGTTCTGGTGAGAGTGCACGGATTGAAATCATTAAATGAGTGTCAGACAGATCCGAGAAAGCTGGATTCAATCGCTTGGACGAAGTTCTTGATGTAAGGAGGCAGACATCACAGAGAAGTATTATGATTCTGTGAAGAATAATAGTGTTGAAATTTCCCGATAAACTCATATGCTCTGAAATTTGAGCTGGTTTATTTCTTGGCTGTATCATTAGACATGGTCGCTAGACCAGGAAGTGCACCACTGGAGGACCCAGGCCGCGTAGCACAGAAATCCGAACAAGGCTGGTTTGACCCTGTCATTGTAGTCCGAGTATTGAACATTTCGCACGGAACACTTTTGTTCTAAATACGAACTAAGTTAAAATAATAAAAGTCGAATTTATGCGTGGCGCAGAGATGTATATTCCGGTTGATGATATGTACTGCAACGAGGTCCAGTTAGAATGGGCATTACGAATCAAAAAAAATTGAGAGCGGAGCTACCTCCGACGCACAGTATCGAAACATGTTATAACGGACTGAATACTGGCAGAGAGTCTGCTGGGAGCGATTCACAGAGAGAGCGAGAAACCCAAATCGGACTGCGGCTTATATCCGCTTCTTTCTTATCGGCATCGAGCAACAAAAGAACAAAAATAGGCTAGTAGAGAGCGGAAACTTTAGCTGATGGGCCAATCAAGATAGATTGTTAGCAGATGGCCATTGCCTCGACAGGATATGAAGTCTGATGGCCGAGAAGAGAAACCGATTAAGAAGCGGGTTGGTACAGGACAAAGAACCTTCGTTCCGGCCTTTGAGCCAGCGAGATTTTCTTCCAATGACTACAGCTATGCACGTTCAAAAAAAAGCAGTCAAAAATTCAAAAATTTACACGTAAGCTCCGACGCCAAGATTCACCTGAACTGTGATTTCGACGCGAACCATCTGGGTCGAGCTGACCGGGGAGCCAGCGAGGCAGGTTCATAGCTGTCTGGGATCTTCCAAGTCTACCTTCCTTGACGGACACTTCCCATGGATAGCATCGCCGTAATCTACACACAAAGGCCATAAACTAATGTTTCCATGGATAACGAAACAAAGAAAAGCAGACATAAGGAACACAATAGATATAGACAATAAATGGCTGCCAGCCTTGGAAATACTCGAAGTAGAAATCTCTGGGTCTCGGGTAAGCCGTGGGACAAAAACTTTAAAAATCCCAAGACAGGACAGGGGACTGGGCCGTGAGTCTGGTTTTGTTTGCTTTGCGTTAGCAGCAGCTATCGAAAGGAAGATGGTTCAAGCAGACTTGAGTTTGAGCTCGGAACAGAGTATTAAACAAACATCCTTTCGGCCACAACCGGCTATCACCACCTCACTGGTACAGCGCTGGAGCTCTAATTCAACCAGCTTTACATCGAGATGTCTAGACCAAAGACGCAGATACATTTCTATTATATTTGTCAACAGCATAATTTTTGTTCACTGTGCATCCATGAATCCGCATCAGTTTCCACTTCGTGCTCTGGTTCTGTACACTTGCGGCGAGTCTCGACGTCCTCTCTCCCAAGACGCCACTGAAACCTGTATCAAAGCTTCGACAAATATCGAAGCTCAACAGAGTTTGGCTCTTTGGTCAGCTTTCTCTATCTCCATCCTTCAGACAGCTTGGTTTTCCAAGAAGCATGCGACTTAGCTCTGAATCTACGACTTATGGCCTCCAAACACGGTTTTGCAATAGTCCAAAGAAATGAAAGAAAGTGCAGCTTTGCTATCCACAGTTCTCTCGCAAACATCCATCTCTCCATCTTCAAGAGTCATTGATTTCAGTCTATGGAATGGCCATTTGAGAGACTCTCCACCAACTGCCGGCTGCAGTCCTACAGCGCCACATCCGAGTCTAACAATCATACGCTCTTACGATTTCGGACCCATACCGAACAGCCCGCGAAATGACAGACAAACCAGTTTCGAATTGATCGGGGTTTCGGTTTGACATGAAGATTCGAATTTCGTTAGAAATGCATACACAATTCCTTCACAGCCACATTCTTTTAGATCCATGCCGAATCGACAAAATTTTGGTCAAGCCAAGCTTTTATTATCGACATTCGTTTCATTTTCATGGTATCTATCTCTGGAATTAGTTTTCTGATCCTAGCGAGCATCTATGAAAATATATATAAGACCCTCTATTCCAGCCATGACAGGCATGTAGAGTGTTATTCAATTTCTGGATAGAGACCGTCGAGATACAAGTCCTAGAAACAGATGAACCACTAAATTCATCCTAGGAAGCTAATATATATTCCCTGGTCATTTATCTAAAGTAGAGGTGAGAAGTATTGGATATCCCTAATGGGCATCTGTGCTTATACTGGACAATAGCAAGATGACAGATTTTGTCAAGAACGAAAAGGCCGATGAGTATGTCCTTGGTGACGTTGAAGACGCTCACATGTCCGTCGAGCCTACTTTGTCTAAAAAGGAAGCTGAGATTACTGTTGTTGATCTTGGAATCCCAGACTTGCGCGAACGAGCTCTTCAACGTATGCGCGATGAAGTCCATAATGATATTATTGACTTGTTCGATGATGAACAGATCTTGGAATATCTTCTTGACATGTTGATGACTCTTACTGTTGAGGAAGCTGTTGAAGTTTTGACATATTCTTTCGAGTATCATCGTGATGATAATAACTTTGCTGCTCCATCATTTCAAAAGGTGGAAGCCTTACTTGCTGGTGAGGAGTCTTATGGTCATGGTCATGAGGGCTATCTGCTCGATCTTCTTATAGAGGGTACTGTCTTGAAATGGCACTCGCCCTACCCTGAAGTACGAGCCGTCTGTAGTCCTATGGATGACCCCAATCTGCCTGTCGAGACCTTCCGGTCATATCTTCTAGGTTGCTGTTGGGTTGCTATTGGCTCTTTCATTAACCAGATGTTTACTTTCCGTCAGCCGTCCCTTACGATTGGTTCGACTGCTATTCAGATTATGATCTATCCTTGTGGCAAGTTTTTGGCGAAAGTTCTTCCGGACTGGGGAGTAACCGTTTTTGGACGACGACACTCACTAAATCCTGGACCCTGGAACAACAAGGAGCAAATGTTGGCGACGTTAATGGTCAATGTTGGATCGACTTCGTCTAATTTCATGAGTTACGTTATCGTTATGAAGTTGGAAAGATTTTTTAACCAATCTTGGGTTGACTTCGGATTCATTTTCTTGATGAATTTCTCGACCCAATTTTTCGGATTTGGTCTTGCAGGGTTATTGAGACGATGGGTTGTATATCCTGCCAAGGCTATTTGGCCATCGCTTCTTCCCACAGTCATGTTGAATCGTACTTTGCTTCTCCCTGAAGATAGGCGTTCTGTTAATGGATGGACCATAACACGATATCGGTTCTTCTTCACTGTTCTTATTTCTATGATGATCTACTACTGGCTTCCAGGCTTCCTGTTTACTGCACTCAGTACATTCAACTGGATGACATGGATTGCGCCAAAGAATTTGAACCTTGGAGTCGTAACTGGTTCATCGCAAATAGGAATCAACCCGCTAACTTCGTTCGATTGGGGTGTGATCGGATACTCTGCACCTCTTGCTGTTCCATTTTTCTCGATGGCTAACCAGTGGCTTGGTATGCTTGTTTCTGCTCTAATTATGATTGGTTTATGGTACCGTAATTACAAGTGGATGGGATACATTCCGATTAACTCGACATCGTCGTTTGACAACACTGGTGCTAAATATAATGCATCTCGTATTATCAACGATGATTTGACATTGAATGTTGAGAACTATAAGAACTACTCTCCACCATTCTTATCTATTGGATATGTTATGATCTACGGATCTGAATTCGTAATGTTTACTATGTCGGTAGTATATATCTGGTTGGCCGAGAGAAGGGCTCTGACGACAGCATTTGGTTCATTTTACCGCAGTATCCGATATCGGAAGGATAACTCAAATTTTAAGGAATATGACGACGTATTCTGCAGATTGATGTCGAAATATCCTGAGGTTCCAGATTGGTGGTATCTCTGCATTCTGGGATTGTCTCTTGCTTTTGCTATTATCGCTGTTGAAGTCTATGATACTCATACACCCTGGTGGTCGGTGGTTGTGATTATCGTTATTTGTATCTTTTTGATCATGCCTTCAGCTATTGTGTATTCCATCACTGGCTATGAGCTTGGATTCAACGATATTGCGATTATTGTTGCGGGTTATATGGTTCCTGAACATGCTATTGCCAACATGATTTGCCGTGTATTTGGCTGGAACGTGGATGCTCAAGCGGAGAGTTTGATTGGAGACCAGAAGCTCGGACATTATGCTAAGATTCCTCCCCGTGCACTGCTCCGATGCCAGCTTCTGGCGACCATTATTCAAACATTTATTACTATTGCGGCATATAATGTTGTCACACAGTCGTTCTCTGATCTCTGTGCTTCTGATCAGGCTAATAAGTTTGTTTGTCCGTTCCCCAATGCGTTATACACTGCTACACTGGTGTGGGGTGTTGTTGGACCGAAGCGAATTTTCAACACTTTGTATCCTATGCTTAAATGGGCGTTTTTCATTGGCGTTGTAATTGGTGCACCTGTATACTATCTCCGACTTTATGGAATGAGGTACATCCCGTTCTTAAAGAACTGGAATCCAATCATGTCACTTGCGGGAATGAGTCTGTGGAACTCTGGCTACAACATGTCATACTACACACCTGGATTTGAAGTTTCGTTTGTGTTTATGTACCTGATCCGTCGTCGTTACCTTGCTTGGTGGACTCGATACAACTTTGTGCTTGCTGCAGCTCTTTCAGCTGGTGTTGCACTTTGTGCTATTTTGGTGTTTGTTTCTCTACAGGTTACTAATGTTTCTATTCCCTGGTGGGGACGCACAGTGTCTGACGCGGGAGTTGACGGCGGTACTTATCCTGCTGTCAAATTCACTGTCGCGGACGGTGAAATCTTTGGGCCTACTTACTGGGAGTAACTGGTTGTTTGCAGTTCAAAATTTGCTCTTTTTTGTTTTTGTATTTTTGTTGGCAAATAGCTGTGATTACTGTTTTAGGACGTTTTGCCGGCACATTAGTATGGTGTTTTTCGTATTTCACAGTAATACAGTTTATTATTGTAATATAATTTTGTTTATAGATGACTGATATGGTATATCCAATATAGAAGTCAATAGTTGATGCGAATTAGAGTATTGATGCTGAGTCATGGTGGCTAAATAGGGTAAAATTAGAGCTTGAGTCATGCCGAATCAGTTCCGCGGACGCTGTTCAACGCACGGGCCGAAGTTTTATCCCTGAAAGCTGAGACCAAAATATTTGTCCCGGAGTAAGCGCGCGCAAGAGTACAAGCTCTTTGGCCATTCTGTTTGGCGAACGGATTAAAAAGTAGCATGTTAGTTCATTGATTCAATTGCTCAGAATTGTATCATTGCTGAGAATAATATTCGAAAGAAAGCGAATTGAGATATTTCAGATCTAGATTTCATTTCGGTCAGTAGGCGAGATACCAGTATTGCACGGGATACTGGCTCAAAGGAGAGTCGGTGGAATATAGTCGACTCCAAGTTTGGAAGCTGCTCCAAATGGACTGTTAGATGAACTATTATATGAAATCTGTGTCGAATATGGCAGCTGCTTATGATCAAAGCAGCAGACAATGGACCGCTTCGTCTGGGTTCAACAGCCGAACAGGGGACCTGGAAGCAAGCTAAGTAGGCTTTTGTTTTCTCTGTCAGATGTGTACGTTCCGTCTAAAAATGGGTTAGAGCTGCTAGAGAATTTTACTGCTCTATCAGGACTGGCTGGTTTCAAATTTTTAGCTAAAGAATTTCTCTAGATTCCGAGCTCTGATGACCAGCCCGTGTGGATCCGATATTCGACCTGCACAGCACAAACATCATTACCTCTTCCGAGCTTTCAGCAGCACTGATAATTCTGATTCAAATACAAATATCAATAAAATTACCTGAATTAGAAATATCAACTATGATGACAATCAAGATCCATTGCTTCTGTGCCAAAACCGTATCTGGTGCGTTACGAATTTTGTGTGGCGTATGTTCGGCATCTACGGCATTCAGCTCGAAGGACACCCCCGAATCTAAGTAGCACCTCGCTATAAAGACAGTGAATATTTGGAATCAGAGACCTTCACACTTAGTGGTCAGAAAATTTCAGAAAGTTTCTTTTCAAAGATTTCATCTTTCGACTTCGACAATTGCTGCTTGAATGGGCAGCTCGCAGATTTTCTAGGAGCCGTCATCGAAGCCGTGAACAAAATCGCGCAAGAGCCTACATATACAATACTCAAAATGAAGATTGGCGTTCCAGGTGTCGTAAGCTGAAATGATAGCCAATAAAGATGAACGATCTAATTATGTTTGCTAAGCTATTCTTTGTCTTGAATAGATTGCCAGCTCTTAAAGCTGTTTAAATGTAGTTATATTGAAATTCACCCGAAGTACGACAATTTTATATCAAATATAAGACAAACGAGGCCTTTCTAATTTCTTTTTTCAGAATCTCACTGGCCAATGATAAACCAGGTTGATTTGCTCGTAGAGCCAAACACCGTCAGTACTGCACTAACTTGTAGACCCTAGCCACCGAGTTTTTCTGTTTCGGGGAGTACCCAAAGAGCAACAGTTCGGCATCAGCGCGGTGTCTACGAGGTTTAAAAATGCTGAAAGCTAGAGCTCTTCGAAAGCAGGCGAGATACATGCGAGCCTCAACAAAATTGAACCATTTCAGCAGGTTCACGATTTGGATGCCCATGTTTGATAGTACCAACCCTAGCTTGTGTAGCAAACGCGCAATTGAGCTCAAGATCAGCTATGATTTTCCTTAGTTTTGGCGTCCCGGGTCGGCTCTGATCGGAGACGCCATTTTGTTATCTTCCAGTTAACCCCACAGGGCAAATTAAGAAATGAAATTTACAGAAAAAAAATTGATCCGGCAATCGCGGCGTCGGCAAATCGAGAGAAAGCATGCTCCAAGCGTTCCTCTGTGCGCTGTTTAAACATTATCTGGCTGTCTCTTATCGCAATGACCAATACCATGAGCGGGTTCGTGCGAGGAATACGGGGACTGAACGCAGTTTTACAACTTGTGCTACCTTTATCTGCTCTACCTGGCTGTGTGCAATTCGATCCGGACTATAAACTAGAAGTTCGTCATGTCACGAGTCACTGTTTCATGGCTTATTCCTCTTTGCCCACGCGAGTATAAGGTCGAAGGACCAAGCTATTTGACTTCTGAAGCATGTAGTCTACGCCACTTACTCACGTTGGGCAGTTCAAATCTCATTTAACTCTGAAAAAGTTCGATTTTTCCGCCTTGATCCCGACCCAGACTAGTCGTACTGCTCAACAGAACCCGGCAAGCTAAACGACTACCGCATACTGACCCTATACAGCCAGAAATAAGCTAAACCGCCACTCAGTTTGCTATCTCTGGTTTGTACTCTTCTCTTCTGGATATAAAAACTCACTGTTTAGCCCACTTCGCTGATCGTGTTCCGAATAGCTATTACTGAGATAGAGGTATGAACAAGGTATAATCTACCTTCAGGAAGCTCAAGTGGCATTACTTATCTCATCAGATTAGTTAGAACTAGACTTTGATATTTGACATTTATGTATGTTCTTGCTGGAAAACACTTAATGTTGAATAACGACTGACTGGTTATCTAGTCCACCATGATTAAGTTTTTGAAGAGTGAAAAGAATGAAAAAAACTCTGGGGCGTTCATAGATGAGTCTCCAATCGATGAAACCGCAGTTTCGGAAGAAATTAGTGTTTCGAAGGAAGAAGGCACTGTTACTGTTGTTGACCTAGACTTTCCTGATTTGAGGGAACGTGCATTAGAGCGTCTCCGCCATGAGGTTCATAATGATTTCATTGATTTGTTTGACGATGAACAGATCCTCGAATATCTGCTCGACATGATGATGACTGTCACTGTCGAAGAAGCTGTCGAGACATTGACCTACTCGATGGAATATCATCAGGATGATAATAATTTCGCTGCTACTTCTCTTCAGAAAATTGAAGATCTTCTGGCTGGCGAGGAGGCATATGGACAGGGTCATGACGCATATATTCTTGACCTACTTATTGAAGGTACTGTGCTCAAGTTCCATTCGCCTTATCCAGAGGTTCGAGCTGTCTGTAGTCCTCTGGACGATCCAAACATGCCAGTAGAAACTTTGCGCTCTTATTTCCTTGGATGCTGTTGGGTTGCTATTGGCTCTTTTATTAATCAGATGTTTACTTTCCGTCAGCCGTCCCTTACGATTGGTTCGACTGCTATTCAGATTATGATCTTCCCTTGCGGTCAGTTTTTGGCGAAAGTTCTTCCAGATTGGGGAGTAACCGTTTTTGGACAACGACACTCGCTGAATCCTGGGCCTTGGAACAATAAAGAACAGATGCTGGCGACGTTAATGGTCAATGTTGGATCGACTTCGTCTAATTTCATGAGCTATGTTGTTGTCATGAAGCTGCAAAGATTTTTCAATCAGCCATGGGTTGACTTCGGATTCATTTTCTTGATGAACTCTTCTACTCAATTTTTCGGATTTGGTCTTGCAGGGTTATTGAGACGATGGGTTGTATATCCTGCCAAGGCTATTTGGCCATCGCTTCTTCCCACAGTCATGCTCAATCGAACACTACTTATTCCCGAAGATAACCATCCTGTTCACGGCTGGACTATTACTCGTTACCGTTTTTTTTTCATTGTTCTTACAGCTATGATGATCTACTACTGGCTTCCAGGATTTATTTTTACTGCACTTAGTACATTCAACTGGATGACATGGATTGCGCCAAAGAATTTGAACCTTGGAGTCGTAACTGGTTCATCGCAAATAGGAATCAACCCGATCACTTCGTTCGATTGGGGTGTGATCGGATACTCTGCACCTCTTGCTGTTCCATTTTTCTCGATGGCTAATCAATGGACTGGAATGCTCATTTCTGCTCTGATTATGATTGGTTTATGGTACCGTAATTACAAGTGGATGGGATACATTCCGATTAACTCGACATCGTCGTTTGACAACACTGGTGCTAAATATAATGCATCTCGTATTATCAACGATGATTTGACATTGAATGTTGAGAACTATAAGAACTACTCTCCACCATTCTTATCTATTGGATATGTTATGATCTACGGATCTGAATTCGTAATGTTTACTATGTCGGTAGTATATATCTGGCTAGCCGAGAGGAAGTCATTGACGACAGCATTTGGCTCATTCTACCGCAGTATCCGATATCGGAAGGATAACTCAAATTTTAAGGAATATGACGACGTATTCTGCAGATTGATGTCGAAATATCCTGAGGTTCCAGATTGGTGGTATCTGTGTATTTTGGGAGTATCGCTTGCTTTTGCTATTGTTGCGGTTGAGGTTTACGATACTCATACGCCCTGGTGGTCGGTGGTTGTGATTATCTTCATTTGTATCTTTTTGATCATGCCTTCAGCTATTGTGTATTCCATCACTGGCTATGAGCTTGGATTCAACGATATTGCGATTATTGTTGCGGGTTATATGGTTCCTGAACATGCAATTGCCAACATGATTTGTCGTGTATTTGGCTGGAACGTGGATGCGCAAGCGGAGAGTTTGATTGGAGACCAGAAGCTCGGACATTATGCTAAGATTCCTCCCCGTGCATTACTTCGAGGACAGCTTCTGGCGACCATTATTCAAACATTTATTACTATTGCGGCGTACAATGTTGTTACGGAGTCATTTCCTGATTTGTGTGCGTCTGACCAAGCAAACAAATTCACCTGCCCGTTCCCCAATGCGCTATACACCGCTACACTCGTGTGGGGTGTTGTTGGACCGAAGCGAATTTTCAACACTTTGTATCCTATGCTTAAGTGGTCATTCTTAATTGGTTGCCTTATTGGTGCACCGGTGTATTATCTCCGATTCTTTGCTATGAAGTTTATTCCCTTTGTCAAGAACTGGAATCCAATTATGTCACTGGCCGGAATGAGTTTGTGGAACTCTGGCTACAACATGTCGTACTACACTCCAGGAATGGAAATTTCGTTCGTGTTTATGTACTACATCCGTCGTCGTTATCTGGCGTGGTGGACTAAGTACAACTTTGTGCTTGCCGCGGGTCTTTCGGCCGGTGTTGCACTTTGCGCTATTTTGGTATTCGTCTGTCTTCAGGTAACTAATGTGTCTATCACCTGGTGGGGACGCACAGTGTCTGGCGCGGGAGTTGACGGAGGCACGTATTCCGCCGTCAAGTTCACTGTTGCGGATGGCGAGACGTTTGGTCCTACATACTGGGAGTAAAACTTTTTTTAATTGTTGTATTTGCGGTTTTTCTTTAGATGTAATATATATGTTCGATGTCTGTTCGAGAAGGAGTATCGAGAAAGAGTAGTCCGAAGAGAGTTAACGCCACAGACTGGTTATCCCTGAAGTCCAAAAAGTATAGATTTGCACTCGAGATGGATCCACATTACGGAGATAACAATGCAGACTAAATATTTGAGTCAACTGAAGTTATCAGAAACTGCTACTGAAGGATAGCTTTTTAGGATATTGGGAGGTTGAGAAGGTGTGCCGAGAAAGCTAGGCTGGGTCGACTGTAAGCTCGGGAAAGAATCACTGCCAAGCTGGATGCGACCATCATGCTTCGAGCAATGAGTCAAGGCATACATTGATGATTGAAAATGAAAACTTAAAGAAAGAATACGAAGCAGATGTAGCAAGAAGAAAAAAAATAGACATCCGCATTTCATAGAACATGAATTGCCATGAGTTCCTTAGGGAAGCAAAGAAGATTTTCTGATTTGTTGACTTTATCATTATCTGACAATTATTCAAGTTCAAATAAATTCTTCAAATAAGTCAATTGTGCTCAATCAAATGATTCATAATCAGGATTTAATCTCCTTCTTTTTGAACTAAAAGATCGAAATGCCAGAACTTATTTGATTCTTCGAGGACAGGACTTGAGTGTACTCAGCCTAAGCCAAATAGCAGCATCGTCAGTATAGCGCACCAGTGCGAAGACCAAACCAGTTTCAAAAAATAGTTTTAGCAATTGCGATCAATATCAGAATATTTTAGACTACAACAGGTTCAAAGAAGTTGCATGACCGAAGTACCCATTTAGTAGCCCAGCTGAAGTAGACCAATATAACCTCCAAGCATTGGCAGTGCCAATCTCTCTTTGATCGCGCTCTGGGTAAGGATTTCCGCACCGGCGAGTCCATTCGTTATTACATACGAAAACAAGATATATATATGCTTTGCGTTAACTGTAGCTGTGGTTTTTATTTTTGTTCTTGCGAGACTTTTGAAGCAGGTCACAGCCAAAATAAAACGGTAGCCGATTAGTCTTGTCATTCTTTTCCATGGTGCTAAAAATCCATCTCAGGTTTTGAAATATAATAATGCTTATCTATTGAGTCCTAAATACAATCAACAAATTAAATGCATTAGATTATAATCTAAAATTTAAATCTAAATATCATGCTGTTTGAAACCTTCGCTGTGATCATCCATTCATATGCTGGGCTCAGCTCCTCCCACTGACTACTTCTGTGCAAACAGTGAACGCAGGCGATCCGTGTGCAAAGCACAGATAAATGTACAAAGCTCCGGGCGCCGTCCCTGTGTCACTCAGTCCCCGAAGAAACCCACAGCCCCCTAGCAATATCGGCAAAAGGTCTTTGTTGCATGGACCGCTGCTATCAGAAAGCCCGGGCGATTGCATTGTCCTTGTCCAGCCTTGGCGAAGAGTGTATCGAACCAAGACTAGGCATGAACAGAGTACTGCGGCAAATTTTCCAGGAATTACCAAGTGAGGTCATGGAATTAATAGTCATTTATGGTATACAAAAATCATTCGAGTGCGACCAAAAAGAGATATAATTGCCCTTCACGTTTGCAGAACTTGAGCTATGCTCACTGTGCTGGGTGGGAACGTGGCCGAAAGTTTGACCAGCACCACGCTCACCAAGGCTTCCTTGACCCGGAATAGCAAAACATTTTGCTTGGCTCGACATTTTTGTTATCCGTGAGCGAACTCCTATGAAACTCAGTGGCCGAGATGTCCCCGCACCACGTTTCGTTGATATCTTATGGCAAAGTAAATCTTTGCGGGCTTGGCTCGACATGGGTCCCGAAGGGAAATTATCAGAATCACCGTGATAGGCGAGCGTATTCATGTTTATCCTTATCACAGACTTCGCCACGTTCTTGCGTCTATTGAGACTCCTGTGCGAAGATTATATATAGAGCTCCTGACCCTCCTGGGGTTGCAATTCATCTGGTAGCTTTCATCGAGAGACTTATGCCAACAGGATAGAGTGCTGGCTTATAGGATCAGGAATAGATGTATGAAAATTTTATGTCTCAGTGAACTTCCACCCCACTGACAGATTATTAGCTAAAAATGACCGACTTTGTCAAGAATGAAAAGACAGAAGAGTATGTTATCGGTGACACTGCGCTTGCTCCTGTCTCGAGCGTTGCCAAAGAAGAGGCTGATATCACGATCGTCAACCTCGATATCCCAGACCTAAGAGAGCGTGCACTGGAACGGCTACGCCATGAAGTCCACGGTGACCTCGCAGATTTGTTCAACGACGACCAGATCGTCGAATATCTTCTTGACATGCTGATGACCCTTACAGTCACCGAAGCGATAGAGGTCTTGACTTATTCTATGGAATACCATCGTGATGATAATAATTTTGCAGCGGATTCTCTGAAGAAGGTAGAAGACCTTCTCGAAGGTGAGGAGGCATATGGACAGGGCCACGAAGTCTACCTGCTCGACTTGCTTATCGAGGGTACTGTGCTCAAGTTCCATTCGCCTTATCCGGAAGTGCGCGCCGTTTGCAGTCCTATGGATGACCCTGGGCTTCCAGTGGAGACTATTCGCGCTTATTTCCTTGGATGCTGTTGGGTTGCTATTGGCTCTTTCATTAACCAGATGTTTACTTTCCGTCAGCCGTCACTTACGATTGGTTCGACTGCTATTCAAATCATGCTTTTTCCTTGCGGAAAGTTTTTGGCGAAAGTTCTTCCAGATTGGGGAGTAACCGTTTTTGGACGACGACACTCGCTGAATCCTGGACCTTGGAACAATAAAGAGCAGATGCTGGCGACGTTGATGGTCAATGTTGGATCGACTTCGTCTAATTTCATGAGTTATGTTGTTGTCATGAAGTTGGAAAGATTTTTTAATCAGTCTTGGGTCAACTTCGGATTCATTTTCTTGATGAATTTCTCTACCCAATTCTTCGGATTTGGTCTTGCAGGGTTATTGAGACGATGGGTTGTATATCCTGCCAAGGCTATTTGGCCATCGCTTCTTCCCACAGTCATGCTGAACCGCACTTTACTTCTTCCTGAAGACAGACATCCTGTTCACGGCTGGACTATTACTCGTTACCGATTTTTCTTTACTGTTCTTGGATGTATGCTTATATATTACTGGCTTCCAGGCTTCCTGTTCACTGCACTCAGTACATTCAATTGGATGACATGGATTGCTCCCAAGAATCTCAATCTGGGAGTGATTACCGGGTCGAGTCAGATTGGATTGAATCCTTTGACTACCTTCGATTGGGGTGTGATCGGATATTCTGCACCTCTTGCTGTTCCGTTTTTCTCTATGGCTAACCAATGGTTTGGTATGCTAGTTTCTGCTCTGATTATGATTGGTCTTTGGTACCGCAATTACAAGTGGATGGGCTACTTCCCAATTAACTCCACGTCGTCATTCGATAATACCGGTGCTACGTACAATGCATCTCGCATTATCAATGAAGATTTGACATTAAATGTGGAAAATTATAAAAACTATTCACCCCCTTTTTTGTCGATTGGTTATGTCATGATTTACGGATCTGAATTTGTCATGTTCACCATGTCAGTAATATATATCTGGTTGGCCGAGAGAAGGGCCCTGACGACAGCATTTGGATCGTTCTATCGCAGTATACGGAATCGCAAAAGTTCGAACTTCAAGGAGTATGATGACGTCTTTTGCAGACTGATGTCGAAATATCCTGAGGTTCCAGATTGGTGGTATCTTTGCATTCTTGCGGTTTCTTTGGCGTTTGGTATTGCTGCGGTCGAGGCTTATGACACCAATACTCCATGGTGGAGTGTGATTGTAATCATTGTCATATGTGTGTTTTTAATCATGCCGTCGGCTATTGTGTTTTCCATTACAGGATATCAGCTTGGATTTAACGATATTGCGATTATTGTTGCGGGTTATATGGTTCCTGAACATGCTATTGCCAACATGATTTGCCGTGTATTTGGCTGGAACGTGGATGCTCAAGCGGAGAGTTTGATTGGAGACCAGAAGCTCGGACATTATGCCAAGATTCCTCCCCGTGCACTGCTTCGATGCCAGCTTCTGGCGACGACGATTCAGACTTTGATTACCATTGCAGCATATAACGTATTGACACAATCTTTTACAGATCTTTGTTCTCCCACGCAAGCGAATCGATTTGTTTGTCCATTCCCTAATGCCTTATATACTGCTACACTTGTATGGGGTGTTGTGGGTCCCAAGCGAATTTTCAACACTTTATATCCTATGCTGAAATGGGCGTTTTTCATTGGTGTTGTGGTTGCTGCTCCCGTCTTCTATCTTCGGCTCTTCCTGATGAGATACATACCATTTGTAAAGAACTGGAATCCGATCATGTCTATTGCAGGAATGAGTCTGTGGAACTCTGGCTACAATATGTCCTACTACACCCCTGGATTCGAAGTTTCCTGTATTTTTATGTACTATATTCGCCGTCGATATCTTGCATGGTGGACTCGGTATAACTTCGTGTTGGCAGCCGCGTTATCTGCGGGAGTAGCTATTTGTGCGATTTTGGTCTTTGTATCGCTTCAAGTGACAAACGTCTCTTTGCCATGGTGGGGCCGTACTGTTTCTGGAGCAGGTGTCGATGGAGGCACCTATCCTGCCGTACGATTCACAGTGGCAGACGGCGAAACGTTTGGGCCGATCAGCTGGGAGTGATTAGAAGAGTTATATCGCCTATTACTTGTGATTTTTTTATAGTAGTTTTAAATGCACTCGTTTGTCCAGTTATTAGAGATATGGAAACAAGCTTCGCACAGACCAATCCGTGATTGCTGCTGTATACTGGTAAGTAGTGAGCACAAGAACTTTCCGCGGCCATAATGACCAAGACAATCAAATCTGGAATCATCATTGGAATTGCATTGTTTTAGTAGCATTTTAGCAGAAACTGTAAAAATGCAACTCAGAACCCATTTATATAAGGTGAAGACTAAATTCGGAAGAAACAGATGAAACGCACAAACATCATACGGCATATGAATCTGATGGATTATGTCGAGCCAGAGTTCTGGGCTAGAAACTGCAGAATATTTGGAGGTCTGGCATGTTCAGAACCGTCCTGAACAGGTCGGGTTAGCATTGCGCTCGTGACAGTGTCCATGCTGGTTTCAGCTGGATCCGGATTGCCGATAGAGGACACTTCGCACATGGGAAAGTCTAATTCGAAAGACCAAAAAAACTAGAGACATGGCTTATTATTATTCGGTCTACCGTTTCCTAGTTTGATGCTGAATAGATACTGATATTGAATTTCACCTATAGAAAATTTTCAGTTATACAGTCAGTCGGCTGGTCCCGGGAGTGCGACCAAAAAAGATTCAGACTACACCAAGCAAGACAACTCTGCGGCTGATGACTCGGAGACGAGTCGCGACTCAACCCCAGATCTAGAAAACCGGTCGAACAAAGGAAGCACGAGCGTAGCACAGAACGGAACCCGGACTGCTAAAGATCTAGTCAGAGGAATTTTGATATATTCACCCACAATTTGAAAGAAATATTTATTAGATATTTGAAATCCTACTGAAATCTTGACAACAATAGCTGCTAGACCGGCTATGAGGTTGTCGGCAAATTGTTCAAACAAGCTTAGACCTCTTCAAACAAACTGATAAGGCTCTGCTGAGGCCGTAAACCCTACCACAGCTCAGGAAAATATATCTCAAGCCAGTTCAGTTCAACACTACACAGATTGTTACTGGTTCGTACACAAATGTCATGCAAGTGATGATATACAACAACTCGGATTTAAATTTGTAATTACCGCTTAGTCAGATATATGATCTACTAGAATTTATCACTAACATCGGATTGCTTGCGCTAACATTCAATATCTGCGAAGCTCCTCCTCGTATCCCTCAGCAGATTTAGCATACAATATAATTCCTGAAGCCTGAATTAAAGAATAATTTACGCTACATATAACTCAGCGGAAAAGAAAATCATGAATATTCGTCTGTAATCCTCCTATCGGCTCGAAGAACAATCACTGCCTCAGCTGTTGCTCCAAGCGCACGCATCCGAGCTTTTATGCTATCTTATGATCGATGCTTATCTCGCAAGACCAAGTATCGACTGGGCATTGGCAAAATCACTCCGATGGGTTTAATTACCGGAATCCAAATATTGACGGAAAGAAAGTTGAAATCCAGGTCTCTCTGTCAAAGAAGTCACTTTACTTTGTTCTTTCCTTCCCTCCAACGACGCAAACAGTTTATCGGCGGGAGTTCCGCTTCGAGTCATGATTTCATGTCTAGTCCTCTTCGGCTCTCTTACCCGCTGTGTGGCGGTCTCCTTTTGAGCAAGGCAAACCGACACTGCGACGCCACTAACTGAGGGGAGAATGATGATGATCTTCGACCGACGAAACTCTCGAAGACCCAGTAGTCACTGGCCCGGTACAGCTTTCAGCTAAAAGTGCTCAGTGTAAACGAGGCAAGACGAAAACCCGCTCTTAGCCTTATGGTTCGAAGGAACTGAAACCGAGCGTATCATGCTTGAATTTGACACTAGAAGCGCCATCTACGACTCAGCCCATTGGATTTGATTGGCTCTGAAGTCCGCATTCGTTTTACTCACGCATACGTCGACACTCGAAATAATCATTTTGTCGAACCAGACGCCATTTACTCCCTCAACACCAAACTATTTAGTCGAGGGGTCTTCCCCCTCTTCCCTGCATGTTAGAGTCCTGGTGTAATAAGCGTTTCTATTCATGCTACATATACAGAACTTGTCTTGAGCTGTTGAGGGTAAGCTATGAGAAATAAAATCAAAGTTATTGCCTAATAACTCCATGTAGCAATCATGACGGACTTCATCAAGAACGAAAAGACAGACGAATACGTTATTGGCGAGGAGGTTGCGGAGGAGAAGTATGCGAGTCTGAGCGAGTCCGACGAGGTTGGCCAGATTTACTCAAAAGATAATGCAGACATCACTGTTGCCAATCTGGATATTCAAGACCTGCGAGAGCGCGCAATCGAACGACTTCGTAATGATGTCCACAAGGACTTGGCAGATTTGTTTGATGATGAAACAGTCCTAGAGTATCTGTTGGATATGATGACCACTGTCACTGCTTCCGAGGCGATTGAGATTCTAACAAACGCCGAAGAGTATCATGGCGATGACAATAATTTTCTTGATGTATCTCTCCAGAAAATTAAATCTCTGCTTCAGGGTGAAGAAGTTTATGGCCAGGGACACGAGTTGTACATGCTCGACCTTTTGATTGAAGCCACTGTACTTAAATTTCATTCCCCGTATCCTGAGGTTCGTGCCGTTTGCAGTCCTATGGACGATCCAAACACACCAGTAGAAACTTTCAGAGCATACTTCCTTGGCATGTGTTGGGTTGCAATTGGCTCTTTCATTAACCAGCTATTCGAGGTCCGCCAACCCTCGCTCACTATAGGCTCGACAGCTATTCAAATCATGATATATCCTTGTGGTCAGTTTCTGGCAAAAGTCCTTCCTGACTGGGGATTCACTGCGTTTGGATCTAGACATTCCTTGAATCCGGGACCTTGGAATAACAAAGAACAGATGCTGGCCACTTTAATGGTTAACGTGGGGTCCACTTCATCCAACTTCATGGACTATGTCTTGGTGATGAAACTGGCACGGTTTTTCAATCAAACGTGGGTCAACTTTGGCTTCATCTTTCTAATGAATTTCTCGACTCAATTTTTTGGTTTCGGTCTCGCCGGCCTTCTTCGTCGCTGGGTTGTCTACCCGGCGAAAGCAATTTGGCCCTCTCTCTTACCTACTGTTATGCTGAACAGAGTGTTACTCTTGCCTGAAGACAAGCATCCTGTTAATGGATGGTCTATTACTCGGTACAAATTTTTCTTCATCATCCTTGGAGGCATGATGTTGTACTATTGGCTTCCGGGATTCATCTTCACCGCGCTTAGTACATTTAACTGGATGACTTGGATTGCACCCAACAATGTCAACCTTGCAACTGTGACAGGCTCCAATGTTGGTGTTGGACTCAATCCTTTGACCACATTCGACTGGGGAGTTATTAGTTACTCAGCACCGCTCGCCGTTCCTTTTTTTTCAATTGCAAATCAATGGACAGGAATGATGATTTCAGCGCTGATCATGCTCGGCTTGTACTATCGAAACTATAAGTGGATGGGCTACTTACCCATCAACTCGACTTCCTCATTTGACAACACTGGCTCCACTTATAATGCATCGCGGATCGTGAATGAAGATTTGACATTGAATGTGGAAAATTATAAAAACTATTCACCCCCTTTTTTGTCGATTGGTTATGTCATGATTTACGGGTCTGAATTTGTCATGTTCACCATGTCAGTAATATATATCTGGTTGGCCGAGCGCAAGGCTCTGACGACAGCATTTGGATCGTTCTATCGCAGTATACGGAATCGCAAAAGTTCGAACTTCAAGGAGTATGATGACGTCTTTTGCAGACTGATGTCGAAATATCCTGAGGTTCCAGATTGGTGGTATATCTGCATTCTGGGCGTATCTCTTGCATTTGCGATCATAGCTGTCGAAGTCTATGATACGAATACTCCCTGGTGGTCAGTTGTTGTCATCATTGCCATATGTATATTTCTGATCATGCCCTCGGCAATCATTTTCTCCGTGACAGGATATCAGCTTGGTTTCAACGACATTGCTATCATCGTGGTTGGATATATGGTTCCGGAGCATGCTATTGCTAATATGATTTGCCGTGTGTTTGGCTGGAATGTAGACGCTCAGGCAGAAAGTCTGATTGGCGATCAGAAACTAGGTCATTACGCAAAGATCCCACCACGAGCTCTACTGAGAGGCCAGCTTATGGCCACAATGATTCAAACTTTCATCACCATCGCAGCCTATAATGTATTGGTCGATTCTATGGATGATCTTTGCTCAGATGACCAGCCCAACAATTATATTTGCCCGTTTGCAAATGCATTGTACACAGCAACTCTTGTATGGGGTGTTGTAGGACCAAAACGTATTTTCAATACTCTATATCCAATGTTGAAATGGGCATTCCTTATCGGCGTCTGCATTGCTGCACCTGTATTCTATCTCCGTTTGATCATGATGAGATATATTCCTGCAGTAAAGAACTGGAATCCTATCATGACACTGGCCGGAATGAGTTCATGGAATAATGGCTATAATCTGGCTTATTATACACCCGGTATGGAGGTCTCCTTTGTTTTTATGTATTATATTCGTCATCGATATCTAGCCTGGTGGACTCGATACAACTATGTTCTTTCCGCAGCACTTTCTGCGGGTGTTGCGCTATGTGCCATCTTGGTATTCGTGTCCCTTCAGATTACTAACGTCTCCATTCCATGGTGGGGAACAGATGTGTCAAACAGAGGTGTTGAGGGTGGTAATATTCCAAGTGTGGTATTTACACTTCAAGATGGTGAAACGTTTGGCCCGAAGCAGTGGTCGTAGATATCTCTGACATAAGTTTGTCTAGTTTTGTTCCAATTCATTTGATTCAATCGCATTTATTTTACCTCACAAGAAAAACTTTCATCTTAAGCCAATATCATAGCAATCTTCGCCATATTTGAAATTTGACCTTTGTCTAAATTGAAGATTGTTATACTTCAATATCAGCAATTGCCATGATAAAACATCTCCATGATTGATCCACATTGTTCTCTCGTTAACTGTATTCGTAATAAGACACTTCTTGACTCTGACTCGGATTGTCCGAAATATTAAACAGCAATAATTTGATATTTCCCCATTCTTTCATTAATAGTTGCTTAGGTTGCGCTTTAGGACAATCAACAGCAGAAAGATATTTATTCACTTTTTGCTCTTTCAACGCTTCCTCTTGCGCTTCGAGCCATTGCCTTGTATTCATACCATAAGATAGGCTTATCATTTCAGAAAATTTGATCAGAATAAAAAATCATCAGGCTCCACATTCTTGCTCCTATCGATCTAAAGCTTTCAGAAGAATGGCAACAGTCCAATTGAATGGATGGAACGATTCCCTAGGTTGCTTATATAATCAAAACTATACACGTGATTACTACCGAGCATTCTGGCTAAATACTGGAGTAGTATTCAGAGTGAATGCATAGTAGTAATATGCGGTATAATATAGCTCGAATTATATGCTCGTTGCAAGCAATCGTTGGTAAATTAATTTTTTTTGTGTTGTCTTTCTCCGTATGAATGATTAGTACTGGTAAACTTTGATCTACATTCGCTGCCTGGGTGTTCCTAGCAACATAGTAGATGTTGCAAGGACTTTCTAGCTCCACTATCAAGAGCAGACTATCCAGAATGATCTTATGTTCGTATTTCGGGATATTAAATGTCAATGAATTACGTCAATTGACTTCCTGTTGTCAAAGACTCAAATGATTCGAACGGCGGCCGCCTCCTCTGTCGTTATCCAAATTTTTCCTTCGAAAATGAAGCACATCTAGATCATTTTAGCTACAACCTAATTTAGCTCACTACTTGAACATTCTGTCTTGGAATGGCGCAATCGTGGGGTAAATTTGGTAAGTTCCGTGCTCGTTTCTCGGCTCTGACCGCGCAGATTTAGGAGAAATGTTGTTGGCAGATTGGTCATCAGTCTGACCACCTAATCAATTTCTGTGTTTATGACATTTAATGTCGGGCCGGAAAACTTTATAGCGTAGTGAATCAGGATAGAAGACAGCCGAATCCAGTATTCCGACCTCTCCTGGCTCTTGAGGGCGCAAACCAGAACAGCTGCAGTATAGAGTACTTTTTGCACAACACTTTATATCAACTTGGTATCTCTAACACTATATATAAAAATTATCTGAATTCCAAATTCCAAATTGAATTGCTGGTTGGGCCGACTGATTTGGATTGGAAAGTCTTCTAAGAATGAAGCTTTTCATGTCTAAGAAAGCAGACGGGTATCAGTAAATACTTGAAAGCTCTGGCCGTATTTTGGTACGAGTGATACTTTCTCTGGAGGAGAAGTATGTTATCTATATGGTGTGCTGTGAGCTTTGGCAGTGAAATATAATAGCAGCAATTTGACTACTCTCCAGATCATGTAGTGCAGTTATAAATGGCAAAATCTATTCTATCCAAAATCGAGCAGCAATACAGATAACTTTTGGATTTTGACTGTTCATATTTCATAATTAGGTACTGGAATCTAATTCGTGCCGAGAAGTTCAGAAACGGCTGGCGCTGATGATCAAGAATGCTGTGGATTATAAGAGATCTACTGTGGCTGAAATTGCGGAAGAGAAGTGCAACTGTTTCTGGATAGAGAATAAAATGGATATATTAGAACGTTAAATTCAAGAATTTATGGCGATATTTGAAAGAGAGGAAGGCTAGATCTATTTACATTATAGAACGGATGTGTTTTCAGCGACCTGGAATAGATTAAGAAGAGATAGGTCTATGAGCACTCAATGAGCACTTTGACGTTCACTATTTTGAAAGAGAATCCTGCTATATTCACTTCTTATACTATAACTGACTCTTCATAGAAGCCCTTTTAGGTTTTCAAAGGACGAGCCGCGCCAATTTTTCTCAAAACGGGAATTCGTAATCTCTATATGTCTCTTCGCTAATTGACCGAGATACCGCTAGTAGAGATTCTAGTTTGGTTCGAAACAGTAATAATCATGCTTGGCAAGCTAGAGCAATGAAATGGTGATTCAACGAAAGATGCTCATCTCCAAGTCAAGAATACTGTCGTCGAAGCCATTCGCGGTTATTCTTCCTCCGACCAAACTTCTACTCCTGTTCAGGCTATCCATGGCTGATTACTACGAATTTTATAGCACCGATAGATCAAAAATTTAAATATCAGCTAATCAAAAACTTTTGTTGCCTCTATTCTTTCATGGTGATCTTGCGTGATATTCAGGCTCAAAGAGTAATGAATGATATTCCCGCAGGTTAGATCTACCACGGAAGGCCGGATTTGCGTGTAAATTGGTGGCAAGGCTGAATGTATTGTACGCATACTGATAGTCGACAGTGAAATCGGGGGGATCTGAGCCTGATTGCATCATTTCGTCGAGTTATTGTGGACAAAATGAGTTTTCAGACTAGTCCCAAGCTTCATGTCATAGCTCTGAGCCGAGCGGAGAACAAAACAAGGATCAAAGACTTCGAAATTGATAAGCCGGACATAGCAGAGTGACTATCTGAGATCTAAAGAAATAAATATCAATACAGATAGCCCAAGCTAAAGGTGGTAAATAGTTTTATTTGTGGCTTTTTTACTTCCACAATAATTTTGCCAACAGTCTATTTTATAGGCAGCTTCAACGATCCAACTGCGTAATCTAGCGCGCGTAGACAAGGAGCGGCCGACTAATTATGTCATCCGGAATCGAATGCCGCTAGCCCACAGGGCAAAATACCGTTTTTCTCCGTTGTTACCTTGATACCACCGAGACCAAAGGTGGAAGAAAAGTAGGTAGAAGCAGTATTAAATCACCATAGGGACTTATCAGAAAGCAACTCTGCGCCGGTAGTAGGCGGTGGCTTGGCGCTCTGCGCGCGTTAAGCTTTGCGCCGGCCGGCGCTTGGATTCTGCTCCTCAGAAACATCACGGCTCGTGGGAGAATTCGATTTGCTGTAAATATCACACAACAGGTAACAAAATGTGCAGGAAAATACTATACTAATTGATTAAGGCCATTGTGTTTACGGTAACAACAAAAGCCTGAGTGCGACATTGTTAGCCTATCTGATGGCAGCAGCTCATTCACATAGAAGTGTCCAAGATTGCATCTATCGGGGCTAAGAGATAGCTTAGCAGCGCCACGAGTTAGTCATCATGGTTAGCTAAGAAGACTACTTCACTGCGCCCAAACGAAAATAGCAGGTTTGCTTGTCTCTTAGTTAGGTTACTACTCAAAGGATTTTTTACGTCTTGGGCGGACCCCTCTCGGATCGTGCTGCACTCCATTCAAGCCCGCAACGGCAACCGAAAACGATAAGAATTAACCACAGTCGTTGAAATAGTTTCAGTTATCGTCTGCAGACGCAGCGGTACACGCGTTCCGCCAACATCAGGTCCCGTGCCCGATGAAATAATAAGTTTGTGGCTCTACATGTTTATTATACTTTACATGCTTGCTCAGGAGACAAGGCGCTGAGGTTTCTCTTCTATACCTGAGTTTATTCGCTCTCACTGATCAGTTTTCAGTGCACTCGAGCTTCTGCACTCGAGCTTCTGCTCAAAGCTCCTCTAGATAACTGAAAATCTATTATGATAAAATAGACACTGAAAGGACAAAGTTTAACACTGCGGTCTCACTCAGAGTGCTTGTGCCTTTCGTCACGCAACTCTGGTTGTTGCTCGCGCAATTATCAACACCTATGTTCAACTATGATCCAATTGAAATTAAAATTCTTCTTTGGACACACGAAAGTTACCCACTGGACCTACGTCGCCCGTCACTTTCGGGGTTCGGCCGGTTAAGTGGGTTGGCTGTCCTTGCTAGTCGATAACACCGGGTGATCCTTCATTTCATTTGCTAGCCAAGCCGTATACAATGGCGACTCAGAGGGCGTAGCCGATATAATCTAGCAATGGAGATACGCAAGATACCGACTAGCGGATATAGGAAAATAGTCTCTTCCTCCCGTCTCCATTATTCATTGCCTTCAGCCACCTGGTTCGACTATATACAGACTTATATATATAAGTAATAGAGAATTCCCGTATATGCTATCCACTCCTTTGAGATTTGACTTCCCTATCCGCATATTTCTAATTACTGAAACTTGTCCAACTTCAGGGTACATAGAATAATCCTACAGAATTTAGTTTACTTGTTCCAGTTGCTAACCGAACCAGGAAAGGATGTCTGAGAAGGACAATAATGTGTACTTTGACCAAGAGGATACTGTTTCCAATGGAAACAGTTTTGGTGAAAAGTCCAATGATATCGATGTTGTTTCCAAAGAAGATTATATCCATGACTCTGACGTGATTATTTCGCGAATTCGGGCTGTTGGTGATCTTGATGATATCCTTGTCAATGATACTGACTTCTTTATTTCAAAAGTTCACGAGATGAAGGCTTCTGAAGCTCTCGAAGTGTTGCAATATTCAGCAGATTATTATCGGACAGATATCAACTTTCCGAAACATACTCTTGAACGTATTCAAAAGCTTCTAAAGGGCGAAGAAAATTATGATGCTGGTCACATTGACTATGATCTTGATTTGCGACTTGAAGCTGCTCTAATGAAGTTTCATTCCCCATATCCGGAGGTGCGGTCGGTTTGTTCTCCTACCGATGATCCTACCATTCCTGTTGAGACTTTTCGCGCATATGTTATTGGGTTTATTTGGGTCGCAATCGGTTCGTTTGTGAACCAATTAATTTATTTCCGACAGCCACACTTTACGCTGTCTGCTCAAGTAGTTCAGCTGCTTCTTCTTCCATGTGGTCAATTCGTTGCTAAAGTCTTGCCTGCCAAAAAAATCAAAATATGGAAATATTCTCTGAATCTCAATCCAGGTCCATGGACCTTTAAAGAGCAAATGTTTTGCACTATTATTACAAATGTTGGTTCGCAGAACTCTGTATACGGACAGTATGCTCCTGTTGCACGAGAGAGCTTGTTTTGGGGTCAAGAGTGGGCCAATTATGGATTTACTGTCTGCATGAATATCACATGCCAGTTCTTTGGTCTCGGAGTTTCGGGAATCATGCGAAGATGGGTTGTATATCCCAGCAAAGCCGTCTGGCCAACGCTCATGCCTACACTGCAACTCAACCGAACTCTTCTGGTACCTGAAGAGCGTCGTTCTGTGAATGGTTGGACGATTAGCAAGTATAAATTATTCAATATCTTGCTAGCGGCATCGTTTATTTATTTTTTCATTCCTGATTATCTTTTCCAAGCTCTAAGCACGTTCAATTGGATGACTTGGATTGCTCCCCAAAACAAGAATCTTGCATTTGTTACGGGTTATAAAATCGGATTTGGCTTCAATCCGATTGCATCTTTTGATTGGTCTGTAATTAACTATGCTACTCCTCTTGTTTTGCCCTTTTTCACTACTGCAAATCAATTTGCTGGCACATGTGTTGCGGGACTGACACTTCTCATCTTGTTTTATACGAATGTTAAGTTCAGTGGTTATCTTCCTCCAAATACTAGCACCGTTTTTGATCGGTTTGGTGAGGATTATAATCTTACGAAAGTGTTGACAAATGGAGTATTTGACCAGGAAAAATACATGGCATATTCTCCTCCCTACATGTCTGCTGGAAATTATATGTATACTTGCGCAGCTTATACTATGTATACATTTACATTTGTTTATATTTTTGTGAGCGAATGGCGTATTTTCAAAGATGCTATTCAAGGAATGATCACCAGTTTGAAGGATCGCAAGTCCTCTAACTATGAACGTTACAAGGATCCTCTTTCGGTGATGATGCGAGAGTATCCAGAAGTTCCGGACTGGTGGTTTTTCATTGTATTTGCGCTGACTGTTCTTGCAGCGTGTTTAACGATGCATTTCTTCCCGACAACAATGCCGGTTTGGGCCACTATCTGTATTTTGTTGGTAGCTCTTGCAATGCTAGTTCCATTTATTGTGTTGTATTCCAATACGGGATATTTTATGTCCACAAATATGCTCGGAACTATTATCGGGGGATATATGATTCCCGGAAATGGACTTGCATGCTTGTTCACCCGTATCTACGGATTTGCACTGGAAGATATGGCCGAGACATATGTTGGAGACATGAAACTTGCACATTATTCGAAGATTCCACCGCGAGCTGTGTTTCGCGCACAGATTTCGGGGACTATCATTCAAATTTTTGTGAGTGCAGGCGCGATTGAGCTTCTTCACAATGGCCTGGAGAACTTTTGTAGCTGGACACAAGCTTCACGTTTCTACTGCTCGTGGTCTCACTCAATTTATTCAGACACGCTCATGTTTGGTGTGATTGGCCCTAGCCGCACTTTTGATACACTCTATCCGCTGATGAGATGGTCGTTCTTGATTGGCGCTTGCTGCGCACTGCCAATCTACTTTGCTCGGATATACTTCCCCAAATATCTGCGACCGGTCCATCCAGTTCTGTTCATCGGTGCATTCACCCGTTGGGGATCTGCGTACAACTTGACCTACTATACTGGTGGCTTCTATCTTTCGGTTGGCATGATGTGGTATGTTCGTCGCCGGTTCCTGGCTTGGTGGTCTAAGTACAATTATATCATTTCCTCCGGCCTCACTGCTGGAACTGCGTTTTCAGGCATTTTGATCTTTTTGGCTCTCCAATATCATCCGAAGATGTTGTCTTGGTGGGGAAATAACGTTGCCAGCGCAGGTATCGACGGTGCTGCGGCTGTGGGCAGATTGGATATTCCCACTGAAGGATTTGGACTTACGTATTGGGAGTAGTTGTGATTTGATTTGATTTGTTGATTGATTGTGTCTATTTATTAAAATATAGCGATTTTTATTTGATAAGCTTAAACATAAATTCACCGATGACTACATTAATCAAATTAAGACAAAACATATTTGATGCCCTTTGCAGTATCTTTGAAAAACTGTTTTGACTGAGGCAGTGGGAACAACCAGAATACATGGGGGAGGCTTTCGTACATCTTGTACTTATGGTTCACCTTTTGCTCACTGAGCTTGCGATCAAAAATGGCGGAGTCGTCAAGAAGCGGATCAAGTTCGGCGGCAACGATGTAGATTTTGCGAATGACATTGAAATTTTCATAGTTGAAAGCAAAGATGTACTTGTCATCGAGTGGCGCTTTGTAGGTGTTGTAGAAACTGATCATTGAGTTTGCGTCAATTACCGGAAGTCTGCCATTGCTATTAATGAAGGATTTGTGCTCGCCCTTGTAATCGTCGACTTTATCGGGATGGACCCAGCATGGCGACAGCGAGACAATTCCACGAATCGGAGTGGCCTTCCCCTCGTCGTACAATTTGAGGTAGACCGAAACAGCGAGTGCGGCACCGGCAGATCCGCCGATCGTATAGACTTCTGTAGTGTCGGCCCCCCATTTCGAAGCGGTCTTGATCGCCCACTCGGTGAGATCACATGAGTCTTGCAATGCGACTGGAGCAACATACTCAGGTGCAAGTCTGTACTCGACTGAGATCAAAATTGTCTGCGACTCAAGACATAGATTGCGCACGAGAACATCGTCCGCCTCGATTGAACCGATGCAGTATCCTCCACAATGGTAATAGACACCGAGTGGAACCTTCTTTCCGGCTGCAAGAGCCTCGTCAGGAAGGTAGACGCGTACAGGAAGATTGGAATCAGACATAGTGTCGATGGTTGTAACCCCGGGAATATCCATGCCGCCCCAGGCCTGATGAAGAACTCCAGTAAGGCCATCCATCTGTGCACGCATGCTAAAGGTATCTCCAGAGAGAAGCGGGCGGCCTCCCAGCTTCTTCTCGAGCTCCATCCATTCGGGAGCAAGTCCAATATCTTCTGTTGTTGCAGCCATTTCTGTGTGTGGATTTGGAACCGTAGCTTTTGTTTTATAAAATATCAAACAAATTCGTAAAGATTCTTCAGATAATCGAAGTTCGTCGTCGTTGATGAAGAACCGTTATTGCCGGCCAGGTCCATGATGCGCTGCTGGCCACGCTCTTATAGCAATTGGATTACTGGGGACGACTCCGCTCCTCGTGAATAGCAGACACGTTCAGGTTGCCGCCTGTTCCGTTGAGCCGAATAGTCAATAGAAATTTAATTTCATTTTATTGTATGTTATACTATAGATAAATCGACCAAACAAGACTGGTTCCACGTTGGAGAGTTCTGACGTTTTCTACACTCTAAGTTCCCCGCCTCCGCTCTGCTTTGACTGGCCGCCCCCGCTGTTTGATCTCCCACGAAGAATGAGGGGTCGCTCGTCACGGGATTGCGACCATGTGCGCTAACATCTAGAACGGATGGGCACCGGCAAGGCAACTAATTACCCAGTGACCGCAATATCTTTGCGATCACTGTCAGTAGCAGCAGCAACGGGCACAGGAACAGAAACTAGATTATCATCGTCTAACACTTCTTTTCCTCCCTTACGATCGGTCCACGACATTCCCTATAAAGTAATTGTTAGAAACTAAGCAAACATTCATCCACCGTCTCGTCACACATCATGTAACTTACGTCTCCCAGAACAACCTGTCCCCGGTTGAGCTCAGCAGAGTTCTTCTCTCCAAGCCATACCGGCTCCGTGTCGTCAATACCCTTGTCCACACACCAACCTCGGCCGCCCTCGATATAGATAGCCTCGCCGTGAAGAGTCTGCTCGGCTGCTATCTCGGTGATAATCCTCGCGACGTCTTCCGGCGCGTTCTCTGGTAACCCCGCTTCGCGCCATCGTGTTCGAATGCCATCAACCATTCCGGTCAATGTCATCCATGGACACACCGCATTGACTCGCACAGAGTTTGTGATTGGCGGATACTTTCTCATTGACCGCATGAGGCCCAGCACGGCGTGCTTGGTCGCCTGGTAGACAAACAGCCCCGGCGATTCCTTGAACCCGGCCACGGATGAGACAAGAATCAGACTCTTTCTGTCGTTCCTCCCATGTTCCACCGGAGGCGTCTGAGGATCCTGGTGTCGCAGATAGGCCAGTGCTACCCGCGCAAAGTACAGAGTTCCGAGCAGATTCACGTCAACCAGTGTGGTAGTAGGTCGGCGTCGCGAGACGGTTTCGATGTCTAGCTCTGGATCGAAAATGTTGCCAATCTCCGTCAGCGCAGCAAGACTAACCGCGACGTCGACGGATCCAAACCGATCAAGCGCAGACTTGAACAGAAACACGACATCCTCGTATCTCGACACATCACATAGTACAAACTGAATCCGCGATGCATATTGCGGACACATTTTGCATAGTCGTCCTACCAATTCTTCTCCTGTCGCCCTAGTTACGTCTCCAAAGGTGACTGAGCAGCCGCGCTCGAGAAACAGCTTCACAGATGCTGCTCCGATGCCATTTGCTCCACCGGACAGCACGACCGATTTGTGCTGTAGAGAAGCGATCGACGTAGGATCCGGTGTAAATCGACTCATGGCGTAGATTTGTCTATTTTATTTTGTCTTCTTTTTAGTTTACAGCCAAACACTATCTAGTTATGTTATAAAAGTCTCTGGATTCGAGAAATTCGTGACGGGTTATAGACCTGGTCGTCCTCCTAGTTGGAGGGGCACTTATCGACGCTTCAGGCCTGCCCTACTGGATCCAGAGTTAGTGGGGCACATATCCCACATTGTTCGGTTTTATCTTCCCTTTTATTCAAAGTATCTGACTTTAGTTTACACATTCTTTTCCTTCCTTGCTTCTTTCTACAGCTCTTTCTGCTGTTCTCAAAACTGCAAACTTTTCATCCCCAAATTAATCTCACTGTCCCGCTCTTACTGCTGTGGTATATTCCGCTAATCCAGCCTTGTCCGATCGTCGTCGGCTACCTGCTGATGACTAATAAATTACATAATATAGAATATCCCAACTCTTCAGTGGGTGCGTTCCCCTGCCCCACGAAAGCTTGATCATTTCTGGACAAATGTGGAGACCAAGAGGCAAGCGACCTCGTCCAGTTTTGACGGCGGCTGTGAGGCAGTGCGCTTAGTTTAATAGTCCGGACGACGATGCGATTTTGGGTAGTCTTCGTCGTGCTTTGCTCTATTGTAATATTTCAATTGGGTGCGACTACCACTTCCACAGCGACGGCCCTGATATCTAGACTGCTCGAGACTGTGTTCACGCAATCCAAGGCCAGGATGTTGGACGACAAAAGTAAGATCGTCATTCCGTTCATTCTCTCGAAATTTGAAGAATTTCGGCAACGACAACAGCATGAGCAGCAACCAAATGGAGGTATTTCTCCTCCATTTTTTGTTGGTCTTAATGGAGTTCAGGGCGTGGGTAAAACTACATTGGTCACAGAGCTCCAGAAGACTCTCACCAGCGAACCGTATTCGCTGCCAATCGTTGTTTGGTCGATTGACGATTTGTATCTGACACACGACGCGCAAGTTCAGCTGGCTCAGACAAACAGCGACAATCTACTGGTCCAGCACCGTGGAGAACCAAGCACACATGATATGAAACTGGCGAACGAAGTTTTCGAAGCACTGAAGAACGGACGGCCAACTATGATTCCCCGTTACGACAAATCAAAATTCAATGGACAAGGAGATCGCGCTCCAAGTTCCGAATGGACTCCTGTCGAAAGGCAGGTCGATCTGGTTTTATTTGAAGGTTGGTGTGTGGGATTCAAACCGCTTCCAGATCAAGAGGTTGAGAAAAGATGGCAAGACAGCGTCAAAGAGCATGCGCTAAACCCAGATTCGGACTCGCAATCGACATTATGGAAACACAAACTTGAACACTTACTCTTCATTAACTCCCGCCTTCGAGAGTATAACATTATGACCGATACTTTCGACGCATTTGTACATATTGATGCTGAAAACACACGTTACGTCTACAACTGGCGTTTACAGCAGGAGGCTGAGCTGCGTAGAAACACTGGAAAAGGTATGACTGACGCCCAAGTGGTCGAGTTTGTCGACGGGTATTATCCTGCGTACGAACTCTATACCGAAGGATTACGTAAGGGAATCTTCAGCAGCTCCGGAGCTCAGTTAAGACTCGTGGTTGCTCGGGACCGCCATGTAGTCTCGAGTTTAATTGTATAAAGTTCTCAGTCTAGAAATAAAGATCATCTTATGTGGGGTAATTCTAGGTCCCCACGCCTCCACATCCCTGAACCAGCATAGTCTTCACTTGTAGTATATAATATCTAAATCATCCGGCAATTATTGTCATTTAGAAATATTATTATATAACAAACTTCCAACCTAATCATGCCTGTTGCAATTGTCACTGGAGGATCATCAGGAATCGGTCTTGCACTCGTAAACGCGTTTCTCGAACGCGGATGGAATGTTGTCGTTGCAGACCTCAATCCACCACCCGAATCAGACCAGGCTGCGTCAGTTTTATTTGTTAAAACAAATGTTGCTTCATGGGATTCTCAGGCAGAAATGTTTGCCCAAGCCATTGCAAAATTCGGCAAAATCGACTACGTCGCTGCGAACGCAGGCATTGACGACAAACAGCTGCTCTACGATGACGTTCCTGGTCCTGATGATAAGCCGACCCGACCTAATCTGATCACAGTTGAAATAGATTTGATTGGTGTTTTCTACACCGTTTGGCTGAGTTTGTTTTATTTTCGAAGAAACCCCACCGTCAAGGGCGGCCGAATCGCGATCACATGCTCCAACGCTGGCATCTACCCGTTTCCTACGAACCCCCAATATGCTACTTGCAAGCATGCAATCGTCGGACTCGTACGTTCCACTGCATCTGTACTCAAGCATGAGAACGTCACAATCAACTGTGTATGTCCTGCCTTTGTCGAAACAAACCTTGCTCCTAAGGAAATCATTGCAAAAATGCCAAAGGAGCATATAACTCCAATGTCAACAATCATGCGTGCCTTCCTGGCCTTCCAGGATGACCCATCGTTGACTGGCCAGGTAGCTGAATGCTCTCTGGGCGATATCTATTACCGAGAGGTCCTGCCGTACGCTAATGATAGTGAACGTTGGATGTTTGAGACTAATCCTTTGTGGGACTCTGCATATGGTGGTAATTAGCATGGATCTAGAATAGAAATAGATCTTCCTCCGTAATATACTGTTGTTTCATGTATCAAGATATACTGAATCGTACCATGTCATTTTCGAACCATACTGTTCTCCGCAAAGTTGTAGTTTCACAATAAATCTCCAAGTACTAATTATTTGACTTTGGGAAGTAAAAAAATTTCACTATCTTATTGTTGAGCACAAATTGAGATAGTGTCAAAATCGTTGTTGATCTCAGGTGAATGCAATCTAAATTGCTCAGTGTGCCTCTGCTTGCCTGCTGGCTAGCTAATCTGCATCTGACAAACCAATCTCAATAGATAGTCAGTCAGTTCTGAAATCTGGATTGAGCTCAGCTACATGGTTTGGTCACTTGGCATGAACTTACTTTGAGCTTCTATTCGTCACATCCCTTTTTACATTAACTTTCTCTATGCACGTCTGATCTTTCACAAGTGAAATCTACACATATGTTTAATACTTACCTATTTTAGTAAGATTGACACAAACCCCAATTACTACTTCGTCAATCATACTGTAAGATAAATCGCATATAAATTGTCATATCCTGAGTCATCAGTAATATGCTGTTTCCTGCTCAATCTGCTTCCATATCCTTAACTGAAATTAGACAAACTGTTATATTATCCATTTCGCCTTTCGGAATTTGGGACAATAACTCTTTGGGAGATTGAGGCGTTAGTAATATAATTGTCCTTCTATATATATTAATTCAAAAGCACTTTTCTGCAACATGGCAATTAGAGAAAAAAGTTCTACTTTCTTGGTAGCTGTGTTAATGATCGCCAAAGTGTTCGCGGCTGTAACAAACAGTACTGTAAGCGAAGCTGTTAACTCATACAATAGAATGTATGATGCTGCTAGTCTTTGCAATGAAACAGTAGCCGTTAGCTTTTTCAAAGTTTATATCAATCTATATGGTTGCTTGTACTTAAGAGTTGGGAGCGGACGGAGATGAGGACTTACTGGGGGAGTTTGCAAACTGTATGGGTAGTCTGATATACGAAATTGGTTATACTGAGCAGTTCGGCCCTGTTTGTGAAGGCTTCATCGAAGGAGCATATTCATCGACTGGACCTATGCCACTAATCGATAATGGGGTATATCTAGGACCGAGTGGGAAACCTCTACCGGAAGGCATACTACCAATACACTGAGCTTCGTCTTATCTACAAGGAACCAAGTCTATTAAATAGAGATTTCTGTTCACTGTCGAAGACTGCTTTTGCGGTTTTGGAATTTGAAGTCTAGGCTAGCTTTTAATGTTGTCGGTCTTTGACTGCCTTTAGCTCTTGGCTAGAATATCCGATAGTAGTCGGTTCATCTCCAGTTTGAAATTCATTCTTGCATTCATTACTACTCCAAAAACATCATTGCCTAAGAGATCTTTCGAATAGCTCATCCACCAAAGGCGTCATGTTGTTGTTATATCTGACTAGCGTTGATATTACTCGATATCGCTCGTCATCTTTCCTACCTACAGCCTCATCTATAATTGCCTCGATCTGATTCAGTAGGGAACATCAGAAACTAGAGACTTTGTCTTGTTTGGTCCGTTGAAGCTTCTGGTTTGAAGCGCTGTAACGGTTCTGTCAGGACGATTTGTCTTCAAGCTATTCCGTTGCTTTAGCTGAAATCGAGGACAAATGTACTATTAAGAGCCAGGTAGAGAAGAGTATAAACGTGCTATCTGCATATACAATAATTTTCTTTGTTAGGAATATAAATTTCAATATACGATATATTGCAGATGATCCTGTCCGAATTCGGATCGACTTTGATGCAAGTAGCTCTGACGACTGTACAAACATGTTGAAAATAGTATGCCTGTAATAACTTGTAGGGATAACACCTGAATATCCTGCATCTCACTATCATGCCTACTATATACATTTATGAGATGGCGTTGCATTTTAACGTTCGCAATGTATAATATTATTTGAATTACAACAGACATTCCAACAGTCAGATTTTAACGGTTGCAGTAATGGTTTCTCTGCAGATATGGCTATGTACAACTGCATGTACTGTATTATATGAATCAGTATACAGTTCGATTGCAGGCCAAATAATCCAACTGCTCTACAAAGAGGCCGACTAGAGATTCAACAATAGCGTTAGCTCTTCTGCCATGCTGAAAAGTAATAGTGGTTTCAACGTGCACGGTAGAACCATTAAAAAAATATAAAGTCAGACATGCACTGTAGAATATAAAGCAGTAGAATGATCAAAGAACATTAATTGCATTTAGGAAGGCAAGATCAAAAGATAGATTTCTGAACAGGGAACTTAACTGAGTAGCCGTTCAGATTGGAAGAAGCCGATGCGGCGGGATCATGGTGGTTAAGAGAGTATATGGCCGGAGAAAAAGTCATGCTATCCTAACTGAGATATTTAAAACAAAGACTTATGCAAATAAATTAAAATATTTAAGAACAATTACTTTATTTATCATATCCCGACATCCACAATTGCTCGATGCCGTCTCCAAACATTGCCTTCTGAGCCGGACTTGCAAAGTCGACTTGACTACGGTAGAAAACATCATCGAGGGAGCATTCAGCACATTGTCCAAACAAGGTTCCGTCATCGATGAAACTGTCAAAAGCACGCATAATCGTAGACATCGGAGTGATTGTAGATTGCGATGCTAACTCTAGGAGCTTTGCCGGTGGAAGCTTGGTGACAACCAGTGCAGGCAGGACCGCGTTGACGGCGATGTTCTCCTGTTTGAGCAGTGGCGCGACGGAACGTGTGAAGCCGACCAGCTAATAAATATTGTCAGATTTTAGGCACCAGGCTTTAAATAGAAAGAATTCTCTCCCTCTCTGTAAATGTTTAAACATACGGCATGTTTGATCGAGCAATACTCAGGATTCGAAGGAAAGCTATAAACACCTGCACTGGAGCTAGTAAATACGAGTTTCCCTCCAGTCGGATTGTTCTTGCGAAAGTAATGCAACGCTAGTCGATACGAATACAATGCGCCGAATAGATCAACCTCATACGTTTTCAGGTTAAGTGGGTCTGGCACTTCTTTGCCGTCGAACCTTTCATAGACATCATCGCGGTCATCAATGCCTGCGTTGGCTGCAACAAAGTTAACGCTACCATACTTCTGTTCTGCAAACCGGAATAGCTCGACCTGCGACTTCCACGACGTCACGTCCGTTTCGCAAAATGAGACCTGCTGCTTGCTACCTATCGAGGCAGCTAGTTCATAGCCCGAAGATGAAATATCTGCCATGACGACGTTCCAAGAACGGGCTACAAGGTTTTTTGTCAGTGCGAGCCCGATTCCGGACGCTGCACCTGTGACTATGGCTGATGGCATGATGTTTTCTGAGAACACAGAGTACAGTGCCTGCTAATTCGTGAATTATCGCGCCATGCTTTTTTGTCTTTGTTGCAATATTTAAATAACCTGATCGCGCGGGAAATGTCCACTTACATTCGCTCTGTTCCTGTTATTTCCCCGCACCTCGATCTGTTACGTTCTGAGCCTCAGCATGGTGGGGTCGGCATCATCCCATCTTCTATCTTGACAATTCTTTCGCAAGTATTCAGAATTTAAGCTCAAAATGCACCGAATTTAGCACTAGAATTACTATTCTAAATCGACCGGAACCCCGTTGAAGTTGCGGAGTCAAAGCCTTGGAATGAATGCGTGAGACTGTCTAATAAGTCTGAAAACACTACCTTCCCGGTGTCTCCGCCAGATGCTACTACGCTTCCGCTTTCGGATCCGGCCCCGCCTACAACAGGTCCAACATAACTTTTTCCTTCAGCTATCGAGGGGGAAGATGCCGAAGTCAGCGCGATATCTCCCAAAGACCCTACTGAGTTCCGAAACGAGTCTTCGAATATTAATCGCGAATCTGTTAACAACCCGGATGCAAACATAGTCGGAAGCGTTTCAATAATTGCCGGAACTGCCGTCACTCCACTACTATTTCCGAAGGGTGTAGCTGTAGCTAACGCGGAGGGCAGTTGCTGGCGCATCTCTGAGATTCGAGATATTGGACCGGCCCCCCAACTAAGTGAACGCATTCGATACTTGCTATCATCGTCAAGACTCTTTTGAGTGTCCTTGTCTTGCGACTGGATACTATTAGCGCTGGAATTCTCACCATATTTACTAAGATACAGAGCAAACGAGTCTGGTTTCTCGTGGTTGGGCATTTCAGTTTCAGACGTATGCTGCTTCAGTAATGTTCCCGGTATTTGGTCTACACCAACTGTGATTTTAAGTTCTGGTGGTTCTCGAGGGACCTGCAGTGCGATCTCAGTTGTCCCTGTTGTGAGAGGCACCAATTGTTGCTGCTGTTTGTGCATCTCCTCCTGCCGCATGATAGTCTGGTTCCATAGCTCCTGCAGCGCTGACACATAGCGTTTGCACATATCACTCTGTTCTGCAAACCGTTTCTCGACCTCACACAACTGCCGAGCCTTTTTCAAGATCTCGGATCTTGCATGAGTATCTGGCCGATGTGCAAGATACACAAACATCACTGTCACCGCGCAGAACACAACATACGCCGTATACCAGAACGATCCAGTGAGCTGTGAAAAATCGCTGAAATCCGTTACCGACAATGCTGCGGCCAGGCATTTGTCTTGCTGCGCTTTCTGACGCTCGGATATCACTGCGTCATTGCCAGATAGCGCAATCCTAGTTGCTGCCTTGGTAGCATACACATGCGAGGAATGCATATATAAACTGGGACGATGTATCAGAATCAATGCATGAACATGAGCAAGATGCATGACACCAATCTGACGTGTGTATAACAGCTTGAGATCGCTTGACATAAGCCGACTACTAATTCTCAGAAAAGACGGTAGGGCAAGCTCCCATTGCTGTACTTCGGCTGAAAGCTCGTCAATGAGGATTTCTTGCTCAACAGACTGAGGTTTAGGCGCATTTTTCTCGCCGCCATATAAAGTCCGCAAAGCGCGTCGCATTATCCGAGATATTTTCGCGTGCGCAATTGACGAGTGCATTCTGCTGGGACCAGATGACGAATCGCCATAATCCATACTAGCAAGTGCGTCGGCTGCAGCCCGACTATTGGACCTCTCAACTTCTACAAGGAGTGCATATCTGGCTATAGCAGGCCAATCTGCTGTGATATCGTCTTCTGCCCAGGTTAAGGTTGTACCTAGCATGGTACACATGTATGTATCAAGCGTGTAGATGGCCCAGAACGAGCGTTTTCTTAGTTCTAGTTCGAGTCTATCGCGAGGGGGCTTGCGAGTTGACGAGTCGCGTCGGTTAAGATCAAGATTAGTGGCTATGTTTTTGACAATTGAAAGCATGTCCCAAGCAGCTTTTATACGGGAAGTTCCTAGTAAATAGAGAGTCATTAGGAATCGAGCCTGCAATTTCAATAGATGGTCTTCAGAATTTTTATCGAGCCGAAGTTCATGCTGAGAAACAAGAAAGCATTGCAAAGATCTATGCATTAGCATGTCTCGATTCGCTGCCGAGTTCGCCCGTTTACCAATGGGAAATTGGTAACTAATCGCAAATAGCGCGAACATGACAGCACTGATTCCACGATTGTTAAGAAGTCGCTGGCGAGCTTCAACGCGTTCGTTTTTCGAATGAACGGTCTGAGTCAACTCTTCACACGTTGCATCATCGTTGTTCTCTACCTCGGATTCGTCGTCGTTGTCATTACTATTATTGTTGCTATCGTCAAATAATTTAGTTGAGTCACCGTGAAATCCCATTTTTATCCATTCATAGATTAATGGCCGGTGGAGTATCCGGTAGGTCGAGCAAGCATTGTCAAAATACCACAAGGCAAGCTTAAAAGCGAGTTGTTTGGAAGGCATGCAAAGAAACTTCACGTCTATGTCTGGTATGCTGGACTCTGTGAACCAGAAGCTGCCATCCGATGGCGACAAGTCATTCACGCTATCGGCCAGCGTCTGCTTGTACTGCTCTGTCGATACGGGTTGGCTGGCCGACCCTGACGAATAGGCAGTTGAGTCTGGACTTGGAGAGTAAGCCGTAGCGAATGGAATAGGGTCCGTCTGGATGGCCACGGATTTGCGTGGTGCAACATAGGAACCTCGTGTGTACTTGCTGTTGTATGTGCAATCTGCGGAGAAGGTGTCAGCAAAGGATAGCGGCAACGAGTAGTGCAGAAGTGCATCTACTGGTGATTCGACGAAGCAGAAGAAGGGGAAGAATCTAATTACCTATATTGAGCCTTTGGCACCGGGCGCACGGTTGGGTACCTTCGCACCTGATTTTCCGTCTTGGAATGATTAGTCGATGTTGCGGATCGTGAAGGGCGGGGAGAAAAAATGAGAATCGGACACCTACAGTTTACAAGTATCGCACGCTCGTGTGCTGTTTTTCCTCGCGCGTTTCGCGCTTCTGCCGATATTCTGTGACTGGGAGTGACTTTTGGATTCTGGAGAGGATCTTGGCTCTGTATCTTCTTCTCTTGCTCGCACGGCAGGTACGGCCGGCGCGCCTGGCCCGGTTGCTGTAGTGGTAGACGAGGAATCGTCTGGAGAAGAAGCTGATTCGGGCGAGTCTGGCTGAGGCTGACTGCTGTGCTGTGGAGCATGTTGTTGCTGGTCGTCAGAGAGATTAGGAGCATCGATATCCATGATGGAAATGCTTGGTGCTGGAGCCGACGGCCGTCAGTTCATGTGCGCCTAAACGGAATTATAATAGCGAACGACTGAGACAGACACGAACTGAGATTTGCAAGCGTTGGATGGTGGGAGAGAGCTATTGATCGGTAACTGTGGTGATAGCAGGCGCATTGTTTTTTGGAGTGCTGTACGATGCTCTCAGTTAACAATGGGGTCAGTCTGCCTACGTTCTGGGCCAGGGCGTTCGTGTCTGGGGGAGGGGAGATGCGGGGGCGCCGGAACAGCTAAGCGTGTCTGCAGGACCGTGGGAATATGGGCGGCTTTGCTGGAGATGGGGGAATACGGCGAGGAAGAATATGGGGGACCCAGACAATCAGGGCAAATGCGGGGGAGACCAGAAACTGAGTGGGCCAGAACAGGCGCATGCGAGCCCAAACATCATTAAGGTTGATACAAATAATGCGGGGAACAGCGTGGGGACGGAAACAACCAGATTTCCGAAGAGCTGAGCAGTTGACTTGGGGAGTGACAACAGATGCTGTAATGGCCTTCTGTGTCATCGTCTGGATCATGTGTTCCACGTGATGATATAGGTGATGTCGTATCCGGTCTGCGCGGGGCCTTGGGCGGGGGGAAGAGGGGACATGGACACGGTTATTCCGGTCGGTGGATTAGTGCCGGCCGACATTGACGAAGAAACCGACTGGACTAGGATGATGTTTGAGAGAAAAATATTGGCACAATTTCTGTTTTTGACGGTCTACAATAGAAATCGTAAATTTTAACGGATTGTGAGCGTGCTATTTATCTCAAAGAGCTGGCAGCTGTTTCGCCAACTTCGGCAATAGGACAAATAACTAACTGTTCCTGCTCGTGGGATTGACTCCCAGCTATGGCCCCAGTTCTGGGACCCCGGACCCCACATAACTCGACGACTCATTGCAAAAGATCCGGCAGCCCTCTAGGAGCCTAATGCCCTTGTCTTTTACGCAGAATTACTGTATCGACTGATCATGCTGAATCAATATCAAAATACCCTGTCTGATGGATAATGGCTGTTCTACCCCTCGATACCGTTTCTGAGCAGATACTCTCTTCAGAATTTCTTATATATCAGCTCTGCTTGCTAGGTTGTCTTTGGACTGAATTATATCATATCATATCATATCATATCATATCATTTTGTATCATTTCATATCAGTCCTGCTTCCACCATCATAATCTGATTCCTTCTCACAATGCCTGTTACAGTAGCGAACCACTCAATCGACGAGCCACGTCCGCTCAAGGTTATCACTGTTGGCGCAGGTATCTCTGGAATTCTGGCTGGTATCCGTCTGCCTCAGCGTGTTAAAAATCTTGTACTTACGATCTATGACAAAAACCCTGAGTTCTCTGGAACCTGGTACGAAAATCGCTATCCTGGTGTTGCTTGCGGTATGTATTCATTCATTGTTCGATCCAACTCAGCCATTCTGATTCCGCAAACCTAGATATCCCAGCTCATTCATATCAGCTATCTTTCGAGCCAAACCCGCAATGGTCCCAGTTCTACGCGACCGGCGCAGAGCTATTCCGATATTGGAAAGGGATTGCACTCAAGTACGGTGTCGACAAGTATGCTAAGCTGAGCCATAAGGTTCTCGAGGCTCGTTATGATGAGGCCAAAAACATCTGGTCTGTCAAAGTGCAGAACTTGATTACCAATGAAATTTTCATCGATACTTGCGATATTTTCTACGTAGCCGTCGGTACTTTGAATGACTGGAAGTGGCCTGATATCAAAGGTTTGAAAGATTTCCGTGGACAATTGCTCCATTCTGCGGCCTGGGACGAGTCCTTTGATCCGACCGGAAAATCAGTTGCTGTGATTGGTGCTGGTTCGTCGGCGATTCAGATTGTTCCTGCGATTCAGCCCAAGGTCATGAATCTTGACAATTATGTTCGAGGAAAAACATGGATTTGCCCGCCAATTCTGCAGGAAGAAGTGGATAAGCATAACGCTGATGTCAATTTCGAGTTTACTACCGAAGAAATCAATCTTTTCATGACAGACAAAGATCATTTTCTGAAGTACCGTAAGGCGATTGAGGATGAAATTCAATCTGGCCATTCGAGTACATTCATAGGGAAAGATTCAGATACTGCGGCGCTCATCTTTGCTGCGTTGATGCAAAAGAAATTGGCCAAACGCCCAGAAATCTTTAAATCTTTGCTTCCTGATTTTCCTCCTATCTGCCGTCGATTGACTCCTGGACCTGGATATCTCAACGCTCTTGTTCAGGATAATGTAAATTTCATCACGACTGGAATTGATCATATTAGTGAGACTGGTATCGTTACCGTTGATGGACAACTGCGTGAGGCCGATGCGATTGTCTGCGCAACCGGCTTTAATACCACTTTCACTGGCCGATTCCCGATCTACGGCCGCAATGGTGTTTGTTTGAATGACCGTTGGCAAGGATATCCTGAGACATACATCTCTCTCGCCGTCGATGGATTTCCAAATATGTTCGTTGCGTTTGGCCCGAATGCGGCAGTTGGAACTGGCAGTCTGAGTATGATGCTGGAAAAAGTTTGCGACTACGTTTCTTTTGCGATTCAGAAGATCAGTAATGAGTATATCTCAGTTATGGAAGTAAAGTCGGATTCGGTTAAGAATTTTGTCGAGTTCTGCAAGCAATACTTCCAGAAGACAGTGTTTACGCAACCTTGCCAGTCGTGGTACAAAGGAGGGACCAAGGATGGACCTGTGATTGCATTATGGCCTGGATCTTCGCTTCATTCTATACATGTGTTCGATCATCCTCGTTGGGAGGACTACGATTACAAATATGTCAATGATAACCCTTTCGAATGGTTTGGCAATGGTTGGTCAAATATCGAGAAAGAAGAAGGAACAGATAGATCATACTATTTGAACCCGAACATCGTGGATTTTCCTCCTGTACCTGGAAAATCTATTTGAGTTTTTAATATCTACGCGTGCAATAGTAGATTTTGTTTTAAATGTTTTGTTATAATATCCAATCTAGATAAACGTACATTATTGTTTCTGATTATATAATTGGTTATGTAAATTGTAGCATATCTAGGTTGGGAGGTTTGCTAGATTCTGATATCTTGGTGACGAGCACATGAATACAGAAAATCCCGAGCTAGCGGCTTATCTGTCGGCTTCGTTCCTAGTAGATTAGTGTTTAGCTGATTTTCGGGGTGCGCCTGAAAGAAATTCCACGCAGGATTCGAGATGGCTTTAGAAGATGAAGACAGACTTGAGATAAGTTCGGTATCGTCGCTCTCATCGATATCCTCGGTCCCGTCTTCGCCAACACAGTCGCTTCGAGAACGGAGACTAAGTCGTCACGGTAGCGTGAACTCCATGCAGTCACTCGAGATTTCTTCTCCTAATAGTGGAATTATGGACCCATCAGTTCCAATGACAAACACCCTAGTCATCACAGGACTAGTGGGACCTTTCGACTTCCATCCTTATACGCTCACACGACTCTATGAAATTGTGGTCAACACCAATGCGGATGGGGAACTTCTGCATTGGGGTCCCCTTCCTTCTTTTGGAAGAATTGTGGTAGTTTTCAAAACCGTTTCGGCCGCATTAGCAGCGAGAATGACAGTCGATGGATTGAGTCTGAGGGGTTACTTGCCACCCATCGAGCTGCTCGACGAAGATTCGACATCCAATGCGATCACGATGAATGCGGAAGGATATGATTTCGCTTCTTCGGTACTAAAAGTATATTTTGGAGAGAGTACGCCGATTGAGCCTCTATTGCGTCGGCTAAGAGGCGATACTGAGATGTCTGAACTTGAACGAGCGCGAGATACAACACATTTGCAACTCCCTGATCCGGGCAAATTGTTTTTGATTTCTCCACCGCCTAGTCCACCTGTAGGTTGGAAATCAATTGAGGAGGACCCACCGAATAAGGACATTGGCGTGCCCGGAAATATACTGGCCGATGCATTGTCGAAGCTTACGACCAGTTCAGGTGAACAAAGTCAGAGATATAAGTCGGATGAGGGTCCGCCTCTACATATTAACACCGCAATCGATGTGCCCAAATCACCACTCACGATCTCCATGCCTTCTAGCAATATCGGCTCTGACTCGAACACGTCTGCTCAGTCCGCAGAATCTCGAATGGTCGTTTTACTTGAACCGAGTGAAAACTTCAGCATGCCGGGCATAGTCGTCAGTCCGACGACAGACTTAGAAGTTACTAGAGCAGCACAGGCTTTTCCTCGAACAGAAATGCCACCTGTGGATTAGCTATTGTATTATTATCATTTTTAGTATGGTTCTGCATTCAGGCGTTGGTATCAGCATGTATATGGTAGATTGGTAATGGAATTAGACAGAATTGTATTGTATTGTATGTAATAACGATTAAATTACAAATCCTTGTTTATGTTGGACCGATTTAAAGCCTCGAGTAAATCTGGTCGCCAGATCAAACTCTCTTTCGCCTGCGAATACGTGAGCCAATGTCGAGTCCTCCGATCGGACTCGGGCCAGATCTCTGCTTCGGACTCGATATCCATTTCAAAAAAATAATATTCCGCTTTTGGTGCGAAGCTGACAACTTGCTCAATAGCTTTTGGAGGACGGGAGTCCTCGATAACTCCAAGTGAACGTGTTAGTTTGCCTTCAACACCGGCCTCTTCCCAGGCTTCTCTGAGTGCAGCAGCCTCAGGCGTCGGCTCGTCAGTTTCGTAGCCACCTTTGGGCACAACAAGTTTGTCTTCCCGTCCGGTGGATGTGACTAGTAGAACTTTAGTGCGATCTTTGGAAAGGGCAATGACACCGGCAACTAATCGTGCACCGCTGGGTGAATATCCTAGACAGAGTAGTTAGAGAATGATCTGTTCTGATCAAAATCTGCGGGAGACCAACGCACGTTGATGTTCGCGACCCTCGCGGGCAGCCATGGGTCTACTTGTAGACATTTTTTCAATTAGCGGCCTATAACAATAATCTTCAATACAGAGGCCAGCTCCAAGTATTATAAAATTTTGCGGAAAATTTCATTTCTAATGCAACAATGTATGAATCATAAATTTAATGGGCTCGGCATGGCCACGTGAACTACGGCTTCCAAACCTCAGAATATTATATAAGGGGTTAATTCTTGACAATAAACCCTTGTATATTCAGTTTCACCTGATTGCCATTTCAGCCTATCATCGGACGTGCAATATTGGGACGCATATCCTTACTGAACTGATGCTTATGGTATAATTCACAGGATATTGCTGAATTATGCCTCAGACCACCGCCCGAAATGGTTTCCCGAGATTCTCGCAAGGAATAGACAACTTCCTGCTCGAATTTCTCATTACAGTCGTTCTTCTTCGCGCTATTTCTCTTTTATTTCCTTCTTTTTGTTTCGGCTGCCGAGTTATTCACAGCATTTTGTGTACTTCTGCAACTAAATAATGGCCCCTCAGAACCCTTTTGCCGACGACTCTCACGTCGCTGAGAGCACCGAAGATCTCGCAAAGACTATCGCCTCGTTCCCTCCCTATGTTCGCGCGCATCTTTCTGGCGCTGTGGAGCCTTATAAGTCGCGTAAGTGCTTTTTTTTTATAAGTCTGATTTTTAGCGTGACTTCGACTCGTTCAGCTTGCTAAGATCTGCCTCGATGATTATTGTGGGATCCGGTGCGCCCGCTGAGAAGTGTGGGGTGCTTGGGTTTTGGATTTTGTCGGTCCATCTCAATATGGCTGTCGAATCCAATTCCACTTTGAACTAATCTGCTCTTACTTATTTTGAACTTAATTCCCTCAAATGACTTGATTGCTAATATTTTCCTAGCTAAAAGCGCTGTCACCAACTACGACCCTCGGTATGTGCCGAAGATTTGGATCTTCCATCTTACGCAGGAAATTACGACTCCAGAAACAAGTTCTAACATTGCTTTCCAGGTTCCCCAATCAGAATCAGACTGCTCACTGCTGGTATGTTTATGCTGCTGATTAATAAAACTAAAATTCCAACTCGTATAGGCAATACTATGTCGATTACTTCAAGTGCATTAACTCAATGGGTGAGGGATACAAGCCTTGCAACCAGTTCAAGACCGGTTACCGTCTTTTGTGCCCCGATACCTGGGTTGAGAAATGGGATGAGCAGCGGGGTAAGTTTTGTGTTTGATCTTGGTTGTATTTTCGACTTTCTAACTAGATTTCCAGAGAACGGCATCTTCCCTGCTGATCTCAGCGCTTAATTAAACAAACTGATTGATTTCCTATTATCCAAATAAACCAATACATCATTGATGATCGATTTTTGGTTGATATTGTAATTTGTTCGTTTACTTAAAGTTAGCTAATATAGTTGTTGCATATTATTGGCACTGCGTCAATGTATTTAGTTGGCTACACATAAGGAGCTTTGACGTTTCGACTTTTGCCATTGATATTTTCAATTGTATTATCTAATGGTTGATCTTTTGTGCTAAGCTATTAGAAGTAATTTCTGAAGCTATTAAAATATCTAGACTAATTCTGTAGCTATATTGATTGGAGTATGTAGATCACTTGTTCTTGGTTTGTTGTGTTTACAGCCATTCAATTTCTTTTTGTTACGAACAGATGCCGAGATGTTGTTGAGTTTTTATTAGATATTTCGTTAAGATTGTCTACTTTGTGTTATCATTCGAGATGACGTGTAATTCATGATCAATATGTTCAGATCAATGTGTTTCCAATTGTCAGATCAGGAAATTCACCGAGAGACAGCATCATCACATGACCACAAAGTGACCACAGATCGTCTACTTGAATGGCTTTGACCTGTAATCGGAAATCTCCACGGTAGTAAGAATTATTTATGAAAGGCCTAAAAGAAGCAGCTCTGGGAAATGAATCAAGGAGGCATATTTAATTTCATAAAAAAGCCTAGTGATGGAACTGGAAAGTCGGCAGTGCAGACTCAATTGGTTAGTTTGTAGTTGTACCCAGATAAGTGAGGAGTTTGGACGTGGAGTCTAACGATCATGATCTAGAAATCAAGCACCGAGAAGCTGTCAAGCAGTGCCATCGACCGTCTGTACCCTGTCATATGACTTATTGGATTTTGTTGCTAACTAGAACTTAGAGGAGAATAAGAGACCTACAGTTAAAAAGTATTTTTTAAGAAGTCATTTTTAAATTCTTAATGAAATCCAATACTAACGTCTTACCTAGAGCTGCAACCCGTACGCCGAAGACTAAAATTGAAATTGGCAGCGATGAAAGTGAATTAGAAGTCTCTCCTCATTTCTCGAAGCCTGCTCCTCCAGTTTCAATGGCAAGACAAAAAAAGTCAAGAAAGCGCGTCTTAGACGAAGACAAAGATGAGACCGAAATTGTGATCGATGATGATGTAGAGATGGTCTCACAACCTGCAATCTCTAATTCACGGAAACGCAAATCCACTAATGATCGAGCTGGATTTGAATCTGCAAATAAAGCATTGAAAACTGGTGTCTCGAAATCTCAGCCTAAAGAAAATCTACCTCAAGCAACTACTACTAATACTAATACTACTAATACTACTGCCGCAGCGCCAAAGAAATTTAATTATCGAGAACACTTGGCCAAAACATCGTCTGTCGCGGATCCTAATGCTGCACCCCCTGAATTGCCTGAAGGTGAAGAGAACTGTCTGGCCGGACTGTCATTCGTATTTACCGGTCAGCTAAAGTCACTCATGCGTGGAGACGGTGTTGATTTGATACAACGATATGGCGGACGTGTAACTACAGCGCCGTCAAGAAAAACAGACTATGTTGTGCTGGGTGAAGATGCTGGACCGAAGAAAATCGAGACCATACGCAAATTGAGTTTGAAGACTCTCGATCAAGATGGCTTGTTTGATTTGATCCGTAGCCAACCGGCAAATGGGGGTTCGACTGAGGCAGGCCTTGCAGCAGCCAAGAAAGCTGCTGAAGAACAAAAGAAAATTGTCGAAATGGCAAAGACCCTAGGCGAACCCGAGACGAGAATAAAAGCAAAACCACAGCCAAATTCATCGAGGTCTAGCTCTGGCATTCAATCTGTTAGCACAGCCTCGTCGCAAAATAAACGACCTGCAAGTGAAGCTGTGGATCCTGGATCGTTATTGTGGACGGATAAATATGCACCTAGAAGTTTGAAGGAAGTCTGCGGAAATAAAACGCAAGTCAATCGCTTGCAAACGTGGTTATCGAACTGGGACAAGAACGCCAGTAGCGGGTTTAAAAAGCCAGGACCGGATGGAAGTGGTATTTTTCGGGCAGTCATGATTTCTGGACCTCCAGGAATTGGCAAAACTACCTCAGCTCATTTGGTGGCTGAGATCGCTGGATATGATGTCATCGAGACCAATGCGAGTGATATGAGAAGCAAGAATATAATTGCACAAACTTTTTCTGCAGTGTTGGATAACCAGTCTATAGTTGGATACATTAAACATCACGATGAGCCAGTGGTACAAGGGACAAAGAAGAAAATCGTGCTGATCATGGACGAGGTAGACGGAATGTCTGCCGGTGACAGAGGAGGTGTCGGACAGATGGTGTCTATCTGCAAGATCACACATATTCCAATCATTCTAATTTGCAATGACTTTGGGCTTCCTAAAATGAGACCCTTCGATAGGGTCACGTACGGATTACCGTTCCGACGGCCAGGGCCGGCCGAGATTCGAAGTCGTATCATGTCGATAGCTTATAAGGAGAATCTCAAGATCCAACCGCAGTCACTAGACCAACTGGTGACAAGCTCACGATCTGACATACGTCAAGTTATCAATCTACTGTCTACATTCAAGATTGGGGAAGCTGACATGTCGTTCGACGATAGTAAGAAGCTATCCAAGACTTGGGAGAAAAATGTCATTTTAAAGCCATTTGATATTGCAGGGAAGCTACTCGGAACAGAAATGTTTGGGCCCTCGAGTCGGGCAACTTTGAATGATAAGCTGGAGTTATATTTCAATGACCACGATTTTTCTCCGCTGATGATACAAGAAAACTATCTTCGCACACGACCGATGTTGGTGCGCAACGATCAGTGGAAGTCTTTGGACTTGATCGATAAAGCAGCGAGCTCGATTTCGGATGGCGATCTGTGTGACCGCATGATTCATGGGACATCCCAGCAACAGTGGTCATTGATGCCGTTACATGGTATATTGTCGACGATCCGTCCGGCATCTTTCGTGGCCGGTAGCGGTACGGAGCGGTACTTATTTACATCCTGGCTGGGCTCGAACTCTAAGCGGGGCAAGTTACTGCGGTATCTACAGGAGATCCAGAGTCATGCGCGATTACAGATTTCAGGTGATGTAACAGAATTGCGTGAGTCGTATTATCCGTCTATGTTTCAGAAGCTCTATGACCCCATCGCCAAAGCTGGAGCAGAAGGGATCGACCAAGTCATCAAGTTTATGGATAGTTACTACTTGACCCGCGAGGATTTTGACACTGTTCTCGAACTCGGTATTGGGCCTTTAGCAGGTAGCGAGCTTTGGAAGTCGATTCCGACAACTGTTAAGTCTGCATTCACTCGGAAATACAACTCTGTCGATCATCCGGTGCCGTTCATGAAGGCAAGCTTGGCGAGCGACCCGAAGAAGGTTAAAAAGGAGAAGCCGGATCTCGATGAAGCTATGGATGATGTTGTCGGTGACGATGATGACCAAGAACAAGGGCTGGATAATAATGACCAGGATCAGGATCAAGATGATCAAGATCTGTCGAAAGATAGATATATAAAGAAGCCAAAGGCTGTGAAGCCCGTCAAGTCAAAATCGCAGCCGACAAATAGGAAAAAGAAAAATTGAACGAGTGAATGTATTTTCGATTATGAAGAATTCAACATGGACTGAGGAATGTGTGAAAGATACTAGATAGATATGACCAAGTATAAACTAAATACAGAGATTATAATCTGTAAATCTACATAATTGTGCATAGAAAATAGAGTGTCATTTCCAATGCACTAATAAAAAAATATATACCCATAGCATTAAGAAAATAAATAAATAATAATCAATAATTCGTAGCCAGCACGCCGTCCTATACCAATTCCGATTCCCACCAACCAACCAACCAGCCCAAAGACCATTTCCCAATTCCCGTGTCACATTTCAAATTGCCTTATAGTTCACAGTTAGCATGCCCTGCCAGTTACTGGTACTTATTGAAAAGTCATAAATATTTCCCAAAAACGAATAAAAGAGTAAAAAGAGTAAGAAATAAAGCACCGTAATAGATACTAGGGTATCGAAACAAGAGGATTGAAATAATAACAATACTACCAGATCGTTGGACGCTATTTTGGAAACACAAAATTTATAATCTATTCCGTTGTTCGAGTCTCTACTTCAATCCATTCATGAAGTGTTCCAGAAGACGAAGTTCGCGAAATAGATCGTAATTCGGCATCGGTTTTGTTAATCTCCGACCCGGCCAACCTAGCAAATGTAGTCTCATTTAGGTCGCTAAAAGACCCAGGTAAAGGATTTCCAAGATCCCCAGGCACCGTATTATTCGAGGGCTCTTCAGCAGAAGCGGTCTGAGTCTGAATAACTCCTAGCCAATCCAAAAACTTTCCAGCTAGTCCTGCTTTCGTGTCAGCCTGTATTGGCATCCCTGCTGCAGATGCGGCGGCAGAAATCGCAGTTCCAATCACAAGGACTACCACTGATCTGATTGAGTATGTCGAAACGACAGAAACTTCCTGCTCCGAAGCTTCACACTCCCGGGATAGGCTGGGTGCCCTGAAATTTTTCAGTCTCTCGAAATATGCGGCATATAACACCTTTTCATTCTTCAATTCAGTTGTGCCGTTATCCTAAATAAATGTTAAATTAATACATATCTACTCAATGCTCTGCGGGCAGTTTCGCTTGAGGACCGGACTTCAATACCACGGGTTAGGTCTGGAGATGAGGCAAGCCTAGCAGTTGCAGTCGATTGTAGTACACGCAATAACTGCTACTGCAGAACGACCCGCAGACGAATGAAATGCCATACCTTTAATGTATTCTGGGAAGAAGTGCTCTGAGAAGATATATTCGAAGAACTTGGATCTGCAGCAGCCGACCCGAACAAAAACGCTAGTAGAGCATCCTTGAGAGTGTATATCGATGTGTCCCAATATTGGAGTCCAAGTTCTTTAGCTCTATTTCGACCAGAAGTAGTGATGGAGCTGAAACAATGGTCCATATAAAGCATACTGGGGTACAGATAATCGTAGTAAATAATGTTCCCGTTCTATGAGTTATGTCAATTGCTTTGGTCAGCGATCGACGGCGTAAGGGCTGCACTTACATCACAGTCATTGACTAGAAGCGAAGCGAAGAATAGAAATCTAGCAAGACCATAGAATGGAAGCCTAAAGGAGTCAATACTATACGCTAAAAGTAATATAACAGTAGACGCAAATATATACCAAGAGATCAGAAAGCCGAAAGCGGATTCTGCGGTAGTAACGACACTTGTCACGATCCAAAACACCATCCAGGATTGCAGCGCATTCAGATCCCGATCTCGAATAGCCTTGGAGGATGAATAGACCGGATAGTAGACAGTAACGATCGATCTAGATTGCGGCAATTAGACCCGAACCAGAATCGCAGTCTGCAGATCCGGCTTACAGAACCGTCCTGCTGGTGATACTTACGTAGCTAAGCTAATGATGCCAAACATGATTACAAGGTTTCACGAAAGGAAGATTTCCGATTCAAAAATTCCGCAAATCGACGTAAAAGACTATAAATCACGCAGTCTTGATACGCAGCAAACAAATGCTGACGAAAACACCCTGTAAACTGGCTTGAACTGTGTTGCTCCTGGTGAACCAAGATATCCGAGTGGTAGATGGGCCCAAACCAGATGACTGCAACACATGTACCTGGTCAAATATCCCAACTGGCGGCATATCTCTTCTGTGCAATTGCGTTTACGGCATAATCTCGTTTCATACTTTACAATTAAGTCACATGACTTCTTTAGTGGACGACAGTTAGAAACTACAACGGGAAAACCCACTGACAAGAGCAGTAAGCAATGACTAAGAGATTTCCAAAACTGGGGAAAGAGAAGAGACTAAACGGAGAGAGCGGTGAAGTAGTCAAACTAACGAAATATTTAGGGAAGACAAATCAAAAGGTCAATGGCAAGGAAAGGGAGAACGTAGAATGGGACATACAAAGCTGAACTTTATTGAAAAGAGAGGTTAACAGAATCCAAGTATATTTAGAGGAGATAGGTGGGTATACGTAATAGCGTCCCGAAAGTCTATATCTGAAATGGCAGGAAAGTTATACAAAAGCTTATGACAATTTGTAAGGATATTCCCAAGTGACATCTTTGCGTTTCCAAAGTTTCCGTTTACGCTTGCTTGGAATATGTTCGACAAACTGTTCGTCGCAGTATTTCTTTTTGAACATTCGAATGAAAGAGGGATCCCATAGTTCGGAAGCAACACCAAGATCTTTGCAGCACCGCATTAGAGCATTACTCTTGCAGCCTTCTGTAGCGGTAGGAATGTTTTCAACGTCGAAATATGTCTGTTCACCGCGAGCGACACTGACCAGTCTGAACAAGGTTAGATGTTCCACTGATAAATAAATATGAAAGAAAAAATATACCTTCCCTGGCAAATAAGGCCGTATTCACGGGACACGGTTTTCGGGCTGATGATTGTTTCGCTTCGAGGTGCCAGACCCCAGCCGCCAGGCCCAAAAGCCTTGTTCATGATTCTGCGGTACTTGATTTCGGGTAGATATAGAATTCCATCTAACAGTTTAACAACATTCCATGAAAGTGAAGAGGGATGAGCATACCAGGCTTGATTTCCACGTCCTGCGAGTCCAGATCTTTCATCAGAATGTCTGCAATCTCGGGAGAAAATGCTGCATCTCCGAATCCCTGAAAAGATTTTGTCCAGTCCGTTGCGCTGTCAGGAGTTATAGGGGCATCGTTCAAGGACTTACTCAGATCAGTCACTGGAACTAAAGGTTTTGACTTGGCAGCAGGAGTTGATGCGACCGGCTCCTTCACATCCTTTGGAGAAAGTGGGGTCGCCGGATACTGGCCCGGAGAAGATGAGGTAGATTGGGTGCCAAACTGGGCTGCAAGTGCGTCCATATCAAGATAACTTAGCCTCGATGTAATGAAAGATCTGGACGACTGAGGCCGTAGACTTCCAGTTCTGCCTAACATGTGCTGTAACAGACTGCGAATCATGGCAAACTGTACACAAAATTTCAGTCGTTTGGCACTCGACTGGCGTAGATTTTGATAATAATTATAGGTTCGCCAATATATATATATATGTATTTATGAGTGAGTGTATATGTACAAGAAATAATGAGTCAAGGCTGGATTTACTAGATATAGAGGATTCGACATAAAGGTCCGCGGACAGGACGAGGGTTTAGTTTAGGGCCGTAGCGAAGTACGTTCATTGTTGTTCTTGCGATCCCAACAGTACTTGAGGTTGTGCAACTAATTTGGATGGAAAGAAAAGGCTGTCAGAAAGGACTGTAGAAGGCGTAAAGTACACTCTGTCATCCAGGCCGTTTGCGAAATAGAAGCATCAAAATCTGCCAACGGAAAGAAATTAGAGCAGTTCTTACCTCGGTCACGCATTTTCGCCAATCTCGCCCATTATCGGCGTAGCAATCCGTTAATTTCATATTCTCAGCTGCTTAGAATTAATACTGTGAAAGACTATTCCGCGCCTTCATACCAGGGGAAGATAGCCTTACCTGCGCAGCCTGTGTCCTCTATTCGCTTATCCCTTCAATTCCAGTATTAATGATGTCTTATGTGATCTGTAGATCCATCCCTCTTACCACTCATCAGGCTCATCCTCAGACTCGTCTTCAGTTTTGTCCTTGGATTCCTTGTCCGATATTTTAACGACTGGGTCTGGGTCTGGGTTGCTCATTCTTGAAATGTTCGTCAACTAATCCGTCGTTTAGTAGGTCGACTGATTGTCAGGAAGACTTTGTAGCAGCCGCAGAAACACTGCTGATTACATAACTTTAATTATATTCATGACGCGCCATTACAACCGAAAACCCAAAATATGCTGACATAATAACACAAAACAACACAAAATACGAGTTGGAAACATAATTGTAACCACAAATACACATTCTCAGATGTAATTCTTCTCAGATCAATACCAGCATAGACAATATTGAGGCCAATATTGAGCACATGACAGTGCCCGACAGGATATTCTTTTGGAACAGCGAGAATGCACCTGAGCAGGTTGGACATTCGAATTCTGGAAGTATTAGTACGTATTCAAGCATACACGGAACTTGCTGCTCACCAGTTAGATTAGTATATTCTTGTGCAGCATAAACACCAAAATAATAAGAATTAAAAGGTTGTAAATATCCTGCCTCAGCAGTATCATCCACACTGCCTGACGAATTATATATATATAGTGTATACATTGCCCTACCGCGAAAGTTAATCCCAAATTCGTCATATCAATTTCATCAAGCATTGCACTCACGTCAGCAGTGGCCGACTTGCCGTAGCCTCGTATTTACTAGTATTCCACACGACTGTTGTATCTTTAATCGAGAGATTCATCGCAATCGGATATGCGTACTCGTTCGAGCTGCAATAGGCTTCCACGTTGACTTTCGACGGTGATATCGTCAAACTGGTATAATTCCACTGAAATGTCGCCGCATCACCTATTTTGATATATGTCGTGCTGTCGGTCGTTGCGGGTGTGATCAATGACACACCCCCAGCTGCTGCTGCAGGATCAATTGAAATTGATGAGGAGGAGGAAGACGAGGTCTTAGAGGCTGTTGTCGTCGTCGATGTATGCTTCCTTGAAGAAGTTGTAGTTTCTTTGTTTGCCCGCTTCATTCCCAAAACTAGTCCTGTCAATATTTATTTCCTTCCAAAACGTTTTCAATTTCTCTTACAATCCCGTTTAACGAGCTCAACAGCATACTCAAATCCAGTTACACCTCCGGCAGATACTGTCATGGAAAACATGACAACTGTACATAACAGCACAAACGTAACTCTCATTTTCGATCCGGCGACGACAGATCTAGTATATATCGTCCAAACGATTTAAAATTCTCGATCAGCGTATTTGTATGGTATCTCACGCACAACTTCTACAGAAATAGATTCAGGCAAGAATAGCAAGCGGCTAAAACAGAAAACTATAAACAAATCAGTTACAGAAAGGGTTTAGCTCGCAGATTCATGTCTAAACTTTAAACGTACATAGAATCATATAAATATAGTTTTACTTTAAAACTTTAATCCCCTCCCTCTAAACAGTCTACAAGCAGATGTCTTAAATCAGCCATGCACTTTTTTATAATATCTTAGTACAATTAAATCGGCAAAACCATACTCTAAGCATCGTGGACTCGCACAGGCGCCTCTTCTTTGGCTGCCTCGACTGCCTCGTCGTGCTCCTGCCTCTCGGACTTCTGTTCGGGCTTCATCGCAGGGAACAGCAGAACTTCCTTGATGGTATTCGAATTGGTCAAAAACATTGTCAGGCGATCTATGCCGGCTCCCCAACCTCCTGTAGGAGGTAGTCCGTACTCTAGCGCAGTGCAAAAAGTCTCATCGATCAATTGAGCCTCGTCGTCTCCCTGGTCTTTCTGACGGGCTTGCTCTTCGAATCGAGCACGCTGATCAAAGGGATCGTTCAATTCAGTATAAGCATTGCAAAGTTCTTTGGTAGCAACAAAAACCTCAAAACGCTCGCAGATTCCGGGAACAGAACGATGGTACTTTGCAAGCGGTGACATCATTTGCGGATGACCGGTGATAAAGGATGGACTGATACATGTATCCTCGAGATAATCACCAACCAACTTGTCTAGCATTCGCGGGTTGGTAAGAGGCGGTGGACAAACAATATTGTGCTTGTCCAGAATAGCCTTCAAAAATTCACCAGTCTCTGCCGTGTGCAATTGATCTCCCGGCGGAAACTTGCATCCAAGTTTCTCCTCGAGCGTCGTAATCATATCCATTCGCTTCCAAGGTCTGCTAAAGTCGAGAATCAATGTTTCGCCCTCGGGCCCATTAGGCTGGTAAGGAACTTTGTAGTCTCCAGTGATCTCTTTGACCATCTCTGAAAATAGTAATTCAGTTGTATCCATAAGATCATGATAGTCAGCATAGGCCTCGTAAAACTCGCAGGTTGTAAACTCAGGATTGTGCGTCATGTCGATGCCTTCATTACGGAACTGGCGACCAATTTCGTACACACGCTCGATCCCGCCTACAACAAGCATCTTGAGGTAAAGCTCGGGAGCAACGCGCATAAAAAGATCCATGTCGAGATCATTATGGTGAGTAATAAAGGGCTTGGCGGTAGCACCACCGGCTATCATGTTCATCATCGGTGTCTCGACTTCGACAAATCCTCGGCTATCAAAGAAACGACGCATATACGAGATGATTTTAGATCGGACTATGAATTTGTCTCGAGTTGAATTGTTCATCATCAAATCAAGATATCGCTGGCGATAGCGGTTTTCTTGGTCCTTGAATCCATAGCGAGCAGTAGGTAGCATATGTAGAGAAGGTGACAACAAAAAAACCTCGCGTGCAAACAGGGACACAGTTCCCTCTCCACCACGCTGGGGTTGAGTTCGACCAGGATATCCCTTAACACCGATGATATCACCTCTACTGAGATGCTCGTGCATGGCAGCAAAATCGCCCGTGGCATCCTGGGCCTGGCAAACAACCTGGATCGATTCACCCTCCGCATGGAGATCGTAGAATTTCAACTTGGCGCCAGACTCACGCTTGACATGAATCCGACCAGCAATCGACAAGGTGACCTCTGGATGTGTCTCGCCGCGAGGAAGATCAGCGTACCTGGAGATAAACTCGTGGAACTTGGTTGTGACATGAAACTTGTGAGGATATGGATCCGGATTATGACTCTTACGTAGAGCTTCGATTTCGCGAGATCGAATTTTGAAGTATTGCTGCATCAGTTAGAATAAATCCTGAAATAGAAAAATTTGATCTTACATTAGGAGTCAATTCCTCGTCCTGCTTTTTGCCGGTCGACAGTTTAGCCGGATTCGCAGCAGCTTTTTCCTTCTACTCATATTAGCATTCATTTCACTCTCCCTCGACTTCTAAAACCTCCAATTCATTCAAAGTAATTAATGAATTCGCACCTTCTTAGCTTCTTGCGCACGCTGCTTCTCTCTTCTCTTGAGCTCGGTCTTAGACACCTGCTCACCGGTAACCGAGTCTAGATATGTCTTTTGGAGTTGCTCGGCTGCGGCCTCGACAATATTTTCAGCTTCTGACATTTGTTTAGACAATAGCTAAATTTCAATGTAAAATATTGATAGGATATAAATTCATCTAAAAATGAAAAAATATGTAGCCTCAACCTAGTACTTAGTAGTTTGTGCTTCGCGTATATATGAAAAAATTCAAAAAAATTTATCTGTGATTAAACTGCACAGTTATACCTATTGGCCGCACAGGCGAACTCTGACTCTTATTCGACTATTTCCTCCCTATACAAGATTCAAATTCATTCTCGTGATTATGTTATCATTGTTTCTAATCCCAGTCTAAACAAACAAATCATAGTATACACGCATCATAATATCATCAGACGAATAACATAAAAAGAGAACAGATACACAAATACAGCCGAATACATAACAAGTCAAAACTTCCTGCCAGCAAATCAAACACATAAATCAAATACAAATTATTATAACAGCTTGTATACAACAATATAGCAAGAAAAAAACAACACCTTCATCCAGCTTTGCTTTGAAAGCAAGCGAAATTCGTCGACTCATTTCAAATCTCATATACTGCCTCCCACTTACACACAACCACAACTCTACTTTCACATATCATACATGAGAGGGAAATAACTTCATGATTCCATTTGTAATCTATTAGCTTCCTTCTGTTTTCGGTCCTTAATTTTTGCCGCTCGCGCGGCCTTCACCAACGGGGCCAACGTCGATAAATTTTCAGCCATAGATAAAAACGGATGAGTCAATAATTCTTGTGCTGATGCTCGCCGGTTGGGATCCACTTGAAGTGCCCACCCTAGAAACGATTTGAAAGTACTCGATAGAGCATTCGGATCTTTAAGGTCTGGTGTACCATTCGTACTGATCAGGTATAACGCTCGAATAGGTGCCTCCGTGAGATACGGTGGCTCGCCTTCAACCATCTCTATAGCCATGATACCTAAACTCCAGATATCCACTTTTGGTCCATATTCCTTCCGTGCGACAACCTCTGGCGCCATCCAATACGGGGTTCCTACCATAGTAGTTCGTTTCATGCTGGGATCATTCAGTTGCGCACAAAATCCAAAATCAGCTAGTAATATTAGATTCTCTGGGTTCACAAATTGATATGAAAATAGAAACTTACTCAATTTAACATCACCATTCAACGATAGTAATATATTGTCTGACTTGATATCCCGATGGATCACGCCTTTGCTATGGAGATGTAATAGTCCATACAATGTTTCTCGACATACCGCAGCAATTTGCCCTTCCGTCATGAGATTGTACGTAACCACGTCGGTCAAATTTCCACCCTCCATGTACTCCATAACCACCCACAAATCGCCATTGACCAAAAAACTGTCGATGAAATTCACAATATTCTTATGTTTGCTTTCTTTCATAACAAGAATCTCGTTAATAATCAGCTCTTGCTTCGGTTGAAGTTCCAGTTTCATCTGTTTGATCGCAACGCTTATATTAGTTCCAACCTCGTATGCAGTATACACATCGCCCGAGGCGCCCTGGCCAACCAATCTAAAATTCTTGTACAATTTTTTGGGGTCATCGGGTGAACATATCGACTTTAATTTAGCGATCAAACGTGCGTCACGATTGCGTTTCTGCTCTCGTTTACTAGGTGAAATAACTTGTCGCTCCATGCCCGCACGGGCTTGACCATCTGCAGTTGGACCAGCAATGTTCTGATCCCCCTTTCGAGGCGATACAAGCGGCCTATTAGCTTGCCGGCTGGGAGAGTCGTTCAGTAAAGCACCCTGTAACACCTCCGGTGACAGTTGCCCTTTGGATTTGTTGCTTGTTCTCTGATCAGTCGATATTTTCTCATCAATAGACATGTTTTGAGTCTTGTCTGTCAGATCGAAATCAGGAGACGGAGCTAAATCAATAGGAGTACTCGGTGTCGATTGAACAGGATTCACTGGCTCGGATGGTAATTCTTTGTTTCGATATTTCTGCCATAAAATCTCTTTCTCGCGCTGAACTGCAGCTTGTAAATTCTGCGATGTCTGTCTAAATATATTTGGCTGAACGAAGTTTGATGATCGAGTCGATGGTGATGGCGAACTCGTCAATTGGTCGTAAGATTTCGTCCCAGCAGGTGGCGTTGACGGTGTATTTGATCCAGAGAATGTCTGGCCCGGTGATAGCGGAGCGTTTGAAGGAGAGCCTGTTTGCCTTCCTGGGGGTTTCGGGGCCGTCCGGGCCGGCACTATACTTGGATTTCGAGACGGAGGAGCTGGTGCGGGACGAGGGTTTTCGAAACTACCTTCTATATTTCGAGGAAAATGTGGACTTCTCGGGGATTGGACAGCCAAGGGTGATTCGCCTGGATCTTGCGGACGGGCGTGCTCGAATTTGTGCCAGACATCATCGTTTCGCTGTGAAGTAACATCCGAGTAAAAGGCAACAATATCAAGTACCTCTTTCGGATGGCTTTCTTGTTCTGCCTTTGATATTCCACTATCGGCAAGCAATTGCTGCCATTCAGGTGGTAGACCCTAAGATCGGTTAGAACGGTCCTCGCGATGAAGAGTAGAACAACTTACAGTGAATTCTCTCGTTTCGACATCGTAACCGACATGTGTCAGATGCTGAGTGTTGTAGGGATCTGAGATGGCCAACGATTTCTCTGATTTCGGCGTAGTTCCACCGCCCTTTATGCTACTAACAAAGCTGGTGAGCATTAGCTTCATCGATTTGCTGCTCCCGCTTCCAACCCTGCTGCTTCGTGAGCTACTGGTGGATTCATGACGTTTGCCTACTGTTCCCGGAGTTGTAGGCTGACTTGAAGGGTATTTTGGAGTTTTAGCTCCGATTGATTCGAGTTGGGCTGTTGAAGGCATCGGCGGAGTCGAGACTTCACCTGAAGGATCGCTATCGATGAGCGGCGACGATATTGAACGTGTGAGCGAAGCCGAGCTAGACGACGCTGTGGCTGAGCCAAGTGAGTGAGTTGCACTTCCAGGAGCACTTGGAACAGTGGTATTTGGTGACGACATCGACATATGTGGAGACGACGAAGCTGTAATAGTAGTATTGGTGGTGGTAGCGGTGTCTATCGCAGGCGGCGGCTGGGCGGCGTTGGCAGTTTGTCTGCGACTGCGGACGGCAGAGGCAGCTTTAGATATAGACGGAGCGGACGGATGACGCTTAAACTTAGACAAAAGATCTCGCGAAGAGCCGTGAACTTGAACGGAGCTGTGGCTTGGAGTAGCAGGTGAGCGCTCAGTAAGCTCCATCTGGAGAGGAGGATGGAGGGGGGGGAGAGGACAGAGAGGAACCGGACGATAGTGCGGACGCAGCAAACAGTACAGACTGGAAACACGCAGTACGGATCAAGACAATCGAACAGCACTTTCCAAGACAAAACGCAAGCGAAATCGTCTGAAATTTGTCGTCAAAAATTTGCACACAATGAGCTAAACAGAAATATCGACTTCAATAGGGGCGGTTGTCTGGTCGCTGAAGAACGGGGAGGACCAGGCTTTTTTTCAGTTCACTCTAACACACTATTTCTTATATTCGTTTCTCGAGCTCAGTATAAGCCCTTAGACTATAAGTCGTGTCTTTAGTAATTGCTTCTCTCTCAGTATCAGTAGTTTCACTGCTGGTTCTTTCAATATCCGCACAGTCGAGTTAAATTCAACGGAAATCCGAGCCTAATCCTTCCTCAATAACGTATGTCGAGAAGGCCTTTAAGGCGGAGGCCCGGGATTCACAACAAAACGTTTTGGAGTCTCCCGCGCCGCAACCTCGAACTACCACGTGATATTTAACCTTTGTGCACGTGAATTAAGTCATGTGATATATTCGAAGGGAGTGGGGGAACGGCAGAAGAATAGTAGAAAGGATGGTGAATTTCGAGAAAATCTCTACCGATGGTGGTCAGAGATGGCTGGTGAAAAGAAATTTTCCTTATTCAAATTGAGACAAAATTTATCTCGATTTTTACTTGAATCGTGCTCAAAATGAGAGAAACCAGCTGCGGTGCGGGCGTTCTTGCTTTCATCATGGCGATGGTTCTGCTGTCGTTGGTAGTTCAGCCAGTAGTCTTTGGGCTGGAAGGTCCACATAATCCATATCGTGAAACCCTGGACGTTGTGCCGCTCCCTAGAAACTTGGTTTTAACGACATTTGCTTTTGATCTAATGTCTGGGAGTGTTGAATCGTCGGATATAGAACCTAATCCGGACGTGCTGGCAAACTTGACGCGTTATGGTTTGTTTCCTCGCACTGTTGGTCAGATCATGGCGTCAACAAAGACCCGAGAATTCCATCTACGTTTTGTCCAAGGGCGCTGGGATTCAGAAGAATGGGGCGCTTTGCCATACAATGGTCAGTATGCGGGAGGGACTGGACTTGAGATTTGGGCTTGGATCAACGGAGGTAGCGATTCGGATCAGTACGTGCATCTATATTTACAATTTTGACTTGATTTAAATCTAATTAGTTCTAGATTATGGTACGAACTAGTAAATGCCCTTTCAGGCCTATTTTGTGCTTCGCTGAACTTTATCGACTCGACCAGAACTACTGAAAATCCAATCTCTTTCAAACCGCACTCGCACTCAGTTGACTTATCTTCGTTGCGCCTATTTCACGGCGCATTGCCACAAGAAACGGTCTGCACTGAGAATCTGACGCCTTTTATGAAACTACTACCGTGTAAAGGTCGTACAGGCCTTTCGTCATTGCTGGATGGACATCGAGTGTTTGACTCGAGATGGCAGTCAATGTCATTGGATGTTGTTCCTGAATGCGACCAAGCGGGCTGTTCCCTTCGCATGTCGCAAAAAGTAGATGTCGTATTAGATACTCTACGAGCACTGAATCGTCAAGGTAAAGTAGAATTTATTTGTAATTTTAGCAGAGACTAACAATGCAAGTCAACAATTATGTTCCAGTCCCGGTACCCAAAGAAGAGCTCTTGTGTGATATGTCTAAGCCGTACCACTCTGACACGACTTGTTTTCCATGGCCCATGATCCAGAACTTGAAATGGAAAATTTCAGACTTGTTTGGTAAAGCTGTTCAGGGAAAATGCATGCTTGGACAAACACAAAAACCCGAACTCACTGAAGAAGACTACAACGTTCGGCTTAATCTGACAAAAGCTTGGAGTATCAGTCGAACAGGGGGGCATGTGATTTCTTCTTTTGCCGAACAGGCAACTGTAGCGATTCAGGGTGTGTATTTTGGTTTCCAATTATTTATACCACGTCTTGAGAGAAATTCTAACGATCTCAGACCACGAGGAACTGGATCTTTCGTTTGACACGCAAAATGCATCGTTTGTGCCACCAATACAAAGCCCTCCAATATATGTACAACGGTCGATGACTGGCCGGGGCCAACAAAATGGTGGCATGCGGACATCGTTTCGAAATCCAAGTCTGGCTTCAGTTACATTCATTTACTTTGAGTCGTTGCCGTGGTACATGAAGCCATATCTATCTACTTTGAAGTTCGTCGTCGACGGTATCGAGACAGATAGCGTTCTCAAAGAGATCAACTACCGGCCCTTCTTGGAACGTGTTCGAGGAACATCGATTGAGTTAACACTACAAGTCCCCCCAAATACAACAGTTTCTCTGAGTTATGATTTTGACAAAACATTAATCTACTTGGCTGAATACCCTCCCGATGCCAACCGTGGCTTCGATGTTCCGCCTGGAATTCTGACAATACTCGACAAAGATAATTCGGACATCTACACTTTGCGCACATCGAGTCTTTTGCTTTCCTTGCCAACGCCAGATTTTAGTATGCCTTATAATGTTATCATTCTCACTTCCACCGTGATGGCTCTTGCATTTGGAACTGTGTTCAATATTCTTATCCGGAGATTTGTGTACGATAGTGCGCTTGAGGCTGAGATCCTATTGCGACCGTCGCTGAAGGAACGACTTTCCGCAAGGTTCTTAAGACGAAAATCTCCTTCATCTCGGAATTCAGAAGAGGCCAAGAAATATCAAAGCTAGCAGAAAAATCTAAAAATTCATTAAGTATATATTAGAGCAATTATTGTCATCGTCTACATCCATCTTATCAAAACACTAAATATGATATACAACATCTCTCAGACACATCCCCTAAAAATACATAACCAAAATAAAAAGTATTAGTAGATTATTGATGTTCTGATATACTATCTTGATATCGCTGGACGACAGAAATCAAGTACATCGGATCAGACAACAGCGCTGGGTTAGCAGCTACATCAGATGACTGACGAAGAATATTTTGCAAGACCGCGACTTCATTCGACGATAGTCCGAGTGCTTTGACGGCTAATTCAATAGCGTCTGCAGATGGAGACGCGGTCGAAATTGCAGTTTTTGGGATATCAAATGTCGATCCAGATGAGGTAGGTAAGGCGGCCGGGGGCAAAGTTGTTGGCGGTAAAGAAGGATCATATTCGTCTTCCTGATGCGAACTGAGTTGCTGACCATCGGAAATATCCTTATGGGCTTGTAAAGATACTTTGTTGACTACGTAGACACCGACCAGTAACTGGTTAGCAATTCTGCGAGGAACGCTAACGGAGCCCATAAAATTCATGAAATCGGGGCGTGCATCAGCGGGCAACAGCGGAACAAGATACGCGTCTTTCACGAACGGCAGCTTGTTCCGTAACACCCCATACCGCTCGCGACTCCGGAAATAGTCGAAAAGCTTAATATATTCGGCTTGTTGGTCTTTGTCTGTGATATCTTCAATAGAAAATGTCACTGCAACTAGATCTTTGGTCGATGCAACATCCACAAGATAGCTATTCGCCCGCGACATTGCGATCCGGCCTTCAACAGCAATCGTCGGTGGAATTATATTCTGCCACTTACGGATATTTCCATCAACCAGAGGTCCGCCAACTTGGACCGCCTGCGCAGAAAACTGACCAACTTGATACATATCCAACGACCCTCGCCATATTACCGGATCTGACTCTGTCAACATTGGTGAGTAATCATTGTCGTCTAACATCACTTGGCCATTGCTGTCTCCTGCAGAATAATCATCGTCATTTGAAATTAGTCGCGCGATATCGTCGTCGACTATTTGAGGCTTCATACCTCTTAACGACGGCGAAAGTGCGGCAGGAAGCTCGGCCACAGAGTTTTCGCGTTCCAAATCATTAGTCTGCAAGCCTTCCGCTTTGCTCGCATCAGGATCAGACGCTTCATTCGAATGATACGGAGAATAACCGTCCATTTCGAAATTAGGCGACAGATCACGCTGAAATCCCAAAGCAGGTCCTGCAGGGCTAACAGATCGGTTTTCAATAATATTGACCGGAATTTCTTTCCGCTCTATATTCTCATTAATATCTCTTTCAGGACGGTCACTTTCATTTGTTTCGCTATAGTTTGTAGGATGTAGTGGATCGACATCTCCTACGAATTCTTCACCTTTATGAGTTCTTCGTATTCTTGGTGCCTCGACTACCTGTAAGGTTGACTGAGTGATACTTTCTGCTCGAACGGCCTCTGCGAGTTTTTGCAACTCAGGATTCATGAGCTCTTCCGGAGACATGCGAACTATTTGATCGGCGTCTAGTTCTTTGGTAACTATCCGATGCCTGAGGTCTTCGTTCTTTTTATCTTTTAGGTTGAACGAAATCGTTCTAAATTTGTCGCGATACTTGTGACCAACATCCACATCTGTCTTACTTGCAAACTGGGTATATAGGGCATACTCAAGTTGTAATGTCAACGACTCAGCAAACTCTTCAGCGGACATCTTTTCTGGCAGTTGAAGAGACTCATTTGATAAACTCGTACTTACAGCAGAAAATAAAATTTTATTTAATGCTGTCGCTACCGACGACCGAACTTTGTCAGACAGATCTGCGATGTGGGCTGTGATTGGAATCGCAAGACCGCTAGTAGTCGATATACTAGATACTCTCTTTGGAACCGGCTTTGGAGCCTTAAACGTTTCTGTCGGGGAAGTTGATCGTTCTCGCTTCTACATAAAGTCAGAATAATATCGTAATAGTTATAAACAAACACACTCACAGGTGAGTAAGACGGATCATCTGTTGCGAAATCAAGTTTCCGTTTGTTAGTTGCCTGAGATTTCGGCTTCTCCTTTTCTTTCCGTAGTTTTTCTGCCTTCTCCAGATCTTGCTTATCAAAGAAGAATTTATGTAAGTCGGGACGACACTGTTCACAAAAATATTGTTCGGGTACTTCAGCTTCGTTTGTGATACCCATCGTACATTCTGGATGTTGCCAGCACATGCAGTTTTCACATTGAGCCATCAGGGTTCGCTCATCGTCTGGATCGGAATGATCCAGACCGCATACGCAGCGAATGACTGAGTTATCGTCATCGTCCTCTGCATCGTCTTCTTCGTCGTCGATCTTGGCATGAGTATCGGATGATTCTGGTTGACTTAATTTTGGTATAGACTTTGCTGATGTCTTCGACTTCGGCTTTGACTTTGGCTTCGATTTTGATTTCGGTCTTGTATTTGACTTCGGTTTTGATTTTGATCTCGATCTTAAGATTTTTGGATCCCGCGCAGATTCCTCAATAACAGTCTCGGACTTGCCAGGCTCCAACACCTCGTTTGGCTCGAGATGCTCTTCAAGCTCAGACTCCAGCGTCCTGCTGTGTTGTCCCTTTGTGCTTCGAGCTGACCGTCTTGGCTCAGCTTATTTTGTCAGCTTAAATGTTTGAACTTAAAAATAAATAAGAGTCGTATACTTACCCAATGTAGACATGATTGGTTTTATGGGCTAGTATGAGTTCTCTGCGCTACTGAGGGGTTGTCACTGCACAGACTGTTATGGTTACAATCCACAGACGATGCGTCGAGCACGAAAGCACGCGTCCTTTGTTGAACAAATCTTGCGGTTTGTGAATTTGGTTTAATTTTTACTTGATTTCTCAAGAGCTTTGCTCATGAAAATACTCGATGAACCAGGTCAAACTCTGTCCAGAAATTTGATCCCAACCTTGACTCGACCTACGCTACTGAGATGTCCCAAGCGGACTGTCTCGCTAGCAACTTTTGGTTCTACTACCAGGACAAATATCAGGCAGATGGCATCAAGCAATGCAAAAGCGTTTTTGAGATCAGTGGATAGTGGCGGTAAAAGAGAACGAGTGGACAGTCCACTCGCAGATTACGAAAAAGGGCGACTGCGCTGTGTTGCGTGTGGAATCACGCTTACAAGAGATGATCAGTGGCTTCCCCATGTGGGAACAACCACTCACAAAAGTTCCGTCGAAAAGTACAACGAACGGCAGAAGCGAAGAGAAAAGCGCCTTCTGGAATCGTCTTTGGAGACTGAAGTAGTTTCAGCGCGGGGTCGAAGTAAGCGGACTAAAGGTTTAACTGACAACGGAGAGATGACGGGAGATATCCAGTTAATCCGAACGAATGCTACGGAGCCAGAAGTGGACAAGGAATGGGAGGCCTTTCAGAATGATATCGCAGCATTAAATGAGGCGAAGAGCAGCAATGGTTCGAGGCCTGAAGTTTTGACTAATGCCACTCTAGCATTTACTGCTGGTAGTGATATCTTCAGAGCCAACGTGATTTCACAGGCTCCTACTCTGTATGAGACACAATCTGTACCAACAACTGAAGAAAAGGCAAATGACGAAGTCGAAGATTTCACTAATGAATTACAAGATCAATTTGACGAGCAAAAAGGTTTAGAGGACCGTGTTCGGATGCTGAAGGAACTGCGGAAGAAACGTGCTGAACAAAACGAAGATGAAACAGAGACACATCCCGCTGCAGACTCTTCCAATATAGGTCCTCAAGATTCCGGTGGTAAAGAAGAAGAAGAAGGAGCAGAGGACACAGACGATCCAGATATCGATGAATTTGGATTTTGGCGTCCACGGAGATGATAGAAAGTAGTACTTCACGAAGATGAATACAAGACGCGGATCGATTTGTAAACGCCTAATATGCATCATCAGACTTTTTCCCGCAGGGTACTTCATTCAATTACGCATTTCCGTACATTTCCTTCTTTTATTTTCGCTATCGACATAAAACCTGCCAATATTATGTATATTCCAAAGCATCGCCAGTAATAATCAGCCGCACAATAGTCCAATGTGTGGGACCTTACTGTTGGTTGAAATCTGTACCCTCTCCGCATTGTTGCTAGACCGTTTGCTATCTTTCATCTCGAATTGATCGCAGCCAATTTCTGCTGGTGTCCGGAATATGAATCCAGACACTCTTGGAGCCGACGCCTCGGGCTCTGTGCCGCGTTCGCCGTCGAGCATTTCAGAGTTGTCTGTCAAAGATAGACGCAAAGGTGGTGGACTTTTGGGCAAATTTAGACACCGAAAAGATCTTAATGAAAGTACGTATTTTTTTGGCTTGCGCATGATCCTTCTGGCCTGTATTATTCAGATATTAACTCTTGGTGATATAGATTCTCTTTATTTTCATCCTCACAACAGTCGATCTAGCGCTACTCTAGATCCGTCGTCATCAACTAACGGTGATCAAAACGATACACTTTCCTCACTTTCGACTTATTCAATGGGTATTCGACGCGATAGGGAACCTTCTGCAAACTCGGATGGCACAAAAAGCTACAAATCTTTGACAGGTCTTTCGCGACATTATCGCCATGACGGCGGACATCTCATGGATGTTCACCGGCGACTTCATTCGTCCGGCCAAACAACTCCGTCCTCTACTGCTCCTACTGTTGATATAGCCTCTCCAGATTATTTTCCGCTAGATACGCGAATGGAAGATATGTCGGGAATTATCAGAACCGAGTACCAACAAGCCGACTCTCCTCACAGCGGCGACAAGAATGCGAACAAATGGCATTTCCCTTCAATTAGATTCATGACTTCTGCCAAGGAAGGGACTCCTGTTGGCATAAAAAAGCCTCTTTCATTGAGTTTACTAGATTCCTCTGGAGCTCAGTCGACTTCGCCAGCTTCACTAGATTCTCGAAAAGCATCGCTACCCAGCGCTGGCTGGTCTCCTCCCGACAGCTGGGGAGTTTCCTTGGTTAACACGCCGGATGATACACCCACAACTGAAGTTAAGAGTTTGTTAACATCCTCTCCTACATCAAATTTGAAGAAATCATCGAGGTATTTCGTTCGCGTCTTCCGTACCGATGGAACATTTTCTACAATTGAGACCTCTCTGGACACAACTACCGCAGAATTATTACAGATGCTGGGCCGCAAGTTTTTTCTTCCCTCAGTGGCTCACTATAAACTTGGCTTTAGGCGACTGGGGTTGGTTCGGATTTTGAAGGAAGATGAGAAGCCAGTCATGCTTCAGAAACGCATGCTGGAGTTATCAGGATACACAGAGGAGGACCAGCTTGCTCGCCTCGGTCAGCAAGATTTAGGATATTTATGCCGATTCTTGTTTTTCAGTACTGTTACTGCTTTGCCGGCTGATATGGTGAGTCTTACATTTATATTTTATCCGCGAGTTGTTAACATAATATAGCATGATCAATCTGAAATTCCAGGTATGGCAAAGTATGCTCAAATCGATCTTCAGCGAAAAAATCTTTATTTTATTCCTGAAGAAATCAGTTCGCACGCTGCCGAAATAATAAAACTGAACTTGTCTGGAAACCTATCTCTGGACATACCTGCTAGCTTTATAGAATCTTGCATCAATTTGCAAGAAATTCAGTTCTCGGCCAACGAAGCGGTTCATATTCCCAAATCAGTTTTGCTGGCTCCTAAATTACTATATCTTGACGTTTCTAGTAACCGATTAGAAGACTTTGATAATGTCCGATTTGAAAAGCATGCAGATCTCGTAGCACTTCGTGCCCAAACCAACTGTCTATCTTCTCTACCAGATAGCATTGTGCACTTGAAGCATTTACGGCATTTGAATCTATCGTTCAATTATCTAACTAATTTTCCATCTCCGCTTTGCAATCTGGTTACATTACTGGAGCTTGATCTGTCTTTTAATGCAATCCGCGATCTACCTCCCGAGATTGGTCAACTCTGTGCGCTGGAGACTCTCGCATTGACCAACAACTCTTTAATGGGTTCATTGCCAGTCACATTCGAGAATTTGACATCTCTCAAATTTCTAGACATTCGCTACAATTATCTTACGAATATCGATGTGATTATGACTTTACCGCGCCTTGAGGTGTTATACGGTCCACATAATTCTGTTTCTCGGGTCGAAAAATATTCAAAGCGACTTCGGGTAATCCATTTGAACCACAATCCAATAACCAGATTCAATGTTAGTCCTGCCATGACTACACTTACGACATTGAGTTTAGCAAATGCCAAGATGTCTTCATTTCCGGATGGTATTTTTGATATGTTTCCGTTACTTGAAAAACTCAACCTGGACAAAAATCATTTTGGGTCAATTCCTCCGGATATTTGCAAGTTACGCAAGTTGACTAGATTTACCTGTGTTGGTAATGGCTTATCTGCATTACCTTCTGAGATTGGACTACTTTTCGAGCTTCGATTTCTCGACTTGCATTCGAATCTATTAAGCACTCTTCCCCCTGAGATCTGGCAGCTTTGTAACTTGGAAGTATTGAACGTTTCTTCAAATAAATTAGACTCTTTTCCAATTCCTGTGTTAACTGCATCGACAGTTATGAACAGTATGTCCGAACCTTCGTCAAGCTTACGGCCTATTCCCAGCGCAGAAGAAGTACAGTATTATAATCCTAGTGATCCATATCGAAGGCCGTCACATTATTCCGATTCTTCTGCTATAAGTCCTCATGATCTCCGAAATAGAAGTGAGGATTTATCCGGTTCTATAACATCCGAGACGGATTCAGTTATTATCCACCATCCAACCCGGGAACTTTCGATCGACACAAATGGAACTCGAAAAGATTCGACTAACTCTGGGCGGCTTGTTAATACTCTTGTTCAAAGTTTAAAATATCTTTATTTAGCTGATAATCAGCTCAACGAAGATAGCATGAAAGCAATCTCATTTTTCACCGAGCTTATTGTCTTGAATCTTGGTTACAACTATTTTTCAGAGATGCCGGCTGGCACTCTGGGCCGGCTGACGTTACTCGAAGAGCTTTATCTATCTGGAAACAATCTGAGCAATCTTCCTGCAGATGATTTTATTCGTATCAAATCCTTACGGATTTTCCATTTGAATGCAAACAAGCTGCCTACGATACCGGCAGAGTTAGCCAAAAATGATGAACTGGCTGTTTTAGACGTTGGAAGTAATTCGTTGAAGTATAATATTTCGAATTGGCCATATGATTGGAATTGGTATTTCATTTCCATAAAAGTTTATTGCTTGTTATATTAACTTTTAAACAGGAATTTTAATCCGAAACTAAAATATTTGAATCTCTCAGGCAATAAGCGACTAGAGATCAAGCCGACACCAAACACTCGAGGAGAACGAGATTTGTCAGATTTTTCTCAGTTATCGAAACTTCGTGTGCTTGGGCTAATGGATATAACAATTACAAGCACTTCAGTTCCAGATCAGAATGAAGATCGACGTATTCGAACATCTGGATCGAAAGTGTATAACATGTCATATGGTATGTCAGACACGCTTGGCGAGCTTTGCCATTTACCATATAATGACATGGTGGTTGAACGATTCCGGAATAACGAGGACGAAGTGATATTTGCGCTATTTGACGGTGTTCCCTCGAATTCAGGTGGCAGTCGAGTGGCAAAATTTGTACAAGAGAAGTTTCAGCATGAGTTTGCCTTGGAGCTTGCGAGACTAAGAAATGGTGAGAATATTCCGGCGGCACTTCGTCGGACTTTTTTGTCAATAAACAAACAACTTGGCACATATACTGTTGGAGATCCGGATGATCCCAATCGATCAGCATTCACATATAATGATCCAAACGCAGAATCTCCAATTTTGCCAGAGGATGCCAGCACTGGTGCTACTGCCGCAGTTGTTTACGTGGCAGGAGATCATCTTTATGCAGCAAACATTGGAGATATAAGTGTCATTCTATCTAGGACAGATCGTGAATTTCGTGTCCTGACAAGAAAACATGAGCCTGCTTTTTCGCCTGAGATTGATAGGATTCGAGAAGCTGGTGGATTCGTTTCGCAAACCGGCCGATTGAACGATGAACTTGATTTTTCGCGTTCGTTCGGTTATTTCAATTTGATTCCATGCGTTCAGGCGGCACCTTCCATAACGGACTGTCAGATCTCAGATATTGATGACCAGTTGATTATAGCTAGCAAGGAGTTGTGGCAGTACATGGATTATCAAACTGCGGTCGACCAGGCTGCTAGAGAGAGGGATGACCCGATGAGGGGCGCTCAGAAGCTTCGTGATTTGGCCATTGCGTATGGCTGCACGGAGAAGATTGTTGTGATGATTGTTTCACTTGGAGACTCGGGTAAACAAGATGCGTCCGTACCACGGACGCATGGGATATCCTTAGGATCTGTGTCTACAGTGGAAGAAGAGGATTTATTTCCTGCATTGAAAAATCGCCGGATCCGAAATTATCCTGATGAGTTGATCTTGTCACGATCGGGAGATGAGGTTTTACCACCCGAAGGAGAATTGGCGATAGTTTTCACAGATATTAAGAATTCGACTTTGCTTTGGGAGACATTTCCAATAGCGATGGCTTCGGCAATCAAAATTCATAATATATTGATGCGTCGTCAGCTCGGTATTGTCGGAGGGTATGAAGTCAAGACTGAGGGAGATGCTTTCATGGTTTGTTTTCCTACGGCAGCGGCAGCTATGGTATGGGCGTTCAGTGTGCAGTCGCAGTTGTTAGTAGCCGATTGGCCAGCGGAAATTGTGGAGTCGCCAGATGGGCAGGAGGTGTTGGACGGAGAAAATAATATAATATATCGCGGCTTATCAGTTCGAATGGGAATTCACTGGGGATCACCAGTATGTGAGCCTGATCCAATTACGAGACGTATGGACTATTTTGGTCCCATGGTAAATAGAGCAGCACGAATCAGTACTGTTGCCGACGGTGGCCAAATTGCGGTCAGCTCTGATTTTGTATCAGAGGTTGAACGATTGAAAGAAGCCTATGGTCAAGCAGATGGCGATGTATCAAAACTTGGCCGAATTTTGAGTAATGAGCTCTTAGCTCGAGCAATTGATCGGGACTTGAAACTTCTTCATGGCTATGGCTGGGTTGTGGAGACAGTGGGAGAGACGAAACTGAAAGGTCTTGAGAATACAGAGATGATTTCAATGATTTATCCGAAGAGTCTATCAGCCCGGATACAAATTCCAGTCCCAGATACCGCTAATGCCGCAACGAGCAATAACGGTTTGAAAAGCCGAAACAAGAATCCTACATTTGCCTTGCTCGTGCGCTTACGGAGTGTATCTCTTCGACTTGAGCAGATCTGCTCTCAACTGAGTTCTGAAGGGCCATTGGATGACGGATTTGCTACTAGACTTATTATGGCGGATGAGCTATCAGCGCTGAGTGAGGCCAATAATGGTATATTCGATTTTTTCAATCATACAATAACTCGAATTGAGAATTCCATTGCAATGCTGTATATGAGATACACGGTTGAGGCACTTTCTACGATGGAGCAGAAGTCGCTTACGGATATTTTAACGGAGTTTCAAAAGTTAATTGAGTCAGGATCTGGATGAGAAGTGTATTATAATGTGAGGAAGTTAATATTAATGAATATTATACAAGATTAAACATAAATATATTAATTTCACGTTTTACGATTCTTCTTGAACGCTGTCGATCGTTCTCTGATTCTAATTTTCCTCTTTGGCTTCTTCAGCTGGACGGTGGCATTCGAAGTCGCCCGTTCGCCTTCCAAGACAGCCAATTTTGCGCGATCAGCTTTACCCATGACCTTTCTCGCTCTCCCTAGTTCCGCCTTAAGTTCAGGTGTTAACTTGGACTTCCCAGCAGACGATGACAGGGTCCGATGCCGGCCCTTGGGGTTTCCAATCGATGATTTACTAGTTTTACCCATATTACGGGCTCGCACGACACGAAGGCTACGACCTTTAGGTCCACCAATCGGCTTGTCATTGAGAAGGAGAGCTTGCGCGACGTACATTTTGTCTTTAAATTGGATATACGCGAATCCTTTGCCGACATTTGTCTTCGAGTCGCGAACAATCCGCACAGATTCAATGTCTCCGGCTCCAGCAAAATGTTTCCAGAGCTGTTCTTCTTCGGCCTCAAAGCTGAGATTACCCACAAACACGGACTTTGCTGAGTCCTGTTTGGTCGGATGAGCAAGCGAATCGACTCGAAGATGACGGTCCAGCAGAACAGTTGAATTAGACTTTGTTGCTGCCGCACGAGCTGCTTCCGGAAGCGAAAACACAACGTAGGCATTAAGCGTCTGCCGTTTATCGTGCAACTTCTGCTGCAAAAATGCTACTTTGCGAGGTAAAAGTTCTGAAAATGCAATCGATCGGAATCGAATAGATTCGACAACGCCGTATTGAGCAAAGTGCTGTTTTAATGTATTGTAATCTGATTTAGAAGTGATCACAGAGGTTGGCAGGTTGCCAACAAACACAGTGTTTTTTGATTTCGTTACTTCAGAGTCTTCTCCAAGTAGTGATTCATGAACAAGGCTAGTATCGGAGCTAAAGATTTGAGTCTCTTCATGTTGGTGAGCTTCAGTTTCCGAGACCTGCATTGCAGCCTCAGTTTTCGAACTATTCGGCAATCTAGAAGATTCTTCAAGGATCAGTTTAGACATGTATTTTTGTTCCAGTTCGTCATCATTTTCATCGTCGTCCGAGACATGTCGCCTCTTTCGTTTACTGTTCCCGGAAGATTTTTGACTCTGCGCCAATTTTACAGGCACTGGCTCAGGTACCGCGAGTAGCTGATTGATATCCACGGCATCCAAATCAGCATCTTCGTCACCCTTGTCTTGCGCTCCGAATGAGCGATCGGGTTTGGTTACCGGATCCTGGATCCTGTTAGACGTCTCTTCTCTAATAACAGTCTTCTCATTCTACTTTTTTGAGTGGAAGACAGTCTACTACTCACTTTGACACTAAACAAGGACGCGACACTTTGATCAATGACTTCTGTGTCCAAATTTCTGAATAATGACATTGTTGTATTGCACGAGTTCGTCCTTCTGTCTCTGGTAGAAACTCAAACCTTCACTATTTGACTCCAGTTCATGATATATTAGGCTAAGGGAATTTTTTTGCGGCGCTCTCGTTGGGAGTCGCCGTCCGCCAGGTGCAATTGAATTCGCTGAATTTAGCATAACTAGGACCAATTTTGCAGGAAACTTGTATTCGAACACAGGGATTATAATTAAAAGACATCATCTTATCTGTATATATTGAAAATTAATTTGATCTACTTGTTGTTATATCCGCCAACATTGCATCTACTGAATCATCACGACACCGCATTTATGTAACGAATCGTTTCCAGTTGGGAGTTTAGTTAATCCCATTGCCTAATTCATTACTTCTGCGGCTCATATCAGGTGACTAGAAGACCCCGGTGCTGGCCGACTAGCTTTTGAGTTTTCCCTCCTGCGCTGGATTGGGGAGGATGGGGAGTGAGAAGATTGAGTAGAGAGGACAAAGGTTGACAACACGAGCGCAAGCGACCTTTATTTTCTAGAAAGTTGTGTTTTGAAATTCTTTGTACACGAAAGCACTAGGATACAGAGACTAAAAGCTTTTTTTTCTGAATACTGCGTGGTTTCGGCGATGAGTGCGACTGTTTCAGCAAGTAAAGTAGCCGAGCTACCTGACCCGAGACGTGTAGAAGAAGATCTACTGTCGACTTCGACAGCAACAAACACTGTTGGAAATAGCAGTGGAAGTGGAAGCGGACGAGATCTTGTTGAGGAGGGCGAAGAAAATCCTGAAGAAGCTGAAACAGAGATCGAAGGCGACCAGAACGACGAGATGGACATCGACCTAAGAAGCAGTCCTGTGCTGGCTGCAGCAGTGTTACCAACTAAAGATATTGACATGAAGGACGCAATAGAATTAGGCGACCCGGTACCACAATCTGCAGAGGATATTACGGCCGGCGATGAGCGGGAGGAGGGAGAAATAGATTCAGATGAATTGTCGGCACCACCAACGGATGTCGAGGATCCTGACGAAAGAGATGGACAGAGCGAAGCGAAGAAGTCTGCAAAACAAAGTGAAATCTCAGGAGATACATCTCACCCCCCTGATAAGGTTGATCAAATTTATGAGAAGGATGTTGATTCGGAATTGCAAAAGATCAAGCTTGCTGAAAGCCAGTCGGACGATAATACTAATGAAAATGAGGAAAATGACGGGACTTCGGCCGAAGTAGATGACGATCCAAAGAATAAAGGAGTTACCAAAATTTTAAACTCGACAGGCAACCTCGAATATCATGCTGAATTGAACGCGCAAGAGAAGGATGGACATGAACAGGATGTGGAGGAAGGTGAAGAAGTCGAAAAACAGGAAGAACAGGGACAGGGAGAGCAGGAACCGGACGAGCAAGAACCTGAAGTAGAAGAGGAAGAAGAAGAAGAAGAAAAGAAATCCCCGAAAAAGAAGCGGAAACATGATGAAGAGGAAACTGAACAAGGTAATTTCTTAAATTATTATCCAATTTCATCCAGCGCTAATTTCCGTCCAGAACGAATGTTGACTGGTCGAGCCCGAACTTCGCTCACCGACATCGAGGTCGATTTCGCGAAATTTCGCGATCAGCTTTACGAAGACAAAGTAGTTCGACTAAACGCCGACATCGAGCTTTGTTTGGAGGGTAAGCATCCCGAATTGGCAGCTATCAACTCGCAAATTGAAGCTATTCGAGACGAAAAACTCAAACTAGCAAACGCTCGTCTGAGCTATCGTCGACGATGCGTCGAAAATCAAACTCGCTCTTTCAGGTCGCACATTCATCAACAATTTTACAAAAACGTCGCAAATCTTCGTGCCAAAATGATCTCAGACATCACTGAATCTTGGTATAAGGTCAATCGTGAACGCAGATCAATGGACTCGCTTGTTCCGTTCTACAACTACAGGGTTCCTGATAAACAGTCGACCATTTTCCGGCAAAGACAGGCTCAATATCAGGAGATTGCTTTACTATCAGGTCTATCAAAGTATGTTGGTTTTCCAGCTGCTCCAGAAATCAAAGCCGCCACTCAAGACGAAATTGCGGACGATCTCGAAGCGTTGAGACCGCCAGTGAAGTTCGAATACAGCTAATTTTATGCTTTTAATATGCTGTTATTATTTCTCATAGATTGTTTAGCTCGTAGGCGTTTAACTGAATTCTAAGTAATCCAAGGCATATTTCATAGGTTGCTATTTTAAAGGTATTGATTTTCAATGTTAAAAATTGGACAAAATCCTGGAAAAAATATAAAATGAATAAGCTTTTGATTAACCAAATATGTAACAAAGCAGACGTTTAGAAAACCACATTTTGTACACTGAAAAACAAACCGATCCCGACCAACTCGTCCCCTGTTTGTTTGTTTCTCTATTTCAGAGGAATAAAGCGACTGGAGTGGGTGGCACCGATACCAGGTCTACCATGCTTGACAGGTGTGTACGAGATAGAAAATTCGGCAAGATAAAAGCCGACCATCTCAGGCCGGATTTCGACCTGGTTGAAAACTTTACCATTGTAGATTCCGACAACAGAGCCAATCATCTCGGGGATAACGAGCATATCACGGAGATGAGTCTTGACGACAGCTGGCTTCTCATTCGGCTTAGCCTCAAGACGAGCGCGACGAAGCTTCTTGATGAGACCCAAAGGCTTGCGTTTGAGACCGCGCTGGAGACGTCTGCGCGCGCGAGCATGAACGAGATCGACAAACTTCTCTGTGGGAAGGTCGAGCAAATCCTTTAAGTCGACACCGCGGTAAGAGAATGTGCGGAACTGTCTCTTCTTGCGGTTCTCAGCAGCCTCAATAGCTTCCTGATCGTATTCCTCAGACATTTTCTAATATGACTTGAATGAACTTAACAAAGAAGTATGAATTATCTTTGTCGATGGTCGTTAAAGAAGGTAGTTAATGAGTGGAATTCCTCGCTGGGTCTTGCTAACTTCTGCGTGATCCCAAACAGGAAGGTTACTCAGTTTGCCAGACTCTGACCCTGAACTGTATGTGACCATTGCGTGACTGTTTTTGTAAACCCTACAGATAGCCCTACATCTGTCTGCTCTGTTCCCACCACGCCGCAGTATGCGAGACAAACCTCAGAAGAGAACTTGATTGTCAAAATTCATTAAAAGTCTTGAGTTATCCTTTCTCGATTCTACAAAGAATAGTCTGCCGGTAATTTTTGGCTTAAATCTGATTATTCTACTTGTTAATTTCTTTTAACTATTTAAAAGTGCGTTATTGAATATACTGGTTGTTTAAGATTGCTGGATTATGATCTAGTGAAATGCCAGAGATTTGATTTTAATTATATGTTACTAATTGTTTTGCAGTGAAGTACATCGCCGCTTACCTTTTGCTCACCACTGGTGGCAATGCCTCCCCTTCTGCTGCCGACATCAAGACCGTTATTGAGTCTGTTGGTATTGAGCCTGAAGAGGACCGTATCTCTGCTCTTCTTTCTGAGCTTGAGGGCAAGAACATTGATGAAGTACGTTTTGTTTAATCCTTCGTCGATGTCGTTTGACTAACATTCCAGGTTATTGCTGCTGGTGCTGAAAAGCTTGCGACCGTTCCTACTGGTGGTGCTGGTGTTTCTTCCTCTGGTGCCGCTGCTGGCGGTGCTGCCGCCGAGGAGGCTGCTGAGGAGGAAGCTCCTGCTGAGGAAGAAAAGGAGGAGTCTGACGACGATATGGGATTCGGTTTGTTCGACTAAATACAGTCGCTACTCTCTTGTATATCAAAAGTTACGACATGCAGAAAAATTGGTGCTGAAGGGGTGCCAGTGGGTTTGTTGATGTCTTTACATTGTGTATATATTAATGAAATTCACTGTGCGCTATTCATTGTAAATTAGTAATGTCCCGGTGACATCTGCTTCACTTTCTTGGCTTCAGTCGGTTCGTAGGGTCGTTTAACGAAGTTTGTAAGTCATGCATGACGATTCTAAGTTATATACTAGTATCTTCTTGCACTTCAAGAATTAGTAGGCAATTTTATACCTCCGATACTTGTTGCTGGTAGATCTTTTTGTCACCATCAGAGTATTGATATAGAAATTACATAACAGAATCGAGCTATTACTCATATTTGAAAGAATATCATATTTAAAATTTGTTTTGTGTTTGAACCTAATACCTAATATGATACCGATACGATCTGGAGCAACTCGACAGCATTATGATTATATAATATTATTATATAATTATTGTTTAGCTGTCATCTGACTCTGCGGCTCGAGTATGAACCAAATGCCAAATGAGTACTGTGGCGATCTTACATGAAGTTGTAGATCAAGTTTCTCTATACTTCTTGAAATATATCTACGGCTTTTCGATCAGAGCTCTATTTCCGGACATAAACAGCATTTGACAGGTTTTCGGAGCTCGTACTGGACAGGAATTAGCCTTGACGGTAGTAATGTTTTCGCAGCTTCTGGCGCAGGCGAAAGCATCTTCCGCATCACCGAGCTCTCCAGCAACTGAGAAAAATAGGCAATCCGCTCCGAATAGTAAGTTAGAGCTAGCGCGGAAACTGCGTGAAAAGGCTGCGAGTGCAGAAGCTTCTTTACATTCTACATCTGTGTCGTTATCATCGTCATCTGATCCATCGTGCATCAAGCCTAAGCTGTCAATATTGAATTATCAAACTGCAGCGAGTAATTCTTCGAGCAAACCGATTTTACAAAATGATCGGAAGAGGCTAAGTCTTGCGGTTTCCAAGCCCCCAAAAACTATGTCTAAGTCAATGGCAAGCTCAACCTCCCGACCGGTGGTAGCAGCAAGAAAAAAGCCAAATTTTCTCGACATTCTAAAGGAAGCTGAGAAAGTTGACGCCGAAAAGCTTAAGATGAATGTCAAAGTTAAGGACAAAAGGAAAGTCAACTCGAAGCCAATTTCTGCGAGTGCAATAGCAAAAGTTCCTGAGTCTGTATCCAAAGCACGACCGATTCTAAAGCCGGTTGAGTCGGCTACTAAAATCTCGACGACAAATTTAATGAAGAAGGCTATACCTGAATCCTGTGAGCCACGCGAAATGCATATAAGTACCCCGGTTGCTAAATCCAAAATCGCGGGATCTGGCACTCGTGCTCCTGTTCCATTTGCGAAACCAATGGATGGACTTCGTCGGAAACGCAAGCCGGAATACGGGTCTGAAGAAGAGGATCTTGATGATTTTGTTGTTTCTGATGATGATCGCGATGACTCGATGGGCCAAGCACGTAGAATAGGTCCTGGATATGATCGTGATGAGATCTGGAACATGTTCAATCCTGGCAGGAAAAGGCATGCATTTAATGACTATTACAATGGAGGTGATGGTGATGACGACGCAGAAATGGAGGCCACTGGCTTTGACGTACTTCGTGAAGAGCAGCATAGTTATGCTGCGGCCAGAAAGGAAGATGAAAAGGAAGAGCAAGACGAGCGCAGACGAATAGAAGCGAAGCGCAGAAGATTGAAACAATAATATCTTTTATATCTAGGCATGTTTGGATCTGGAGTTTATCGCATATAATTAAGCTTGCATGTTATCGTTAATTTCTTATTTTGTCATTATTTTTGTATCATAAACTATTAAATTTTCGTTAAGGAACTTCTTCGAGCGAGCGGCTTGCTGCTCTAATTTATCTGAAATCTGATTGCGCAAATAATGTCAGATCATTTAGATCTAATTGCTTCTCTAGAGACAGAATTACCGCCCTGTACTCTCGCATATTTACCACCTTCGCGTCGATATCTGATCGTTGGTACGTATGATTTGCAGCGGGAAACAGGGAGTCGCAGTGGTAGTTTAGATATCTACGATACTCTGAATGGAGTGTAAGCTATTAGTGAGAAATCTGAAATGTTAGTCACAAACTAAGGACAGTAACAGAACAAAAGCGGGATCTGTAGAATCAAAAGATTCATCAATATTGGACATCCGGTTCTCTCCACATGATCCATCGAAGCTGGTCTCAGCACATTCGACCGGATATTTTTCAGTCTGGAAAGTGACCGAGACGGTAGATCATGGACCCCAACTAATCTTACAGGAGAGAGTACAAGTGGCAGAGCCAGAAATTTTGGTACTTTCGATTTGTATTTCCCCGGTTGAGTCTGGACTAGTTTGCACTACGCTATCATCTGGCAATTTTGTTCTAAGCAGAGTTTCGTCGCTGGGCAGTGTGAAAACCTCGGCCGTATTATCGTCTGTACAAGCACATACTCTTGAAGCTTGGACCGCGAGTTTCAAGACTGATGGCACTGAAATATATACAGGCGGTGACGACGCGCAGTTTACGAACTACAACGTTTCTGACCCCGAGTCGCCATTTCTGATCCAGCAAGATCGGAAAATACATACCGCAGGTGTTACTGCGATTCTTCCGAGGCGGTCAGATGAGTCGACCATTTTCACAGGATCGTATGATGAAAATCTACGGGTGCTCGAGAAATTCGGAAATAGATGGATCTCGAAGTCAGGCGAGATTGGCTTGGGTGGAGGTGTGTGGCGATTGATCCCGAATGGTGTATCCGAGGATTTGATTCTCGTATGTTGCATGCATGGAGGGGCAAGGATTGTGAAAGGAACGGGCGAGATAGTAGTTGTAGCGACTATCAACAAGATCCATGAAAGCATGGTATATGGTGGGGATTGGGGTCAGACCGGAACACTAGCAACGTGTAGTTTCTATGATAAGCGTCTATGTATATGGAAGTTGCCTTGATTATATATTATTTCATAAAAAGAAAGTTAATATTAAACAATCGTTTCCAGTTCACGAGCATAACCAAGTGCATGCTCAATAATATTCTCCATTGGAAGACCGCCCTGAAGAGCATTATCTGAGTTGGCTTGAGAAAAGTATATACGTCCACCAGTGACTGTCCAGTTGCGCTGCTTAATGAAATCCTCGAGATCAATATCGTCGGAGAAAAAGAGTAAGTGTTTTGCATTTGCAAAAGGAAGTGAAGGATAGGCCTTTTCAGAACATGTGGCAATTTCGCTGCGGATCGTGTCTACAAGGATCTGTGATTAAAGGTCAGTTTTAATACAATTAGTACTAAGAATTGCGTGTTGGTTAATTATTTACCTCTGTAAAAATAGCAAACTCCTCTGCAGGAACCTCGCTGCGCTGAGTAGTAGCCTTCCATACTTTATCATAAGATCCTTCCATGAGCCACCGCTCGAGCATAACCGGATACCGGATGAATCGATCAGTATCAGCTTCATCTTCCAAGTTCTCCAGTTCCGTATGGAACTCCGCAATGTCGTTACGCGATAGCAACAGCAACAACCGGAGCGCAATCAGCTTCTTCTCGTTCATGCTCGCAGGCGTAATGGACTCTTTCAAGGCGTAGAACGGACTCAACTGAGCCACATAGCGCGAAAATAATACATCTTCGTGCTGAAAAATCGCTGTGAGTGCTCCAATCTCAAGAATATCTCGCGCTACAGCTAGTAGTGATATGTCAGAGGTAGGTAACGGAACTAGCACGTTATGTTGTGTCATAGTCAGTTTGAGCATCGTAAGCAGCTTCGAACATTTAGTGTAATCTTTCGCAGCAAATGCCGTCGCGAGTTCTTTTCCTCCAGTAAGTAATGAGCTCATATTTGATTCTTGCGCCATCTACCGATCTAATTAGATTCTGTGTAATCCAGTAATTTGAATGGTTGCTCTAGTTCTTGATATTCTATTGAACATAGTCAGTGATCACGTGAACTGATCACGTGAATGCCTATTGTAATTGCGCTCAAGAGGGAGTTAAAATTTCTCTTAGCAATGCCAGTTATATATCTTATCATTCTATATAATTTATGGTATAAACATGACGAGATAAATTAATGAAGATATCCTCCTCTGTATTTTGGAATCGATGCCTTTCTCTTCTCCGTATTTCGCTCGAGCCTAGTGAGGCAGTCACGGAACTCAACTGGATCGCCAAGCATGTTTACCAAGCCAGTTCTCCATTATCACTGATTGATAAGAAGATCGAGCGAATGTGCTTCCTAAGAGGTGCGAAGCATATGCCGCTGCAATATCTACTCGGATCCCAACCATTCGGTTCGTCTTTAGACATCAAATGCCAGCCCGGAGTTTTAATTCCGCGATGGGAAACTGAGGAATGGGCTATAAAAATATGTCGAGAAATCAAGACAGGGGTTCCGCTGTCATCAATAAAAATCGCAGATTTATGTACGGGATCTGGATGTTTAGCGCTTATATTTTCTCAGCATCTGGAGAATTGTGAAGTTTCTGGAATTGATATCTCGCTCACTGCCATTCGGTTAGCGCAGGAGAACTTGGTTCGAAACGCTCGGTCAGTAGGAAGTCATGGCTCTATATCCTTCTCGGAAGGAGATATATTTGAATTGATTCCAGGAAAGACATTACCCAAGCAGCTCGATTTAATTGTGTCAAATCCACCATATGTATCTGAATGCGAGTATAATTCTAACTACCACACTGAATTGTCTGTTCGTCGGTACGAGCCACGTCTGGCGTTAGTTGGCGGTGTTGAATTCTATCAGCAAATATTCAATATTGCTGAGCTCACAAATTCGCAAGCTGTTGTGTGTGAAATAGGTGGCCAGGAGCAATTAAACGAAATGGCGAAAGTGGTCTCTCGCACAAATTGGATTTTAGGTGCGATGTGTGATTCTCACGAGGTCGTTCGAACTGTCATTGGGATTCGTCGAACTTCTGTTGATTGGCTAGTTCTGTCGAATTTGTTTGATCTTGAAATATAAACGCTATACCTCACCAGCCCACATTTTCGTAGGTCACAGTCTCCCCCTTCACATGTACATATAATATTGTCATGTAACTGATTTGTTCACTTGTTGAATTTCGGTATAGTAAAGGAGCTTTACATTACTCTTTTCGATAGTTCGACCGTTTCAGCGGCGGATTGGTCGTCTTGAAAATGTTTAGCCTGGGAGAAGATACAGGTTGATTCCAAATAAGCCGGAGCGTTCTACCTTTTGTTAGTGGTGTTTGCTTGACGTAGTTGAATCACACATTAAGTATGCTTCGTAATTAATATAGTGTATTGGATATCACTGGTTCTAAGATAATATTCACGATTAAAGATCTACGAATTACATGATGATTTCGTTTGCAACATCCTACAAATGTTAGCCAGTTGGAAATCTCACAGAAACTCCACAAAAAACATATACTAACCGACTTCAAATCCTTATGAGGAAGTACAATACTATTTTGAATTCGTACCTCGTCGCCGACGGTGACATCTGTGGCCAAGATGGCAACACTCTGAACACGTTGGCCATCTTTCACCAGTGTAGTCGAGTGTTGGTCAGCTTGGATCGGGCTTCCCTCGACACGGGCCCAAGCACCAACTCGAACACCACGAGCCAAGATAGAATATAAAACGCAGGCGTCGTGTTTGATTTCGGTATCTTCCAGAAGAATAGCTTCTTTGACCCTGGCGCCAGGACCGATGCGCGCTCGGGGACCTATCGAAACATTGGGACCAACTTTGGCCGTAGGATCGATGTAGGCAGTTTTGTCCGCATATACAGGTGGGATGATGGTCGCCGAAGGTTTTGCTAGGCCAGGAGCATCAAAATCCGTCTGGAACAGCTTCTGTAGATATAAGGCATTCGCCGGAACCGCAGAGCCCGCAGTCTTGATCTGGCGCCAGAATCCTCTGGTTTCATAAACGTAGAAGCCGTCAGTCTGAGCAAGACGAACCAGAATGTCTTGCTCGAGCCTGAGAATTTCGGACGGGTCTTCGTCGTCGAAATCGTAGATGGCAGTAACAGCCTCTTCTGCCTTAGCTGTGCGCGCCGCGCGGATGACGTCGAAGATTGAGCGATCAAAGAGATAGACACCCGCGTTGATCAAGTTTGAAATATGAGTCTCTGGTTTCTCAACGTAGTGAATAACCCGCTTAGTTGCGGGATCAGACACCAGGCAGCCAAAGTTGCGTGCGACTTCAGGCTCGACCCGCGTGCCGAGGATCACCGCCTTGGCCTCCTTGTCGTCGAAAAACTCAAGCATCTCTTTGAGCGGGAACGACGAGCAGATGTCGGCGTGGATAACAAATAAACGATAGGGATTACCCTTGAGAATCGCATCGCGGAAATGGTACAAGCCACCCGCAGTACCGAGCGCGCGGTATTCCCGCAGATATTTGATGGAAAAGCTGGGGAACTCGGCCGACGCCTCCTTGAGATAGTCTTTGAATACTGAGTCGTCGTAGAAGCCGATCAAAAGGACCTCTTTGATCGAAGGTACAGCAGCCAGTGCGACCAATGCATGGTATAGAATTGGCTTGCCAGCTACGGGGAACAGTACCTTTGGTACGTCTAGCGACAGAGGACGAAATCGAGTTCCTCGAGTATCACCGCCAACCTGCACTGTTAGGACTCAGCGTGAATCAAGCTAAAGTGACCTACCAAGATAACAGCTTTGGAACTCATTTAGTGTATAATTATTTAAGCAGATTCGCGATTCAATGTACAATACTCCGGATATACTAGATATTTTGGACTCACCAGGAATGCTGAACTTTCTGGAAAGGAGTGGAAGATCAGGTCAAGGTGGAGATGGAGTGGGATGCTGCGGCGACTACCTGGAGACGACCGAGAACCGCTTGGGGACTGGGACCGGGTTGACAGCCAATATCCGTTTTAAGCTTCAGCATGGCCTGCCATTGATTGGTTTGTGATTATGTAATGGAAATTTGTTGTGGTTCCTGGATACGTTTCAGAGAAATCGTCTAATAACATGATCGGAATTTTTGTTGTTATAAAAGTAATTATTGATCTCCTTGTTATCCATGATAGTATTTAGTGAGTACGGTTTATGAAGATATATTTCAAACTATAAGGTTCAAATATCGATTATTCAAATTTGTATTATCTATTTGTTCGTAAATAATGAATGTTACATATTAAACCATATTTATTATTTAACACAATTTTCGGAACCCAGAATTTTGACTTCACTAACAATACGGCTAACTTATCTTTAGTCCCACTTAAATTCATTGACCAAGCCTATCATCAGTACATGCGAATACCAACATGGCAACGTATGAAGGTATGAATCCATTCGAATCTGACGTCAATTAAAAGTAATACTAAATGTTTGAAAGATGACCATAATATCAGATCAAATCTGCCTGGACGGAGTAGTGATACAGAGCGACCAACTCTACTTCACATGAATCCAGATCTTGCTGCCTTCTTCTCGACCGACCGACCGTCTGGGCTACCAGAGCGACCGAGTTCAGAGCAATTCAGGTCTTTGGCAAAGTATGATATTATGTGATTTCATAGATAGGCAAAACGCAGACCTGACAGATGAATAGCGCTTTTTCTGAGATGGGCGACTCTGATTTACTTGAACAGCTGTCGACCCAGCTTTTCCAAGATGCTCTGCATCCACCTAGCGAGTCTAATGGTGTTTCCCAGCAATTTCTGGACGCATTAGACCGAATTCCGCGGAAAAAGCTGAAACCAGACGATTCTTGTGCTATTTGTAATACCTGCTATTTGGATGGTATGTGTTATGTCAGCATGGTAATTTCTCTTTCTCGAGTAAGAACTAATCAGTAGATCAATATCCTCTTGTTGTCAGATTACCGTGCAGTAGTCTACATCATTTTGATCTTGAATGCATTGGCCCGTGGCTGAAATTGGTATGCAAAAATTGGACTGATTTGATGTTAGGCTAACCTGTTAGCATGCGACCTGTCCTTTGTGTCGGAAGGATCTGCTCAAGAAAAAGACTCCTGTCGTCATTCCTGATGACGAAGAGCCTTGGGATGATACATTCGGCTAATTTATAATAAGCCTTCTGGCATTAATGTATTCATATAAATATACTACACATATGGCTTAATCTCTTCCAGAAAGTCCAGAAACCGTCTTCTTTTCACAACTCTCTGTGATCCATGCTTGTGTAATAGTTCTGGAGATACAGACCCAGCTTGCAAAACTACATCGTCTGACTTCGTAAACGCACCCGCAATGTGCTTTGGAAATGTCCGTTTGACTTGGAGATAACGTAGTACAGTTTCTGCAATGTTGATGTCCAGAGATGTCCGCTTCAAAACGCCTAACAGCACGGGCCGTCTGAATCCGAATTTATGTTCCCAGACGTTTAACATCTCATCAAGACGCTCCGATTGAGCTTGTACTTGTAGTTTACTTTCATACTGCCATCCAGAGTCGCTCCCTCTATCGTCGTTGAACCGCGCTCGCTTCGCTGCAGGCGGTCGATCGCCAAGAAGGCGACTCTCAGTCCTGTTTTCATTCCTGTTGCCATCGTCTTCGGCGACAATGTCGAATGGAATTGAAGAATCTTGGCGTCCTCGTTTATTTGAAATTGATCTCAACTGAGTCTCGAATTCATATTGAGAGACCGGTTCGTTGGAAGAGGCCCTGGTCTGTGAGCCGAATCCCGTCGAATCAGGTCTTTCAACTGGGCTATGTGGACTCGGAGTTGAACTTTGACTAGAGACAGAAATAAATAAATCTACAGGTTGTTCCGCGGGCTTCACTATATCACCATTTCCAGAAATCTGTCCTGTTTTGCCAAATCTCTTTGAAGGGGAATCGAGAAGCTGCTCAGTTGTGGCCAGTCTTCTCGATGGGAGGCCTTGACTTTGCTCTTCTCGAGGGGGGTAGACACCTGATCGAGGTGATCGTGCCGGGATTGGTGATGAGAAAAATTTCGATTTGAAGGGAGCATATAGATGCGCCCGTTTCGATTTTGAGGGTGTTGACTGGATTGCTATAGTAGCTGCCGCTGGTGCTGCAGGAAGTCTACAGGCTCGGTTAGAAGTACCTTCGAGATCATACACTTAACATACGGTGTAAGAATATACGCTTCGCGATCTAAATTGTGGTTTTCAACGTAATCGTCGAGAATTCGAATATCATAACTTTTCAGTGTTAATTAGTTTCACTAATCTCGTCAACATCAGAGCCTACCTACCATATTAAACCATCGACTTCATTCTGCTTTGAATTCGAATACGACAAAATGATCGGTAGGGAGTCTGATTCTTTCAGTGACTCAACAATTGATCCCCCGTTATCCTATGATTTCTAGATTAATTTGGGAGAGGAAAACAACAAGGATATGAGACGCGCACTTCGATTAGCTTCCTGTAGAATTGTCGATGTAACTCGGTAACGCTTTTATCTAAATAAAAATCCTGATCTTCAATAACGAACTTGTTCAGCCTATCGCTACGTTCTTGTTCTGCTTTAGCGGCCATTTTCAAAAAAGCGATCCAAATCAAAATAAACAACTTACTTTTATCTATCTTGGATGTATGCTTTCACTGATAGGTAGAGTGTTGATGGTTACGAAACATCCCAACCAAAGTCCCAGCCAGCTTGGCCAGTCATACTAACAGTAGTTCACTACATTTAAGTAATATTTTATCAATAAAATAAAGTCAATACCCAATTAATATAAAAAGATCACTATAGTTGAAAAAGCCAGAGAATATCGACAAGATCTCGAATGTAAAGTTATTAACAATCGACACGACTTCTCTTACCGTATTAAAACGCCAAAAATGAACCATAATAATAATGACGATGAGGAAAATGAGGACAATAAGCAAAATGCGAATGATGAGGATGATGAGGTTGTCTATCGGCTTACGAGTAAAGACAACTTCATGACAAGTAGTGTACACCAAAGAAAATGCAAAACTCCAAACTTAGCTATCTGGTATCAGCCTAGCAACGATATATGTGAATAATGTCCAGGAACTCGATCTCTACATTTCGGACAATCGGCTCGATAGCCCATAGAATACGATGGCTTACAAGCGACTCCAGTAATACGACCTGATTTCGGCATAACATCTTTGACTCGAATGCGAGCGCCATCGTCTGACTTGGGCCGATCTTCTATGGAAATATCTTCTAAATCCAAACAAGACAATGACGGAACAGGCTCCGGGCTGTTTGTAAGATTGATATCCAGTTTTGATCTAGAAGCCGGCTCTGAAGTACTCAAATTCTTCGTACAATGCCGTTTCTATCAGTTCTTGTTAGGGACCCAGCTACACAGCAATAGTAACACAATAACTCACCAAACTACTCTCCTCACTTAATGAGTCTCTTCGTTTCCGACAAACAAATCCTCGATCAGGAGAAACACTAAATCCAGTTCCACGATCCATTACAAATGAAACTTCATATTCAGAAGGATATAAACTATCTTTCGATGACCGGATATTAGTGCCAGTGCCGCCGCTACCAACAGTACTCGAAGTTGTCGCTGCTAGCGCAGATCCTGGATATAACAGTTGAGCACTCATGACAAACTTTTCCTCGATTGAGTTTCTATCTAGTCCCTTTTCATTCACCGCTCTATTATTACAATCCGATCAAGAGGACCGATCATATGCACCCGAATTATACAGATTAAGAGAAAACTATTGAATTGAAAATATTGAAGCCTTTATGTAACCTAATAGCTGGTTAGGCAGCCGCACCGAACGATTCAAGGCGTTTGTGCGAGTCACGGGCAAATGACGACTGAGCGAGTATAACAGTTCGAAATATTTGCTACTTTGAATTCTGATGAATATTTGCGTGAAAACCAGTCCTAGCGGTTTGAGAGAGTTTTCAATCACTTGAACTCAGCTATTACAGCAATATTAAGGATACACTAATTACATTAAACAATTACTTGTTGTCGTCATGGTTTGGATTCCATTTTGGTCAAATCGTGGCAAGAAAGCCGAAGATACTGTAGCTGAGTCGGTAAGTAAATTTGCACGAAATACAGAATTCACTAAATCTAAATTCTATGACAGAATTCAGCAGCGAAATGTCCGGTAGACCACAGCAAGTTTCCCAAGAACGAAGCAGCTTGTCCTGTGGACCACACGAAACTTGATCCACGAACAAACATGCCCGCAAATTTATCTCCCACACAACGGGTGCCAGGCCAAAAAATCTTATTACCGACTGAGCGGACTATATCGTCAATTCCACGGGGGGACGACGAAAAGGAAGGTCTTTGGGAGTACCCTTCGCCACAGCAGATGCTTAATGCAATGGTTCGAAAGGGCCATAAAGATACTCCCGAGGCCGATGTGCCAGCCATGGTCGACGTACACAATTTTCTCAACGAAGGCGCATGGGATGAAATACTGAAGTGGGAGCAAAAATACACAAATATTTCAGGAAAAAATCCTCGTCTGCTCAAGTTTACGGGCCGACCCAATGATATGTCTCCCCGCGCCGTCATGATCCAGGTCCTGGGAAGGATTTATCCATCCAAATTTGGTACTGAGCCACCTTTCGACCGTCATGACTGGACAGTATTACGTTACGGCCAGCAGGGTGAGAAAAACGAAGTCCGTTATGTCATCGATTACTACTCTGGCGAGCTTGAAGAAGGGTATCCGACTTTTGTCCTTGATGTCCGTCCAGCTCTGGATAGTTTCCAGAGTATATATGATCGATCTGAGCTTTGGTCTAGACAAGTTTTTGAGAAAGCTCTTGGACGTGGTGGAAAGACAGAGTAGGTCTACATATTTTGGCGTATTATTTCTAGCTACCATAGGCAAAATGTACATAAGTGGGCGCTCTAAGTACTGTTATATGATTTTATTTTCCATTTTAATTTAATTTGACTATCTTCAATTGTTTACCGCTATTGACAGTGTTTCACATATATATATATATGCCTCTGTAAATATATATGTAGATTAAACTAGCATATTTTATACACAAACCCCTTGATGAGATAAACGAGCACAATTGAACTAGGTGGCCAATCTTTGAAAGATTTGTTTTCCTAAGTGGTGATTTTAACTGGGCAATTGGCTTCCATTGTGATTTATCTGCGTATATTTATAATTGTATATACTTGTTATACATAAAAGTACTTGGTAAGCTTTAGTTTTTAAGTCATCTGGTTGGAGAAGTGCTGTTGGGTTGCCTCATTATCCGGCCTTGTCTGCACTTGTCTGCACGAGCGGCGGTATTCAGGGAGGATCAAATGAGGAAGAGAGGAAGGCAACTCTGGACAGATTGCCAATTTGCTATAGTCAGCCAATTATGTGGTGGTCAAGGCATACAAAGCAGAGACAGGAGTGCACAACAGAGATGCTTGATTGATCCCGAGATGGGCTGGAACTGATTTTCTTAGGTATCCGAGCTAACGTGCTGCTGCCATAGACACACTCAGCGAACCTGGGACAACGCGAGTGAAAAAGTGTGAGAGGGTGCGAGAGACAAACTGGCTAGTGAATTATACACAGAAAGTAGAGAGAAGGGATATAGATAATGGGTTAGTCAGGCGCGGATCCCGAATTAGGAGACATCTTTGTTGGTTGGTCTTACGAACGAGTAAAACTAACGACCTGATCTAGGACAAGTCTTTGGACGTATTCTTTCAAAGCTATGGGGTGGTGATAAAGAGATCCGGATTCTAATTCTTGGACTTGATGGTGCCGGTAAAACGACAATCCTGTATAGATTGCAAGTATGTGGACTTTGGTAATGTTTAGGGGAGTGCCCAAGAGAAGTCATGACTAAAACTGGAATCCAGATCGGAGAAGTGATCACGACAGTTCCCAGTAAGTAGGGTCAATCCTGTCGGAGTATTACATTGATTAATGATGGCCTTTAGCAATTGGATTTAATGTTGAAACTCTGACATACAAAAATCTGAAGTTCAATGTTTGGGTAAGCAGCTTTGCGAGGATGACCAGGCAGAATCTAAGCAATACAAAATTAGTACTGACACAAGTGATATTTAGGATCTTGGAGGACAGACTAGTATACGACCGTACTGGCGATGCTACTATTCAGACACAGCGGCAGTCATTTTTGTAGTCGATGCAACAGACCGAGAACGGATCGAGATGTGCAAAGTCGAGCTGAACGAGATGTTAGGGGAAGAAGAGCTTGCAGATGCTGCTTTGCTGGTATTTGCAAATAAACAAGATCAAGTAAGTTCGAATCTGATTTGTTGGCTCGCAGGGAGAGTGTGTTTGAGACTGACGCGCATATTCAGCCTGGCGCCATGACTGCGCCTGAAGTTAGTGACGCTCTAGGATTAGTGGGGATGAAAGATCGCAGTTGGAGTATAGTCGCCTGCAGTGCGATCCGAGGTGAGGGTCTTACGGATGGTTTAGATTGGTAAGTGGAGATTTGTTTTGGATTTGGAATAGCCGAATCGGTTCTGAACATCATGCTAAACTGAAATTTGCTCCATTTAGGCTTGTGGAGGTTATCAAAGAAGAACAATCGTGAGAACAATATGTGCTGTAGTTGACGTGTATTATATTTCTCTTACAATGAATTTATCTCATCATTCTTTTCGGAGCTAAAGCTCTTTGAGTTGTGGGCGATTGTTTTGCCTCCAAACCGCTTGCACATAGAGGATATGATGGTTCCCGAGTCAGTCTGAAGTTCTCAAGTAAGCTGGTTCTTCGTAGATCCAGAACAAAAAAAGCAGATTGCAGTCTTGAGATTTGTAATAATCGTGTTTGTAATGGTCGTGCACAATCATCGAACAAAATAATTTTATAGTCGAGATCGGTTCGACTGAGTAAGCTTTGTAGGGCAATTTGCCCGACCTGCCGTGCGATCGGCAATTACGTCACTTCTCCACGATGGCAAGAAACCCTCCTCCAACTAAACTATAACGCGATACTGGAGAAACTCAAAGCCCGCACATTAACAGAAAACAGTCAGTTGGGGCGCCGTTTATTTCCAGTTTGGTCATCGCAGTTCAAGACACGTCGTGGAAGAAACAGGAAGACATTATTAATGCGAGTAACGAACTGGCCAGATGTGATATGTCATAGATCGACCCTTTGAAGCCAGTTACCGACCACTCGCTGTCCAGGAATTGATCAGCAGGGGTTCTTCGGGGTAAGGCTGGATCTGGTGCATTGGTGTGTACATTAAACAGAATTATTGTTTTCCAGGTACATGATGATATCATGCCATTCAGATCTGATGAATATATAATACCCTGCATCTTTCTGTTTATTCCACTGTAGAAACTTCAATACCATCGTACATATCACTTACCCAATTCCACTATGGCTCCCTCAGTTGTCTCCCAGCCTACTGTCATCTCTGATTCGGACAATGCTCCGACTTATACCGCATCTAATGGCTGTCCGGTGTTCAACCCACGTGCTTCTCAGCGAGTTGGCACAGATGGTCCACTCCTTCTACAAGATTTCCATTTGATTGATCTTCTGGCTCACTTTGATCGCGAGCGCATCCCTGAGCGTGTCGTGCACGCTAAAGGAGCTGGTGCATATGGTGTATTTGAAGTGACAGATGACATTTCCGATCTTACGTCGGCAAAGTTTCTACAGAAAGGTGCAAAGTCGACGACATTCACGCGGTTTTCAACAGTGGGCGGAGAGAAGGCTTCACCTGATACTGCACGCGACCCGCGCGGGTTTGCGACAAAAATCTACACCGACGACGGAATCGTCGACTGGGTTTTCAACAACACGCCTGTGTTCTTCCTGCGAGATCCGTCCAAGTTCCCGATGTTTATCCACACACAAAAGCGTAACCCGCAGACAAATTTGAAAGACGCAAGCATGTTTTGGGACTACTTGTCGACAAATCAGGAGTCACTCCATCAAGTGATGATTTTGTTTTCCGATCGCGGAACTCCCTATTCCTACAGATTCATGCATGGTTATTCGGGCCACACGTTCAAATTTGTCAAGGAAGATGGGTCATATGTCTATGTGCAGATCCATATGGAATGTGACCAGGGAATTCGCAATTTTGACAACGACACGGCAACTAAGATTGCCGGCGAGAATCCGGACTTTGCTACTCAGGATCTCTTTGAGGCGATAGAGAAAGGTGACTACCCTTCGTGGACTGTGTCTCTGCAGACTATGACTCCTGAGCAAGCTGCGAAGTTTCGGTACTCGGTGTTCGACCTTACTAAGGTGTGGCCCAAGGCCGAATTCCCGCTACGGAGGTTCGCCAAATTGACTTTGAACAGAAACCCGCAGAACTATTTTGCAGAGGTTGAGCAGGCTGCGTTTTCACCGGGCCATTTGGTACCGGGTATCGAGCCGTCGGCAGATCCCGTTCTACAGTCTCGTCTGTTTTCGTATAATGACACTCACCGGCATCGACTGGGTGTTAACTATCTCCAGATTCCCGTCAATAAGCCGCTTGCAGTTTTCAATCCTGTTGAGCGAGATGGTGGCATGCGCGTTGATGGCAACTATGGCCCATTCCCGAACTACCAGTCGACCAAATGCCCTATGCGGTATCAGCCAGGTTCTTTCACAACTATGTCGACTGCCAAACATAATGAGACTTGGTCCGGTCCCGCTGTAGACCTTTCTCCAGAAGTCACCGACCTCGACTATGAGCAACCGCGCGCGCTCTGGAAGGTTCTCGGCCGCCAAAAGGGCCAGCAGGAAAATTTGATTTATAACGTTGCGACTCATTTGGCTGCCGCCGACCCAGCTGTGCAGCAACAGACTTTTGTCATGTTTGCCAGAGTTGACAAAATGCTCGGCGAGAAAATTAAGGATTTGACGTTGAAGTTAGCCAAGAAATAAGCTCTGCAAACTTTCAGATGTACTATCAAAAACGCAAGATGAACGATGTCCACGGCTACCAGTTAATTCAGTTTCAGCCCAGTAACCATATGCGAATTCAAAATTTTGTTACAAATAAATAGTTTAATAAATGTTTCTTGCGACATGGATACATTAAGTAGACTGTACATATTGCATTACCAGTTTGTTCAGCACTGTTATCAAGCATTCAGTGCTAAAATAGGGGGAATCCTGATCAATATTGCAAATCAATAAAATTATTATTACACATTCGGCAGCAGCGACAACTAATCGAAGTAAGTCTGCTCCTAATGAAAAATTATGTAAACTCATGAAATAGTATCAGTCTCTCTATTGCAGTATGCTTTTCATTGTCAATCAAGACTTATGATCAAATTTACTTTATTTAATCCGTTTTGCGAAAGACGAAATTAGTTTGAGTATCATGCAACATCTTGTACGATCTGACACAAATCAACGTGGAATTATTCAAGATATGATTATACTTTTAATTAAATCAAATTTACATAAAACACAAATTCATGCAACAAACACAGTACAATTAGACTTAACGACTCACCTGTACTTATAACTATCAAGCAGTTGCACGGCTTTATCAGATAAGGCCAACGAGAAGTTCTGCAATCTTGAGTATTCGACTCCAGACGTAAATACAATCGCGTTCGTCTTCTGGTCGAGCGCAGCGGCTATATCATTATTTGAAATCAGCTTGCTCACCAATGCCGTGGCCTTGCGTTCGGTCATGTCAAACATGGACGCAAGATTTGAGATAGATAATGTCTCGTAAAAGGGTGCATACGTGAACAAGTACGTGCATAAGCCCTCTTCTTGGATCTTTTGGCCAAGCATTTCCTTAATTTTCTCTGTCTCAGGCATCAGGTCCCAGATCTTGATCGCTTTGATCAGCTCCCGCGCTCGCTTCCAGTCACCAGTTGCGAGCGACTTGGACGCCAGCATAATATGATCACGAGTATTCTCAGGCGGACCCGTAAAAACTTGTCGCTCATGATAATCTAACATACGACGAAAAGACTTGGAAATTGTCCGTTTCTTGGCATCAGGTGCAAACCCACACTGAGCCATGAATGGAATCTCAAGCAGCATCGACGATGTGAGGTAGACACATTCAAGCAACTCCAGATTGATATGTTCATGAAAAGGAATCTGGCGTTGTCGCTCAATCTTTTCTTGCTCAGGACTTGTTTGAGTGTATCGCTGCATCTGGATTCCTTGAGCAAGCAACTCTTTGACTCTTCCAGTTCCACTAATTTCTTGAAGCGCCTGCTGAGTCTCGTATATCATACCTTCCCGGAATGCACACAGACCGACTTGGACCAACGTCCGATTGTACATGATCTGAGTCTGAATATCCGCAGTATGAATCGTTGCTTGCAAATGAGACATCAGCAAAAGATCACGGGCGTGGAAGTATCTGTTATGGAGTGCATGATGGTATACCTCGCACAACATCGCATGAGTCCGAAAAAGACGGTTGTCCTGTTTATACAAAGCAGCACAAATCTCATGAATCAATTTCGAAGGATCCTTCTCCTCAGCGTATGGCGTGATCTTCGAAGTTACAGTCTTAGGTAACGAGCTCCATGTGTTCTCTTCAGCGATCTTAATGAGCTGCTCAGGCTTGTAATAAAGAAGTTTTATACGACGCTCCAAAATCCTATTGACACTATTGACCAGGTCAGCACCCTCAAAGTAGCACTGTGAACGAACAACAATCTTATACAAGGCTGACTCTTCGGTTAGTCGCTCAATGTATTCAGGTGTATGAGGATCGATGTTTTGTAGCGATCGAGTGAACTCATCGTCCAGTCGCTCGACAAGGGAAACAATGCTACCAAAAATCTTAACAACTTGGCCACCAGCAGTTGTTGGCTCATCCGCGCCGTCTTCATCTTCACGATCCTCTGCTTCCTCCGTGACAATAAACAAAGGCTCCTTCTCCAAAATCTCCAGCAGTTGGGTGATTTCAGCAAGTGCTGCTTCCCACTGAGGAATAGGCATATATGCAGCAGCTGCACCAGTGAGATCGAATCGAGTGGAAATCAATACCAACAAAACCCGGATTTTCTGATAGGTAGTCGCTGCAACAGACAGCATTTTAGTGAGAGTGCCAATCTGCTCGGCACGATCAGTGTTCTTCTTTCCACGAGCCTCAAGAATGGTACGTAATTGCTTGAAAATGCTTTCGGCGGTGATGGCAACAGTGCGACCACCCCTGCCAATCGTGGCAAACTCAGCTTCGTTAGCAGGTTCATCCGTGGCAGATTGCCGAGCGGCAGAAAACGCAGCTGCAGCTTCAAACTCGGCATTTTTACGTTTAGCAAGTGGAGCCGGAGTCTCAGTCGACAGTTCAGGTGCATTTTCAAATCCTTCAGGATCTGCCTTATATTTCTCAATATCGTCTTCATAAGAGCGATTGTTCTTACGGATGCGCTGCTTGATTGTGTTGAGAGCACGAGCGTTAGTAGCATTCATTTTCTTCTTTGCGGATTTCTCAGCCCTGATAGACTCATTCATGAAATCTTCAAGTTCGACAATTGCCTTGATGTATGCTTTAGGCGTTGTACCTTGCTGAGTAGCCTTAGTGATGATCTTATTCAGCTTATCAAATTCTATCATTATATGTCAGCGCTGTTCTTCTAGTCTCCATCTCACTCAGACTGCTCGTACGAGCACAGTTCTTTAGTACGTACCATTTGATATGACAACCCAGTCATTGATCTTCTTAGCGTTATCGATTGTTCGAATACTGGAATCTATTTCTTCCAAGCGCTTATCCTTTGCACTCTTGACCACACGCCTTGATTCATCCTCGTCACTTTCCTCGCTTTCCTCACCCCGCAAGAACCGAGATGCACCGCCTTTAGCATCCGATTTCAAGAAACTAGTTGGCCCACCGTCACTGTCTGAATCTGAATCGTCGTCTGAATCGCCGTCGTCTGAGAAATCATCTGAGGCTTCTTCCTCTTCTCCTTCGTCAGAAGACTGCTCTTCCTCAGACTCAGAATAAAGCTCTTCATCCGATGACGACGTATCGCTATCCGATGACCCTGCCTCAAAAAAGCGCGACATTTCTGCTTTGAATTTTAACGAACAAAACCTTATAAAGCTGGTAGGTTAAAAATATTAAAATAGTCCAGATCTAAACTAAGAGCTGGAACCTTGTAACTCAAGTCAACACAACGATCGGAAAACCCAAAGTTAGAAAATTCGGTCTTGTCTCTCGTGAAAAGCAAAAACAGTCTTTCGCGATACTCTATAACAATTGAGTATTTGAGAATATCAATCCGCTCGACTCGGACAAGTTACCAGATATTTTGATTCTTCGCGTAGCCTCAAGTTCTCTTTGATCATACAAAAATTTTCTTAGCTCGCAGATCAGTTGTTTCTGGGTTTCGTGACAAAAATTTAGGTGATCTGAGTTACGCTACAAGCGTAATTCACAGACCGATTTGCTTAATTGCAGATTCAGTAATTTTATCTGATTAAATTGTACGTAGTTAACTACAAGACAAAGTTTGTGAGCCATATCATTTATAAAATTTGAAATTCCATTTGTGAGCTAGGGATCTACAGTAAATTTTATGAAGATATCGTGCAAGACCTGATAACACTGCAAAGCATAACTTTGAAACAGTAATTTTCAATTAAAATCTATAACCAGAAGACTTCAATAGTCGATTCATAATCACCACAAAAACCAAGGAATTGCTCTTCTGATACTTCTTGAACGAGCCAGCCGAAAAGATGAATCGGACGAGCGTTACCAGTATGAGCCAGAGAGCCCATCTTCCAATGCACGAATTACATCTCCATGCGCATCGTTAGCCTTTCGCCGAGCTTTACTACTACCATCACCTAATTCAAGGCTATTATTTGGATCTAATTCTGGTGGTGGAATATATGCTGGGCTTGGTTGTGCGCGAATAGTATTTGAAGGATCGATCAGATTTCCAACACGTTGCAATTGCGGAGGAATAGGATCAAGATGTCCAATTGTAACTGCCCGTGGCCGCCCTGATCTCGAACTTGATTGATTCATCTGGCTCGAATTTGAAGACGATGCCAACATCTGCTGGTGCGGAGGGTAGGGGCTCGAAGTGATAGTTGAACTATTCACATTGCTTGCTCCGTATGCTGGTGCAAAATACATACTTGCCATATGAGATGATCCCTCGAGCGGCTTGTTTCCAGCAACAGGAATTTGCGACAGATGCTGATTTTGCTGCTGCTGATGATACTGACGGATAATATCACCAGATGCCATTTTCTGTGTAGACTTTGGTATTACATTAGCACTCGGTGTCGTCTGACCAGGGTAAGTCTTAGGCCCTGAAACAAAGCTATGCGATTTCGCCTGCTGTGGAGTCCACCGGTCAAACGGATTTAAATTTAACAGTTTTTGAACGAAGTCTATAAATGCTTCTCGATTTTGCATCTCTCTTTCCACTTCTGCGGGTTTCATGTTCCGCTTAGGCATAGGATATGATGTGACAATGTCAGGAAACTTTGTAGCCGAGAAATATCTTTTAGATGGCTCTTCTTTGGTATGATGTTCGAGCGCATATTGTTCCATACTTTTTAATCTGTAACTTTTCCGTCCGTATTCGTCGGTGACTTTATCAAAAAAGTCGGGTGACTGTTTTCCCATTTCAATCATCCAGTTGGGTGGCATACTAGACTATATTAGAGCATATCTTCGACATTTCCCCTGGTTGATACTTACCCAAACATTTCTATTATTCTTGATAACTGATTATATTCTGAGCTTCCAGGAAATAGCGGAAGTCCCAGAAATAATTCGGCCACGATGCAGCCCAAAGACCACATATCGATCGGAGAAGAATAACTGCATCCTCTTTAGAATGCTCACTAATACAGTTCACAAAGAAAAATCTACTTACGGCATTCCCAATATAACCTCAGGCGATCGATAAAATCGTGATTGAATGTAAGTGTATACCGTTTGTCGTTCATGACAAGCAGATCCGAAGTCGATAACTTTGATGACGGGACTTTCCAAACTAGGTTCAATTTGTTAGCCACATTCGATCTGTTCACGATCAACCAATCTCTGCCCTTACGTCTTCAACAAAATATTTTCCGGCTTCAAATCACAGTGAATCAGTTTGGCCTCTTTAAGCACACAAAGAGCATCGAGTAATTGCTGCGCAAAAACTCGAACTAGATTGGTACTTAGCCCTCTAAAATGGTTTTGCTTGATCAAATCGTAAAGGTTACTAGACAACAGTTCGAATACTAAACATAAATGCTCTCTATGAATGAATTTGTCCCGCAGACGCAAAAGATGGTGTTCATCTTTTCGATCTACCTTGGAATTGAGCTGATAAAATTAGTAATTCCTCCTTATTGCGCTCCTCATTTCATTTCTCAACTCACATGTTCTAAAATAGATACTTCCATCATACTCTGATTGAAATATGCTGGCTGGTTTTTAATAACTTTCACAGCCACGACTTCCTGTGTCTTCAGATTCTGGCATTTAACGACCTGGCCGAACGTTCCTTGACCAAGAATATCTAAAATCAAATATTTTTGCTGATCTTTTTCGCCTCCTAAGATATCGTTGACATATAATATATAATCACTGTCTTCATTATCAAAACCATTGTTCTTGGATCCTTTACTGGGCTTCGTGAGCACTCGGCGAGGATTTCGAGACGACTCGTATTTGAACGTAGGATTAGAAATTCGATACGTGGAGGGAAGATGAATAGTCAGAGCTTGTAGTGGCTATATTTAAGTCAATAAGAATGCATAAAGCGAGTTCTTCTAATACTCACACTCATAAATCCCCCCTCAGGATTAGCCCGGCGATACAGAGGCTGAACGTTCTTCTTTGGCCGGAGATCGCCAGAAGATTGCACTTCGTGGAACCAAGGAGCTGTTACCGTTGGTTTAGGAGCTCGTGGGGAGCTAGCAGATTGAACTATTGAAGGCATCAATACTGCTGCCGAAGCTCGCCTCCCGTTAGGATCTAGTGTGAGAGATTGAAACTGATTAACTGAGGAGAATTAGTGTACATATGCAGCAGATGAAGAGATATGCCTACCTAGAGTGGGACGACCTGGTGATGTCGATAGAGAGCCTGAATGACTGTACGGAGAATGAGATTGCATTGGCTGCTGATGCGGATGAATCGGTGAGAGATTAAGCTGGTGAGACAGATATTGATTGGATGAATATTGAACCGGAGTAGTCGAACCGAATTGGGGATTATAAGAAGGCGTCAATGTGGCATTTGAGGAAGAACCAGGCTGATTCGTAGTCGAAATAGGAGAGTGATAGGGAGATGCACGGAGACTAGCAGAATAAGGCGAGAGAGAGGGATTCGGAGAGGCACCATAAGACTGAGAAGATATCTGTGGCAGTGAAGGTGATGTATTGACCATCGAAGAGAAATTCCTATACTCTCTTGATCGTGTTGTGGGACTATCATTCAGAGTATCAGGACCAGACTGGTAGAATAAATTAGACGATTGCAGGACTGGAGAACGATCCAGATCAGCATGGTCAGCAGGAGTGTAGAACGATGGACGGAGAGACGCCGGCTGATTTGGATGACGATGCTGCTGCATCTGTTGCTGATGAGTCGGGTTAAATTGCTGGGGTTGCGGTTGCTGCTGTGGTAGCGAATATGAATGAGCTGGATTGTAGAGTGGAGGACCAGAGGAAGCAACAGGCGAGACCTGTTGCGACGTCTGGTACAATCTGCGGGATTGCATCGAGGGGGGAGAATTGTAGTCCATTTGAAACAGAAATCGGCAAATGTTATGAGCCGCAAATTAGATAGTGACGATACGAGAGCCGAAATTAAATGTAATGAAAAAATCACAAGTGGCTAAAGCAGTGCCAGAGAGACGAGAAACAGAATCGATTGGGCTTTCAGCGGATCATAGATGTGCTATGGTCAGATTATTAGTAAAAAAGCGAATCCTAAGCAAAGGAAATATAATACCAATTTCACTAAGTAAACAGCAAGATGGATAAATAATTTGAAAAAAAAGAGGACTTGCGAATAGAAACCTTGCTTGAGTCAAACGAAGAATGTTGTGATCGAAGTTGATTTCAAGTTTGATCTAGCAAACCAAGTGTCTATCTAGAACTAGATATACTAGGAGGATGAGCAACGTACCGCAGCGCTGCAGATACCGAAATAGATAATGGTTCCACAAAACTTCAAAAACTTCAAGCAGAGAAGCAACGCTGCAAAAAACAAGCTGCAAACAGACCTGTTAAGAGTGGAAACCGTGAGGATCAAGTGGAGAGAGAAATTAGTATCAATATTCAAAGCGTACTCAGCAAGTCGATCCGCAACCAAACGGCTCGATTTTGGTCAAATATTAATCAGCACGCAAAACTGTACTCAATTCAAAATGTTTTTAGTACAGCAAAAACACAGAAAAGCTGATTAAAATCGATCAACAGCAGAGTCCTAAACTAGGCTGAACGGATACGACACACGATTGACTAAATGTCTATGGTAATGATGATTCGAGCTGTGAGCGGCGGAGAGGGTCGAGCACCAGCCGTGGCGTATGATGGGCGCGGGGTTGGTGGGATCACGTGAATTCTATTTTAGTGTCTGATTCAGGCGGGAGAAGCTATGGATCTTTTAGGAGATGGCTGCTGGTTTGCAATAATGAGGACATGCGATAGTGAGACGTAAAAAGTTAGGAACTGGATGAAATGTGAAACTACTGGCATGACATTTTTGGACGTTGGTGAAGTTATCCGCCAAAGTTGTGGACGTGGAGGGGATGTAGACGTGGACATAGGATGAGACGGGAATGGAACGCGTGGACGACATATCGGCGGGTTCTGTGGACTACGCTTGACCAGATTATGTGCGAGTGAGATTGATTACGGCAGATTACTGTTTATAGGAGAGTTCGGATTCATAAAATTATTTAGAAATAGCAAAATAAGCTGTTTAGTTTGTAAATTGTGAAAGGAGTGTAGAATTGTTCATACGTCTCAGTGCTCACTAAAGTTCACCCTGATGGACAGGAATTATCAGGGCACCCAAGTAAGGCAAATAAATATAAATGAAATATGTGACTATGGATCCAACACAAAGTATCCCAAACAGGAATAATTCAGACTCATGAAAATTGTAGTAGAGCTAAGAATTGGCTGCTCGAGTGAGGGTGTGTGATATTACAGGGAGAGCGAAATAGGTAGAACTGGAGACTTAAATTTTTAATGGCTATTGTGCTACTAAGCTCGCTCGAATCGATAGCAAACCATGCTTTCTGTGAGTCCCTGGTATGCTCTTGCGGATATCAATGTGGATATTCTTGAAGTAGTCACATCGAATACGATGAAAACTCGAGATATGGCGCCAACTGCGTGTCTATTGCATTTCACCATTTAAAATTGTGCAGAAACACCTTTCCATGTAACTAGATACACACAACTACTAGATCCTACACTCCCCCTCACGCAGCGAATACAATCGTTTTATCTAGAGAAACCCCAATCCGATGCGTCAAATACCCAATCTCTATATCGATCGTATTAACGACAAAGATATCCAGTAAAGCATTTTCAGTAGCTATTTGATCTCGTTGAACGCAAGTACTAGAAGCAGAACTGAAAAAGAAACCGCCTCTGGAAAACAGAGACGCTGCATCGTTCTGCATGGCAGACATCACATGTATTTACCACGTCTGCTCCTAGTAGACGAGAAGTAATCACATCGACAAGCAACTCTACAGTTCACATTCTTATGCAATGAGCAATAAAATTTATCAAAGCTGTAGAACGTTCAAAATATCTTTACTCGCTTAGTTATTCCACAAAGCAAGTGGATCATTTCATCATTTCAGTCAAATATCCTTCATCACGGCTCTTCCGGCCGCTCGGCATAAACGCCTAAACACGTGGCCACGCGTTATCTTAGCCCTCGAGAATTGCACTGCCGAGGTGTAGCAGGAGTGAAATAGTCTAAGCCCGCCGGTGGTATAGCGCATTCTTGGATTTTCGCTCATGCTACAGCAAAAGCCGATCTCTGTCGGTTCTGTACTCAATTGGTCTTTTTTTAGTGAGACCTTATGTACCTTTTAGTTTGATTGCGTCGCTTAATCGGCCACTTCCACAATTGCGCGCACATTTCTATCGCGGTCCATGCCGGTGATTGATATCCTTCTGGGCACCGCCGGCTTCGGCGACCATGGACGGATAACCACTCTAGCACATGCGAAGGAAATTGTTGATACGTTCACAGCGGCCGGCTACTCCGTCGTTGATACTGCTTACATATATCCAGGTGGATTTCAAGGCGAATCCGAGTCCTTTCTCGGTGCTCTTGATGTCTCTCGACGAGGCATCCAGGTGGACACCAAAGTGCGTTCGTTTGAACGCGAAGCTCACACCCCGAAGTCAATCATTGATTCAGTCGATATACAATTTAGAAGATTAAAAGTCGACAAAGTCCGCACTCTCTATCTTCATTGTCCCGATAGATCGACTCCATTCGAAGATACTTACCGAGCTATTGACAATCTCTTTCGGGCGGGAAAATTCGAGAGGTTCGGGCTCTCCAACTTCAAGGCTGAAGAGGTCGAGACTTTTGTCGAGCTCGCGGAAAAGCATGCTTTCGTCCGGCCTTCCGTGTATCAAGGCCTCTATAACATGTTTTCTCGGAGAAACGAGGAGGAGCTACTACCCACTCTGCGTAAGCACAATATAAGTTATTTTGCTTTTTCGCCTCTCGCCGTTGGATTCTTCAATATTCGTCGAGGCCATGAACCTGGAGCAGGATCAAGATTCGATCCTTCAACCCGTCAAGGAAAACGTTCTCGAGAGCGATGGTTCAAAGAATCGTTTTTCGAAGCAGTCGAACGTATTCGAGAAACCGGCGCGAAGTATTCCATTTCTACAAATTCCATAGCCCTGCGCTGGCTAAAGCACCATTCTCAGCTCACAGATGGAGACGCAATCATTATCGGTGCGTCAAACTTTGAGCAAGTCAAGCAGAACCTGGCATCGCTATCCGACGGTCCCCTACCAGATGAAATTGTCAAATTGATCGACGAAGTCTGGTTACATGTCAAGAACGACGCTCCTCCCTACACCTGGGTTTTGGGTCCTCCGCCTTATTCTAAGTCAACACCTACGACATCAACAGCCACTGCTACCTCTGCTACAACTACTTCTGCCACTACTCCTGCTAGCTCCTAGTGCTGCTCTTTTATGTCTTAGCATTTCTTGCCGGCGCATCTTTTTGCTATTAATGATTATTCGCTGTTATTGACTGTTTCAAGCAATGGTGTCCTGTTTGATGTCCTGTTATGAATTTCTGGATATTCGTTTGTCCTGTTTGCTTACTGTATATTCTATGATTATCTCAATTCACAGATCCATCATCTCTGCTCTGGATTCTTCCATTACTTGATTGATTTCGTCGAAAAGTGACTTCAGACTAGTCTGTTAATTTGCCTCCTGGACCATTCCAACATAAACTTACCGATTTTCTAATTCTTCCATCTGATAATCAAAGCTGATGTCGGGCTGAGATAATGCTTGAACACGAAAACTTAAAAGCGTCACAGTAGCTCTTAACTTTTGTTCTTCCAAGTCTTGAACCTTCCGGATTAAGTTTGCAAGCTCCATCCGGTGGATCTGCAAAAGCAACCGCTCTTGCCGCAGAATGTCGCTTGAAACATCCTGGAACCCTTCCTGAGCTATGCGAATCACTTGCTGGATTTGCTGAATAGATATACTAGGTGTTTAGTCGGAAGCAGGAGAACAATGGGATTTACTGTTCTCACCTTCCAGCAGTATAATCACTGAGAGCGCTGTAAATTCTTAGTAAGACAATAGAATCTTAGATGACAATACAAGCTATCACTATAGACAAACCTTTCGAACTCATGATATATTTCCGTCCTTGTGGCTTGCGCCGATGCGAATGCCTGGCTCAATTAGTAATTGTAGGAAATTTATTTTATCCTAACATCAGCGGACCTTCATGTAGTCTAAAGCCCGCACAGGATCAGCGATTTCTTCATTGTTGATTGCATTCACATCATTTTCGATCAAATTCTGCTGTTCCGTCGTCATTTGAGGAGACTGGAGACAGACGTTATTCGTTCAAATGGCAATATCCAGATGTCGCGCAATCTATGATAGGATAGTTCTAGCTATTACGGTCCCAACGCAAGCTCGCGACGCGACAAAAAGTTTATTGACCAAGTCAACAGTCAGCCGGCCCAATTGCTAATCTGTAAAATATGATCTACCAACACAAACTGCGTATATGCTTTTCATCATAATGCTGCTTGAATTATTTTGCATTTTTTAGTGATGTCATGCAGAATACTTTGTAAATATGTATCCACTTACTCCGCGTTCGTCGTTATTATCACCACCTGTATCTCAGCAGCAGGCGCTGTTCGCTACGAGAATTTCGCCGAGCAGATTATCCTCTGATACCTTACTGAACCCAGAACCAGAGATCAAAATGAAGAATCGTTTGCGAGTGATTGAACAAGGCCAAAAGTTTGTCAGGGAGATTAGCTCAGATACCAAGAGTGCGCCTGTTATTCGTCTGATGGGTAATACCATGGAGGAGAGCCCTGTCCAACTTCTGATGCCTAGCAAACGGCGCTCTTCTAATGCACCAGATTCTATAAATTCAATGGAAAGTACTCGACCTTCACTGACGCCAAAGACTCTAGCAAAGTTACCTACGTGGCAATACAGAGAGCGGTTAAACTTTTACTTTCTCAGCACGGTGAAAGGATCTCATTCTCTACCAGCTAGTTTACGAATTATGACTGAGTCAGATACGATACCTGTTGTATTCCAACGATTGATAGAAGTTCAAGGTTCTCCTGGGCATGAACTGATCATAGATATCCTCCATGATGCCTACATGAGCGCGCTGATTTTCGATGCCGTATTGAGGGATAATCCTCTAGCAGACCATGCCCTAGCATCAGATAGTCTAGAGCATCTATTTAAACTGATCCGCATTTTCCAACGAGATCAATTATGCCATTCCTGGACTGCAAAATACATGGTTAGCGTGGCGGTGTTCATTCTCACTAAATACAATCGAACCGCTCGACTATTGATCCACTGTCTCGGTTAGCAGCCTGTCCGCATTTACTGAATCCTAACTTTATTGATTAACATCATTAGAAAGAGACCGTACATCACTATATGACCCGCAATACTTATATGCGATTCAGCAACTCAGCTCAATCAAATCATCGATCAACATCTCCGTGTTTGTCATAGATCCCCGAGCTCTTGTCTATACGACCTGTATCGTCAGCTCGATGGGTGGTTTGGTCATCAAGGAGACCGACCCGATGGCAATGCAGATCCGCGCCATGACCGCGTCTATGCTCCAGATTGTGCTCTATCTCAAAGGCCTGTGTTTGCAAATCTACCGTTTTCACTTGCGATCTGTGAAGTACTCTAAACGCAATAAAAAGGGGAATCACTTAGGATCGTCTTTCTGGATACAAGACACAATCACAGTGGACTCGGCCTACCCATCAAACCTTCCAGCCGTCCAATTAGTCAATCAAGAATATGGAAATTGGATTCCTCCCATCCGCGAAATGCCTTCTTTGAAAATCTCAGACCCTATTCCAAAACCGCATCTTAACTCCCAAGCGGTCCAGCCTAGTAGTATGGCAGTTTCCTTCAATTCCTACCCAGTCTCATTGCCATCCATGCGCACGAACATTGCCAAATCAGAGGGTTAGAAGAGAATTTGGATTGTACTATAGGTAACAAGTTGCTAGATGTATATTTAAAACAAAGAATTGTAAATTACAAATGGATTGGTAACTTGTAAGTTAAAAAAAGGCGTTGACTCCTGTGATCCGACGGCCAAGCGCAAGACTGTATAACGTTAGATTTATAAAGTGACGGCTTTTTGTATAATACTTACGCATGAATATCACTTTGTCCTTCATCTAATAGATAAAATTAATAAAATTTCCAACTCCAGAAGGTAAGAACTCACAAGTTTGAACGACAAACAAATTCGCAGCAATTCGGCCAATATGATACTCATCGCTAACCGCGTTCCCACCAAAAATTTCCATCAGCGCTCGTGTATTTGCTAGTGCACGATCTGCATTGTGTCGTTTAATCAGGCCAATCATTTCTGGCGCTGCTTTGCCCGCGTCTTTCAATCTACCTACTTGCACACATGCCGTGAGACCATACGCAATGTCAGTCAACGCGTCGGCCAGCTTCTTTTGGATCAACTGGTATTTCGCAAGTGGATTACCCTTGAACTGAGTGCGTTCAATAGAGTAATTGCGGGCTAACATTAATGCGCCTTCAAGCGCTCCCATGGTACCCCAGGCAATGCCGTAGCGAGCTGAATTAAGACATGAAAACGGCCCCTTCAACCCTTTGATCTCGGGAAACATATTTTCCTTGCGAACTTCAACATCATCCATGTTTATCATTCCGGTTATACTCGCTCGTAAAGCCGTCTTACCCTTGATTGCAGGTGTAGCCAACCCGGGACCGGCCGTTTCTCGGTCAACCAGAAAGCCCCTAATCTCACCATCAAGTTTCGCCCACACCACGAACACATCTGCAATAGGAGAGTTTGTGATCCAATTTTTGGCACCGTTCAATAAATAAACTCCTTCCTTCGTGGGATGAGGACGCGCGGTGGTCTCCATCGAACCAGGATCAGATCCATGGTTGGCTAGGCAAATCAGTCGTTGTCTATTTGCAAAAAATAATTTTATCCTTACGCTCGGTAAGACCAAAACAGCCAATAATCTCTCCAGTGGCCAGACGTGGAATGTATCGCTCTTTGAGTTCTTCAGTTCCAAATTCGTCTATAGGATGCATAACTAGAGACGACTGAACACTCATAGCCGATCGATATCCGGAATCAACACTAACATGTTAGAAGAGAGCCCGCTAGAGCAGCAAGTTATCTTTACCGTTCAACTTCACGCGCAATGAGCTACAGATATCAGCGTGATGAAACGGGAAGATCAAACAAAATTTCATACTCCATAAGCAACCGAACCGACACCGGCACATCCATACCCGTGAACGGTGGCTCCTAGCAAACCCAGCTCACCGAGCTCGGTCATGATCTTTTTGTCAAAGTTCTCATTTCGGTAGGCCTCTAGAACTCGAGGCTGTAGAGATCCTTGACAGTACTTGTGCGCTGCGTCAGAGATGGCAATTTCATCTTCCGTCAACAGAGAGTCGAGCAGGAACGGATCTTCCCAGTTGAAGGTAGTTGACGCTCTTCGCACGAATTGGCGCGAGATTGGACGGGCAAATGATCTAGCAATTGTACAAGAAATTGGCATATCGGGTCAAGTTCAGTTCAAAATTCTCTTTTGTCGGAAAGCAGACTGGGGACAGGAAAATGATCAGGCGAGGGAAAAATTTGGAGTTTTAAGGATAATAAAATATGGGGAGATGTGCGGCCAACTGAGTCACCAACTCGAAAAACCCCTGTAATAGTAATCCAGCTACATATCAAAACCTACACAACTCGTCAATACCCTCATATGAAGCTCTGCAACAAAAATGCTATAAGAGTAATTGCGTTAAGAGATATCATTTGCTGGATCTTCTGCCGAGTCCCGGATTCGGAATTCCAACAGCTAGCCGATAACCGACCAGCTCGGTTGGTTCCGTGGACAAATTTCGACCACTATCCAACCCCGCAGAAAGCCACGTGATCATTTATGTTGAACTAATTCAGGAACGAGGTTCGTAGTATGAAAAAGACGAGAGATGAGATAATAACAAGTGTAATGACAGCGTGAGATAGAACCATCTGGAATTAAATGATGAATAATTATTATGCTAAGGTAACCATAGGTGAGATGGAGATCTCTGGTGAATGGAGTAGTTGACCAGGTAGCTTGCTAGGACGAGCCAGTGAATAATACGAAGACATAACATGCACGAGACTTCCGAGGTAAATCAAACCCTGGTAATTACCAAGAGCGCGACTTATGATTCGATGTCAAATGCTTCGTGTCCCAATTGAAGAGATGCAAAAATAATCCCGTCACCTGAAATCCAGATCAAATACTGTGCTTTTCTTGAGTATAGTTCACATAAGACCCTTCCACCCCGACAGCTTTTGAGCCCAAAAGCTGAAAATAAGACTTGAACCGAGAAACCCCATCCAGTTAAAAAACTATTGATAATTAGAATCATTGCTTCATCAAGAATATTTCAACTATACCGCTCGCCGCGAATATCGACGCTCTTCTTCCTCAGTTCGAAATGAGGCGAACACTCGCCTTGGATTTGGAACAGCCTATAATTCTTTAGTCCATCTCACAGTAGCTCTCAAAGCTATTACTCACCATTTCCTCGTTATCTTCTCTCAATCAGTTATATCTCAGTTGATCAATCGCTAAAGGTCTTTCGCGGCCGTCATCTGGCCTTGGTGCTCTACTCATGCTGATACACGTGATTTGGGGCTGGGGTTAGCCTCGACCATGTTGTCCTCGTCGACTTAACTAGTCGTCGACTATCTAAAAATCGCACAAGGCGCAAGTTTAGGTCTGGACGTCTTTGAGTTCGAGCGATCTCTCAGTTTCGCAGAGTTGTCAATGCAGGCATCGATAGAAAAGCGCATTAGAAGTGTCTTCCAGGTGCCCAAGAAAGGTGTGTTTTATCCATGGTCCGAGGTCCGGTTCTCGAATGCATGCGCGCCGCTGCTTTTCGATAACTTCGCGTTCGAAGATCTGGCCCGGATTTGTGGTTGTCCTAGCGCTGACGTTTCCAGGCGAATCCTATGAGCTCCGAAGCGGACTCGTATCGCAATATGCATATGAGCGGTAAGAAATAGACTGATTGATTTGTCAAGTTGCGTTGATACTGATCCGGGCGACAGCAAGGAAGCGATTCAACGGACCATCTCGGCCATGACAATTGGCAAAGATGTGTCATCGCTATTTCCGGATGTCTTGAAGAATATTGCTACTCCAGATCTAGAGCAGAAGAAGCTAGTTTATCTTTATCTGATGTAAGCTAATTGCTGGGATTTGATTCCTGCGGCATTTCTGACTTGAACTAGGAACTATGCAAAGACTCATCCTGATCTTTGTATCCTAGCGGTCAATACTTTTGTTCAGGTATGTGCTTCCATCTGTACATATACAATTTTAAATTTTATAAGCTAATAGTTATTTTTTAGGACTCGGAGGATTCTAATCCGCTGGTTCGCGCTTTGGCTATCCGAACTATGGGTTGCATTCGTGTCGAGAAGATCATAGACTACATGGAGGAGCCTCTTCGCAAGACCTTAAAGGCAAGCGATCATTTACAATTTATTAGTTATTGATAAAAGTATTATTGTTAACTTGAACTAGGATGATAGTCCTTATGTACGGAAAACTGCTGCTATTTGTGTGGCCAAGCTCTTCGATCTGAATCCTTCCCTCGTGATCGAGAACGGATTTCTGGATGGTTTGAAGAATTTGCTCAATGATGCAAATCCAATGGTATTTATTCAGATTTGATTAACTGGAAGAATATCAATTAATTTGTCTAGGTCATTGCAAATGCAGTCAGTGCACTCACAGAGATTCAGGAGCGTGCCCCAGAAACTGAAGCATTCAAAGTAAACTCCGAAATTCTCTCAAAGCTCCTCATGGCTCTAAATGAATGCACAGAGTATGTATTTACTAATGATTCATTTCAACCGCTAATACATGCAGATGGGGACGAATTGCGATTTTAACTTCGATTGCTGAATACAACAGTGGCGATATTCGAGAGGCCGAGCATATTTGTGAACGAGTTGTTCCTCAATTTCAGCACGTTAATCCTTCCGTAGTTTTAGCCGCGGTCAACACAATACTTTGTCATGTCCATCTACTGAATCCGGAACTCAAAAAGCAATACCTTGACAAAATGTCACCCCCACTAGTGACTCTGGCGGTATCTGCCCCGGAGGTTCAATATGTTGCGCTACGAAACATCAATTTGATTTTGCAAAAGTATCCTAACATTCTCAGTAATCAATTACGGATATTCTTTTGTAAATATAACGATCCTTTATATCTCAAGGTTGAGAAGCTTGATATTATGATCCGGCTTGCAAACTCGAAGAATGTTGACACGCTTTTGTCCGAGCTGAAGGAATATGCTCTAGAGGTTGACATGGATTTTGTCAAACGAGCGCTAAAGGCTATTGGACAATGTGCAATCAAAATCGAATCTTCTGCAGATCGTTGTGTGAATGTTCTATTGGATCTGATTGCTACAAAAGTTAATTACGTGGTCCAGGAAGCGATTATTGTTATGCGGGATATCTTACGAGCTTATCCTGGTTATGAAGGGACGATTCCCACATTATGTCAGGGAATAGATGAGCTTGATGAGCCGGAAGCTCGTGCGGCCTTGATCTGGATTATTGGCGAATACGCGGATAAGATCGACAATGCCGATGAGCTGCTAAATACGTTTATTGATAATTTCTTGGATGAGCCCGCACAGGTACAACTGCAGATCTTGACCGCCTCTGTGAAATTGTTTTTACAGAAGCCGCAGAGTACGCAAGGTACTGTGCAGAAAGTCTTACAGACCATTACCAATGAATGTGATAATGCCGATCTTCGTGATCGTGCATACATTTATTGGCGATTACTTTCAAATGACACGCAAATAGCGAAGGATATCATTATGGCTAAGAGACCGCAAGTTAAAAATGTGATCCCGCATTTGCCTGAGCCCGTTCTTGACGAACTACTTCGTGAATTATCGTCTTTAGCGTCAGTATACCACAAGCCGGCCGAGACATTTATTGGACAAGGAAGGTTTGGCGCGGACGCACTTCAGAAGAAGGCTGTTGAAGAGCAAGTTCAAATTGCGCAGGAAGAGTTTACGACTGCAAAGACAAATGGAGGAAATTTAGAAAATCTACTTGATCTCGATTTCGAGACTGAACCCACTCCCACTCCAAATGCTGTATCAATGGCGCCGACAACGGCACTGGCGGGTCTAAATCTCAATGGACCTGCACTAGTTTCTTCTAGTCCTGCACCGATCCAACTCGCTCAGCCTGCTCAATCAATTGAACCAACGCAGCAAGCTCCCCAACGAAGTAATGTTGAAGATTTACTTGGTTTATTTGATTAAGCTGTGCGGTGAAAGTGCTCAATCAATCAATTTAACATGTCCATGGCTGTTGGTTGCCAATCAAAGCATTCATTAGATTAAAATGATTGGATTGCGATAGAAATTCTATTGCTGAATAAAAATCTAATTATGAATTCCATTTTCTACTTGCTCATTACTGATTTTTTGCCTGCTGTTAACTCCTGCGTTTGTATATGTCGAATTTATTTGTTTGATTTTGTTAGCATATGACGATAATTAAGATTGTAATTCCATTTCAAAAAAATAAAGCCAGTAAATGTACATAACGCAGTAGTAGTAGGAAGATATGTAATTGGAAATGGAGTAGTAATACAAGAAAACCAGGAATTCATTGTCCTGACTTTTTTGCCCATTCTTCAGGAGTATAATCTTTCTACAGCCATTAATAAAGCACGAAATTTAAGCAAAGACAACAACGTGAAAAAAATTATCATGATTGCAAGGGATCACTGACCTGAGTAAAAGCATGGATAGCAGCGATCTCACTCTTAAGTGCAGCGTTGACGAGCCGATGACGCATCAAAACGTTCTTTCCTGTGAATTTCGGTGAGACAATGATAACCTCAAAAGCCTGTCCGCAGCCTCCTGCGTGAAATATTTTAGTAAATGAATCTTCAAGTAAAAGTTCTTCTAGTGAATATAAAAAACACAGGCAATGAACAAGTGAAATCACCGACCAGACATATCAACGACTTCAGCATGTACAGCGTCGAGCCGTGCTCGGATTGCAGAATCCAGAAACTCGGTTGTTAGAACATCAGACATTATTTATAGCAAAAATCGCGAACTAGAAATACATCCAGAAGAGAGAATCTGGAAGAGCAAGCCAGTTGGACTATAAGTTATGGTCGAAGAGTAAGAACGGTCATGATGTTGAAAAAGGTGCGTTGGGAAGGAACTGTATTTTGTTCGGCTGTCTTAGTAAGCGATACAAAAGCTTGACCAGGTTTTACGCGATTTACAGATTAGAGCAGCGAAATAATGTAGATCAGTTGCAAATTAACGGAAGTAAATTTTGTCATCATTCTTTAGCAATTCGATGGGAAGCGAGATGGACAAGAAGATCTTATCAGATGCATACTTTGGGACTTTGCTCCTACAATGAGCTATTCAGTGTGGAATCTGGAAGAGGAGGATGGTGAGGAAAAAAGAGTAAAGAAAAACTGAACTAAATAATAGACAATGAAGAATTCAAGAGCGACTAAGTATTCAAGGACCCTTGATTATGCCTTGCTGGACAGCAAGTAGAATAAAATCGAGAACCTGCTCGTTCTCTTTGTCAATATCATTCTGAAACAATCTTTTAAATAGCGGCATTCGCTGTGGTTTTTCGTATCGTTTGTAGATCTTTGTATTTTGCCTCACTTCCTGTGCCGGTCTTTCGTGGGCGTAAATGCATTTTGCACCGCGGTCACAACGTCCGTTGCGAGCAAAATATCTGCATAGATGTGACTTTCGCGAATCTTTAATTGTGAGTTTTTTCTGTTGTTCCTCCGTCTGAAATCGCTGTTCATCGTCGGCCTTCTCCTGTTCCCGTTGTCGAATCCGATCTGCAGTTGGCCATCTTTTCTTGCGCTCTTCAATCCATTTCGCAATATCTTCATCTGATTCAAGGGTAATTGTGGTTCCGGGGATAGCCATAGCAGCTGAGGCTAGCTGTAAATTCGGTGCTGAGATCTCATATTTCGCTTCCTCATCTGAATCATCATCAGATATATTCGTGCGTCCTGCTAAACTCGATAATCCGAATAGATTAGGATTGAAGGTCCCTAAACTACTTGTTTGCGCGACATCTTGGGTGATTATGTCTTCTTCGTTTATGGACTGACCCAATAAATTAGACTTATCCTGCAAAGCTTCATCAGAGCTTTCAAGATATGACTTCGGACCAGTGTTCTGGCCGCTGTATAGTCCTTGTCCAACTTGATATGGCTTTGTCCGTCCAACATAACTTCTTCGTTGAAAGCTCCCTCTACTCGATCGATTCGAATTTGATCGAACATTACGCGCTGATGGTGGCGGAGGAGGAGGTCCAAATATATATTCTGACATGAATTCGTCTGCCTCCAAAATTAGTCTCAGGATACTAGAAATGGTTTAGGAATCAGCTGCAAATGGTAGTTTGTTCGTTGGGAGTTTACGCTTTGGTAACGGAAAAACATTGTTGCAAATTCATTTTTTCCACCATAAGCCAGTTAAAATTCAAAATTGACTCCAAGATGTTCAAATTTGGATTTTCTGGTGATGACATAAATTCGGATACAGAAGATGATGTCGAAGATGTCGAAAGTACGAATGGAACGTCACCACAGATACAATGCGAACATGAAGAATACTCGAGCGATAGAACATTGAGATTATATGATATCAGTGATCTTGTAAGTTTACGTATATCCTTCATCTGCAAGCCAGTCTAAATATATAGTTGACTTCGATCCCTTCGCGGCTTTCTTATTCTCAGGTTGCAATTCCGTTTGAGAATATAGAGATTCCTCGACGAGAAGTGTTTGACATCAAATTGCAGATCATGGCGGATGAAGACGTTTTACCCACGCTTGGCGATACTTCAAAGAAGAAAGACGAAGATTTATATCACCAAGAGATTAAAATTTTATTATCGAACACCGAAGATATCCGGACGAACGTCTATGAAGGTGGCCTAAAAAGCTGGGAAGGGGCACAAGATCTGGTTCAATGTCTGGCGGAAGAACATACTAAAATTGGGAATGGCGTATTAGAGGTGAGGAGACATTGAATTTGATCTTGATAGAATAAAAATTAACAGCCGCGAAAGTTTGGTTGTGGAAGTGCACTACCTTCCTTGTACTTGTTTCAACAATATGTAACCGAAATTTTACATGGAAATGGACAGAGTCAGAATGTGACTTTTGTCTTATCGGACTACAATCTGTCGGTCTTAGAGTTAATGACGGCGCCGAATTTTTTAATAGCCTACCACAAATGTATTTGTCCAGACAAAAATGAAAGTGACCTGATTATCAAAGAAGATACTGTTCAGTCTTTCATCAACTGGCTTGATCAACATAAGATCAGTATCAAACTAGTTGCAGGTCCATGGGATGCAAAAAAGTTTGCAGATCTACTAGGATACTCCAATTCTGGAAATCCCAAGCTCCGCTTTTCGACTGTCCTGGCTTCTGAGACTATTTATTCAGGCGCTTCGATTGCAGCCTTTGTTCCTTCGATGCTAAGTTCACTGACATTATGGCATTCCACCACAGGCGATTTTCCTAAAGGATATATTGCTGCCAAAGAGATCTATTTTGGGGTAGGAGGAACAGTTTTGCAATTTCTCGAAGAAGCCAAAAGGTATGATAGCTCAGTCGAGATTTTGATAAAAAAAAGGATTTCACCAGAACAAGTAAGCGGGGTTTCGCGTGTAATATTACAGGCGCAAAAATTATAAAAACAATTAAGTTCAATCATAATTCATTCAAATTAGACTATATGATCAAGTATAGGTATCCTAGTCCCACAGAAATCACAAGTGCGAATCCAGACAGTCGTTCACCGGAATAGGAAGCACCTGCAGTACTAGACGATGCAGTCGCTGTGGCGGACGAAGTGGAAGAACTAGACGTGGTAGTTGAGGAGAAGGATGAAGTTGTGCTATTTTGAAACGGGGCGGTCGACGATGATCGAGACTGAAGGGAGTTAGCATTGGATGTAACTAACAAATTGTTATTGTCAAACTTACGCGACTTGCGGACGAAGAAATAACAGAAGACGTCACTTTGGATGAAGCCGTCGTTGATGACGCCGTACCATTGAGACCTTTGATGGTGAAGAAGCTAAATCAAAGTCAGGATCAAATCATGAGTACGCAATTATTATTAATACCCTGAATAGTTGACGTCACTAGTAACATCATCTTCAATTTTCAATACATAATCTGTGGCCGTGTATATATGCTCCGGAGGAGTCCAACGAACAATTCCAGCTTAACTGTTAATCCAGATTTCTCAAAATTGCAATCAGATCACATACAGTTTGTAAGATTCGTAGCAATAGTTAACACTGTGCTGAGATCGTCGGAATTCCCTTGTAACAGATACAACGAGACCGTATCATTATTCGAGGCTGTCCATTCGACAAGGAAAGCTTCTTTGGTTCTGGCTATTTTAGTATAGATCAGACAGTTGCAAAGCAGCACTTACTTCAGTACATCTCCTTCGGCCGGAGAAGAGAAGGGGTTGACTGCAAGGACGGCAGCAGCCAGCAGAGAAAAAGTAGAGTAAAGTCGAAAGAAAGAGGCCATTGTTGAGCATAAACAGACCGAATTACACTATCAATTTTGCGAGGACACTCTCACTTTATATCAAGGAATCCATCGAGGGGCCCACCGGTATCTCTCGTCTGGAGGACGCGCATACTATCATACGCGGCCGCCTGTTCTCGCGCTTCTTCTCAGGGAGTCCTAGGAACCGAAAAACAAAACAATAAAACCCCTTTCTACGGTCCGTGCTTCTTTCCTAAGCGGCTCAAGCAACATGTCCCCGGGACAAGTCATGTGATTAATATCACGTGAAAGTGCACATGATAATCACATGACTACAGGTTTCTCCAGTCGAGAAGAAACTCTACTGAGGGACTCCTTGGTTTGCGACAGACAACGCGTGAAGCGACAAGAGAAACGCGTCGGGCTTTTAGAGAGCTTGAACGAAAAGAGGATTTTGTGGTTTGGAATTATCTAGAGTCTTGATAAATAGAACTGAGCAGCTGTTTCTTCTGATATTTTAGAACGCTATCAAAGAGTGCAGCTGCATTATTAGATCTTCGATAGTTCTGAGTGAAAGTTTAGAAGAGAGACCGACAGGGCTTAAGAAATAGCGAGTTCAGACGTGAAACTCCAGCAAAATCTGACTCAAAGTCTTAATAAGCTCTATTCTTACTAAGAATATATTTCCTGTTATTTTGTCTTCCGCAGCTTTGTATTCTTCATTTGCAGGCAATTCCAGCGAAATTTTTGGCTGCTCCTCGCCAAAACTTCTACAACTACTATTATTATGCCCTCTCTGGCTGTTCTCCCACCTCCTTCAGAGTTTGCGTTCCCACAAGATTCTTCGGTTGAACCCGCTCTTCAACTATCTTCTACGCGACGGAAATCGCTGACTTTCTCTGAATCGAATTTAGAGAAAAGTTTAGAAGATTTCAACTCATCCGATTCGGCGAAGGAAATGGATACTGCTGTTGACGAACGTTTCTCACCTGTAGATTTCTCGACCGAGAATCAAAATGGTAATGTGGTAGGTAGAAATTCTTCGTCTATCTCAATTTCTTCGTTCCTAATTGATTGGCAATAGATTTCATCAAACGCGGAGTTAGAGAAAAATGGCAGTGAACGTTCTAGTGCTACAACGCGACAAACAAAACTCTCAATCATTATTCGACAGCCCCCATCCAAGGCAACCACGTCTTCTAAATCAAGAAGCAAATCTTCGGTAACTCCAAAGTCTCGAAAATCGACTTCATCAAGAATAAAACAGACAAAAACCAATACTAAAAAGCAGCTTAATTCTACTTCTTCAGTCACGTCTAATCCGCCATCGAAAAAACGTACCAAACAGATTGCCGGATTTGATAAAGAAGGTGGACAGGATGTTAAGAAACCCAAACGTTCAGCCAAACCGCGCGCGGAACGCAAGCGGGTAGCGTTAGCTGTTGTGGAACCTCCGCAATTTTCGCCTGTAATCACAGATTTGAGTGAAGAAGAAATCCAGCTACGACTGTTTGTTCGTGAATTTGTACTTCGGTTTGAACGTCACTGCCGATTATCTATGAAACATCTTAACATAATTAACGATGTAACAGGCCCGTGGGGAGATATGACATTCAAAACTGTGATTGTCTCTGTTTTGCGGATCATCTACTCAGATAACTTTCCTGTTGTGGACGGGGAGCTCCTAAAGAGCACGATAAAGGAAGTCGAAAAAATGGCTTCTACCAACGAAAAATTATGGCATTATGTGACAGAAGTCATCGAAAGCAGCAAGCCGCCTTCACAATCGACTGAAATTAATGGTACAGCTCAAAGTGATACAACTGTACATCAGAACCTCCGACAAAGTTCGGTCGATAGCAGTGGAGACGTGACTCGGACTTCAGATAGCGATGAGGAGGACGATCCGGGCAACAGCAGTCTAACAAGCTCATCACCACCGGCAAATGAAGTTCTGTTATCCTCGTACGGTAGTATCATCTCGCACATAGAGAAACTTCGAAGAATCGGGGATTTGATTCGACTTGCGCTGACAGGCAGCTATATTCGGGAGACAATAGAAATAGAACACGAAGCAATGCGACGCAAGACTATTCAGAAAGTAGCTGAAATGAAGACCCTTGCGGAAGCTCATGCCGCAGATCTGCTATCAGTCAAGGAAGCTCTGAACTCCGTTCCCACAAAGCACAAAGCCGAATGGCAAGTCCGATATGCGGCCGTGCAAGCTAGATGTGACAAAGAGATGCATGCTGTTAAAGAGGACTTATTTCGGCGAAAACGGAAGGCCGCTTTAAGGAATTTATCTTTAGGCAATGATGTATACGGCAACGAATACTGGTTATTCTCCGAGCGCATTAAAACGAGTTCTGGTTGGGGATCTTGGATTATGTGCTGCAAAGCCAAGCAACTCCCTTCGCCTACGGGCACCATTATTTTCCCTAAATCGTCCCTGAAAGAGGGCAAAGAACCCGACGATCGTCAAGACTGCGTAAACGGAAGCCCTAATGGCATTGGTTATGACCGTAAGGATGATGACGGTGGTGACGGCGACGAATCTTCGTCGGACTTGTCCGATGACGATCTACTGGGCGATAATAATAACTGGTATGCAATTGAGACGCAGGATGATGCGGAACAATTGAGCAAGTGGATACTGTATGGCGCTGATTGCATATTCAAACCTGCCGACAAAACGAAGCCAAAGCGAAAGAGTTCAGAGAAACCAGCTTCCGGTGAGAGAAAGTCGGAGAATGGTACTACAGAAGGCGACGAAATAGAGCCGGGCAAAGACAGCCGGCAAGTGATATATTACGACGATTTTCTAAACAACGTTTATAGTTCGCAGAAAACGGTACGGCAAACGGAGAAAAAAGTTGTACCACTGAACTTGGCTGCCAGTCGTGAATCTGTTGAAGTGTTGGCGCGGGAGATCAAAGGTATTGCCGAGTTTCTCCCGAGTAAGGATTCAAGTAAAGAAGGCCGACGAGCGAAGTAGAGTCGATGGAATGTACAAATTATATTAGTTATATGCACATGGATGTATTAAAATAACGTTAGAGGGTCTGTATCTTGCGTCGAAACAATCACCTCGACGTCGACTTCACTGAAATCTGCTGGTGAACGCAAAATCTCAGAAGCCAGCATTGGAGCAAACGTAGACTTCAGATATCCGCGCTCAGTGTTCGTATGCCCGCAAATAATGGCTGACACGTTACGCTCAAGCAGTGCTAATATCTCATGATGGCTTAGTTCGCCAGTAAACCAGAGATCTGCATCGGGAGCTTTTGCAAGTACCGAAGAACCTGAGCCCGCACAAAGTGCGATCTTTCTGACAGGTTCTGAGCGATGTTTAACCGCGACGGCTACTTGAACATGATCTAGATTCAACCCTGATTTCACGTTGTCTACGATCTGCGGGAGAAATATCTCATTCGGCTCAGATGGTAAAGACACCAATCTTCCAAACCCGGTATTCGGAATATCTGTACTTGCTGGTGAAGGCTCAATCACCTTACTCTGGACCGCTGACGAGTTGTCGAATGAGGTTCCAAGCGCAACCTTGACAAGCCAATCATTCATACCACCATTCTGGGCATCCACAGCGGTATGCGGACAGTAGACGCTAATTCCAGCTTGTGCGAGACGGATCAGTGTTCTTTGCTGAGAATTTGTCACCGAAAGCGCTTTCAATGGACGAAAGATGATTGGATCTGGATAATCGGTAAATATTCTTCATCGAGAAAAGAAATTTAAAACTTACGATAAGACACTATAAGAACAGCGTTGGAGCTAATCGCCTCGTCTGCAACGGCAGTAGTCAAATCGATAGTCAGTAAAACTCTCGCCTTTGAGATACTCTGCAGCAATGGCGGAACATCTAGTAACAGACCAGTGTTGTCCCACGCTGAGTCGGCAAGAGCCTTAGGGAACAATCTTTGTACTGAACAATTAGTTTAGATGCAAAGTAGACTTAGTAGTGCTTGCCTGCTGACACCAAATTTCGTACAACTGTTGTAGATGTCATTGTTGTTTTATATGGCGTGTAATTCGAGTTCGGTAGATTTGTAGACAAACCCTTACAAAACGATCTCCCGTTACGCCAAACAATTATAACTGTTAGACGAATTTAATACTATACAATATCACTAAATATAAGATATTATAATATAGCCACATAAATATATTATCAATACAATTCCTAACAAACAGACTAATGCAATGCAAAAAACAAACGAACTGCAAATGCAAACCAGACAGTGATCTATCAGACATTAAACCTATCTCCAACATCAAAAAATTGTACGGCAAAACATAAAAAAACATAAAACAATATTCTATTCCTATCGTACAACTTGCCAATCATGCCATCATATGTAATTACTTGCGAGCAAGGCTGAATACGAAGTTCATGACAACCGCAGATATCACTGGGATCGTCAGATTGTCATCCAGTTCCCAGATATCCACGGCTTCTGAGAATGAGCCTACAAAACCGGAGATCAAACAGACGACTTCCAATGAAAGCTTACTTTGATCCGGACGATAGGCTAGAAAATCATGTAAATTCAACTCGGGAGTACCGGGAAGCATGACTCCATATAGAATATAACTTGCTACTACACCCGTAACAAATGCAGCTGAGGAGCCTGCTAATGATTTGTTCCGAACTAGTTTGGGTGTCAAGTAGCCATATGCCCTGCCAATCGAAGACGCCGCCGTATCGGCCCAGGACAGAAGCAAAACAGATAGAACGGCGATATCTTTTGGAAACACAGAAAACACAATAATCAGACCTAAAAGATACCAGACTATCCCATTGATCTTGCTGACCTCGCTCTCACGCATGAGAAACCCGAAAAACTGGATGTAGTACTTGCTAACTAGCTCGTATCGAAACCGGAGCAAGTCCAAAGAAATGATAATCGCAAATAGCGCAACCAGAACCGGAGTTACCTGAGACAGCTCCACACCAAAGTAATATAACCCAATAGATAGAAAGCCAATTGATACATGCAGAAACTTCCGCGGTATTTCATGCTTATGAATAAAATTTCGGTATCGTTGATGATAGGAAATTAAGCCCACTGGTGACCGCGACCGTGGGGTCAATGACGATTCAGTGATCGATTTAGAACTTCCAGGTACTTGGAGTAGTGAGGTGTCATCACTCAGCTTCACTGCATTTCCGTTTTCGATTCCGTTCCCGTTAGGCTTGGATTTGCCCTTTTTTTCAGGCTCCGCTGGCCTGTCTTGCTGTCCCCGCGCTCGCGGACGCGGTTTCCGGTTTTCATCCACAGAAGTCGAATTAGAAGACATTTCTAGTTATATTTTTGCCCCCTGACTAAAGCAGGTTTAAGGATGTTCAAAGCAATATTGATTGCTGGCCGGGTTGTCAATTATGTCTGTACACTTAAATCTTCGCGTTTCCTCGCGCCAACCAAAGTGGTTTCCTTGCTAGAAAAAATTGTAAAAATTTGGGTCTCCAGCAATTCAGAACTAAACCCATATTAGTTGTTGTTATTCACGTGAAAGTGAATGTTCACGTGCATCTGAGCCGTCTGGGAGAAATCGTAATAGACCTCTGGAATTTCGAGATCAGAACAATTAGAAATCGAAACCTCTGACCTGGATCGTCACTAAAGATTATTGATAGCGCAGTTCGTGAGATTTCATGACAGATATTGAAGATCAACTGTGCGAGGAGCTGCGACATCCGTCATGGGTGAATTTCGTATTTTCTTTGCTCATCGCCGTGGGAATAGTTTTGTCATATTTACCTCAACACTTTCGGATCGCTATTCGGAAGTCTTCGCGCGGTCTTTCTCCTTGGTTTTTGTTATTAGGGGCTGCTTCGAGCGCTTGTGCGCTTGCTAATGTATTGCTATTGTCCACAGATGTTTTATCTTGCTGCTCGATGATTTCAGGGGGACAATGCTTTGCTGCGTCTCTCGGCGTAATCCAGGTCTCTCTTCAGTTTGCTATGTTCTCGGTCATCGTATATTTGTTCATTGCTTTTTTCCCGCGAGATCCGCAACTTGTGTCTGATTGGCATCGTGCAGTTTATACGGTTGTTGCAGTACTTGTGCATTATATAATCACGTTTATTTTAGCGATATTATTCCACAAATTCGGAAGTGTCGCATCAGTCGAAAGCTACGCCGTGTTTTTGGGAATGCAAGGCACGGTTTTAGCTATACTTCAGTACTTGCCTCAAATATATACCACCTACAAGTTCCAACATCCTGAGTCACTTTCAATACATAGCTTATTGATGCAAGCCCCAGGTTCGTTAATATGGGCAATCACCCTTGCAATGCGGCCTGGAACCGAATGGTCAACTTGGATGCCCTATCTATCAGCTGCGGTACTCCAAGGCGTTCTTTTGTCCATGTGCTTTTACTATCTTCGGCTAGGAAGAATACAGCTGCCCTTAGATAATGATCTAGTTCCTGCAAATGATGCCAGCGACCAAGATATAGAGGAAGATGCGGAGCCGGAAGAACTTGTAATATCTTTCTTTGATGAGAATGCTCGGTAGTATTAGATTTTGCGTCATTATAATTGAATTAAATTATCGCAGCGCAAACTACATTTGGGTCATATTGTATTAAGTTTATATACTAATCCTTCATATTCTTCCGTATTGAATCCTAAATCATTCCCAAGATACACGCAACTCTCCGACAACAGTCGCCTCCAAATCAACATTTGCACATAGCTCCACAAGCGACTCTTTGGAAAGTGAGCTGAATGCGGGAGTCCGAACTATGCGACCCCAATGACGAAGACAAAATCTGGTAGCATTGTGTTGCAGGATATGTTCTTGCGCGATTCGGGCACAATCCCAAATGATGGCAGCTGTCGGTACTTCAAATCCATCTCTTAGTCGAGCAAGACAAAGATCACGAAGTCTTGGAAGTGTGTACATGTTACTTAAAACCAGTAATCGCGCAGTGGTCGGTATTGTGTCTGACGATGGAATTGTATCGGTGTAGAGAAAGTATAGCAACGAATACACGGGCGAATAAGGTTCAGGAATGTCAAGCCGCTTTTGCTCGAATTCAAGCATATGAGAGTGATAAAGTCGTTGGAAATGCGGCCACCTCGCCATGAGTATCAGAGAATGAGCATGTATTGTCCGACGATTCAAATCCACCAAGTTTTCGAAATTCCCAGAATCTCGAAGGTTAGGCGTAGTCGAGTCCATATACTCATAGTCCAATTCATCTTCCTCATCAGGAAATGTAGTAATCATGAAATCGGAAGTCGCTCGATCCCCTAGAAGTGAGGCCATGTCGGCGTTGAGGGTGCCGGATACAAACGCCTTCTGGCGGCGACTTGAAAACTCGAACGGAGAAGGATTTTGTGCAAGAGGAGTAGAGCCGAAAAATGTCAAATCAATACGAAGCACGTTACTCAAGTATTCGGACGTAGTATCGTTCTCGGTATACGAACCGATTCCAAGAAGATAAGCGATTGAGCCATCGAGAACTGTATAAAGCCAGTGCGTTTTCCCGAAAATATCACAAGACGAGTCTGCTAGAGTGCGCCAGCGCATCTCTAACATATCAAACGCCGTTATCGAGGTCTCAGAGTCGTTCAGTGCGTGGCTAGGAGCTGTAAAATCAACAATGGTAGACCCTGAAAACGCATACAAATGGATTCCAAATGCTTTGTCACCAGAGTTCGGCGTCGGCTGACGGTTATGGCCCCAGCAACTAATCTGTTTGTAGTTACTCTGATCGTCATCTCTATAAGAATCTGTATCAAAAAATGCGACGGTCCCGACGGCCGAGGTGCGCAAATCAAACCAGACGGTTTCGACTTCGCAACGGTTCTGCTCAGCGTCCAAACCGCCAACTATCCAGACTTTGTCTTCAAAGACCCGAGCAACGTGACCGTACCGATCTCTAAACATGTGGGAATCGGACCAAGTCATTGTCTCCAGATCCAGACAAAATATATCATCAAGATAATCTTCTTTGTATTTGCCGCCGCAGATATACAGACGCCGACCACATTCAGACAAACAAGCAGCATGGCGAGCCCGGCCAAGTGGTTGCGGGCCGTGAGTCTCTGGCTTCGTCCAATTTTCTTCACGGATATCGTAGATAAACAGATCATTAAGAAACTGGCCGCGGTCGTCCTCTCCGCCAAAAATCAGTAGGCGTCCGTCCTTCCAGTAGGTTGCAGTATGGCCCTGTCGACTTGACGGACTCGGTCCAGAAGGATTAATCACTTCAACACTAGTAAACGTCTTTGTGTCTACAAGTACGACAGTGCCAAACATCTGATCTGTAGACATCGTATAATCAAATCCGCCGAAGATGAAGATTTTATTGTCATCTGGACACATCTCGACAGAAGCATTTGCTGCGCACGGTGGGAAGGCGGTTTGTGGTATTAGAGCCTGCATTCGAGGAGGGCCCATAGACGGAAGTCCAGCACCGTCTAAGAATGGCTTAGATGGCGAGAGAAGTATCGTTTGGCCCTCGAGCCCAGATAGTTCTGGACTAGCAGAAACCATTCTGCAATTCTGGTCAGAACGAGAGTTTTCTAAAGGCAGGTCTAGGATTTCGGGTGACGCAAACTGGAAAACCGGCGAAATCGGTGCTGCCATCGGATCTTATAAATTTTTTCAGTTCAGTGAGGTTTCAGATCTGTTTTGGCCTGCTTTTGAACTAGTTTGATTCGTTTTTGTCAAATTTCACATCCCGCCTAGTCTTTTCCACCGAAGTATCAGATGCTTGGGAGAGTTAAGTCTCACTACCTATTCCCGACTCAGCCCCACGCGGCATATGTGGCTATGTGTGTGGCTGGCCATAAGCCTTGCTAGTACGCTTCATAAAAATCAGGGTGGAAAACATCACGATTTAAGTGATTGCAGAAACCTGCTGGTTTTATCAATTACGCTTACAAGACATGTCGACTTCAATATCTGCGGAAGATGGAATTTCAGGAGAGACCGGTAGCCAGCAGCAATTCCAGCAGCTCTCAACCCCGGCAGATAGAGCTTTGACGGAAGAGCTACCGTCGGCAACCCCCCGCGACGCCCGAGTTTTACATCTAATGCTTGCGTCTCAAGGAATTTCAAGATATCACGACAGAGTTCCCCTTCAGCTTATGGATTTTGCTTACCGATATACATCCTCGGTATTGGAGGACGCTCTTCTCTACGCTGATCATTCGCGATCGACCGCACCCTCTGCCTCCACCGCGGCAAACACAGTTCTATCTGTAGAAGATGTACGACTGGCCGTCTCGGCGCGTTTGAATTATCAGTTTAAGCCCGCTCCGCCAAAAGAGATGCTTCTCGAGCTTGCGCAGGAACGTAATCGCAGACCGCTACCACCTGTACCTTTGACCAGTGCTCATGGCTCATCGATTAGACTACCTCCGGAAAAGTACTGTCTAACCGCCAAAGATTGGGATATAGACGAGGAGTTGCGAGAGATGCCTTCGGACACTCCCGAGCCAGAGGAATCGGTAGCCAAACGGATCCGTTCGGGCTAGCATAAGGACTTGGTTGTGGCTTACTATTGAATATATACATGTATTATAGAGAAGAAATAAATAGGAAATTGTACAAATACGCTGCATTCTACCGGCCATTTTGGATACCTTCATTTTGTTCGCGTAAAATCTCCCGACGAATGGCTTGTTTCTCTTTAATAAACTCGGTCGTGAATTGGTCTCTATATTCTACACCCATGAAATGCAGCATACAATCCATCATCTCGTTCTTTTCTTTCGAGCAATACCAGCCAGCCGTGAACATCCGATCTTTCTGGCATTCTGAAAATGCTGAACTAGTCAGAAAGATACGCATATTAAATCAATTGTATATTTCTCACCAGTTAAGACAGCAGCACATTTACTTCTCGCAAACTTAGCTTGGCGATCCCCGACTTGTTGCTCTTCCTGTGGTGAAATAATCCACAGCGGCACCGGCTTATGTTTTCCAGCATGTTCATTACTCATGTTTTATCGATTTTCTTCTTTGATCTTCTTTTTGAAAGTTCCGTCTGATTCTGTTAAATGTTCGGTGGTTCCGTATCTTTTGTCTGCTCCTTCAATGTCCTCTACCATTCATACATCACGTGCGACGTATCTCCCAGCAAGATAATTTTATTCCCGCTATTTGCCAAAGGTCACCGATGTAAACCAGAATAATAGATTGTACATATAGCCAGTCGGAATGTCATCTTTAAAATTCAATGTTCAGCATAAGGAGCATAGAGAGCGAGCTCAGCCAGCAAACCGGCGGAAGTGGGGTCTTTTGGAGAAGCACAAGGTCGTAAATCTGACATAGTACTTGATAATTGATCTAACGGAAGTACAGGACTACGTCTTACGAGCACGGGATTTTCATTCGAAAGAAGCCAAGCTCAAAATTTTGCGAGAAAAGGCGTCATTGAGGAATCCAGATGAATTTTATTTTGCTATGCACAATGCCAGAACGAACGGCAAAGGATCAAAGTTGGGAAACAAAGAGACGTCTCAAATACTTTCGGCCGACCAGATGAAACTTTTGCGGTCGCAGGACGATGGGTATTTGACGACGTTGCTACAGCAGGAAAGTAAGGCTATTGAGCGTTTAAAGCAAAGATTAGCGTTTACCAATGGAGATTGGCTCTCTGAGTCAGGTCAACATGATCACGATACTTCCGATTTGGAGCACTCGGATTCATATGACGACGACGGGAAAATATCTGGACCCCGGAAATCACTTGCGAAACGCAAGAATAACAGTGTCTCACCCAAAATATTGAAGTTTGCCGATTCTACTGAACACGCGTCGGAAATTGCTCAAACTTCTGAAGGCAATCTAACTAAAGCTTCCTTCGCTCCATCGAACGAGCGAGTCGCAAAGCTACTGAAACAGCACGAACAGCGCAAAATCCAAATTGAATCTGTACTGCGTGAAGCTCAGCTACAGCGACAGCTCTTAACGAAAGGTCCTAAACGCAAAATTATCAAGAACGATGGTTCAATTGTTTACAAGTGGGCACCGCGGAGAAAGCGCTGATTTTCTGTTTCTGCATTAGGTACTGGAAAAAAATGATTCTTGTATTAAAAATAACTCCTAGAATAAACTCCAACATTCAGCCTCGGATAAATCAAAAATAAACCCGAATCGCCTCATTTGGTATGCTTTCATTCGGACAGTAAGGACATTTGAATCGCTGGTTCGGATTATTCCGACTCATCCGACTAAGACTTTCCTTTGCGATGATATGGCCACAAGGCATTTTCATTGGGGGATTCTCGTCCGTCGTCTGTTCTTTCGATACGGGGCATACAAAGATTGCATGGAACTGAAACGAATCCGGTAGTGGTGTTTCGACAGGTAGTTCATTCTCACTGCTCCATTCAGTGTGCTTTTCCTTCATGATTGTCCCCATCTTGAGTAGTGTTGGCAGCGCGATCGCACCTGCAGACGCAGTCAGATGTAAAGGAGAATCTGAGCTCAGACCCATCAATGTGCAAAACTCTTTCGTGAACGATTTCTCGGCCTCTTCCCATGCAGGAGCAGCTAGAAACAATGAGGCATATGGCGATTTTTCCAGATTCGATTTGAACAAGAACGCACACATGAGCTTGGATATCTCCGGCAGATATTTTTCTCCAAATGAAGCAAAATTCTCGCGCGCATATTGCAATGCTAGCAAGTGACCATCCACAGGCTGGCCATCGCGCTGGACCATCGTGAAATAATGTATGAATTGAAGACTGTGTAGATTAAACTCAATATTGCTACCCCACTTCAACAGCTCCGTCCGATATCGGACGGCCCAGTCGATCGCGGGTTTCAAGTTGCGACGTCGGATCTCGTGCAAAATTTCATACATCTCTTTGAAACCAGCCTCAAGAGAGGGTGCAATCTGTACATCTGCTTCTCCTGCTAATCGATCTGCAACCGTAAACTCTCCTTCTCGAATAAGATGCATGGTGATAGCTTTGTTGAGATGCTTCAAACTTGTAGTTGGAAATGCATTATTATTATAAGCAGCCTCAATATCCGTTTTGAATTTCTGGTAGCGATTAGCCAATAAAATGATCTTTACTCTTTTATTATCATATTTTACCTTATCTAGCGCCTTTCCGTATTTGCTGAGTGATCCGTAGATATCTTTCTGCGTTTTGCTTACTTTTGTTGTCCAACCTGTAACGCTATTCCTCACAATTCCCAATTGTTCACGTCGGGACAATGGAACTATAATGTTTTTATTTATTTAGCCGTGTGCTTTCGATAGACCTGTTCGTACACTATACCTGATTCGATTGTGTTCCGTGCCTTGGTTAAGGTAGCAAGAAGCTCGTCAATACCCGGAAGAAACGCCTGGAAATCTCCAGAAGACTCCAAGTGCTTAAATTCCTTGCGCACAGAATCCATATCGATCAATATCCTCGCCTTCGGTCGATCCTCCTTCAACCTGTTGCTCGTTACTTATCTTGGGGAGCCATTTCACCGATCAATAAACGATTTCTGGGATTACTTTGACTCGGCTTACACCAACAAGGCAATTGTACCATAAGAACTCCCAACGGTCCTGAATTTTCGTTCATGGTCGATTGCGATCCCAGTCTACGGGAACTTGAAAATCCACTAGTACATTTTCAAATTTTTGTGTACTAATGTCAGCTTAGAGACAGTTAATTCAAGTTAAAGCATGAGATTAAATACAGAAGCTATGCGATATTTATCGCGCGACGATTTCCGTGTTCTCACAGCCGTAAGATACTCAGACCGATTCTTTGCAGATCACGGCAAATTATACTAAATCATATATCTGTAGGCCGAAATGGGGTCAAAGAACCATGAAGTTGTTCCAACAGTTCTGATCAGTCAGATCTCGGGTTTACGAGGGGGTGCGGCAATTGGAAATTGTATTGCCGAGCTTGCGAAGACGAACCTGATAGCGAGAGTCCGGAATGCAAAATGTAAATATTTTGTTCAAGCTTACCTTGTAGTGTTATTAACTCAGTTCAGACGATGGATATCGATTAACATACGGAGGCTATGACTATCTTGCTATTCATGCATTTTCCAATCGCCGAACAATTTACTCAGTTGGGCGGCAGATTGGTGTGGGAAAGGAGTCGGATATTTTCATTGTTGCAAACGAGCACTCTCGAAGACTTGTATTAAAAATTCATCGTCTTGGCCGGATTTCATTTCGGTCTGTGAAGAATAACCGTGACTATCTTACACACGGAAGACAGTCTGCCAGTTGGATGTATCTCAGTAGACTGGCTGCGACAAAAGAATATGCGTTTATGAAGGCTCTTCACGATCACGGATTCCCTGTCCCAGAGCCTGTCGACCATTCCCGACATTGCATAGTCATGTCTTTGATCCCTGGGTTTCCTATGCGGCAACTATCTTCGCACGACCACCCTTCTTCGCTCTACTCATCGCTGATGGCGTTCATCGTTCGCCTCGCTAACTACGGCCTCATCCATTGCGACTTCAATGAATTCAATATCATGATCCTTGACGATCCGAAATCAGACGACGATCAATTTGTCGTAATCGACTTCCCGCAGTGTGTCAGCATAGACCACGTCGACGCAGAACGCTATTTCGCTCGTGACGTTGACTGCATCCGCCGATTTTTTGAGCGCAAATTGGGTTTTGTTAGCAACGATTTTCCCGTATTTGCCAAAGATGTCCATCGTGTCGGAAAGTTAGACGTAGAGGTGCAGGCCTCTGGGTTCAGTAAAAAGATCGTCAAGGAATTCGAGAAAGTCCTTGCTGAATCGAGAGAAAAGTTGGATGATGGCTCGTATCTGGCAGATTTAAATGAAGATGACGATGAAAATGAAATTGAAGATGAAGATGAAATTGAAGATGAAAGTGAAGACCTAGATCAAGATCAAGATCGAGATCAAGATGAGGATGAGAATGAGGACGAAGATGATGAAGATGAGAGTGAGAATGGCACAGAGAGTGAGAATGGCACAGACAGCGACAACGACAGACGACAAAGAAGATGAGATTGAGGACAAGAATAGAAGAGAAGTTGATGATCATAATCCAGGAGAACTTACAATGTTAAGATCTTCTCGGTAGCCGATTCAATTTATTTTAATTATAAATTACGCGATAGACCTGTCGCAATATTTAAAGCGACATTCAATACAAACATAAACCATTCCCTAGCATCTATGATCCAGATGCAAATAAAATATGATAACCATCCATACAATCATAAGCGAATAGTAATAAAAATAGTAATAAAAATTGTCCATTGTGTCCAGCTTTATCTGATACAGAAAAACTACCATTAGAGTGAAAAGAAATCACTCAGAGGATGAACTAATGTTATTGGAAACTGTTGCATTGTAATTACCTGCTACTGGACGGTTGTCTCTTCCTCCCGCAACATTTTGTGGTCCAGGAAACCCTTGCACAGAACGACTGGAGGCAGATTTCTTTGCACTCTGTCGGACCATGTTCCAGTCTGCTTGCCGATTGAACTGCAGCGCCGTGGATCCACGGTTTGCATTCTGGAAATTACTCATCCCATTACTGTTCGGGTTGTAAATCTCCAATGAAGATGAGTATGGAACACAGTCAGTTGATAATTGATACGGTGGTCCAGGTTTGAACAGCATTGCATGATTTTGAGAAAACGAGTAATCCTCAATCACCCTCTGCGCGGCCAACATATGATACTCTTGTGCTCGTGAGTTCCGTTTCTTCACTGTGACTTGCTTTAATTTTTTTTGTGCATCCGTATCACTAAACCGGACTTGAATTGGGGAACCACCTTCTCCAATGGGACGACCATTGAATTTTGAAATCACCTCTTCTGCAATCGATCGATCATCAAATCTATACTGTTAGATTTATACTCATTTCTTGCAATCATGAAATATAACTATTTTACCTTGCGAACGCCACACCTCGATTCTTTCCAAATCTATCATGAAGCACTTTCAAAGATATTATACCGTAGTCTTCGAGCAGCTGTAGAAAATCCTGATTTCAAACCTTATCAGTTATTTCTTTCCTTACTATCTACAGATGTTTTTCAAACCTCTTTCTCCCACTGCCGCGGAATATTTGAAAAGTAAACATTTGTCGACTCATCATCTTGGAGTTCTCTCAATCTGAGAGCGAAAGATTGCTGCAAATGTTAATCTAGATTCACAATGGTACATGATTCATATCATACTTTGGCAAAAGAAGTTTGATATCCATATTGCGCTAGTCCACATATACATTGAATAGCCTCATTTTCGGATTTAAACTGAGCAAATCCAAATCCTTTGCAAAGACCGGTCGCATTATCAATCATTGCCTTGGTAGTGGCCAGCTTTCCATAACGAGATACCATCATATTTAAAAGTTCGTCCGTGGTTCCAGGTGATAGGCCGCGAATATAAACGTTCGTGGTATTGCTTGGATTCTTTACGGCCTCTTCCAGAGAAAAATAACTTGCTCCACGGGGAGAAATAGCCATAGGAATTTGATATTCTGGTTTGAGATTGGATGCGTCTATTGCAAGTTCAGTCTTCTCCGTAGATTGAACCTCGACTTTAGAGGTGGAGTCGGCATGACTTGTTTCTTCAGTAGTGCTATGGTTCACGTCTATAGAAGCTAACACCGAAGGATTCTGAGCCGTAGGCTGAACTTCAAGAGATTTATTTTCCGTAATTTGAGGGCGCGAGCGAGACTGTCTATTTCCTTGATAGATACTATTCTGTGTGAGTAAGTAAGTTAGAAGATTTGAATTTGAAAACAGATATAGAATTAAGGGCTGGCATACTCGAGTATCTGAATATCTGGGTCGGTCAAATTTCTTGTGCCGATTTTGGCCGTTAAACTTTTTCGGACCCCCATTTGGATGCATATTTGCTGTGAGCATTCCAGGTTGAGACTGCGCAACGGAATAGTAGTCCATTGTTGCCAGCGGATGAGAGCCATAATTTGGATACAGAGAGTAAAAAGGTAGGGAGTACATCGGATTCGACATAGGATTGAGATGAGTCTGAGGAATCCCATAAGAAGGATGGCCATCATTAGAAACCGTAGGAGAAGGATAAGATATTGGATCTGATTGTATGCCTGAAGAGACTGCACCGGGATAGAACGGTAACGGAGGACCATAATATGGGCTTGCAATTTGTGAAGGATCAGGCACGTTAGATCCGTCCATAATGATATGGTGCAAATAACAATAGCAAGACTCTAAACAATAAACTCAGCAGTCTCTGGTAGTTATAAATAATAAATATCTGGTCTTTATAACATATATAGAGCTCTGAAGCTTATAGATCTCGGAGTACAAAGCTTCTTGAAGCGTGGTACATCGGGTCTGTGGATCACGCTATAGCTGGAACTATCATTTCGTGAGACTGCAAATATTTTAACACCTAGCATCAAATCTTTGAGTATACTATTTACTCTTAATAAATATTTTGTCCAGAATGAATATGCATGGGGTAATATGAATCTGACAGGATTTGAAAATAATCATGATGAAACGGAATCTAGTTCAGTTCGGTTTATGCGTCTTCTTCTGGTATAGAACATGTTTCTTGCTTGTCGATCATCACAAGGAGAGGGAAAGATATCTAGATATAAGTCCCTTTTATTCAGCGATAATAATTGATTACACCCGTGTTATTGTATTTAGATCAAAGTTATCTCATGCCTTTCGGTAGCGAGATTCGCTCCCAATTACTGCAGATCGTTCGTGTTACTTGAGTTTCTATGTGATTTATTCAAAAACTATTTACATGCATCATAATCAAACTACTTGTACAACCAAAGAGGCATATTCTACTTCTTCTGCTCCTTGGATTTGTAAACGCAAAATCGTTGTAAGTTTACCATGACCTCATCTGCTTTCAATCGAAGCTCAGATTCCTTGCGCTTATCGATCCGTTTCACCATTTTGCGCACCTCGGCCTGACACTCCACCAAATGTTTTAATAAGCCACCCTTAACAAAAACTACTCTATCATAGTCGTAGTCTTGATCGGCAAATATATCAAAAATTGAGTTCAACGCTTCAATAACAATTTGTGGTTCTTTGTTTGGCAAAGACAATATCTGTGTCACGAGAAAAATGGAAATTGATTTTGTAACATCTGTACGTCCTTCTTGCTGGGCCAAAACGCCGAGAAAACCAATCGCTCGCACTTGATATTCAATATAGTCGGGCTTCCCAGACACTTCGTTTACCTTGGTTATTAAATTTTGAACATCCGCATAAGTAAGTAACCCATCACCTTTAAGTTGACTTGCAAGCGCCCACAAAATTCCCATGCATGCAGTAACGGATTCGATTTCAAGATGATTAGTATCCATCAGAAAAGATACAAACCAAGGGAATGCCTCCTGAGCCTTCTTACTCCACAGTTCTGAAGTATTAGAAGTTGCATTAAGCGTCCAACAAAGATTGTTCAGTGCGTTGAAAGCATGAGATTTTAGAAACGTATAGGAGAGATATGATGTTATTTTCGGGAAAATGTTCTGTACAAACATTTGTTGAACTGGATCTCGACTAAAATCATCTATTTCACCATCTTTGTCACCAGCCACCAGTCCCTGCATTTCATCCAAATCCTCTTCACCTTCTTCATCCGACAAAACGTCAATTCCATCAGATTTATCAGACTTTTGAAGCTGAGAACCAAATTTGGAAAATGCGACAGATTCACTAATTGCAGTAATCAACTCTAGACCTACACAAACCGCCGCCAGTGAATTCTGTGCGCTAATACGTGAATCTTCTTTCTTCTCTGTATTTTTTTCGCCCTCTTCATTTTGTTCCAGCTGACAAATGCAATCGTCAATATTAATTGAATTAAAACTTTCTTGGATAGATGCAGCAATGTTCAAAATGTCAATACCAGCAGTTGGATCAAACTCCAAGATATTAAACTGAACTCCTGAAATGTAAATCTGCACAGGAATAGGCAGTGAATTATGGACATGAAAATCTGACTTTTGCAATACACTTATGTATACCTCGTTGTCTTCAGTTAGTCCATACAAGTTATCAGCAGCGACAACTCTCAAACTTTCTGGGCATTCTAGATTCTTAATGACTCTGAGATCAAACTCCGGAAGTTCTGGAAATCTCTGAGTAATTGAGTTTCGAATGTCATCTGAAACAGTTCCAAGAGACAGCAATAAAGACAAAATATTTTCCGCCAAGGTGAAAAGCAGGGTCCGTTGACCATTTGTTAGGCTCTCAAGAGCACTCAAACTCTGATCGATCTATTTCCAATAAGAAATAGCGTAGGCAAAGACAAACTGCAGAACATACCTGAACTAAATATTTCTCGATTGAAATAAGAATATTTTCCCGCCATAAAAACTTACATACATCATATCCTTCCTCCAAAGCTAGATTACGGAGAACTCCAAAAGCTTCAGCAACCACTTCTTCAGACGAATCCGTTATAGATTGCTTCAGCAAAGTATGTACCAGCTTCTCTTTTAATAACATCTCACGTACTTTGGCATTCTCAATCAGAGTAGCTATAGCGCGTGCTGCCATTGCCCGATCAGTCTGTGAAGGAGAGGCAAGCTTCTTGAGCAGTGGCATAGCATTGTCTGAATTAGCTGCTTCTACTGCTGTTTGCCTATTCCGCAACTTCGACGATCTTATGTTTCGCAAAGCTGACACTCGAACCGCTGAGTTTCTCGAAATCTTTTTGCTTTTGCCCATATTATCTGATAACTTTAAAGAATTTCTTGCAGAATTGCGTACTTTCTTTGAAGTGATACTAGCGAGCAAAAATTTGGTACTACTACTAGCAAAGTTTGGGAGTTTATGACACGAATGAAGGTATGGTCTTGTATTTACGAGAAGAAGCACGCAGCCTGAGAGAAGGCATTCAAATTTTTTAGTACATATTCGCTCAAATTGAAAGCTGTTATCAAAAACCAATTTAGTTGCGGAATCATATTATGAAGCTCTGAAATTTGCACATAGCTACAGAATAAGACTGTAATGATTCGATTGACACAAAACACATGTCCAATGTCATCACTTTGGGAGATTCGCGATTACTTAGTTAGTTAGCGGTTAGTTCGTTTGGCTGCCATTACACGTTTAACGAATACTCGATTGCGGTCTGAGCTGGCTTTCGAGAGTCAGTTTCAGAGGATTCACAAATATAAAAAAGATCAGGATGGCTAATCGGGCGGTACGAGACTATTCTACGCCAATTTTTGTCGCAGGGATGCTAATTACTGGATGCTCTAACTCTCTACTCACAAAATTTCAAGATAACCAGTGTGTAGAATTCTGTGATGGACCGCTTGAAGAGCGCCGTTACTTTGAGCAGCCAGTTGTCCAAACGTTTCAAATGTTCATCGCCGAAGCTGCATGCTGGGGATTAGTTTTTTTTGATTCAATGATGTCTACGTACCATAGTGGACCTTCACCCTCTCAGACAGATGTTGAAGAAGTCGGGGGAGCCATTGATGATCTTCAAATCACTTCAGACGCTAATATGACCCTTCTTTCGACCACAACTTCTGGGATTAAACCTGACTCACCAGCGTTGGATGGTCGCCGAGTGTTCAATTTGTCCCTTCCCGCATTTTGTGATATTTGCGGTACTACTCTGATGAATGTTGGCCTTTTCTTCACGCCGGTCAGTATCTATCAGATGACTCGAGGCTCACTTGTCTTATTTGTTGGATTGTTCAGCGTTGTATTTTTGAACCGAAGGTTAGAAGCTCGTCAATGGGGTGCTCTATTTATGGTTGTGCTTGGAGTTTTTGTCGTCGGCTTAAGTGGTGTGTTGTATGCAGACGAATCTAGCAACTCGGCTGTAGAACGGTCTCTCAGCCAAGTTGCGTTCGGAATTATCCTGATTGCTCTAGCTCAATTATTTACAGCGACGCAGTTTGTCTACGAGGAACATATCTTGACTGCATATCACCTCGACAGCATGCGGGTAGTTGGCTACGAAGGAGTTTTTGGCTTGGCGCTGACCGGCTTGATTATGATTACAGCCTACATTACCGTAGGACATAGCGCTTCGTCGCATGGAGGATATTTTGATACTCCGACGGCAGTTAAAGAAATATTCACGCATACAGGCGTCCTAGTCACCTCAGTCTTTATTATGCTCTCAATCGGCGCTTTCAATTTTTTTGGTATCAGCGTGACAAGAAAGATCAGTGCCACTAGTAGGTCGACGATTGATACATGCCGTACTCTTTGTATTTGGCTTTTATCCATAACATTTGGATGGGAGGAATTCAACTTCCTTCAGCTGCTAGGATTTTCTCTTCTTGTATATGGAACTTTGGTTTTCAATCACATCATTTCACCATACATTCTAGACCGATTCGATCCTGAAAGAGAAGGTCAAGTCAGGCTAGAAGACGAAGATTAAGTATTTCAGATTAATACGGACTATCTGACCTTTATAGCATACTTGAATATTTAGTTGAATATATTTTTCTTCGAGGGTCTGATAGTCAACCGTTGATCGTAATCATTTGATTTAAGATTGAAGTCAGCAAATCTGAATATGTATACATTTATATAGTCATTAAAACTTGCAAATTAAGATCAAGTTGGAAAGTAAAAAACAGAATCCACACCAAACACCTTATATTGCTCGTTATGAGAAAAAGCAAACATAGAAGAGAACAGAAACAATAAAAGCTTGTGTGAAACACAAATCATGACTGAGGACAAACAGCAGAAGATAGCATAAATAAGGAATCAGCTACAAATTTTCAACGGGAGTCTCTTCAGACGGCTTAATTACAGCTCCAAGATGCTCCGGTAAATCACCACATGGAATGAGACACTCCAATAACTGGCGAGCAGTACTGTGGAATGAAGCAGACTCTTGATCGGCAACGCCGTAGTTGACCATGATAACATCATCAAGCCAACCATGGAAAAAATCTGAAGCAATTGGATTACTGTATTGTAGAGGCATTTTGTGAATCATTTGGTCAACATCTGCTATTTGAGCCCATGCCATTGGAGCATCAGGATCTGATGATCCTTTTTTGGCAGTTGTGGGCTTCTCTTCTCTTCTCTCAATCAGCTTTTGACTTGCCCCAACGATAGACCGTTTAGCTTTTCTTCTCTTCATCGATGCACTATCATTTTCGGCAAATTTAGCCTCGTACTCTTTCCACGAGGGCCGTGTTCGTTTTGAGAAATCCCACGCAAGGCTTACTGCAAAAATAAAATTATTTGAATTGACTCCAGTAAATACCAAATGTCTAGACCTAGCCAAAATATTGAAAGGAGGATTTGGATTCATGACAATAAGGTATCGACGATACAAGACATCTGGATACTTTGGAGATTCGTATTTGTTATGAACTATAGCAATAAGCACAGTATTCTCTTCCGTTGGAATACAGGGGAAAGCGCAGAGCGTAACTCGAAGCGCAGTTGTGGCTTGATGAGCATGAACATTTTCCTCTGTAAGGTCTGCAATACAATTCGACTTTCCGTCGGCAACATTTAGCACTGGACGTTCAACGGATGAAATAACTTGTTTTGGTGATAGATCGTGAGCAACATACGCTTCATTATTGAGATCGAAATACATTATGAAATTCTTGTCGATCTCAGACAACGGAAGAGGACGGGTAAGCTCCGTGTATGTTGGATAACGAATAGGTACATTCTCAATGTGTAACATTTCACCTAGTTCAGGAATCAGCGCACGCAGATCGATCACATATTGCCCAAGGCAAATAACATGAGAGTTGGTGCCGATCAGCATTAATGGCTCACCAAAAGGTGAATAAAACACTCGAGGATCGGTGAGACCCTGATCGAGCGCAAGAAATGGAATTCTAACGCAAGTACCGGGTTTATTCTGAAAACGAGGGGCAGCTAGATATTGAACTTTTGATTCACACTCGATGTAATGTTTTTTAGTGATTGGCCGTCTCTTCCATACCATTGTACACCATGCAACTTTATGCACATGGCCAACTCCAAAGCGAGCAAAGCCTACGTAAGGAAACGGAGACCCTGCAGGAGTAGCGAGGAGACTGGGATTGAAGTAATGTCCTTCGGCAAATACAATGCGAGATCCCGAAAGGTCATAGTGAAGAGAACCCGGCACAATGATCGAATCGTCAGAGAGCATCACAGAGGGCATGTCACAAGTGCCGATTTTGTAAAGAGTATTAGAAACAGCTCCGTGCGCCTCGTGGACTTCATCGAGGGAGGGTGCTGCTAAAATCGAATTTTGATTTATCTTCTTAGCTGAATGATGTGTCGAGGTGATAGCTAGTAATATGACAGTAAGAAGAAAGAGAGTCAAGATGGCGGTGGGCGCCTTTCGAATAGTGATCCCCGGTATAGCCATTGTCAAAAACTTCTCTGCAATTATTGCAAAATAGTATCGATCTCAAATATCCTGCTTCTTTTGAAGGAATAAGGGGGAGCACCCAATGATGAAACGACTGTAGGTGAGAAAGCTCTCGGTTCAAGATAATCAGAAAAATTCAGAACTCTTGATTGAGCAGGTAAATCTAAGTAGACCTAAACTATGCTAATTGCTTCAATTCTCGACAACTTCCAGTCCAATTTTTTGTTGAGGAACACGGAAATAATCAATCTGCGCGCAAGAGTCTAAAGCAGAACCGTAGACAAGATCTTGCGGCCAATGACTTCCTCGAGCCTAATATAAAAGCTCAGCACGAAGAAAAGAGTGCTGGCTGCAAAGTGTTCAGGAGGCAGCAAACAGGCTTTTATGCCCCTGCGCTAGTCCTGAAACGGATATGGCAAGTCACTCGCAAGCAATTAAAAGCTGCAAAAGTTCTATCTCGAGATTAGAATATAGCTAGTTCAAATCTATGCTCTCGCTAGCCCTGGTATCATGACACTAAATGTTGATTCACGCGAACAAGGTCGAGGTCTTAGCAAGTAGTATCAAAATCTTGCCGGTAGTTCTCAGATCACTTTTCTAACCGTTTGGTCGCTTCCAGGACTGTATGGCTGGGCTGCGGCTCTTGAAACCACTGTGCAGGCGGTCCAGCAGTCTCCGTACGGTGGGGTTAGGCTTACCAGGTCCCGGTAATCGGGCGCGATTGGAAGTGTTCAATTACAGACGCACTAGCATCAATACGATAGATATAAGGATTATGCACACAAATTGGCTTGCATCCTCGTTCCTGCTTCCGGACTATATATAAATATATATATCTTGATTTTTAATGGGGCTTGTATGAAGGATATAATGCGATGTCTGAACTCCCTCACATTGATCAATGCAGGACTCGAGGATTGGTGATTCTTCTTACGGTCATGTGCCATTAAACATGAACTGTTCGACGAACAAGACAATTCGGAGATGAAGTCCATTACGTGACCCGATTTTTCGAGTATTATTGTATAGCACAATAAATTTGCTTTATGTCAAAAGAAAATTAAAATAATAACTGAAGGAGCTCAAGGGACAGCCAGCTTTTGAAAGCTCAACACTATACCGTAATCTCTCTGGCAACAAACTCACAAAAAAAAACACCGTCCAAGGCAACCTATTTATGGTTGCCGTTGCCCAGAATCGAACTGAGGTCTCTTCGGCCACAACGAAGTGTACTGACCACTATACTACAACGGCCAAATTTAGTCAAGATTTGTCATCAGGAAGTACTTAAAGGAAAAGACAAAGAATTCAATATTTTTGACCTTATTAATGAGATATTTTTCCGAACCGAAACCTGTGATTTACGAACAGAAGCGCAAGAGGAAGATGCTGGGAAAAAATGTGCACCAGAGTTTGCTCTGAATAGGAGTGATTTACGGAGACAATGAATCAAGTACTTATGATTCAAGAACTATAGCTTTCTACCTCCACCCTTTTAGAAGTTTTGTTTGCATTCTCTCCGCATCCTTTCATTATTGCTGATGGCTACTCACGCATATATTTGAATTGCAGGATGCACGTATAATAAATACATTTAAATGGTGACGAACACTACTTCTTATGGGAACTACTTATTTCACTTTCTTTGTATCCTAATGGATGATCGGGATCACGGTAGAGTTGCCGGCTTAATTATCGTACAAGACCGCATCTACACCTCCGCAGCTCGGACAAGTCCGTGTGTCACGTGACATACGATCAATCTATCCCGGAGGAGCATTTGGATAGAATTGAACGCATCCGAAATTGAGAGAACTGATTTTCACGCACACAATAGATTTAGCGGAAGTCCGGAGTATTGATACGAATCAGCCGTTGTTATCTATGCATTTTGTCCGACTCAGTGTTCATTTCAAGGTAGAATTCAGCGGCTTTTACTCATAGACAGCTTGGAGCTACATCTGGAGTGGATCAAGTAATACTAGATACACTATCAATTTTTTTACTCTTTCTATCAACAAACAAACTTTTCTAATATCCCGCGATTTGGTTCCAAAAAGTTTGAACGCTTCATCCGCGGACCCGCTCTTCCTTCGGTCCCTGGCTTCCTCACTTCCCCTCCGGTACCGATCTTCTCGTGAACAAAGCCCGCCGGATATACTAATGAATTCATTAGCTCGCGGGACTAATCTGATCATCACCCTGCGGCGTATGCGGCGTATGCGGCGATCCGCAGAGACACGAACTTCGAGTCTCACTTTAGATGCCGTTGTCAAACACTTAAATAGGCCGTGTTCTCTTCTCGAATATTTCTCAGTTTCCCTATAACTATCAAATTCCAATTTCAAAAGTCAAACCAGAATATCATACATTACTTCAAATATAGGATATCAATATGTCTGCTACTGCTACTATCTCTACCGCCTCTAACATCGCTCACGTTGAACCTTCGGAGGACATTCTGCAAGTCCAGCCCTTGCCCGATCGTTCTTTTGGTGCTAGAATCAATCTTCCATCATACACCAATGACCCTTCCAAATTGACTGATGAGGATTTTGAAAGACTATTCCGTGCTGTCCATGAAAACTTGGTCGTGGTAATTCCCGAGCAGGCTGAACTCCCAGCGGATTCTCAGTACGAGCTCACTAAGCGGTTTGATCCCACCTGCGAAGGCGCATATGGCCACTCCAAGGAATTTCGCCATGAGAAGTCCGTCCTTCGCCGCGATGGTCATTCAGTCCCATCCCAGCCACAGGTCCAGATTCTTGGACAAGGAGACCATAGCGGTCATGTTGGTGTGGAGAATCTTACCCTTCGTCATCCTACTCATATGTCTTTCCACAATGAGCCTCTGTCAGAGGAAGACATGTCTAATGGCTACACTCGATTTTACAGATGGCACATTGACTCGGCTCTCTATGGTCTCGCTCCTCCGGTAGTAACGACTCTGTTGGGAATTGACTGTCCTGTCGGCCAGCGCCAGAAGATTAGATACGAAGACACTGGTGAGGAGATCGAATCGGATGTTGCAGCTACTGCTTTCGTCTCTGGTGCTGACGCATTTGACAATCTCACCCCTGAGCAGCAAGAATTTGCCCTTGGCACAACTGTGGTTTACGCTCCCCATCCTTATATCTTTATTTCACAGGCCAAAGCTACTTCCGACGGTCTTACCATGGTCTCTGAAGGAAGAGAGCTTCCCCTAGACGAGCTACCAGAATGGGAAGAATCCAAGATCAAGCGTCTACCTCTTGTATGGACCAATCCCGTTACAGGTCGTCATCATCTTCAAGTCCATGGTTGTTGCATTTGGCGTCTCGAAAGTCCAGAAGGTGTTCAAGAACTGGAACAAGCACGCAAAACTGTGCACTCTCTCATGCGACCTAACATTTCTCCTTCAAGCGTCTATCTGCATGATTGGGCTCAAGGTGATCTCGTCATATTTTTCAACCGTGGAGTTTGGCATTCAGTCACGGGACAATTTGCTGCTGAAGGTCATAGGTTGATGCATCAGTGCAATATTGCATCAGGTACTGATCCGGTTTGTCGTACTTGATTTGGCGTTGGCCTTTTCTCTTTCTTGTTTTGTCGGTATATCTCATCTTGCCTTTTATAATTTTTTTATTTTGTCAGCTTTAAATTATATTATTTTGTTGTTTCCATCATTTGGGAGTTTTATCATATTCAAATGTAAGGCGTTTGGTTGGTGATTACCTCACTTGGGATTTTGTTCACAATACATGACACAGGTATCTAATTTTTGAAAACAGTTATTCTTCATGTAGCATTGAAATCACTAATTAGTTACAATCACTTATAAAATAGCAAAACAAGAAAGAAAACAATGCCGATGATTCAGATTCGGTACATGTCATCGAGCCCTCTGTGAAGGCTATGACATCAATCGAATTCATGGTCAACTAGCTTGGAATAAATCAAATATCTAGAACTACTTAAATAGTTTACGAAGTCTGTCAGTAAATGATAATGATTTTTTGCTACCACTTTCACCCGCCGATTTAGTGAAAGTGTTAGCCTCACTCTCAGAGTTTGTAATGGTACTGCTGCTTACGTTTGATGAATCCTCCTGTTTGCTTGCCACCGGTGCCTCCTTCTTTTCAAATGCCTGCATCATCGAAGGAGTATTGGGCATAACAGGCCCAGGAGTCGTAAAGAAGGCACCCATACCTTCGGATGCAGCTGCTGGCTTGATACTGGGAGTCTCGATGGGGAGAATATGAAAAGTTGGCTCACTGCCTGGTGTGGATGGCTGTGCTGATTCTGACTTATCTTGGACAGGAGGCATGTTGGTAGGAATAGCAGGACCGGGAGCAGCAGAAAAAGCATTCAAGGCTTCTTCAGTAGAAATTTTCTTATCAGCCATCTCGATCTTTGAAGCTTCGATGTCGTTGCTAGTTGTTCTCTGGGATTCTGTCCGATCTTCAGCGGGAGAAGGTTTAGAATCTGAAGTATCATCACTAGGAGATACATTGTGCTCAAAGGGGTCCGTGTCCTCAGACCCTCCTTGTATTGAAGCAGTGGCGCCGTCTACGTCATCACGTGTGAGGGAAGCAGGAGGCGATGAGCTTGAGCCGTTCTGGGAGGTAGAGGTCTGAGTAAGAGAAGTTAGTCGATTTGGCATTGAGAAGAGGGCAGGAGCAGATCGACAAACAGCTCAACATACCTTTGCAGTAACTGGCTGGATCAAGTCCTTAGAATCTGATACTGTCGATGCGGTCGAGGGTTCTGTAAGTGGTGCAGAAGATTCCGCGACATCGGTGGTATTAGGGAACACTTGTCCCGATATTTCATATTCCTCCAATACATTGTTTTGAGCGCCATTGCCATCGTATTCCGATCTCGCGGTGGGATCGATAACCCATTTGTCATCTACCACAAACTATGATGTCAGCAACATAAACTTCATCGCAATGCTCAAAGAAATAGCTACTTTATATAGAGTACGCTCTGCAGGGACTGGCACAGAACCAGCCCAAGTATTATCGCTTTGCTTAGTGAGACAAAGAGATTTTGACCATTGATCGAATGATCCAGTAACATAGACCTTATTGGCTTCAGGATTTCGAGTCCTAGCAGGCTGATTAGCAGTAGATCGCGCTACGAATTGTAAGATTCATCAAAATCGGAGTGGATCTCCAATAATGCTCCCTTAACAATAAGGATGTTTATTAAATTCTTGGCTGCTTTATAATGAGGATACTTACCATATGAAAGTGTGAAGGTAATGCATAATTTTCACGATCTACCAACTGTTCCTGCAAATTACAACTGAAAACGCAAGGAGAAAGAATAACTCAATCTTTAAGACAGTTACCAAATTCCGGATTAACAAATAAATTTCAAGAATGAGCTTCTAGCTGCAATGTCAGCATACAGGCAAAAAATAAGACGAAATCTTGAGAGGGGAGAGAGCAGGGGCTAAATCATGGGTCTCTCTACAATGCCGGCGATCCAGTCCCGCCTTACTCTAATACTCGCGAACAACCACACCTAGCACGAACAATGGGTACCACCCACTCTAGGACTATTGGAGGGGTTTATCGCCAGCATGTGACAGCATGGCCAATAATTAGTACTGAGCAACATAACTGTCACTCTGCATTCACATGATCTGTGTTTGGTACTAGGCCGTATACGCGTCGCTGGAATGATGAGATTTGAGGGAACGTTGAATCGAGTCACCGCCACATTCCTAATATAGATGGCATATCTATCAACGCGTTGGGTTGAATATGTTTTTAAGTGCACAATATTGGGGACTTTGTTAAAAATAGCCACGCAATGATACGCGTAGTACAGCTGGGGATCGCTTGTGCTTGCCTAGCCACTCATACCAGCCACTTCGCTGGCTTATTGGAATTCGCTCGTCAAGTCTTCTTCACACTCTTATTTCCTCCATCTTTGCCTCCTCGCACAATTCAGAACAGCTCTTGAAATTGTTTCACTCAACATCTTCTTCTTGGAGCACATACAGCGGCGATATTGCTAAACAAATTATTTGCTAAGATTCTTCTTGGATCTGGTATCGCTATTTGATTGCTCCTTTGGTTTCCACGGAAACGCCTCCGTCATTCGCGTGCGTGTCATTCCCTAATTTTTATTGTATCCGATTTCAAATAATATCTACGCGCTATTTGTTATGCGGTTGCCTTCTGGACGTCCTATAGCGGTAGTGATAGCAACCTTGTTGTTTCACTTAGCTTCTGCTGAACGCTTGATCAAATCTACATCTCTCCAGACATGTATGGAAAATTCCGATTTCTCTGCATCCCTTTTCAACTTTGTCTTCACACCGGCGAACGAGAGTATTTCTATCGATGTTGTTGCAACTTCAACTTTAAGCGGAAACATTACTGCTGTAATTGAACTTATTGCATACGGCATTACTATTCTAGACACTACTCTAGATCCATGCACGACGTCAGAGGAGAGTCTTGAACAACTCTGTCCGATCACTCCGGGTCAGTTTGATCTAGAGACAGATATCAGTATCACTAGCGATGTTATTTCTAGTATCCCTGGTGTTGCATATACTATCCCAGATATCGACGGCACTGTGAAAGTTCGTATTTACGATGATGACGGTAACCAGGTTGCTTGTGTCTCAGCAATGCTGTCCAATGGTAAGACTGTTAATTCAGTTATTGTCAAGTGGGTAACAGCAATTATTGCTGGTGCTGCCTTGACTGTTTCAGCTATTGCTTCTGGTTTAGGTCATTCTTCAACGGCAACCCATGTTGCTGCTAACGCACTTTCACTTTTTGGCTATTTTCAGAATCTGGCTGTCATTGGTATGTGTTCAATGTCGCTTCCTCCTATCACATCTGCATGGACTCAAGACTTTGAATGGAGTATGGGTGTTATCCGTGTTGATTTTATGCAAGATATTTTCAGCTGGTATATCCAAGCAACAGGAGGAACTCCTTCAGTTTTTCTAGAATCTCTATCATCAGTTTCTATTCTGGTACAGAAGCGTTCTTTGGAAGTCTTGAACCGACTGAATCGTTTTCTTCCTCGATCGAATAACGAATCCGATTTGAGTACTATTTCTTCTACTTATTACTTGCACGGCATGAAACGTGTTGCTTATCTTGCAAGTATTGAAATTACAAATTTGTTTCTGACTGGTTTCACTATCTTCCTTGTATTCATTGTGTTTGTCAGTCTTCTCGTTCTTCTCATTAAGTTGATTTTGGAAGGGTTGGTTCGGATGAACGCTATTCGAGGTGATCGATTTATTGAGTTCCGTCAGCGCTGGCTCACTATTACTAAAGGAATCATGTATCGTATGATTCTGATTGGTTTTGCTCAGATGAATATTTTTTCATTGTGGGAATTCACACGTCGTGATTCTCCTGCCACCATTGTGTTGGCGGTTGTCATGCTTTTAATGGTAAACGGTTTACTTGCATGGGCTGCTTTTAAAGTAATTCGACTTGCCAAGCGGTCTGTCCTGATGTACAAGAATCCGGCTTATATTCTTTATTCCGATTCCTCTGCTCTTAACCGATGGGGATTTATTTACGTGCAATTCAGAGCTACCGCTTATTACTTTATTATTCCTGTTCTTCTTTACACTTTTATCAAATCGTGTTTCATTGCTTTCGGGCAGTCGGCAGGCACTGTTCAGGGCATTGTACTCATGATTATTGAGTTCTTCTACTTAGTATTGATTATCTATTTCAAGCCTTACATGGACCGACGGACTAATATTTTCAATATCATAATTCAGACAATTAACTTTGTGAATGGGATTCTATTCTTTTTCTTCACAGGTGTCACAAAGGTGCCAGCTGTTGTCACTGGAGTGATGGGAGTTTTGTTCTTCGTCATGAACGCAGCATTTGCGCTTATTCTACTCATCTCTATCATTATTTCGTGCACTATTGCTATGCTATCTAAGAATCCTGATTCTCGATATCAACCTATGCGCGATGATCGTGCAAGCTTCATTAAGTCGACGCAGCAACTGCCGGCAGTACTTGAGCTCGAAGCATTGGGTGCTACCGCCCGCGAGCATGCTCCGAAATACTAAACAAATTTGATCTATTTTTGTGTAACGGCGTTGTGAAATATTGTTTATGATTTAAATTTTTGTACAGAATATTCTTTTTTCGATGTTTTTATCTAGCTCACCACTATACACTCATTTTAGTGGTCATATTTTTGATTTTTTCTTCTGCATTTATTTAGTTATTTGGTGCCATTACAGGATTCGCACCAAGATTATGAATAAATCTGAAGTGATTGGAAGGATAACTAAGTGGTGGTGGTAAGAGGGGAGGAGAGTCTGTCTTAACAGTATTGAGATTTCCCTGTACCGAAAACGGGAGTGACAGCAGGTTAATGTTCAGTCCATGTAGTAGTATCTCCAGCTATCGGGATGAACACATCCTCGGCCATCACAGTATAGAGCCAGCCGTTCCTGATTATTGTTAAGCCGATCTATCTCTATCAAGGCTAGCTGCCAGTCCAAAGTGTAACTGAGCTTGCAACTGGACACAGACTCCGGCCAAATTCTAAGGCTTATCGGCTCTATCATCTGCCCTTACCCTCATATAAAGTTCAGCACTATGCCGGCTAATTTCCCAATAGCGTAGTTTTCTAGGAACTAGCATGTAAGCGGTAATTCTTAAAAGTAAGTATTGCTTGTCTACTATCTGAGCCGGTCGCGCAAGCCTGACTACGGCCACAGAGGACAAGAGAAGGAGAAGCTCCGCAGTTCAGGCCAGCCATCACCGCTTCCTGGCTGCTGTACCAATTCGAAATCGTTTCGCACTCGATTTTCGTTTTTGAAGATTTGAGCTAGCGGACATCGTTGTTTTCTTTTCCAGTTTACCACGAGTCTCGGTCAGCTCACTAAGTCAGAAAGATACTGGCTGTGTGTATTCGGTCGGTCTGAATTGGTTTTATTCAATTACCTTTTTGCAAGTTCCTGCAGTCGAGCAGCACCACATCGCAAACGACCAATATTGTAGGCGCGCGTCATCAATATCTTCACTTTCTTATTGCACTTGGCCGATTTTCAGAATGCGATCCTATCTGTTTGAGCCGGCATCATATTCCGAAAAGCCTAACTCGATCGTGAGTATCGACCAGGCGGAAGATTACGATTTTGCTCATCTGGATGGCGTTGCAAAAGAATACGATCCCGTACCAATCTCTGTTTCTTCTGACGACACATCCGCAAATCCTCTTTACCGAACTTTTTATATATTTCAAACTAAGTTATATGCCTTCTTTTCTAAACTTTGGCAGAAGATTCGAGGCATGACTCGGAAACAAAAGATTATTGTTTTTGTTTCTGCTGTTGTTATTTCTATTGTGCTAGGTTTCACACTTGGCTATTTAACTCCAGATGATGAAGATACTCCCTATCCTGCTTCGTATTACCATCATTTACATGAGCTTGAGTTGGAGACTCAAACTTATACAATCACCGAGGGTAGTCAAGCTGACGAGCAAGAGGTCGCCTATATTTCCACTCTGGGAAACTCCAGTGATCTTGATGGTGCTTTACTGTCCACTGCTAATCCTGATGATTCTGCAGTCAATGCTGAAGAAGATTCCGTGTTAGCTACTGGCTTTTTTGGTTCTTTGTTTGGTGTGGGAAATCTTTTCGGATCCTCTTCGCGCTATTCGATCTCGCAATATCAGTTTGAACATTTGGAAGAGCTCGCTTTAGTCAACAATGTGGCTTATTGTATTCCTTCTCCAGGGATCTCTTACCCTTTCAATTGTACCCGTGCTTGTGAAATCTTCTATCCAGGAGTCGAAATTGTTACTTCATTCACAAATACAGCTTACGATACTTCTTGTACTGGATATATTGCTGTGGACCATCGTCCTGGCTTTGAGCGAATCTTGCTTGTTTTTCGTGGTACACAGACATTTACTAACTGGCTGACAAACATTGACACGCTTCAAATTCCTTACAAGTCGACTAGTATGCCTTGTCCAGGATGTACTGTTCACAGGGGTTTTTATACTTCTTATGTCGACACGAAAGACTACATAACTCCGACTTTGAAAGATCTTATAAAGAAATATCCAGAATACAGTCTTCTTGTGACCGGTCATTCTCTTGGAGGTGCTATTGCTGTTCTTGCAGGGGCGGATTTGCTTGGAATGGGTTATAAGCCTGAAATCACTACATTTGGTCAGCCCAGAGTTGGAAATTCCCGGTTTGCGGACTTTTTCGACTTCCTAGTTTTGTCGTCTGATATTGTACGTTACAGAGTCACTCATAAGTCTGATCCGGTGCCTCAAGTTCCTTCAGGAGCGGACTACAAACATGACTCGAATGAGATTTATATATCCAAGGGCCCGTTGTCACCCAGCCCTGAAGATTGTTATATTTGTGAAGGACAAGAAGACTCTGAGTGTTCCTATGGCGAAGGAGTTGTCACTACTTTAGCTATTTACGGTCGCGATGTTGCATATCGCGCACATGTGGAATATTTCACTCGAGTAGGATTGTGTCGATTCCAGATATAATGTCGTCTGTTTTTCGAGTACTATTTGATAGTCCGTAATACGATTGTATTTGAGCGACATAAGATTCCTGTTCTGTCTTGTGCGTTGTGATTAGAGAAATATTTTCTCTTCGGAAAATGAGTTGTGCATTCAAATTGTTCTGTTCTTATTTTGATGTTGTTATTGTTTGAAAGTTAATTTTTTTTGTGCTTTTATCGTTCGGAGTTTGCTTTCACTGTCAAGGTATTTTGCTTTTGCGATTCTATATTCAGATGTTATATTTATCAGGCTTTTTTCTTCTATTTTTGATTTGTTGCGAGTCTATCGTTCGACCGAACGAAGTGGTTATGTTATATTTATTTTAGATAAGGATGGGATTCTTGGTGGGTCTGCATGTTCGACATTATATGGAAGCAGACGAAAGGTGTTTTTGCAGGTGATGCTTTTCATAATTTAGGAGTAAGATAATTTGTCGATTTCGAATGTTCGGTGTTCTAGTTTGACCATAATATTATTTTGAATGATGAATTGAGTATTGAAAGTAGTATATTATGTATACGGAAGAAGTCAACGAGAGTGACTTCAAGTTGAGCGTTAACAATCTATGGAACTAATGAAAGGACAAGCCTAACGCCAAAAAGCTTAATCGATGACAGCACTTATTAGTTTGGAAAGAAAGCGTATGAAAGGCTTTATTGGACTTTTTTGTCAATGAAATCATTTGAGAAATCTATTATGGACGTCCAATATCCGTCCTTCATGTATGTTTCATTATGGGAACTATAAGAAAGTTAGAGAAAGAACGAAAAACGATCGGAATAGACTAAAAGATTTATGCATTACATACGCACTGGCAAACTGACGCAAAATTTTGTTTGGGCTTCTGCAGACGTCGAAAAGATATTGCATCTGCGAAGGCGGCACAATCTCGTCTTTCAGACCACTAAGGAAGAGTATTGGGACACTTGTGATGTTGGGTAAAAGCTCCTCAGAGGGCCATTTTTGATGGCAGAGGAAAGTAAAATACCGTGCAATTGGTAAAAGAGATGGGATCAATGAAGGAATACTGCGGAATGTGTTTTCTAAAATGAGTCCTCGGATTTGAGATTGATGCTTTTCAGCGAGATAAATGGCAACAGCACCACCGAGACTCTGACCGTACAGAACGATTCCTGTCGTCTTGAGATCTTGATCATGCACAATATATTGAAAAACTGTCTCAGAATCCAATTTGATTCCAGTTTCGTTTGGCTTTCCAGTGCTAAGTCCATATCCTCTGTATGAAAACAAAATCACGTTGTATTGCAGGATTTTGAAGAATGCAGAAGCTATTGGAAGTCGATGTCCCATATTTCCTGCGTTTGCGCAGCAAATTATCACCGTATATCCCGAGAGACGTAAGTCAAGATCATTCTGTTTCATTACAAACACCTTGATCTTCTCACCATCACCCGTTTCCAACGTAATGTCCTCATACGGAATATCGTATCTATCCGGCGTCTGTACCTCTGTTCGACTACCCGCCGGGAAGTTGCTAGGATATATTAGCGCTGTTTGCGCAAAATACAGCAAAGCAGCCAACGCTCCTATACAACCAATACCAGTAGCAGACAGAACTTTAAGACTCCGTACCAACATCTTCACAGACCAATCGCCGCCATTCCAAATCTCCATCTTAAGACAGAAATAACTATGTTTGGATTTCTTTGATCGCAAAAAAGTTCCACTGTAAGCTGCTTATGATTGTGTACTGAGTGAGATTTCCGTGCGTCAAACATAAAAATGCCAGAAGTATCAATCAAACAAGATTCCGACACTTTGCATTAAAGCGTATCTATCAGCAGCACGAAATTAGATAAAAATATTCTCGAAATATAAGCAGATCTGATAAATAACAAATGAAATCCAAAGGCGTCTGAGAACTGATCCAGTTGCAGAGTAATTTCAAATCCAGATAGCAGCGAATATTATAGACTCATCTTCTCTAATATCTATTTTCTCGACATATGGGATCTTACGACATCCCACATTAAAGTTTGGATGTGGTAAGGACGAAAGATAGGTCCACGAAGACCTTATTCTGCCGCACGGCGTAAAGCTGCGAATCTGGAGGTAGTCCACTCGATATATCTATCCAAAGCAGGCTTACTTTTGCTTGATCTGCAAATAGTTCGAACAAGTCGAGGCGATTTAGATAAGGATCGACTTTATCACTATAATTAGTATTCCCGTGAAGGATCGATAAATAAAAATGAATGGAATTGACATCGACATGAACGCCTTAAAAAAGGGCGAAGTCAAGTATGTCTTTTGTCATCCTCATAGTCAATAGATGGATCAATCGTCTGTACTAAGTGTGAGATTCAGCTAACCAACTTTTATAGTCTCGGGACCTCAATGTATGTTTTTTGTGAAATCCGAATGTCACCAGAGAGGATTGACTAATGGCTTTGGTCAGTATGGCGGTTACATACGATGGAGGAGTCATTCTAGGAGCGGACAGGTGAGCAAATCAGCCAATTTTTTGACGCACCATTTGTTTTCTGACCGGTCGACAGTCGAACAACTACAGGAGCATTTATTGCTAATCGGTTAGTATGCTGGCATGCGCAATTTAGGGTACCTAATGGATTGTTTTAGTGTGACCGATAAATTGACTCAGGTGCATGACACCATCTGGTGTTGTCGGTAAGTCGGACATGAATAGTCTTGTATATTGATTATATATACTAAATTTGTAGATCTGGTTCTGCTGCTGATACTCAAGCTGTCGCTGATATTGTCAAGTATCATCTTTCAATGTACAGTGTATTGAACGAAAAGCCATCTACCCGCATCGCAGCCTCCATATTTCAAGAGCTGTGCTATTCTAACAAGGATGCATTAACGTGAGTCTAAGATTTTTGGCCCCCCCCCTCCTTATACCTAGTATTCTGATTGTTTTAACAAGGGCTGGTATCATATGTGCTGGTTATGATGAACGCAACGGCGGCGAAGTATATAGCATTCCTATCGGCGGCAGCGTCCATAAGCAAGAATATGCCATCGCCGGAAGTGGTTCTACGGTACGTTATTTTGATAATAAAATGCTAAATACTGATTTTTCTAAATAGTACATCTACGGTTTCTGCAACACTCGGTTCAAATCAAAGATGACTAAGGATGAGACTGTTGAATTTATTAAATCAGGTATTTTCAATTTTTTTTGTTCAGTGTGTTACAATATTGTCTTTACCTTGCTAACTTATTCAATAAGCACTTACACAAGCTATCAAATGGGACGGAAGTTCGGGTGGCGTCATTCGAATGGTAGTTCTAAACAAAGACGGCGTTGAGCGGTTGATTTTCTATCCAGACGAATATCAGAAGAATTAATCAAGAGTTGTATTGTTTTATATAGTATGCCAATTATTTTTCAAATTCCCTAAAATTTACTGTATTGTTTACATTCGCCTAATACTTTCCTTGGTCTAAATTCATGGATTATGATGCGGTAGTCTTCCCCTTTAATATTATTTTCGTATTTATGATGATATAAACCACATATCCATGGAATCCGTCCCTGAACGTAATCAAAAGATGTTCAAAAAGTGCATGGTAAAGGCATGGCGTTTGGAACCTTTTTTATAGCATTGACACGTCTCTTATGATGTTAGCAGAAGCTTGTGATACGGCCTCTATATTATGTCAATAGCATATCCAAGTAATCTTCCAATCTTAAAGTGAATCTATCAAATCCGTCTCAGCTTGCATCCCAGCAATCCACATTGGATCATCAACAACTTGATCATTGAAAGATTTCCCATAGCGAAACCGAGCCCTGCTGTTTATTGAGTGCTCGATTTTAGAATAGTAAAGAGGAGTATCAAGTTCGCTCTGAGCAGGAACCCAGGAACTGCCTTGCTCTCGATCGAACAGATGGTTGCGACTGCAAAACGATAATAGAGTTCGCCAATTTATATCTCTCTGCAGAACTGAGATATTGCCAATTACCACTAATAGCTCTTTGGATCGAGTTATAGCAACATTGAACCGTTTAGCTTCATGAATGATGCCCATTCCTCTTTGGTAATCTTGCGCTAGAAACCGATCTCGAGTCCTTGTAGTGCATACAATAACAACACGGAATTCCGCTCCCTGATAAGACTCCACTGGTCCTACGTTAACATCACGAAGACCAATCTTACGCAATCGGTTGCGAACTCGCCTAATCTGCTCTCTAAATGGGATAGCAATTGCTATATCTGCAGGTCGAACGCTACATTGCTCGATGAGCGAACGCACAACTGCTTGGCAATGGTCTATCTCAGTTGTATTATACCAGGATATTCCATCTTCCACCATTTCATCCAAGTCACGATTTTCAATGAACAGCATGGGAATTTCAGAATTGGGTAATCTAGTCCAAGTAGTTAGAGAATCGACATTTGTTGCCTCAGGTAACAGTGTATCGAAATAGAACAAAGATGAAGGTACTGCTAACAATCCGGCATGGCTTCGATAGTTGCGTATCAATGTGGTAAATCCAGGTCGAATGTATGGTAACTTTACAGTATTGGAATGAGACAAATGTTTCCGAGCCAACGGATGGCAGCTATAGAACGGCAAATTCATAAGTCTCTCAAACAAGGAAATTTCGAGATCCGAACACCCTGCTTGTCGCAGCGCAGTTCTAGGACCCAGCTGATTGTGGTCGCCTGCCATAACGAACAAAGGTGGATCCACATCGTTAGAGTCAGGGGGGAGTACAACTCGCAGTGGTATCAGACAATCTGGTTCTGTTCCCTGCCCAGCCTCATCAATTAAAAGTGCATTCCAATGTAAGCGTTTAGGTGAACTATAGCCAAACGCTTTCCGCATATAATCATCTAAACGCGACAAAGATCTGTTGGTACATTGAGCTTCTAGCAACAATTTTGCATCCCTGCATGTGCTCACAACGACTCGAAATTTCATGAGCTTTGCGAATTCTGGCAGTACAAACAAGTCAATCGCCATTACTGAACTGGTCTCGCAATAATGAAGTAATTCCATAGGAACTTCAGCAAATGATCTGCGGTCGTTATTCAGTCGGAAAAGATCCTGATTGCTCATGTTATGCCTCAGCCGAAGAGCAAGGGTGTCAGCTGCTGAGTCACTAGGAGCGCATAACAGAATATGACAGTCAGGATTTGATTTAATCAGCTGGATCGTTGCTTCGACAATAGTCCTTGTTTTTCCTGTTCCAGGAGGACCAGAAATAAGATAAGGCACGTGGCCATAATTCTGCGACACAATAGCATCTATAGCTTTCTGTTGCTCGAAATTCTGGCCATCATCCACCCAATCAAAATCAAAAGTACCTTTAGATAAAGTAGTCTGCATAACCCCATCTAAGTCATTCGGAAAAAGCATTTCCCGACTAAAATTATCCTAGATTTTATTACTAACTTTTGCTTGAAATTTTATTCCAATAAACGTACCATTCTGTCAACCAATTCCAAGGCAAAATTTCTCACGGTATCTATACGGACAGAAAAAATCTGATGGTCCGTCGTGAATTCAACATTGAACAAGTTACTTTCTAAAATCAAGCCGTCTATTCGCACGTAAACCAAGCCGTCATTCCTATTTATTTGCCATATAATGCCTTCATGTATATATCCAGTAAAAGACGCAGGTCCATGGGCTGCAAATTGCGGTCGCAACTGTCGGAATAGTAATAAATCTCCAATTGCAACATCAGGGGTAAATTCCCTGATTCCTGGACAGCTCAATGCAAACATAAATGTTGAAGGATCACTGATTTGTAATGGCACCGAATATAAGGCATATCGTGCGACTTCAGCTCTCTGAGCTGTCAAATCTGCGCTTAATAAATAGTTGAAGTAGTGTTGATAAGTAGATATAGATAACTCTTTCGATTTCAAACTGTTTGCAACCGATAAAGCCTGTTCAAATGTAGATGGAGGTTCATACTGAATTATCCTATTGCCCGCAAACTCTTGTACATACATCTTCCAATCTACGCAAGGTGGGGCAACCGATGAGGTGCTTAACGCAGGATATGAGTTCACACTCTAAAAGATTAGTGGAATAGAAATAATACTTCCTGCAAACCTACCTTTTGCCAAGATGGAGTGAACTTGTTCGCATAGATGTCAGGAGTCCATTCATCATTACCAGCATACTCCTTGATACTGAAACTATCATCCTCATTACCTTCGGATATCTTTATAATGCCAGATAGAACTGTTAATGGCAATAAGCTTCGATTAGGTAAAGATTGGGGTGAGTACACATTCGTTGACTGCAGTTTGCGTTGAGGTAACGATGTTCCAGCTGTTCGAGCTGGTTTGTCTTCCCTCAATGCCCTTGAAGTTACAGGGACTCTCTCATCCATATTGCTAATGACCAAGTTCCAAACTGGTATGCTCAAGGATTGCCCTCTCTCTTAATAGCCTACTGCGAGAATTAAAGAAATAATTTTGGTGGAACTCAGTCTGCTTTAGAGGACACCCGTGCAGCTGTAGTCTCACAGAGTTCACTCTCTGAACTTGAGACTAATGGGCTTACACCAATTCGAGTTATATTCATATCAGACCTGGAATATAGCGTTATCTGCTTTCATAGTAATCGATTGTTATAATAAATTGGTTAGAGTAAAGACATAGTTTTTAAAATAATATCAGTTCCATTTTATAGTTAAGCCGCTACTATCTAGTATGAATCTCCAGACAAAGTGAATTATTTGCTCTGATCAATCTCCCAACAACTGCCCCTGGACCATCTTGATAATTTTAAAATTCCGACTCTGTCAAACTTGCTCCAAAAAATTATCCAAAAAAATCTTCAACTGAGACATTGGAGAAGTAAAAAAATGCGATTTTTGTGGATCGAACACAAGACCTTCAGATATATGATTGACTGCTTTTAACTTCAGTCTGACGCTCTCCCAACTGAGCTAAAACCGCAACTTCTTAACTAACAAATTAAATTATAGTCTATCTGGATACTGGATCTGAGAAGATCTACATTTGGATATGACTATCTTTATGTTTAATAGGGTTTATAAATAGGTCCAGTGGTGTAACGGTTTATCACGTCTCGTTCACATTAGTGAGCTTTAAATCCGAGGAGGTTCCGCGTTCGATTCGCGGTTGGATCATATTTTTTTTGGTTTGGCTAAATCTGACTTATTATACATAGAAATTGCTTGCTGGTGTATCATTATTTATCGACCCGTTATCATGTTATTTTATTTCTAGCTATGCTTGGAAATAATTGGACAGCTCTCACCTTTGGCGTTAGAGCTCTAATAGATAGATGAAATCTCAATTAGATTGCCTTTGGAGATTTGTGAATATCGGCAGCAGTTGTTGGAACACTTGGAGGTAAAAAAAAAATATGCTGCCTAATACTCTATCTGTATAGGTTGAAAAACGGTTAGCACTTTCAGAGCGTTTCACAAAGCCTCTGCTGAATAAATGACTTGACCAAATAAACCTTCCTGTAGAAAATCAACGAGTGGATCTCATTCGGATGCCTTCAAGACAATTGTGAGTAATTGAAGATACAGCGTAGACTCTGCGGCTTATTTTAACTAATGAACTCCCAGAGGGCACACTCTAATTACTCATAGCCACACTACTTCTATGCTGTGAATTACAATGCGTTGATATGTGAAATTACAAATAATTCGAAGATAAGTGGGAAATATAGAATTCCAATTTAGTTTTTATAAGAAATAAGACTATTATTGCTAAATTGAGCTTTCGTTGAAGTGAAATTATTAGGTTGACAGTATGTGATGTATTCATTATGGCTTCATGACAGAGTTAAGCAATCGCTTGTCGACACGTACCAGATTTGTCGGTTCTCAAATATCTATTCTTTCGTAGACGTTCAGCTATGAACAACGTATACCAGAACTTAGGTCTATGCTCAATTACACATCAATGTCTTAGAATTAGCAATTTCTTTAAGTTCTTGTTAATGTGACAGTATTTATTACCAAGAAATACTGCATTGCAACTTTAGAATTCCGAAAGCAGTTGGTGAATTATTGTGCTGCTCTTGGATAAGAGCAAGTCATATGCTAGCACAATGCAACCAGTTTCAATAAAACCACTGCAGATACTGAACACAAAAGAAAAATCGTCAATTTCAATAAGTATTTCAAATAGAAAAAACGTATATTATCCTGGTGATACGTTGTCCGGGTCAATTACTGTTTATGCAGGCAGTGATTTGGAATTCAGCACAATATCAATTTCACTAGAAGGAAACGCAGATTCATGGTTTCCATCCTTGAGTGCGGGTGGACCAGGAATACGAACAAGAAAAAGAGTAAGCATGCAAGAACAAAAACTGTACTTTATATTAACCCAAAAAAGTTTCTTGACATGATTCAGCCGTTCAATGGCAATCTATTGCCAAACCCAATGGTATTGAGGCAGAGTTGTTCATATGCCTTTCCCTTTTCCTTTGTACTTCCTGACGCATTGCTGGATGCTGAGTGTGAAGAATTGTCTTGTCATTTACTATTGCCTTCATCTTTGGGTGACGCAAGTTCCAATAAACCAGACTGTGCACCGGATATGGCTAAAATCGCATATTGCATACATGCACGAGTGAGCTACAAAGGAATACCTTTGATCATCCAATATCAAAAACTTCATGTGACAGCCTCATATGAGCCTCGGAATGATCTTCCACCGGAGTATACGATCGAAAATCAAGAATATAGTAAATCTGACAACGGATTCAGCAGATATTACCGAACGACATCAAAATCTAAGCGATCTCTATTTCGCACTGCAGATAGTAGTGTGACCACACTGGAAGCCTCGCTTTTGAAGCCTTTCATATATCTTCAAAAAATTCGGCTCCTTTGCTAATATCTCTCTCATATTCTGCGGATGATGATATTCTCAAAATCCCAAAACTAAAATTTTTGAAAGCCAAGATGAGGGTATTCACATATTATTCTTCAAGGCCAATGACTTGTATTCCGACACCAGCAATACGTGGCCTCGATCCAAGTGTCGGACTATATTATGAATCATTCGAACTCACACTGGAAAATAAACCGCAGTCAATTGAGTGGACAAAGGAATCCAACAGGCACATGTCCTTCCATTCAATTGTGACGGTTAATTTACCTGAAAATTATAGCCTTGTTCCAAATTTTTGGTACTGTCTCATTGGCAGACAGTACATAATTGAGCTAAGCATTTCTCTCTCCCATGCAGGAAAATCGACATTGAAGATTCCAGTCGATATTTTAACTTCGCCTGTGGCCGAGTCTTTATTACAGAAATCGAGAGAGCATTGATTCTTAAGACACGGAATTCTTTTTTAGTTTTTTGAAACAGTAAAATGTAGATTGAGGAAGCAAGGTATAATAGTTTTTGACAAAAAACGTGAAGCTCTTTCAGTCGCATGTTAAAGTTTCATTACTGCCACACCATTCTTATCAAGCCACACTCTCCTCCTCCCAAGCTTAGATTACACAAGCGGAAATGAGAGCAAAATACTTAAATATTCTACAAGGTGCAAGAGCCAGAGACTGAAGAGATTCAGCTATTGAGCTTAATCCATAAAGTACATCATTATGGTTTTTACTCGATCCACTCGAAGAAATAATGCCGGGGGTGATAGTCCTTCAGCTTCTGTTCCCATTCATCGCGCAAGATCCTTCGATGATTCCACAACCAATCCTCGATTTACTCTCTTCAAAAGGCAGAAAGGTGCTAGAGAAGGTCAATGCTACTCTGACGACTCGCAGCAAATATCAATCCATATTGAAAACAAAAAAGATTCATACAGCCAAGGAGATAGCTTTTCAGGTCATATTGAAGTACGACCAAAGGAAGATATTTGTGTGTCTGATGTATCCATAACTTTGGAAGGGTCAACTTGGACTTGGAATGTTAAAGCCGGAAATAAACAAGTCAAACGAAAAATTGTAAGTAAAATCAAAAACTAATCTTCATTGACATACTAATAGAGCCTAGTTTTTGAAGATGCCGTATCAAGTTCAGCTAGAGGATCTGCCGGAAAATAAGATAATCCGTTCTGGCTCTCTCTACACTTTTCGATTCTCATTTGTCCTCCCAGAGTTTTTGCTCGATACTACATGCAACCACATGCAGTGTCACCGACTTCTACCGTCATCACTTGGAGATGGCTCAGCGGGAGCAATGAATGACTTTTCACCTCAGCTAGCTCGAGTTACTTATCAAATATTCGCTCGCGTTTTGTCACAATCTCCAGGAACTGAAATGTCGATGCCGTATGCTGTTTCAACGAAAATTCACGTCGCAGCCGCTTACAATCCGGATTTTGACGTTCTTCCACATCACCATTTCGAAAATCAAGAAGTTAGCTTATTTGACGAAGGTTTTACTCGATTTTACAGAATTCAGAGAAATATAAAGCGAACAATTTTGAGTCGTGTCTCTCCGGGTAAAATTACACTCGAAGCTTGTGTCGTCAGACCATTTGTATATAGGAGTGAAGAAAGCGTTCAATTACTGCTTTCGCTTTCGTATGCACTGGCTGGCAATACGGATCTTGAACAGCTACTAGATTTAGTTCCACAGCCAGATTCTGTCTTCATTAAGCTTTGTATCTATACATACTTCTCCACCAATCCTGTTTCCTATATGCCACACCCCAGTTCGAGTGAGTCTGATCCAAATCTTAGTACTTACTATGTGAATTATATGATTGGAAGCGAGCGATTTAGTGGCACAAGATGGATTAAGGAGTCATCCAGTCAACTATCATTCCAGAGAATGATTTCGTTGACTCCTCCTGAAACAAGTCTCCTGATTCCGAATTTTTGGTCCTGTCATGTTGGAAGACAGTATGAAGTTGAGATCACGTTGCGTCTTTCGGGAAATACAGCTCCAGTATCTCTTAGAATCCCAATTGAAGTAACTACGTCGGCTACTGCTGACTTAGTATTGAACCAGGTTGTGTCGTTAGGTTTTCACTCTTCGGAACCATACTCTAGGGTGGAAAGTTCTCAAGCAAACAATGAAGAAGATGATTCAGGTTTAGAAGCCGTTTCAAATTGGCCTGAATCAGATCGTGGACGTGCCCACCGATACTTGATATCTAGTCCTACATCAATTCCTTCACCGATTGCTTCTAGAGATCAAAGTTTCACAACAAGGCATACATATCGTCAAAAGGTAGCCATCGAATGAGAAATGTTTTCCTTGTGGATATTTAAGATATTTTAGCTGTCTACAGAATACTATAGAGTGGTGACCGTACATGAATATAGTAGTTCGAGGAGTTCTCTAAAGCTTTGAGACATGTCGTGCTCAAAGTAGGACCGAACAGCATACGATCTTTATTCGGGGTAAAATCTGTTTCTCTATAATAGATTGAAATAGCAGAGAGTTTTTAACTGAGTGTCGGTTCTAACTAGGTTTCGTTTAATAGCCGATCGCAAACTAGATGGTGCGGTAAAATATTCTTAATCTTTATCCCTATATGTGATATGGATTCCTATGCCTTCACATAAGATGCCTTGGTGGCTTAGTTGGTTAAAGCGTGAGTCTCATAATCTCAAGGTCGTGGGTTCGACTCCCTCCCGGGGCATTTTTTTTTTCGTTATTATTAATAGTCTACGACTTTTTACTCGTAAGATTCAAGAGTCTTTAGCCCCGATTCACGTTGATTCAAAATTCTTCTTGGTTAAACAACTACTAAGTAAGGATAGTAAATTGCCCCGCCCCTTTGGAATATTAGCATGCTCAATCACGTCGAAAGTTGCTACTGAAGAATTTTTTTTTTGCAAATTGATTGTCAAATAATTCTCAGTAGCTTTATATACAAAATTGTGGTGTTAAATTACCTACATCTATTAAAGTATGTTCCATTTAATCGAATAGAAGATGTACTTTACTGATGAACTACTTAGCTGATGAACTGGGTCTGACAAGTAGCTGTCGACATAAAGCCTTTCCTCCCAAAATAATAATTATTGGAACTAATCTTTGAACTTGGAGATTTCGCCAGAAAATTAACAGCTACAATCGAGTAAAGCAAATTGAAATAAAGATGGATATACATAGTCCAATAATATCCACCGGCTCTGTTGGTAGATCAAGATCCAGCGGTCAATCTGCAGCATCTCCTTTAGATCATTTGAATGAGGAACGCCGAGAAATCGAAGACAGACTTACAGTTCTTGGTTCTGTATTGGAATCGGTATGCTTAACGGTGTTCGATTATTCTAAAGCCTGTTTAGTAACTGAATCTAGCATCGAGTCGATATGAGTACCCCGCTGCTAACTCCAGATGGTTTTCCAAGGACCGACATTGACGTCGCCCAAAGTAATTGATTTTACCTATGGAGAGATCTAGAATATATAGTTAATAATGCTAGTTCGAATAACTCGTTCCCAAATCATCCACCTTCTAAATGATCGAAAAGCACTTATGAACAAAATCGAATCTCATCTCTACGAGCACTATGCTTCTCAGCGGCAAGCTAGCTCGACTGTGACTAGAAATCAGCCAGTTGAGCCAGAAGGAGTTGCATTTGCGTATGTGGACTCAGTGGCTGATAATAGTCCTGCACATAAGGCGGTAAGGTTTCAGAACTTTTAGAACAAAATTTGGTGGCCTTACTATCTCTAGGGACTGCAACGAGGTGACAAGATTATCAAGTTCGGTGAAGTCCACGCGGGGAATCATCAACGTTTGACCGGACTGGCGACAACCGTTCAATCAAATTTTGGAGTATGTCGTCAATTTTTCTATTTTGGTTCACCGCTGTATACTCATGAATTTAGCGTCCTATCGAAGTAGTCATCAGCCGAGCCATTGAGCATGCGGAAGGATCTGGAATTGTATACCTCTCTCTCACGCCTCAATCAGACTGGGGTGGTAGAGGAATGCTGGGATGTTTATTTGTCCCACTTTAGTTCTTCACTAGTTTAGTAGATTTCGAAATGCATGCATTTTAGGTGGTGGCATTCATGAAGCAGCAGTTTTACGCCGAAATTATTAGATAGCGTAATATTTGGTGAGTTCTCCTACCGACATCTACGATCTGACATGTAAATTGATCAACAGAACTGAATAATCAACCTTCGGTTTTTGGTGACAAATTATTTTTAAAGTCTATCTTGATATTAGTCTAAATTTGTACAAAATTGAATTAATATTACGCCCAAATTCGTGTAATACAAATTCACCACGAGATCGTATCTAGGCTGCATTTCCTTAACAAGGGTTTAATACCAACACTTCCAATTCACACCTGTCCACTCTGATTTTCTCCATTGATCTTTACAGTTCTTTGTTTGTTTTCGTTAAACTCTGTTGTTGGATTTTTCTCAAAAATCGATTATATTATTGCGTTCTGCTTATAGTGTATTATATTTATCAGTTTAATTTGCCTGAATGAAGTTTTACCCAAAGATTTGGCTTGTACTGGCCATCACGGCTGTAGCCAACTTCGGTCTTGCAGCTGCTCAGGAGAGCGATTACGAAGCTACAGCTCCCAAATTCGAACTTCAGACTTATTTTGAAGAAGTTGTTGATGTCATTGGCGGGTCGCAGCCTTTAGTTTCTAATGGCAAGATCAATAATGTTCAAGTGCTTCTTACGAATCTGGAAGATAAGCCGGCGTTCATTCAGGTAATCGGGGGAGCTTTGTTTGATGTGGGCCAGAGTGCACCTATCGAGAACGTGAGTATTTTGGAAAAGCTTAATGATATTCATCATTCCTAACAACTGCTTTAAGATTTCAGCTATTCGTGTTGGACCACTTGAGGTTAAAGCAAATTCCGAGATTCCTATTTCCTACGATTTTGAGCTGGACCGAGAGCCTAAGGATTATACTCTACAGATCGCTCTGCTTGTCGAGTATGAGGGTCAGCTAGTCCAAGCAGTTGCGTTTAATTCGACCGTTACTTTGAAGGATCTTCCGCTTTCATTTTTCGATCCTCAGCTTCTTATTGTCTATGTTCTTTTGATTGCCTTTTTTGGCTTCGGAGGATATTATGCTTATTTCAGTTTTATCCAGCCAAAATACTTCCCAGTCAAGAAGACGGTTAAGAAGACAAAGGCCAAAGCTACTCCCATCGTCGCCACCTCGACTGGCACTGATGGTAAGGCATACGACGAAAGCTGGATTCCTGAGCATCACTTACGACCACGATCTCCTAAGCCACGAGCTGCAAAGAAGACCCCAAAGAAAGCCACCAAATAAAACTCATTTTCCAGTGGATTGGTATAGACATATGGTATACCATTCTATAATATTTTGTATTTATGTATGTAAGAACACTGGAGATTAGTGAACTATTATCAAATAAAAAATTAGTCGAAAAGATAGTAGTGTAATAATGAGATAATGAGTATGAATGAAATCTCTAAAATCAGTCGTATCATATACAGAAGCGTTATCCTCAGTTAAGACATATATATTATATTAGAAAACTTATTTGTCAAATAAGGAATCAATATTCGGGGTAGCTACGACTTTTTTGACCACTTGGCCAAGTAGAGTCGCCTTATAATTATCAGGTGTATCATCTATAACGACTATATCTTGAAGAAATTCAGTTTGAGATCCTCTGTTAACATCCATTTCTATGCCACCATAGATTAGAGAAACGCGACCTGATTTGCGAATGATGAGTCTTCCGACTAATCCTTCACTGCCATCTGAAACTGAGTCAAAACCAATATCATCTGCCGAACTATCTTCCGTTTTAACTTCGCTTCCATCCTCATTAATATTGAATATGCTGTTTCCTGAACCGTTGCCCGTCATTCCTTCGGATGGGGAGATGCCGGAGACTTCGGATTTTACCTGGAATGGAGACTCCCTCTTAACTACGCCAAAGTTTGGATCATGGCCCGATAGCTTTAATTCTGGAAGCATTGGACCCAGCTGGAAGCAAAACAGTTTCCGTTCTAAAGAATCTAGTTCGTCGCTGGCAAATACACGAGTAAACTCCTCTTCTTCCAAAGATTTTGCAGTGTTATCCTCAACAGCCTCTTCAGCAGCGCTAATAGGTTCGGTTGAAATAACTTCTCGAACTGGAAAATACCTACCTATTTCCGAATTTGTATTTTTGGTCATATTTCCCACTTTAGCAATATTGATGCGTTCGATTCCGTTCACGACCGTACTCTCGTCGTCGCTGTCATCCAGTTGCCCACGATTAGTAGACTGGCCGTCCTGCTCAATTTTGAATCCGGATGAGTGCAAGACCGTATTTGATCCCGAAGTTATTTCGGTATCATATTCATTTTTGGCTAGCGCTTGTAATAAACTGATTCCTGGTTCTTTTGGAGTCGTGTTTATAGGCCGTCGTTCTACCGCAACAGATCGTCTCACTCTAGAATCTCCAAATACAGGATCGGCAAATGGACCTGAAGCCACGGTTGATCTAGCCTCATATTTAACACGCCCACCCCTTCGGCTTCCTCTGCCACCTCTGCCCCCTCTGGGTGAAGGAGTATGTGGAATGGATTCTGCACTGACTGGTGCACTGGCATCGCGCTCTTCCTTTGTCCGTCTAGCGACGAGTTTCGGTTTAAATTTTAAAGCCGCTGAAGATGATGAAATTCCCCCTATAAGGTCTGAAGGCCCTGATGGAGAAATACGATTGCGCGAAAGTGAGTCTAGTCGAGGGTGTAGAATTGGAAATGTGCTAGATAAAGAAGTTGATATTGAGCTCTCGCTTCCAGACGGGAGTGCTCGAGCACCATTTCGAGTGAGCGCAAGCGATTTAACGGTCCGATCCACCTTTTCCTCTTCCGAACCCATTTTAAATGTTGCTGCTTTTGGACAGCTGGATCAGTTGAGATCTTTCTCTGACAAATTGACATTCAAGCAGTACCAGTGGGAGATGGGACAATTGCTATAAACTTTTTCTGCGATGTGCGGCGTTTAAAGCTCGTCACGAAATTTAAGTCACCAGGAGTTAAAGAGGAGCAGCAATACAGAAGTGCTCAGCCAGAACGGAATGAAGGAAAGGAGCAAAAAAAAAAGGAAGACAGAGGAAGAAGGATCTCTCTTGAAATCTATCAGTACCGATGATATCTCAGGAAACTTGAGTGAATCACTTGTGAAGAGAGTGAAATTGGAAAGAGACACTGCAGAACCTGTATCGAAGTCAAAGAAGACATTTCACACCAAAGGTTTGTCAGATTCTCTCGACACATTAAATGGCAGTTACAAGACATATCTATACGTCTATGCACATGACAGGCCCTCATGGAAATTTTCCAAGCCGAAGCAGAATTGGGTATTGCGACATCTGCATAACTTCTCTATGATCCCCGAATCCTGGGAAAGCATATTGCTGTCTTACCTAGAAGGACTACCAATAGGCTCAGCACGAATGAGGGTCATCGCTGACGCTAAAAAAATTGTAGCAGAATCTGCAGCACCTACAGGCGAGGGAAGCGAGGACGTGACAGGACCTGAATCCCAATCATCGCACTTGGCAATCGCAAGAGCAAACGCTATCTTAGATATGTTAGAAGGGAAATCTGATTCTACTAGTGAAAATTTTAGCGGTGAATCTGGCAGTTCTAGTTCAGATGACTCGAGCGAGTTAGATAATTCTGAATCGGAGAGTGTCAATGGTTCGGAGGACGGTTCACTCTCCAAGTCAATGTCCAAGTCCAAACCTGGCGGTAAAAGTTCTTCGTCAAACGACAATGAAATTAATAAGAGTGCACAAGCATCTAAAAAAAGAAATAAAAAAGGCTCCGAACATATGAACGAAGATAGCAGCTCGGTCAGCCAAAGCGATGATGATTCTTCGAATTCAGATGACACCTCTTCGGCTAGTGAGGATGAAAGTTCATCTGCCACGACCGCGTCTGAATCTTCCGATTCTTCGTCGGATTCGTCGTCGGATGACTCTTCGGATGAATCAGACGGGTCGGATCTTTCGCAGACGACTTCGTCTACGTTCCATGATTAGAACAGCATGTTTAACTTTGTACATAGTCTAATAAAGCATTTTGCGATTTGCATGTTCAGGCTGGTAATTTTAGGTATAGCTACATATTTCACTATTATTGTATAAATCCGTAGGAAATTGGCACTTCAACAGAATGATATTTTGAAATTTTTGTACCAGAATGAACAAATTGTTACATAATCTGCGGTCTGATTTGTACGCATTTGCCCCACGACTTCATAGTCACCCTTACCCAAAGGACTTTATACTTTCCTGGTTCAAGGTTGCCACGGTCATTTTAAGCGATAGTAGTAGAATGGCCATAATTCTTACTCTCGTAAACCTATATTTTGACGTTATTTTGATTTGACAATCTGAGTAATAGTAAACTGTGTACCTTTGGTTTGAGCTGTGTGAACTGTGTGAACGTGAATTATGAGTATCAGGTTTCAAAATATCCAGGTAACTATTCAAAGGAGCTGGTTGTTTGTACTTGTCTTAACAGGACCCTTTTGGCATGCAGGTTCAGCAGTTTGTTGATCGGTTTAAGGTGCGATTTTCGTCCTCCTATGACTTTCTTAAATATGCAAGTTTCAAACTAAGTATTAAAATAGACCGACTCTTCGCTATTGAGGACAAAAGTCGGCACTATCCGTCCGGTGTCAGACTTTTTTGACTTCAAGCGCGTCTCAAAGCCAGCTAATATGGGAGTTGTTCAACAACGCGTCACTTTCAACTTGACCTACTATTCGGCCAACTATTTGATTGTGTTTGGTATGCTCTCAGTATACAGTCTGCTATCCAATCTGCTTTTGCTATTTGTTCTTGTAAGCTTGTATTCTAAATAGCAATGTTATCTGGCTGACGTGAATAGATTTTCGTGACGTTCGGCTTGTATGGCATAAATTACCTCAAAGGACAGGATCTCAATCTTGGTCAGTATTGTTGGGTAGATAGTACTACAGCACTAACTTATCTGTTATAGGATTCACTAAGTTGACTACTTCCCAATTATATGTCGGGCTCCTTGTTGTTGGTAGGTTTTTTATGTTTTTGCATATCGACATCTGACTAATTCCTTAGCTGTACCCCTAGGTTTCATCGCATCACCGTTTTCTACAATTCTATGGCTTCTGGGAGCTTCTTGTGTAACCATTATTGGACACGCTTCACTGATGGATAAGCCAATCGAGAGTGCTTTTTCTGGAGAGACCGTCTAGATCGGGGAGTTTCAGGTCCAGTGCAGGGAGTAGGAGAGAATAGCGTGGTTATGGCTGGATCTAGACGGGTAAGTGGAAGTGGAGAAGGAAGGGTAGAAAACAGTGATTCTTATATAAAAATAAGTGGAAGAAGACAAGCATCATCGTCAAAGTCGTCGTCGTTCGGATCTTGGGTTGATCGTGTGTTTGGGGGCAAGCGAAGTGTTAGTGCTGGGCACTTGACGGCAGTTCCGGTAGCAGGACCAGTTAGATCGAACAGAAGTGTTTCGCAGGATCAGGGAACGTTTTTTGTTTCTTCAGGAAATTTGCAACGGATGAGAAGATCCTCGAATGGTGTCGAGGGTCAGAAAGTGTTATTCGATGAACATGGCAATCGATATATCTTATCACCATCGGGTTCACCCGAACAGCACTTGCATGTACGTAAATCACGAAGTCATTCAAACATAAGTCAAAATGAGACAGTTAGCCCAGGATCGTCATCTAGCTCAAGTCGCTTCCAACAAGAACCAAGCAATAGCTCTACTCGACATCATCCTCCTGTATCAAATCAAAGCAATTCTCCTGAGCAGGTACGACTGTCTGGATCAAGGACGGTGAGCGAGGAATTTCGAAGTCGAGGTCTGGGTGCGAACGGAAAGAATCCACGACGAGTTTCATAGTTTCATCCCTACCGACATTATTCGAGGACGATTGTACGTTGTGGCTTGTAACTCTTAATTAGCTTTTTTACCGTTTGGTTCCAACATATAATATATTTTGCCTGGGAAAATAAAATGGAAAGCAAATGGTTCAATTTCAAATTCGTAAAAATAGTTGTATTTTACCGTAGCGATTGCTCAAATATTATCAGAATAAATCATATAATCAATCAAGGAAAAAAATTCTGTAAACAAGAATCGAACAAGTAGTACAATAATACATCATTTAAAAGAATATAACACTCGCGCAAGATATGCTGAAATCATATACAAAAATATAAACAATAGGTGGAAAAGCGTGGAAATCTCGCTCGAAACAAAGTAGAAGCAAGATTTTTAAATTGTCTTGACATGTATTAGAAATTGTATTAGATCGTGATACCCAAGAATGATTCTGAACGATAAAGATGTAAAATGTGTAAGGGTAGGCAAAATAGTAGACAATTATTATTTATGTTATTCGAAACAGTAACAAATGGAAGAGACATGAAATCAATGATGGAATAAGCGAACATGATTTTCAACATAGACAATGTTCTTCGAATCAGCGGCAGCGATGACAGCATCATCTTGAACTGAACCGGTCGCAGCAGCAATATATTGGACACCACTGCGAGCAGCTCGATAAACATTATCGGCAAAAGGGAAGAACGCATCCGAAGAAAGCGCTACTCCGTTAAGCTTTGACAACCATTCCCTGCGTTCAGAAGAAGTGAGTGGAACAGGAAGTTCGGCAAATTTGGACTCATACTCTGACTTCTCCGGCTCTTCGTCGGGAATTTGATTAGAGACATAAAGGTCAATGGCATTTGACTTGTCTGGTCGCTTCACTCCTTTAGCCCATTTGAATCCAAGAACACGAGGATGTTGACGAAGCCACCAGTTATCAGCTTTGTCACCGGCAAGACGTGTGCAATGAATTCGAGACTGCTGGCCAGCACCCAGGCCAATCAACATGCCATTCTTCGCATAGGCAACCGAATTAGACTGAGTGTACTTAAGAGCAATTGTCGCAACAATCAAATCAGTAACGGCCGAAGCCGGTAGATCTTTGTTCTTGGAGATGATATCCTTGAACGAAGCGCTATTAATGAAAACGTCGTTACGCTTCTGAGAGAGACAGACTCCATACACCTGCCGAGTTTCGACAGAATCAGGGGTATAGCTTGCATCAATCTGAAGAATAGTATACTTTCCGCCTTTCTTCTTTTTGAGAATTTCCAGAGCCTCAGGCGAATATTCAGGTGCAATGATACCGTCCGAAACTTCGCGAGAAATGATCTTTGCAGTAGTCTGATCAACTGTATCAGAGAGAGCAATCCAATCACCAAAGCTGCTCATACGGTCTGCACCACGGGCCCGAGCATAAGCAATAGCTTGAGGAGTCAACTCGGAATCAGAAATATCATCAACAAAATAAATTTTTTTTTCAATTTCAGTCAGAGGGACAGCAACTGCAGCACCTGCAGGCGATACATGCTTGAAGCTGGCAGCAGCTGGGAGGTTCAGAGAAATCGAAAGCTCCTTGACTAAAGGCCAAGAGTTTAGTGCATCAAGAAGATTGATGTAACCAGGAGATCCAGAAAGAACCTTGAAAGGTAGCTCTCCTTGCTTAACATAAGCCTGCGCAGGTTTCTGGTGGGGATTTGCACCATAACGAAGGGTGAGCTGCGCAGTAGATTCAGCATATTTCTTGCGGAAAAAGTCAGCAATGGCAGTGTCGTACTCAGCCGTATGTTCGAAAGCTTTCAGTGCATAACTATTGCGGGCGGTAGCAGAGATTTCGCCAGCATCAAGTTGTTCAAGAAATCCAGGGTAGTCAGAGGGGTCCGAAAGAATAGTAACTCGAATATGATTTTTGGCAGCAGCTCGGAGAAGAGTTACACCGCCAATATCAATTTCCTCGACAGCTTCCGCAATAGTGACGTTAACTTTCGAAATCGTCTCTTTGAAGGGATAGAGATTGCAGACAACATAGTCAACCTTGTCAATACCCTGCTCGAGAAGGTCATGCTCATCGGATTCGATATCACGAGCGAGGATGCCCGCATGAACGGCCGGATGCAGAGTCTTCACACGGCCAGAGAGCATCTCGGGGGCGTGCGTAATTGCGGAGACATCTCTAGAGAGTTACATGTTAGACTAGCAAAAAACTAAAAAAAAAAAATGGTGGCAGCAGAATGCTGGAACTCACTCGACTGGAAAGCCAGCTTCACGAACAAGTTTTGCGGTGCCGCCAGAGGCGAGTAGGCGGATATCGTGTTTGACAAGACCCTTGGCCAAGTCAAGAAGGCCAGTCTTGTCGTAGACGGAGAGAATAGCAGTCTTCATGGCGGCGGTCAGAGTCCAGAATATCTCAAAAGCGCTGATCGACGAGGCAGAAGTATTAACAGGACGGGCAGTCGGATGGAGACGATTCCGGGGTTGTTGCTTGTTTGTGGAGGTCTAAAAGGCGGGAGTAACAGCAAAATGGCAGAAGCAACTTTGTTCAAGGTCAACCGGGTCAAAACTGACCAAAAAAGTTTTTGGCTCAGGAAATTGACTTTGGCCGAATGACGTAGACCAAAAACTCTCCATTAATATCACGTGAATTAAAGGATCAGGAAAGCGGACTCCAGGGGGTCTGGTGTTCATGCTGGCAGAGGTATAAAATGGCTTACAACTCTTGGAGAAATTCTTTTCTTTCTCTTTTGAACTAACGCTAAATTTCCGTCTGGCAGGTAGAAGAAATTCTCTTTCTACTATTCCGTGTTCCTGCGAGATGCTCCTATGTGGCTGTATCCAGGACGTATGTGAACCGTAGTGCTAGACGTAGAGCAATTCGATGGATCTTGGGTGCAGCGTGCTTGTTGTCTGCCTTGTGCAGCGGAAGGAGTGTCTTTCATGTCCCCGTATTGGGTTCGGTGCAATGATCTGTCGAACATATTTCGATGCTTCAGTCTGATTGTGAAATTTTATTGATTGCCTTTGATTGGTTATGTAGATACTGATACATTATGAGTGGGCAAGGTAGGGTCGCTGAATGACTTCCTTGTAGATATTGATTCCAAACGCCGACAAATTAGAACTTTCATGGATATGTTTTTTCCTACTTCTTTGACGAATGTTACAAAAGACATTTAATTATGCCCATATGCTTGCACTTTTTGTGGAGAATTTTTATAAACTGTTATTGCCTGAAAATTTCATATAGTTTGTCTAATGCTTCCACTATAAATTCATTATATACTTGCCACAGTGGCAGTGTATACGGCTACCCTACCTGACCTGTTTTGTTCCCTGTAAATCATCAATTTACACATCAGCATACTCCATTAGCGCTATTAATCAGTTCAACAGATCGGTTCTCTAGGATTTGGCTAGCGTAGACTGTCAATTTGTCGGAAATATACAGCGATCGGAAAATATTATTGATTCACAATGGTTCGTGATTATATGATGCTGCTCGAACCGCTGGCTTACATGTATACAGACTTCAATTGGAACAGGATATGATCTTTCCAATAGCGTTTTTAGTCCCGGTATGACTTCAATCCATTATCTTATGTTTTTGGCATCTGCAAACTGACTTCGTTTGTAGACGGACGAAACTTTCAGGTAGAGTATGCGAGCAAGGCTGTCGAAGCTGATGGAACTGCAATTGGCATCAAATGCGCTGATGGTGTCGTGTTCGCTGTCGAGAAGATTGTCACTTCCAAACTTCTAGTTCCTGGCGCAAATAAGAAAATACAGACAATCGATCGTCATATTGGTGTTGCTTATTCTGGTCTTACTCCTGATGGTCGCCATCTTGTTGGTCAAGGCCGATCGGAGGCTTACTCCTGGCGTGGAACATACAAGGTCCCGATTTCGGTCACCTCGCTTACAGATCGTCTTTCCGGATACGTGCAGGCTTATACGCTTTATTCATCTGTTCGTCCTTTTGGTATTTCGACCATAATTGGTGGAGTAGACGAAACTGGACCACATCTTTACACCATTGAGCCTTCGGGGGCTTATTGGGGCTATCAAGGTGCAGCCACTGGTAAAGGCCGTCAAGCGGCCAAATCAGAGCTGGAAAAACTTGATCTACCGAACATTTCGGCTAGAGATGCTGTTAAGGCTGCTGCAAAGATCATTTATGCTGCTCATGACGACTCCAAGGACAAAGATTTCGAATTGGAAATTTCATGGATCTCCATTTCTGAAACTAAAGGCCTTCATCAATTTGTTCCCAAGGAGCTATTGGAAGAAGCTGAACGTCTTGCTAAGGCGGATGATGACGAGGATGATGAAGATGTTGATATGGATGATTAAAATATTGTTTCCTTTCTTCTCTTCGTAAACCTGTAGTTCTGTACAATAGTCAAACACATTCGACACAAATACATAGCTTGTTTTATATTGATAATACTAGGGTGGAATTTAATCGTAGATTCATGTGATTTGGCTGCAAATTAGCATCTCCACCCTCGCCCTTACGAACTCATGTACGCAACAGATTATACTTGGCCATCAATCTCAGTTTTGCTCTCGTTAAACATCCGTTCAGTCCTCTTATTATGATTATGATTAAAATGAACTAGATTTGTATACTACACATGTACATAATCCAAACTTTTGAACAACAGAGGAAATAATACACTCAGCCAGCCAACTAACGGTATCTCCACAAACTGAGAGTATTGTGTTTCTTCCATGTGTGTCTTCTGCCATTCTGAGTCTTCGTATAGAGATGGCCCTTCTTGATACCACGGGATTGCTTGCCTGCCGAAGTGAGTCCGCGAGACTCACGGTGCTTATGAACGGGATTAGCAATCCAATTGTACTTGGCATTATTGCGGATGGCATTATGCTGAGGATCGACAAGAATAACTTCGAAATACTTGTAAGACGAGTCGGCGTTAACCCAATAAGAGTTCAGGACGCGCAAATTGGGGCAGCGACGTCCAACACGCTCCTCAGCGGTGGTGCGAAGTGAACGCTGGTACTTGAGTTGATTAACACCCATGTTGGTGGGCTTACCATAGGTAGCACCCTTGGGCACAGGACGCTTACGGCCACCACGACGAACACGAATTCTGTAGATAACAAAACCTTGTTTAGCTTTGTATCCCAGACGACGCGCCTTGTCCGGACGAGAAGGTCGCGAAGCACGGTGAATCACATTAAGCTGGCGGTATTCCCAGCAACGAACACGGAGAAGAAAACGGAGCACATCCGACTGCTTCTTACGTTGTAGCTATTATATTCGTTAAAATGGCGTATTCAAATAACAATATGTTGCAGCTATAGACGTGCTGAATTTAATACAAATAATGCTATCAAAATCTCACAACTTCAAGCATATTCGATTTAGTTCAGCTCGACTTAAAATACTGCAGAGCTACAACATTATATTTACCTCTTCAAGATATTTGTAGGCACCCACTAAAACATAATTAATATCACTTCGCTCAATCCAATGGCAGAAATATTCATATTCTAACTCACTTGTTGCTTTCTCTCTCGATAGATATGAACAAACTGATTTTGTCTGGCTTTCTTAACAGTTCATAGAAATCTTCAAATCAGAAGTCCATGCGATACCTTGCTACCACTCAATCATTGTCATGGACGATCGAGTGCGGCGCATAGCCAAAGCCCTGAGAGCCTACATTTCGTGACTGCTATAGGGTTAAACAATAGGCTCTGTGGTGCGAGCAGAGAATCAGGGTGTTGGGAGTTCACAGGCTCAAACAGGAAATCAGTAAATAGAATCTTAGACCCCTTGGTGGTGGAACATGTTCCGCTATTGAATTGATGCTTAACGAAGCTCGTTCTACTGAAATTGTAATTTGTAATTTTATTACTCGATTTTAATTAGCGGCGTACGATTCGAGCTAACAATGTCTCGAATGAGTAGAAAGCCCCGTTCTTATCGGAACCACAGCTTTGACGCTAGCGAGTATCGAGTCCATCTTGAAACAATCAGTTACGATCGTCACCATGGAAATAATGAGAGTGGCATCCGACATTCTGTTTACAGGGGATGGTATGGTTTTACAAATTTTTTTCTTGGAAGATGGAATTCAGAACCTCGATTGAAGGGAATATACAGTCGCTGCGGTGTGCTGATTTTCCATTCCGCAGGGGTTGGTCTGAGCATTACAATGATTGTATTTTACTTTTTGGACCTTAATCGTATCGTTCAGAGAGGCTCTCATCATAAGAAAGAAGATTTCATTAGCGACGAAAAGCTCCGAATAACTGGTAGAGTCATGGGTATCGTGACTGGATTTTTGAGTCTGTTTGGCTGCCTCACTCGAGGAAGCCTGTTCCTATCATACAAAACTAGGTGTAACTGGAAGCTTTGTGGGGGAAACCTTGCCTTTATTACTGTGTTTACATTATTTACTGCTGCTCATCCTGCATTTGTTGATCAGCAAGACGATGGATCCCAAGTTACGTTGGTTAAATTTCTTGTGACGCAGGGCCTGTTAATCATTTATTGGGTTTTCTCAGCTTTGATTGCCTATATCGAATTCACCAGAATTGCCTCAGCTATCTATGATAGAGATCAGCTCGCTGAAGAAAGAAATCGGCACTTGAGAGCCTCTGAAATCGAGCTAGAATACCCCAAATATCCTGAATCCAGCAAAGTTCGCGGAGCTCCTGGTCCTCCTGAATATGCTCATGTAACTCATCATTATAATACCCGGTCTCAAACAACTTACACTTCTGGTTCTGATTCTGACTCTGTGAAAGATCATCCTGAATCCTCAAGTAAAGCCACTAAGCGTACTAAGCGTAATCGTACTAGCTCTCGTACTACTGTTCAGGAAACTATGAGCTCATTCTCTCCTGATTAATGACTATTTTGGTTTTCAACAGCTACTGAGGGGTATTGGCGCTAAATCGTGCTTTGTGGTTAAAGTATAGAGTATCTTGTATTTTTAAATAATAGTAATTGTATTCAATGAAAAAAAATCTTAAGCAGAGGGAAAGGTCATACTTCTGAAAAGCAATGCACCAAAGTGGAAGAACAGTCAGCGCCAACTCAAATTCAGCTTTTTCAGCTTATGTTGAAATAATTTTGAATTGCTAGAGCATTCCATTTTTCATTGCCGCACCTTTATAATTTCCTTCTTAATTACAGCCCTACCCCAATGTCTGTTTCGTCTTTCTCCTCCTCTTCCTCCAGTTCTGGAGAGTCAGCTGCATCTTCATCTAGATCTTCCCACGATTCAGCAACTGGTTCTTTATCAGCCTTCTCCCACTTTTTAGGCGATCTTCTTTCGATTCCGGGATTGACCGAAACGGCGCCTAGTGCGGCGTATATATTATACGAGCCATATTTGGGTTTCGATCTTGACAATTGAGTCAAGCTCGTCGAAGGAGAAATATTCGTAGAAGTGGAGGCCGAGGATGATGTAGATTTGGTACTTTCCTTGTAACTAACTGTGTTGTCAGGTGCCAACCAGCAGAGTTCTGCAAATTGTGCAATATGAGCTTCAGTCGTGATGTAACGCTTAAGCAAAGGCCTCAAGAACGTTAGCTCCTTATCCAATTCAGTCATAGATAATTTGAGCTCTTCTGCATTCAAAGGTGTCAGTATCACATCCTCATCAGCAATCCAGTGAGCATTAAACTTTAAAGTCGAAATTCCGGACGTTTTGATCGTGGCCTCAATCTTCCGTTCCAAATCGGGACGGGTAACTCCAATTTGAATACCTTCCAAATAAATAGCATTATATGGCTTTGCAATTGATTTTCCCACTTGCCATGCAGAAGACGAAGTAGCCATCACAGAAGATGAGGTACTGCTTTGCTGCTTTCTCACAAACCCCAAGAAGGCCTGTGATAGATTCTTGATAGGCATATCCGTTCTGGGCGTTCTATGCATGACCACTGATCTATGAGGTTCGGGATCTTGGCTAATTGAATCCATCCCATATGATTCTGCCATGCAATGTAAAAATTCTCGCTGCTGTGATCGCATTGGAGGGAAAGACATTGAACGCTTTGGAGTAGATGAATTGACGAAGTTCTCCATCACTTTTTCAATGCTTTCGCACCATTTTTTGTTCGTAGCATACAAACGCATTACCATTTCAGGATAAACTTCCACATTCGACGCCGGACCGGTACGATTTTCAATATCGATATCTAACGCCTCCGCTAGCTTGGCATTTCTGGCAATAACCGCGCATCGATCATTGCTTGATTATAGTTAGTACTAGTTTAGCCAACCCAAAAATAACTGAAGAATAACCAACCATTTTAGGATTCTTATTGGCGGCTTGAAAGTTTTTGTCGCGTTGCATTTTACATTAGCAGTCAAATTCCCACAGCGACAGTGAATAACTATGACTGCTTTGCAAGGTTGGACCTCCGAACATTCGTAAGGAGCATGACAGAGCTCTTCGTCAGGATGGCCACAACCCTTTTGTTTACCGCATGGTTGTCTGCACTCCGTGTCGCATTCACCTTCACTGTGACAAGTTTTTTTGCATCGGTGCGAGCCACAAGGGAGTATCTTGTTACAAACAGCTCCACAAGAAACATTGATTCGGCTACAAGGCTGATTCTTCATTAAAGACTTGCCACACATGCAATAGCGTTCGACAAAATATGGACTAGGCTTCGGTCGGCACAAAATCAAATATTGAAGAAATAAATTCAGAAACATACCATTTTGGGCACGAAACATCGTCTTGATGACAATTATGGCTGACAGGAGGATGTCCGCATGTAGTTCCTCGATTGCATTGGAAAAGACAATCAGGCGGTTTCGTACCACAAGCAATAGGAGGCATCATTTTAGTTCTTCCGCAATGGCATGTCAATTCATCGAAGCTAGCTTGAAGACATGGAGGACATGGTCCTCGGTGACAAGTAATTTGGCAATGATGATTCCCGCACTTCAACAAGTTATTACATATAGCAAAACATATATGTTGAGGTTCTATTATATCGTCCAGATTAAGTAGTTGAGATGCGTCACGACGACGAACTTTTGACAATCGTTTCTGTCCCATTTTTTCACCTGGACAGCATAGTGCACCACATTCATGACGCAAACAGTTGAGTTGCACATGGCATACTCTTCTGCATTTAACAGGCTCTAGCTCGGTTCGAAAACTTGAGAAGATTAATATTCTGATCTTAAAATTAGCAAAGCCTCTTACCATTCCAACGTAATTTTATTGTGTCCACACACGCAAGGAACCGTAACTTTTTCTAAGCAGGAACCGCAAGGACCTGAATGACAAAGTCGTTTACACACGTGGCCGCATGGTAGGGTCTTTAAGCAAACATCTGTACAAGTAGGAATTGGATCAGTGCAGTCATTACGCTGATGTCCAAGAATTTCTTCAATACTATGCTTGCCACAAGGACAAGTAAGCACAACATCCGGACTCATAGAACAATGAGTAAATTCTAGATCTTGGGAATGACATTCTTGTTCACAAAAATGTTTACCACAATCAAAGGCACGACCACAGACGTTATTGCACTTCCAAATACCGACCCAAAATGATTTATCTCCTTCATCATCAATATAATAACTTTTCCTTTCCGGAAGAGTATGACTACATTGCACATCTTTATCTTCTTTTCCACAGTAACAGCTGCTATGGACTGGTGCAATACAAGGACCACATAAGCCAGAATGGCAAGGGCGAGAACAAGTATGAACTCCACATGCCATAAGTTCGCCACATACAATTCCACAGCTGTAGCCTTCATAGTTTGTGCTAGCGCAAGACCTCTGAATCGAAGTCTTCCCACAAAAACAGTCCATAATTGGACCCATTCCAGAGCATTTAGGATGTGGTCCAGGATGGCATAATAGTTGACAAGAATGAGGACAGTCATCGTATTCATGCAAGCAAGTCTGGCCACAGCTATGTGGAGGAAACAAAGGTGATTGCGTTGGATTCTGCGCCTTTCCACACCAACATGTATAATTTTTCGGAACTTCCATTCTGGAAGTCTGGCATCCAGGGCAACGCCAGGGACCTGGATCAGCATTCGAATCATTTGCAATTGATTGCGCCTTTTTAGCCCATTTTTGAATACAGGAAATATGAAACACCCTGGAACAAGTAGAACAAGACCATATTCGAGACTTCCGGTTAACTGAATTAATACAAATCATACATTCATAATCACCCGAATGAATCTCTTGCAAAATATCTTTCACCAAGGTATTCGAAGACATATCAGTACCTGCAAAATAGTCATTAATATCTAATGGTACTGAAGAAACTGGAGCGGAAGCTGTGTTTTGGTCATCATTGAAGTCTGCGGTTGGTAGGTTCGATAGATGTGTGCCAAATTTCCGCCTTGATCCCCCAGGGTTGAGTCTTGGTTGATATCCTTCTGATCGGTCTCGACTGCTAAGAGATCGACCTTGAGGACGAGTAGGAGTACGCGTAGCTCTCAGGACCGCAAAATCGAACGAGCCAGCGACAAATACCGGAGCGTTTGGATTCATCACTGAACCTTGCAAGACAGGATCATTCGTATCTTGAGTTTGATTCAAATGTCGGTGTCGATGACGATTCGACAGCTGGGTCTCTGGCCTCTCTAGAGGATTTGAAAAGGAATTGTGCTCTCGGACCGAAGAAATGTCCTCTGCAGACGTGAAACCAGAATCTGCGGAGTTAGATTCAGTATGTTCAATGGAAGAGGTCAGAGTAGACTTAGAAGTATGATCTTTTTTTCCACCCTTGTTACCCTCTTGATTTCTCCATTTTCTTGGCTGAGCACTGCTGGAGGCCGTGGAAGCGTCACCCGTTCCAGCTTGCTCACGACTATTTTTGCCTCTCCTTCTAGAGCGTCGGTTCTGACGTGTAGATGTCGTAGAAGATAATTGACTCGAGACACTCTCCGAAGCTTGAGGCCTCGAGGCAACCTCGGTCATAGTCTAAAGTAGCAGCTTTGAGAGCTCAAATATGAGCGGTTACTGAATCCACAAACCAAGACGTAAAACAACAACTTCTTATATATGTGCGGAATCCTCTCTAGAAGTATTTCTGTCTTGTCGGTGGTAGATTGTCTTCTGTCACTCTCCCCAGCTAGCACGACGCTTAAGTTAGACAGGCTTTCTGTGGCAAAGCCTCGAAGTCACGGGACAATTATCCGAGTGGCTTTGGGAGCTGGTAAATGAGTAAGAATACTGTGAAAGACTAACAGGAGCAGCTATGCTAATGGATGACTCTTACAGACCTAGTATCAGGATGAAAATTACAAATTTTAATAGTTTAGGCTGCGGCCGTCCGAAAATCTTCTGTTGTTCACTGGCTGTTGGTCGCTCAAGATCCTCGAGGCTTAACCACAACAAATACTCTATCCCACTACGGTAGCCGCTACAGAGGGAGGGAGTATCGATTGCAGATGATTGCGAAAACTCCCAGTTCCAACGCAGAGCGAGGGAGCAATTATTTTGTCGAACTAATTTAAGTTGGCATATTTTGGCTGACGGCAGCAGGCCCCATTGCTTAAAATGGCTAAAGGGGGCGATAGAAAATCCAATTCGGCTAGAGGAATAATTACATCAGGGAACGCAGGCAATGGATCCAAGTCAAAGTCGACGAGGAAAAACGAGCCGACAAGCGCGGCTAACCTGCCATTAGAGAAGGGCGCTTTGTCGGCGAAAGAGATTGTTGCAGCTTCTTCTTCGTGGACTGGGAAACTACCAGCAACATTATTACATGAGCATTGTCAGAAGCAAGGATGGGAGAAAGTCAATTATGATATGATCCGCGGTCCGGGAGGATTCATTGCTACCACAATTCTTGGGTTCCGGAATCCCAAAACAAGTCAGGTCGAAATCGTCAAATTCAGACCACCGGATTCACTTTTGAATCCTCAGCCGACTGCTCTCGAAGCTCGTCATTTCGCAGCCACCTATGCACTCCATAGGATTGCGTCTCATAAAAATATACACATGATTCTTCCCGGCGAGCACAAATCATTATGGCGCAAAATGGAGGATATTCGACGAGCGGATGTAAAAGCTGGCAAAACTCATTTGTACGCTACCGATCCTTTCATTGTTCGGCGAGAACAGGACGAAGCTAAAGCTCAGGCAGACGCGAAGAAAATTGAAACTGACCAGGCAAAGGCAGCTGAGGAAGATGGATCAGGCCAAGTTCGTTCTCGTACAAGAGTGCTCACGAAGGGTTGGGAAAGAGTACCAGTCATTGATATGGCGCGAGAAGTTCGTTCGTTATTAGAAGCCTGTATTCGGAAATATCATGTTTGGGATACAGATAATGTAGACAGACAAAGTGTGGCTGAACATGGCTTGAAAGAGCTGATCGACATGGGTTTTCGAGATGTACATGTCCGTGAAGCAGCCGAATATACCGAATCTAAAGAGCAAGCTCTTGAATGGTTACTCATTCATGTACCGGAAGATGATTTGCCCTCTCGGTTTTTACCGGAAAATTATACCCCGGGTGTCACTTTGGTCACAAGCTCTCTCCAACTTGAATATGCATTGAAGCGACTCTCACAAGCTGGTTTCCCTATGGATCTGGCTCGAGAAACGATGGAGCAATTTCATGGGGATGAATGTATGGCAATAGAGAAACTGGTTCACGATTTACAGTATCCCGATCAGGAATTCACTATTATTGAGAATCCTCATGTCGAAGCTGCCTGGGAAGAAGAGAAGATCGCTCTCGAGGCCATCTACGGAGAGAGATTCTCTTGTCCGCTACCTCATTTCGTTGAAATTAAACTGGCTCTACCTTCGTCTGACTTATATAATAAGAATAATCTGTTGCTTCGATTTTACAAGTCCTCAGGATATCCCATTTATAGAATTTCATCTATTGCATTAGTTACTATTGAGCCTAATCACACTCGGAATCTGCCGTCTTATGTCCGGCTTTCTGCCGTTCTACGCGCTGCCAGCTATGCTTCTGAGAACTTTTTGGGAGCGTCGATGTGTTTTTCAATTACTGAATGGATTCAAGAAAATTTAGAAACGATTTGCAAAACTCCAGTCAAGCTTAAATCTCTTTCTGGAGCTATTTATGGAATTTCTTACTCTGGAGAAGCAAACGCAATCAGTAACGTGCTTGCCAGCTTGAATCTCGACAATAGTAGAATCACGAGTCGGTTTTCTGCTGGACCGGTCCCTGTTCGGGTTAGCAGCATGGAGCTTCGCGATTCGCTACAGCGAACGATGAACGACCCAAAGATGCAAGATTTGTATAAAGCTAGACGGTCACTTCCGGCCTGGTTGAAACGGACAATCATTGTTGAAACCATAAAGAGGAATCAAGTTACTCTAGTTACTGGTGAGACCGGTTCAGGCAAATCTACGCAATCACTACAATTTGTCTTGGATGATTTGATTCTATCTGGAAAAGGTGACTCCGTGAACATGATATGTACACAGCCCAGAAGAATCTCAGCGATGGGCCTGGCATCTCGTGTGGCGGAAGAACGTGGTTCTGAAGTCGGTCAGCAAGTTGGGTATGTAATCCGTGGCGAGTCAAAAGTATCGCCTAAAACTCAATTACAATTCATGACTACAGGTGTCATTTTACGAATGCTGCAAATGGATCCTATAAATTCATTGAAGAATGTCAGTCATATTTTCATTGATGAGGTTCATGAGAGATCTCTGGATGGTGATTTCCTGTTGATCATATTGAAGCGATTAGTTCTACGAAACAATAAAATTAAAATCATTTTAATGAGCGCGACCGTGGATGCAAAACAGTTTTCCGATTATTTTGGAGGCGCAGGCCATGTTAATATTGAGGGTCGAACTTTCCCGGTCGAAGATCTGTATGTGGATCAAATTTTACGACTCACTGGATTCCGACCCTCATTGAGTGGACTGAGAAAAGATAAATCTGAGCGAATGAATACTTTAGAAGAAGATACAAGCGAACGGAAGTCAGAGTATGAAGATGACCTAATTGGAAAGTACGTCACGGCCTTAGGGGACCGTATAAATTACGACTTTATTGCTTCAGTAGTATCTTTTATTGATTGCCAACTTGGAGATAAAGACGGAGCAATTTTGATATTTTTACCAGGAACAATGGAAATTTCGCGATGTATTTCGTCGATAGCTTCTACTTCTTCACGGTTCCACTGTTTGCCTCTGCATGCTTCCTTGATTCCAGCTGATCAAAGAAAAGTTTTCCTCAAGCCGCCAAATGGTAAACGGAAGATTGTTGCGGCTACAAACGTAGCCGAGACATCTATTACTATTTCTGATGTTGTGGCTGTGATTGATTCCGGGAGGGTGAAGGAAACCGTATTTGAACCGCAATCAAACATGACTCGTTTGATTGAGACTTGGGTATCGCAAGCAGCAGCCAAGCAACGAAGAGGTCGCGCGGGACGTGTATCAAAGGGCACCTGTTTCAAGTTATATACTCGAAATATAGAGACAAATAAGATGCCTGCGCGACAAGTTCCTGAGATTTGTCGGACGCCTCTTGAACAGCTATATCTAATGGTGAAGGCCATGAAAATTGGAGATGCAGGCAAATTTTTAGGAGAAGCTTTAGATGCTCCAAATGTTCTGGCGATCGAAGCTGCGCGGAATGTATTAATTCAAGTAGGCGCGCTTGATGAGGCGCATTCGAATTTGACAGCTCTAGGAAATCATTTGGCAACCGTGCCTGCAGACTTAAAATGTGGCAAGTTACTTATATACGGAGCAATATTTGGCTGTTTGGATATATGTGCAGTTATTGCTGCAATTCTAACCGTTCGGTCTCCATTTGTCTCTTCGTCTGATAATCGAGAAACGGCAAAATCGTAAGTTTTGTTAAGGATAAGAGGGCATTGCAGTATTTCTAACTTACGTAACAAACAGAGCTCGCGATTCGTTTGGATTAAATCAGGGTGATTTGATTGCAGATGCCCGAGCATTCATGGAATGGGATTCGAGAACCAAGAGATCATATAGAGAAGCGCGAAGCTGGTGTGAAGAAAATTTCCTCTCTGTCCGCATTATGGAGGATATTGCGTCGACCAAAGATCAGTATCTGCAATCAATGCAAGAGATTGGGTTTATCAAATCTTCGCGGCAAATAAAATTGCAAGTTTATACACATGAGCAGCTTTCGATGGTTCGAGCATTAGTCGCAGCAGCCTTGAACCCGTCGATTGCCAGAATTCAGCTACCTGAGAAGAAGTATTTAGCAGTTCGATCAGGCGCTGTTGAACTAGATCCTGAAGCAAAAACAATCAGACTTTTTACTCGAGATGACGGCAGAGTATTTATTCATCCTAGTTCGACCTTGTTTTCTTCGCAGTCATTTGTTGGAGGATCCGAATTCATAAGTTTTTTCTCAAAAATGGCGACTTCGAAAACGTTCATTCGAGAATTAACTCCATTTTCTAGCTACGGACTGTTGATGTTTGGTGGCACACTTGGGACAGATTTGTTAGGACGTGGAGTTACGGTTGGATCATGGGTCCGTCTCCGATGCTGGGCTCGGATCGGTGTTCTTGTCGGACAAATGAGAGTTTTGCTAGACCAAATCCTGGCTCTGAAAATAGAAGCACCCGAAATTGATGTCACTAACCATGAGATTGTTCGAGCAGTTCGACGATTGGTCGAGCAAAATGGACTATAGGTACTTCAGTAAATTGCTCTTAGACTTAAAAGAGGGTATAATCAATTATTGATGGCTTTTGAAATACAACTACCAGAAACGGGCCACGCAAAGTTCGAACTGTCAATAAGTAGTTATTTATCGGTCAAGCTAATCTATCTTTTAAATGGGTCTCAGGCCGATATTTGCAACTGCTAAACTTAGTCTTGCTTCTGGCGTTGGTGGAAATTATGTGCTGAAACGCTTAAGCTCAGGTTTTGGAAAGGGTAATTCTATGAATTGAAGAAGAGAAGTGTAGCATAGGATAGAACACACTTGTTATGGTGACAATTGACAAAACTAGTTTATCACTCTCATTAAGACTGACGTTGTAGAGCCAGCGAGGTAATCTTGGGAGGAAGAGACGTAAAGAACGGAGGCGGCTTTTAATGAAAGCACGCAATGATCAAAAGTAACAGAATCAACTCTATCAACATATATCTATCGTCTGTCTCCTCAAAATCTGATATCGAATCATTCGAATCAACAAATGTGGACGAATCACTTTTATATCGGCTCGGACGGTACAGTGGTAGCTGCAACGGCGGCTGTCATTTAGTGCGAAGAACTAGCGCATACACGCTCTGAAACGAGCCGCGCAGACCGTCCGTCCCTGCCTGAGAAGCATTTTCACATGTCATCATCTATCTGAATCCGAAGAATAAAGTCGCTCGATCGGAATCTAGCACCGCATCTAGACTACTTCCTTTGCTAGAATGGCGTATCGTCGCGCCTTGGAACCCTACGTGAAACACCCTGAAAAGGGCGATTCCATCAATGTGGTCATCAGATATACAGATCAATACACGCTAATATATGATCTGTATCCGAAGGCTACTATCCACTTACTACTGCTTCCACGGTCGCCAGCACGAACAAGTCTACATCCTTTCAAAGCACTCTGTCCACGTGTAAACAAGTCCAACCAGTCTTTTTACGACTCGATAGCCTCATATGTGCTAGACGCTAAACGACTGGCAGTCACATTGCTAGAAAAGAAACTCAATCGCAAGTGTACGATAGACGATATCAAGGCTGGTATACATGCTCTGCCTTCGCTGTCTAATCTGCACATACATATCATCTCGGTAGATAACCATTCGAGTAGGCTGAAAAATAAAAAACACTATAATTCGTTCAATACTCCTTTCTTTATCGACTTCAATGATCTCGAGTCTCTATCTAGTCATTGTCTGAATCAAGTAGCTGCTCTTGAACCGACCAGTTACGAGAAATTTTTAAAGCTGGATCTTATATGCTGGAGATGTAAGAAACAATTCTCGAATAAATTCAAATTGTTCCAGCAACATCTCAATGAAGAATTCGAAATTTGGCTCCAGGAAAAGAACATAATTTCTACCGAGGACAAACAGACATTAAAACATGATGTACAATGAATGATCGTTTTAAATAATTTCTGATAATAAGTTTGCTTGTTATACGACTCAGAAGTCGCATGCTGACGGATAATTACATACATTAGAAGGGGAATACATGATGACACAAAAACAAACGGTTGAAAATAAAAGTAAAAAATAAACAACAGTTAGATCCATACACCAATTACATGATAGAGAGCAATACATGATAGACATAAACATTTACAGATGCGACGATAGAAAGAGGACTTACATACTAAAACAAATTACAAACATTTTCCTCCTAGCGTCGAACAAAAGATAACATTGGAAAAAATAAGAGAATTCGGGTATCTCTCTGACAAATTGAGCCAACTCGTCAACGATGCAATGACAAAAAGCACAAAGTCAAATCACCAACTCATGGTATTATCTTCCGTCGTCGTGGCGTTCTCAAAATTGAATCCACCTTGGCCGGCAGGAGCTGTGTTATTATCGACACCACCAAAGCCAAACGTATCTCCAGCGGTCTGAGGAGCGAGACCGGTATCTTCGACATCATCCTCATCCCCGAAGTATTTGTCAATGATGTTATAGGCTTTCATGTAAATTTCCTCGTTCTCGTTCTGCTGAAGCGCATGTATCTTCTCCATGCCACCTGCCTCCTCAATATAGACGGCATATGCATTATATCCTCCGCTCGATTCCTTGTCCTGCTCTCCAACCTTGAGAATATTCTCAAGGCCATCAAGTGCTACTTGAATAATCTTATTATCCAGACAAGTAAGTAGATCACACAGTGGTTTGATGCAGCCCTGCGACACAAGATATCGAATTTGGTCTGGCTTGTACAAACCACCAGACGTAGCATTAGAGATAGCCCAACAAGCCTCTTTACGAGTCTTAAAATCTGCGTGCGCCAGCAGATCAATAAGCGGAGGTACGAGATTCGCTGCAATAACTGCATCTATTTGAGTAGAGTTACCGGCAGTGATATTAGAAATCGTCCAGCAAGCTTCTTTGCGGATTGGTTCCTTCGGAGACGACAGAAGAGCCAGTAAATTGTTGAGAGCTCCGGTATTGATGACGACCTGAGTTTGAACGTCATCACCAGTCACGATATTTCCAACGGATCGTAGCGCAGGAGTCTGAACTGCGGTGTTTGGGTGTAATAAGAGCTCCACTAGTCGTCGGGGAATACCAACCTCAATCACCGCTTGAATTTTATCGTTCGATCCGTCAGACAAATACGAAATAGCCCAACAGGCATCGATCAAGACTTCATCATCTAATGAATAGATCAAACGAGCAAGAGCCTGCAGTGCAGGAGAGATCTGACAAGTAAGCATATAGACTCAAGCAAATCAAGTAGTTATCACTTACCGTATTCCAATCCGGTTGAGGGTTTTTACCTCGACAGAAATTACTCAAAGTCCACGTCGCATTCCTCAGCATACTGAGCTTTCGCGAATCGTTCAAGAGAGCAAGAAGAGGTGGCAAAGCACCAGCATTAAGAACGATGTCACGGCATGAAGGTGAATCACCAGCAATATTACCCAAGGCCCAAACTGCTTGCTCGCGAACGTCAGCTTCGGATGAATCAAGAAGCTCAACAAAAATCGGAATCGCGCCAGCATCAATCACTGCCCTAGTTTGAGGAGCAGAGCCCGATGCGATGTTGGTAAGAGCCCATGCTGCCTCAAATTGTATCAAAGAGTGGGGAGATCGTAGGAATTCGACAAATCGAGAAACAACACCACACTCGATCACTTTCTCAATCGGAGGATTACGCTCCTTAGAAAGAATCTTGCGGAATTTCACGGTAGCTTGGATCTGATCATCAATGTTGTCAGAAAAGACGCCCTGGATCATTTCGGGCAGCTCATCATTAAGCTATACAATTTGTTAGCATAAATACATGGAAACAGAATAATGCGAATGCCACAACAAAGCAAATTGAACGGGAAAATCGAGATAATTCGATAGTATATTAACAAAGCGATCGATAAAATGGATCTGGATTTCGGCTACATGTAGTGGACTCAATGGATTCTCAGAATCACGTACCTGTGAGTCTGTGTTTGGTTCGTCTTCGCTCTCGCTATGAGTTGCCTCAGGATTGGCTTGAGGTAAAGTAAGATTACGGCGCTTTGCCAGAGACTCCTCTCGCTTCGCCTTTCTGATTTCAACCTGAGCTTCTTCTCTTCGTCGACGAAGTTCATCGGCTCGGAAATGGCCCTTGTTCTTGAAATTCGTCCGTCGATACTCGGGCACGAAACGAGTAGTTGATTCCGAATCCATCTTTGAAAACGGTATCAAAATCAGAAAATTCAATTCTAAAATAGTTTGGACTTTAGGAGTTAAAAAAAGCCAATATGTAACTTCCAGGAAAAAAGGAAATTTCTGAAGTTCAAATGAGGAACAGTCTGGTGTAATCACGGTGCTCCGTAGAAGGGATGCCAGCAAAAAAGCACGGCAGCGTAGCTCAGTTTAAAACCATAGAAATCTCTTATAGTGTGTCTCCAACGCCAGGCACAAGTCTGAGTTGTAGTAAAGTTTATGCTTTATACGTAATGTATTCTCTGCATTTACTCCCCTTCTGTTAGAGAAGAGGCGCTACAGTATCAAAACAAACACGCCCACAATCGTCCACAACCGAGAAGCATATAAAACTTAAACAAGCGCGTAATCACATGATGCTCACGTGATTTAGATCTAGAATTGTGTTGTCCAGACAAGGCAGATAGGAGTTACGACTATAAGCAGAAACTTTCCACCATTTGGATAATGTGCTGTTTTATATATTATAATAGCCAATCAGAGGTTAGCTCGATTCACGATTAGACTGGAAATTCGCTGTGGCTATAGTTCTCCCTGTAGGAGTACTCTGTTGCATTTAGTCAATGACGTGAAATAAGAGCTCCCAATCTAACAATTTCGCGTATATCTATTTCGCAAAGCTTCTCTAGTTGGTCAGCACGGCAGATGGATAGCTTAGATCTTCCACAGTTGAAAGCTCTAGCAGATGCTTCTAAGAGCACACCTTCTACTTGCTTCCAAGTTATTGGACGAGTAGATAACTGTAAAGATGAGATTCAAGCGACTAGTAGGGGGGGTATGTATTTTGACTAATATTGTTTCTCTTTGATCTTAACTCTACGTTTGTAGGCTACTATCAGTCTGTCATTCTTTCTGATTTGTCGATTCATAATCCCAATGATGCTATTCAAATTTCGATATTTGCGCCCACGATGAATCACGTCCCTGAGCTCAGCGTCGGAGCAACTCTACTATTAGTCGGCGTCCAGGTGAGAGAATTACAATTATTCATAATGTCCCTGTGCGTAATTTTTGACCCAAACTCAGTTTAAGCGACGATCAGGAAAGAGCTCTTTTCAGGGAATATGTTCGCTTGACACGTTTCAAGGAATGGGCTGGATGGTGCTTCATAAAGAGGAACGTCGGAATTATCATAGTCCTTCGCTATTTTGGACTCCTCATAGAATCTCAGAAGCTCAGAGAGCTCTTGTTAGCTTTGCCGATTCTTGGGATCGGATGAGAGGTCTGAGTGGGCCAACGAAGCAAGCACATTATGGCAATTCACCTCAACGTCCAAGATTTAGTTCTGGTAGCTCTGTGAAACGCTCTGAACCAGAGATCATAGAACATGCGCTACTAAGTCAATTGCAAACTGGAAAGAAATATTCGATAGCAGTTAAGCATTGTGGTATGCTTGGACCGATGGACGGATTCGTTTTGATGAGAGTAACCGATTTCACAGCCCAGGATAGCTTCAATTTTTCTGAAGCAGAATCTCTTAATACTGGCGAACTACCGGCCGGGCGATATATAACTACAGTGTTACTCGACGGGGAGTCTTTACAGGCATTTGATGATCTACCTCGCTGGGAGTATCTTAAATTTGAAAAAGTTCTTGTCAAAAACGCAAGAAATGGTCATATGGTCTGCTCCGCCATGAAAGGATGTCGACCTCATTTATTAGCACGAGACAGTCCAGAATACATAGAACTTCGGAAACGAGAGCTAGCTCTGGTTGATAGGGCGTCCCTAGAAGAGCCACGAATAGATTCGAAAGGATTTTCCCCAAGCACAGATCAGTCTAGTCCTCAGTCGAAAGAAACTAGCCGCCGAGATTCTATTCTCAGATCGAATTCAAGCTATGTGAGAGAGCGCACGCCCATTCCGCGAAGCAGGCATGCAAGTGCCCAGCTGCGCAGCTCGCCTCCTACTAGTAAACTGGCTAGTAGTGGTTCGTCAGCTAGAAGAACTCTTCCGCCTTCAGAGACCCATCAATCGCCGAACAATTACACTCAGATCAGTAACATCGATACTCAGCTCCCCAAATCAGGAGCTCCAAATGCAAGGAAACTAGATGAGGAAGGAAATTCAATGCGCCGCAGACAGTTATCGTCGTCACTCATGCCTACAGATGAAAATGAATCCAGAGATCGCGACGGTATGGAAGACGTATGTAAATTATCAGCTATGAAGCAGTCCGGACCTTCTACAAATAGCAGTGATGTGCAGCCGGTATTTGATGAACGGTCAAAAATCACAAAGTTGAAGGAGATGAAGCTACAGTCATTGAAGAGAAAATTGGAAATAGTACAGGCAGATGAGGAATGTGCAAACCTTGCACGAGAAGTGGCGATCAAGCACCTTGCTGTTTTGAGAGCCGAAGACGAACTCAAGCAGATGGAGCTGAGATTGTTTGAGGAAATGATAGCCGAATCTGAAGAAAGTTATTCAAAAACTGTGGGGGCTGACGGAACTGAGAAAAGCAATAGTAATAGCAAGAGAGTTCGGGTGCAAGAAGGGGGTTTGAAAACCAATTTACTAGAAAGGTTCGATGAGGAGAATGTAGACGGCGCCTCGAGGGCGAAACCGGAACAGACAATAGCAATAGCGCTCAACAAGTCGCGGGAGCAAGAGAAGGGACAAGACGTTGGGAAAAAACGGTTAACTGCGGATGAGACGATTGAGGGCTGGGAAAGCGAAGGCGCGCAAGGAGAGAGTAAAGTTTCACGCTCTCGTTCGCACTCCTCGGACGAGTCCAATATCGAGTGGCCATCAAGCCATGGACCCGAGGTCGAAGAGCAGAGCCCACAGCAACAGCAGGGAGTAAACCAAGATCAACTGGGACCTGGTATAGTTAGTAGTCAGGCTGAGCAGAGAGCGGATATTGAGAAAGGTAACTAGATCACGTATGCTTGCCGGGCGATATGACGCTTACAGAGAGGGCTTAATTGTAGTAGATGGAGAGATCGGATTTCATTGTATTCGCATGGAGAGTATACAGGAGCTGAAGGCGGCCAAATCAGGCATGAATTACATAGTGCGATGCTGGATCAGCCAGATAATGCCGTGTAGCTGGGACAAGATCTGGCAGAGGTGAGTTCGGTCAAGAGAGGATGGTCTGGGAGCGCTGTATGATAACATGAGAGTAGCCATGCGGGAGGTGTTTCCTCCTACGTAATAGTTGTTCGGATCGAGGATAGCTCGGGCGGGATAGAGGTCGCCATTACGGGGCCCAAGGAAAATGGCAAAGATGTTTTTGGGTTAAGCGTGAACAAAGAGGAAAAGGAGGAGGCGCTCAAGTTGATTGGAAAGAAGTTAAAGGAGATGGTGAGATGGAGCCCAGAGGAGACGAAGGAGATTGAGATGGTTTTGTACAAACTGGAAGGAGATTACGGAAATCCCACCCAAGAAGCCGAGTCTAGAAGGGAATGGGGACCGGGCAGAACAGAGACGGTCCGATACAGCGTTGTGAGTGCAACAGTGGCAGAGCCGCGGTGATAAAATTGAAAAATTTTTCTTACCTTGAGCTTGACCGAGGATCGCAAAAAGAGCGCAGAGAGTGCGGACGGGCAAGTAGCGTATAACTAACTAGAAGGAGAAAGAATGAGCCAGAAACGAAGGCAAGAGAACAATAGTGCGCGATGATGACCAAACAGTGCCCGAGGGACGGAGAAAGCGGAAAAGCAAGAGACAAATAGAGTTAGGATTCGAGCCGGAATTGGAAGTCTGAGTTGTAGGAGGAGGCCGATAATTCGAGCGCGGCTATTGGACGGGCGGGGCTGGGACAAGATTGACAGAATAAATTAGTTTTGTGGGTGGTTTGATTGACCCAATTTGACGGACCGATTTATGCCATAAGTGTGTACAGGGCTTATGCAATGTGAAACCTACCCAAATTTATCGTTCTTTCCCAGGATGCATTAGGCTGTTGGGCAATTGGGCAAGCGGTCGTTGCTGGCTGCGACCGACAGCAGGGCTGTGGTTTCGCCGGCGGGGTGCGGTTGGTTGGGCTCGTGGCTGGTTTCACGGACAATGCGTTGCTGATCAAGAGATTTATTGACAGCGCGAGAGATTAGATTGAGTGGACGAAGGTTAAACGATCAGATGGGTCTCTTTGGCTGAGTATGATAAGCAAGGAGGTCGCGAGCTAATGGGCTTTTGGGCCACACGGACAGAAAAAATTGCAGCAGGGCCGAAGCGAGCAGCCGGAGAAGGAAAGGAAGAAGGCAGGAGCTCGTGTGACGGAGTTTAGAGAAGTGTAGGAACGAGCAATAGTTGAAACAACAGATCGAGCTACTTCTGCTGCGCCTAATAATCCAGATGCTGTTGTTTGCCAGCGCGTACGATCAGATCTGCGTCCGTCTCGTTCGCACGTCCAGGCAGGCTGAGTATGCAGAAATAGCAATAGCAGCAAGGAGTAGGTGAGTCCGCCAAAGACCACCAGAATAGCTCGCCGTATGTGTGCATATTAGCAGTAGCTATGCCAGCAAAAATGGTTTCGAAATCCCTGCTCCACAATGCCAGACGCTCCCAATTATTATTAGACGAAACTGTGATTCAAATGAAGAATATCAGCGGTCCGTTACGTCTATTTTTATTAAAATTCTTTGGCACCGCATATACGCGCGCCTTGTTTTACCTCGACTGTCTCGTCTCCACCCTCGTCCGCCTTCGTCTCTGTGTCTCGCGTCTCCTTACAGGCCGCGCGTCAGCTTTGCTCTCCTTCCTCCCACCCCTCCCTACTTGGTCTACCGGTTTGATGTTTCTCCTGCATTCGCTCGCTCTCGTGCCCTTTCCCTGTCCAGCTTCGAAAAACCAATGCTAATTTTATCCCGGCCGGCCCGCGCGTGCGCGCGCTTCTGTCCAGTCGTACCACTACTGCACTCTGCCGCGCGCAAACTGATGACATCTTTCCGTATCTGTCGTACCGCCGAGATGGCTGTGCATCGCCACAGTATGATCGCAATTGTACTAGCCCTTCGGCGCCACTCGAGGCTCAGCGCCACTCTATTTTTTGCTTTTTTTTTCCTTTCCCTTCCTTTCGAACGCCCAACCACTTTTTTTCTCGTGTGCTCTCTCTGACTGTGTCTGTCTCAGGCGCCGTAGTCCATGCTCCCTTCCCTGCTCCCTGTCTATATATTGCCGCCCTTCTGCTCCCTCACGTTTCTTCCTTCCTGACAGATTCTTCATATACATCTTTGTGAAAGCTTTACTCGGACGTATCTAAGGTTATTACATCTATCCAAATCTATTCTATACACATCACAATGCAGTTCAAGCTCCTTATCTCTGCTCTTGCCCTCGCCGTCGGCGTTGCTGCTCAGTAAGTCTTTTGCACTTTTTGCCAAAAGTCAGCTTCAATTTCTAACATTTTCGCCTTCAGGAACTCCACCACCAACGGAACTTCTAACACCTCTATCTCTACTTCTGCCACTCCTTCTGCTACCGAGACCTCCAACGCTGCCGCCCAGAACATGATCGGTGCTGGTATCGTCGGTGCCGTCGTTGCCGGTGGTATCGCTCTTGTCCTGTAAGCGTACAATTCTGTCGTCTTTCTAGGATGGAGGTGCGAGCGTGGTTGTCGTTTTTTCATAATGTCTCCTGTTCTCTTAATTTTCTATTGTCTCAAGAGACATCACATTCGAGAAATAAAATGAGCGTCTGACCTGCGATCATAACTGGTTGCTTGTCAGCGCCAGTACGGGACGATATTCAGTCGGTACGAGCATAGAGGGTCTGTTTCACTATTTTATACTATTTTCTTTTTTCTATATTTTCTTTTGATATTTGGTTAATGTTGTATTGAACTCGATTTCATACTTCCTGTTTATATTTCTTTGGGCCGTGGTTTTATGTTTATATGCTAAGCTGTTTGGAATTGACTTCGACTGTATCTCTACTTGATCAGCTAAAAACTGATTTCGTTTTGTGCTAGTAAGGTTAGATATTTCCTCAGCTACGTTTGAAATGATATTCTGAAGCCTTCTCCGATTCTGATGATTATATTGGATAGGTAATTTTTTTGTTTTGAGCGGTGTCTCAAGGGACGGTTGCGATTTGTTATTTCCAGGGTATTAATTAGCTGTCTTAATAATATGTAATATAAGTGATTGAGATCTTGATCATCTACATTATCAAATTTTCGATATAGTCAGAATTTTTGAGAATTTTCTTGCATTTCTGTGGTGGCGATTGAGTAGCACTCGTCGAACTGAGTGAGTTTAGGGTTAATTTATTTGACCGGTAGCGACGGTATGAAGGGATAGTAGATTCTTTTGAGCACAGTCATCAACGTCCGTCCGTACAGGGCCTGGTATGGGAGATTATAGTGGAATGGACTACTATATAGGGTACGTAGGGGCATATTAATTAATTAGCAGAAAAATGTAAACTACAAACTTATCTCTATAAGCATGTTTGAAGCATGTTTTGACTCTAGGACGAAGGCATGAGGGCATGTAAACCGTCTTAGTATATGTTGTTTGTAAAATATGAAGATTTAAGGCGAAAGGGAGCTCGAGGCGCTCCCGGTCGTCTTAATGCTTGTGATTTCTAACAAGTTGTGATGTCTCTGATCTGCGCTGGCTTGGTTAGAATGATTCTTTCATTCTGTTGTGTCATGCGTTTGCCAGACCGAAATCTTTCGATCCCTTACATATTGTGTGTCATTGGTGACTGATTGCCGGAGGTCCAGGAGTGTGTGATTGCTCGAGTCCCTCGACATCCCTTGTCTCCTTGTTCCAGCGCGGACTTGTTCTGGAGCCCGCGTGGCAGTGTAGTGGGCAAAATAGACGCGCATGTCATGCTAGAGTAGTGTGAGAGAGTGGATCTGAACTTCACGTGGAAGGACAGCTATTTTTACTTTCTACAGATGCTGCCGAACATTGCTACTGTTTACATAAATTTCTATCTTTCCGAACCGAAATGTGTGTCGGTGCTACTCATAATTATAGTAACTCCGTAGTCGGCGGCAAGCGTGCTCATCATATGCGAAGCCATCTCGGTTAAAGTTTGCGTCGTCACCATCGCTGGCCATCGCACTGTCACCTCGCCCAGATACCACAGTATAGCTCTTCGCCTCATCATCATCATCATCGTCACCAAACCAGCGGCTCTGCGCGCTCTCTCCAGTGATTTCTGGAAAGGCATCCTAGTCTGTCATGCAAAACTACTGTATGCGTCTGTTTGTTTACTTACTTAGTTCGATGAACCGCTTCGCATGGGTCTGGCCAGATTACGTATCCGTACGCTTACGTATTTATGCCCTCGCCGGACCCTTCTTGGTACACATGAGCCTAATCAATAAGCTATCCAATAATTGACACCACGTTTGCACTGGTCTGTCGACATATTCCAATAAGTAACAACAAATGAACAAAAAAAACTATATTTTTCCTTTTACCGCTCTCGTTGAAAAGTCCAAGAAAGTACCAAGAAAGGAGTCTCTGCCGAGACCGGCCAGAAGCGGTTTTTATTCTGCATAGTAATTAAGTAAGCTCTCTCGCTGGCTTACTCAACTGCTAAACCTTCCAAACTTCATCATGACCAATTCCAGAACCAAGAGTTCCAGCTAACTCTTCCCTCAGTACACCAGCAAATTCCTAGACCTCTTACCATTTCCTATTCCTCAAACTTTCCAAAAGAATATCGCCTTGTCGGCAGAAACACAAATTCAGAAATCAAAATCAAAATCATCATATTTTTACGTAACATTTTACTCATCGTTACAAACGCCTTCAATTGCAGCAGTACCAATACCTTGCAAGTCTGTTATCAGTGATGGGTTTAGTTCCAGGATATGCTACTCCCTCGTGCGCTTTCTCTGCACACGCTCTCCGGGCCACCAACCGTGCAGGCTTGCGCGCTTACCGCTCAAGACAATTTGAGTATTCGCTTTAACTAGCAATCTAGTCCAATCAGCTTGCTGTTTATCGCTAGTCAATCATCTATAGATAGCTAATTGTCTGGTTTGTGTTCTTCTAATTCTCATTTGAACTCTTTTCCAGACAATTGAATATCTATTCTGTCGTTCCGGCGTGATTCCCTCTTCTTAATTAGGTTGGTTGCCTTTTCTTCCCCTTGCAATTTGGCTGCTGCGCAACGCGCCTGCTTGTCTCCTCCAATAAATCGTCGATCCGTCGGAATTTGAGTTCAATTGTGCTCTATCTCACTTATTTGGAAGATTGGGGATTATTTTTTTATTATTGATTGGATCAAAATCTGATTGGTCGTGCTGACTCTTCGTTTAGCTGAATCATCGTTGTCTTTATTCAGTCGCTTCGCCTCGCTTGGCTTTTCTTCCTACCACTTGAAAGTCCAGTCGCGGACCCATTCATTTCAATATGTCATTACCTATTCAGTTTCAGGAGCGTCTAAATTTGACTGCTGTCGGTGTTCAGAGCGATGCCATTGCATTCAAGACTTGTACTCTCGGCAGCGATAATTATATCTGGTTTGTTTACACACCATTTAGAATTCGATCCTGACGGACCTGTCGTACTAACAAGTCATTTACTTAGCGTCTGCGAGTCTTCTGCATCAGGTCAAACTCAGATTGTGATTATTGATCTGAAAAATGGAAATAATGTGGTTCGGCGAAACATCTCGGCAGAGTCCGCGATTATGCACCCATCTCAGAACATTCTCGCACTCCGAGCTGCTGATGGCACCCTTCAGGTGTTCAATCTGTCAACCAAAGAGAAACTTAAAGCTCATGTCATGCCTGAGAAGATCGAATTTTGGAAATGGTTCGACGAAAAGAGCATAGTTCTTGTAACTGGCACTACTATCTATCATTGGGACATCTTTGATCCGGCTCAGGCTGCTCCCGTGAAGATCACTGACCGTGATCAATCGCTTGCCGTGAGTACTTTCATGTTACTTTTTATCATATCTAATCAATCTTGTAGAATTGCTTGTTAATCAATTATCACGTCGAGAAAGATGGTAGATGGGTAGTTCTTATTGGACTGGCATCTGAGCAGAATCGTGCTGTCGGTCATATGCAGCTTTACTCGCTAGACCGCCAAATTTCTCAAGCAATTCAAGGTCATGCTGCTGCTTTCACGCGCTTCCGTATGGATGGTGCACAGGCAGATTCGAAGTTGTTTTGTTTTGCCAATCGTTCTGCAACCGGTGGTGGCAACATTCGAATCATTGAGATAGACGCCCCGGCAGATGGAGTGAAGTATTCCAATAAGACTCTAGATATCATGTTTCCTCCAGAGGCTCCGGTTGATTTTCCTGTTGCCTTAGAAGCATCTGAGAAATTTGGTGTTCTCTACATGCTCACTAAGCACGGATTCATCTATTTGTATGATATCAGTCTCGGCCAGCACGTCTACATGAACAGAATCTGTGACTCAAATGTTTTTACTTCGACTGTTGATACCATATCTTCTGGTATCATGGCAATTAATCGTAAAGGTCAAGTTCTCACAGTTGCGGTCGACGAAAACACAATCATCCCATATATCCGTGATACTTTGCGCAATCTGCCACTAGCCATCGCTTTCTCATCTCATGCTGGTTTGGCCGGTGCTGATGATTTGTACGAAGCTCAGTTTTCTCAGCTCGTGGCTGCTGGAATGTATGCTGAAGCTGCAAAACTTGTTGCAGCTTCGCCACGCGGTTTGCTTCGTACAACTGCTACTATCGAGCAGTTTAAGCATCTTCCTGGCGTTCCAGGTCAGCCTTCGCCAATCATGATCTACTTCAGTACTTTGCTTGACTCTGGCTCTCTTAACCGGATAGAATCAATTGAGCTTGCTCGTCCGGTCTTGCAGATGAACAAGAAGCAGCTTCTAGAAAAGTGGCTCACTAACAATCAGCTTGAGTGCTCCGAAGAGCTTGGTGATATTGTTCACAATCATGATCCCGTTCTTGCTCTCAGCGTTTATCTTCGTGCTAACATCCCTGCTAAGGTTGTAGCCTGCTTTGCCGAAACTGGACAGTTTGACAAAATTCTTCCATATTGTACAAAAGTGGGATATCAGCCTGACTATACTGTCTTGCTTCAGAATTTGGTCCGTATCAATCCAGAGAAAGGCTCAGAGTTTGCTACCCAACTAGCCAGTCATGAAGGTGGCTCACTTGTTGATCTTAACAAGGTTGTTGATATTTTCATGTCACAAAACATGATCCAAGCTGTTACAGCATTTCTCTTCGATGCTCTCAAGAATAACGAACCTGAGCAAGCTTCTTTGCAAACCCGTTTGCTCGAGATCAATTTGCTTAATGCTCCCCAGGTTGCTGATGCTATCCTTGGGAATAACATGTTCAGCTACTATGATAAACCTCGTATTGCAACTCTCTGTGAGAAGGCAGGATTATTCCAGCGTGCTCTTGAACATTATGAAGATATCAATGATATTAAGCGTGTTATTGTTCATACCAATGTTCTGAACCCTGACTGGCTTGTTCAGTTCTTTGGTGATAAGCTTAGTGTTGATCAATCGCTCGAGTGCTTGCGCGAGATGCTTCGAGTCAATATGCCCCAGAATCTGGCTGTTGTTATCCAAATTGCGATCAAGTACTCCGACTTACTTGGTCCTCAGCGAATTATTTCATTGTTCGAAGAGTTCCATTCATTCGAAGGTCTGACATATTATCTCCAGAGTATTGTCAATCTCACTCAGGATCCTAATGTTGTTTTCAAGTACCTTCAGGCTGCGTGTTCAATTGGCCAGTTCACCGAGGTCGAACGTATTTGTCGGGACAACAATGTGTATAATCCAGAGAAAGTTCGCAATTTTTTGAAGGAAGCGAAACTCTCGGATCAGCTTCCACTCATCATAGTTTGTGATCGTTTTAATTATGTGCACGAGCTCATTTTATATCTCTATCAGAACCAGCAATTTAAGTTCATCGAGACTTATGTTCAGCAAGTCAATCCCTCCCGCACACCAGCTGTCATCGGCGCACTTATTGATGTAGCTTGTGAAGATAGTATCATTCAGAATCTGCTTCAGTCTGTTGTCGGTCAAGTCCCGATTGATCAACTAGTCGCGGAGGTTGAACAGCGTAACAGGCTAAAGCTTATTTTGCCCTTTCTTGAGGCTAACCGTAACGGTGGATCTCAAGATCCTGCACTTTTTGATGCACTGGCAAAGATTTACATCGATAGCAACAATAATCCCGAGAAATTCTTGCGCGAAAATGACCAATATAATACTTTAGTTGTTGGTAAATACTGTGAGAAACGGGATCCATACCTTGCGTTTATCGCCTATGAGAAGGGACAAAATGATCTTGAACTCGTACAAATTACAAACGAGAATTCGATGTTTAAACACCAGGCTCGATATCTTGTCGCTCGAGCTGACGAGGATTTATGGGCTGCTGTTCTGGATGAAAGTAATATCCACCGACGTCAGCTCATTGACCAGGTTGTGTCCACTGCAGTTCCCGATTCTAGCTCACCTGAGGATGTCTCCGTCGCCGTTAAGGCATTTATGACTGCTGATTTGCCTATTGAGCTTATTGACCTTTTGGAGAAGATTATTCTTGAACCTTCACCGTTCAATGATAATGAGAACCTTCAGAATCTACTGATTTTGACTGCTATCAAGGCTGATAAAGCCAAGGTTATGGATTACATTCATCGCCTTGATGGTTATGACTCTGCAGATATATCCCAAATTGCAATCGACAATGACTTATACGAGGAGGCATTTGAAATTTACAAGAAGCAAAAGGATCATAAGGCAGCATTGGGTGTTCTCGTCGATCATATCATGTCACTAGACCGTGCCGAACAATACGCCGAAAAGGTTGATTTGCCCGAGGTATGGAGCACTCTTGGTAAGGCTCAGTTGAATGGTCTTCGTGTCTCCGATGCCATTGAATCATATTTGAAAGCAAATGATGTTTCCAACTACAGTGAGGTGATAGACATTGCCTCACATGCTGGAAAAGACGAAGAGCTTGTCAAATTTTTGCTTCTTGCGCGCAAGACTTTGCGAGAACCAGCTATCGATGGCCAGTTGATGCTTTCGTATGCTAGAACCGGCAAATTACCTGAGTTCGAGGAACTTGTTAACGGTCCCAATGTTGCTGACGTTGAATCGGTCGGAGATAAGCTGTTTGAGGAGAAAGATTATGAAGCAGCTAAGGTTTTGTATCGTGCGGTTTCAAATTGGGCCAAGCTTGCCTCAACTTTGGTTTTCCTTGAAGAATACCAAGCAGCTATCGATGCCGCTCGAAAGGCTGGAAGTATCAATGTCTGGAAGCAAGTCAACAATGCTTGTATTGCCAAGAAAGAGTTTAGACTGGCACAGATCTGTGGCCTGAATTTGATCATTCACGCGGAAGAACTTCAAGAGCTTGTTGATATCTACGAGTCAGACGGATATTTTGACGAGTTGATTTCGTTGTTAGAACAAGGTCTTGGACTAGAGCGGGCACACATGGGTATGTTCACCGAGCTTTCGGTTTTGTATTCCAAGTATCATCCTGAGCGTATGATGGAGCACCTGAAGCTCTTTTGGTCCCGAATCAATATTCCCAAAGCCATTCGAGCATGCGAAGATGCACACCTATGGCCTGAGCTTGTGTTCTTGTATTGTCACTATGATGAATGGGACAATGCTGCTCTTGCGATTATGGAGCACGCTGCAGATGCTTTTGAGCATTCGGCGTTCAAGGAAATTGTTGTGAAAGTTGCGAATCTTGAAATCTATTATCGGGCAGTGAATTTCTATCTTGCAGAGCAACCGCCGTTGTTGACTGATTTATTGACGGCATTGACGCCTCGGATTGATGTTACACGAGTTGTGCGGATGTTTGAGAAGTCAGATAACATTCCGCTGATCAAGCCATTCTTGATTGCAGTTCAGACTCAAAATAATGCGGCCGTTAATAAAGCATATCATGACTTATTGATTGAAGAGGAAGACTACAAGTCGCTTCGAGATTCGATTGAGCATTATGACAATTTCGATGCTCTGGAGCTTGCCAAACGACTTGAAGAAGATGATCTAATTTTCTTCCGACAGATTGCAGCGCGGATCTATCGTAATAATAAGCGATGGGCGCAATCCATTGAATTGTCCAAGACGGATAAATTGTTTAAAGATGCGATTGATACAGCAGCAACAAGTGGTAAGGTCGAAGTTGCAGAGGAGTTATTGCAATATTTTGTCGATGTTGGTAACAAAGAGTGCTATGCGGCGATGCTGTATACTTGTTACGATATTATTCGTGAAGATGTAGTCGCAGAGTTATCATGGCGACACACTTTGACGGACTATACGATGCCATATACGATTAATAAGCGTCGGGAGCAAGACGTGAAGATCAAAGCGCTGGAAAGTTACGTTGAAGAACAAAAGAAGAAGGAAAAGGAAAGTAAACCGGAACCTGTTGTACCCCTATTAGGAGGACCGATGTTGGGAGGCCAACGATTGATGTTGACGCAAGGTTTCACGGGTATGTAAAGCGAGATTAGTTTTGTTTGTTCATTATATTAGATGAGTTAGATGAGAATGTATGAGATTATTTTTTACCAGACACAAGACCCAGTTCAAAGTAGTAAGCAGTAATAGATGGAGTAGAAATTGGTCCTCCGGACGATGACAAGATGAGAAGGTTGTATAGTAGACTGTAAAATTAGAATGGAGTATTCTAGTAACTCCTATTCATGGTTTGAACAAATGTATGGAGTGTGGATGCTGTATTGGACATAATGCTAACAAGTGACTGCTAGCTCGAAGAAGTTTGGAGTTTCTGCAACAGGATATATTTTGATTGATTCGCGGTCTGGAATGTGCTTGGATGGTGAGTTTTCGCCTGATGAGGGAATGGTTCAGAAATTGACGAGTTATTTATTGTTACAGCACGAGGAAATGCTAAACAAGAAGATGCGTTGAGATTGCATGCCGCCAGCGGATCTGCTGGAATTCTGGATCAATCGGGGAATGGCGCAGTGATGTACAAGAATGAGTGTGTATAAGCTTAAATAGCGGCTTTAGGATTGAGATTAATAGATTTAGGCGTATACTACTGCGGAAAGAGGATAACTGCTTGGTGGGAGTTTATACTACGGAGATGGAAATGAATTAAAGGAGCTGAATAGGAAGAATAGGGATAAAATGTATATTAGCAAACGCCGAATTTAATAGTTGGATAAACTTGTATGTATGTACAAAAATTTGCTGGCCAAATGACAAAATTGTATACCAGGCTCAGTTACCAAAACTTTAACTTTCCAACAGTCGAGGTGACAAATTGGACTATGGATTTCATACTCTGCATAGTTTCTCGTTCTCTTGCCTGTTGTTCAAGGAATAATTGCACACGGGAAGTCGACTGCGTAGAAAACCGGCGAACAGTCATATACGAGACTTTATTGAGTCTTTTTGCGGTCTGTCCATTCTTCTTTGTTCGTTGACCCCGGACAGGATATCCCAGTGCGTGTCTGCGGCCTGCGTATGTACCGATAGACCGTTTGGCAGCGATGTTTTCACGGACAACTTGGCGCAGAGCATCGCCCGTGGTGTAGTTCAGTAATTCCTTTGACAACGCAAGAAAATCTCCTTCCGACAGCTGGTGCATTTTCATCCGAGGATAGAACCCAAGTTTGGCGCATATTCTCAATGATCCTAGGTTTCCGAGTCCCGGGAATCGCGATTTCAGAGCCAACTGTCGCATTGTTAGTTCGAAGTAAAAAACAAATAAAGAGCAAACTTACTCTAACGTTCATATTCCCCCGGAACTTGTTACCTTCGAAGGAGATGTACGGCATTTTTGGCGAATTTGTGGTTCGAACTTGGTATATGCAGAGATTTGAGCAGGATGCACGCAGAAATATTCGAGATTCATGAACTGAAGGTTTTAGCCCCTTGTGCTATCTGTTTGTGAATCTACAAGTTCTTTGACTTATTGCAGGACGAATAGTGAACTATTTAAAGATGAACTACAGTGTAGGTTTACAAAAATTCGAAATTATTGCTGCATTAGTTGAATTCCTTTATGTGATTAGCACAATAATTCAACACTCCATCTTTAATTTGCGGAGTTCTCGTCTTCCACATATCGAGTAGCATTAATTGTTAAGACTTACCGGAAAAACATAAATTTACCAAACTGAATAGTTTCAAATAACTGATCAATACATATTATATAATTGATGGTAGATTTTATCAAAGCTTATATCGATCCAAAACATTCGACATATCACCATACATAGGTTAAAGCTGTTTTCGGTTTGAGCAGTGCTGTTCGGCGCGGCTCACGGAGAGCGTCCAAAGTCAGGAAACGTTGGTATATTGGACATTGGCCGCATCCCTTCATAAAGCCATCTCACGATTGACTTGAATCCACAAAATATAAACCTCGAAATCGAATATTCTGTGATTCAGAGGTGATTCCAACAATTTCAATCGAGAAGCCATGTTTCTCGCGTTGTTGTCCTACGTAGGCATAATCTTTGGATTTGTCTTTCTCACGCTCGCTATTGGTACGTTCTTTATTTGATTTGCAGGCAAGAAATCATACTGATATGTCTGAACTACAGCTGCCGGTTTGTACTATCTATCTGAACTAGTTGAAGAGCACTCCCGTTTTACAAAACGTCTGCTTGAACGACTAATATACGCTATCATCGGCTTGCACGTCTTACTACTGCTGTTTGATCATTTCCCGTTCTGGTTGACAGCGTTTTCGATCGGCACTCAAGTCGTGTATCTTCAGAATCTGAAGCAGTTCCCATTTATTCAGCTTTCTAGTGCCGTATTCATTTCTAGCTGCGGTATGTTCTTGTTTACGTAGGGGATAGAGTTTTTCCTCTCGGCTAGGCTCAAGAGTAGTTCTAACTGGGTCGCAGTGCTTGTTCTGCTGAATCATTATTTCTGGTTCCAACATTTTTCCCGGCCCTCCATTCCACCTCCTAGTTTTCGATCGTCTCCACTTTACGAAATGCCGCAGAGTTTTCCGAGCTTTGCTGAAGTCTCGTCGTTTTTTGGAATCTGTGTTTGGCTCGTCCCCTTCTCGCTATTCGTCTCATTGTCAGCTGGCGACAACGTTCTGCCGAGTAGTACCGCCGATGCTGCAGCTCTTTCGAATATGATGGGTGTCTCGGGAATGTCTTCCTCTGGTTCTGGGCTTTCATCAGGTGGATCTGGATTCGCAAGCACATCGACTCGAAACGCCGGTGTTGCGCTTGGAAAGGGCCAGGGGCTTGCTAAAGTAGTCATTGGAAAGGTTCGTGAGGGTGTCGAAGAAGTCATACGTGTTGTTGGCTGGGGAGATGACGATCGACGGTCCGGATCTGCGAGAATAGTGTGATTGATACCTTCAGGTCACAGGGAATTTGCACAATGGATTTTCAGGCTGAATTGCCGATAGCCAGAAGAACGGTAACACTGAGATATCTATGATTAATCTAACTGTATAGTATTAATAATTTCAATGTATAGAACAATTGATTGTTATTTATTTTCCTATTTCTTTAAATCGACAATATAATCGTCCTCGAGTCACTGGGAGATCAAATTAGAGATTCTGACAATATGTCCCAACGCCGCAAAGTAGAATTTCGAAGTTCAAAATTTTAATTCATCTATACCTGAGCAACTTCATAACACTCTAAATTGAGAAAAAATTACTACGAAAAAGGAACACCTTAAACATGTCAAGACCTGAAACCTCAGCTCCACCAGAGGTCTTTTATTCCGATGTTGAGTCCAAAAAGTATACTTCCTCGTCGCGTATCCAGCACATACAAGCCTCCATGACGTTGCGAGCGCTTGATCTTCTCTCACTACCACCCCATCAGCACATTCTAGATATCGGCTGCGGGTCTGGCCTGTCGGGTGAAATTCTTTCTCAAGAAGGTGATCATATCTGGGCTGGCATGGATATTTCTCCTTCCATGCTAGGTGTTGCGCTGGACCGTGATACACAGGGAGACTTATTTCTCGCCGATATGGGCTCAGGGATACCATTCCGAGCGGGAACCTTTGATGCAGCAATCTCAATTTCCGCGATTCAATGGCTCTGCAATGCCGATTCTGCGGGTGCCGACCCGAAACGACGATTAGCCAGATTTTTTGACACATTATACGCTTCGCTAAGACGAGGAGGAAAAGTAGCATGCCAGTTCTACCCGCGCGACCAAGCTCAGACAGATTCGATTCTCCAGGCCGCAAAAACGGCTGGGTTTTCCGGCGGTCTGGTTGTTGATGATGAACAGTCAAAAAAAAATAAAAAATTCTATCTCATTTTGACTGCAGGTGTTACGACTGCGTCAGATATCAATCTTCAGGGAGTCAAGATTGACCGCCCACGGACTCAATCGACAAGACGGATCTCTCGAAAAGACGAGTCAAGAAAAGATTACATAGCCCGGAAAAAGGAAACCATGCGGAAACGTGGAAAATTGGTTGCGCTCGACAGCGCATTCTCGGGCCGGAAACGGAGACCGAAGTTTTAACTTCAAATGTTTTAAGATTGCATATTGGGCAGGCTTGGGGACTTAATTTCTAACTTTCTTTTACATATTTAAAAAATGCTACAGGGTCAATATTTCATATATCCCAGTATATCATTACCAACAAACTCTGATCCGTATCATGTACTTGAACCATCCGTTAACAGTTATGAGAAATTCAAACTAAGATCTACGCTGGCACAGAGTGATAAATAAAGGAAAAGATTTAGATAAATCAAAATATCAAATTGAAATTGAAATGTCCCACGAACATGCGCAGCACGCCAAACAAAACTAATCTATAGTATGTGGGAAAAACGGTGAAGAGTGAAAGAGAGGGTTGGAGAGGAAGAAAGCGAAATTCAATAGGAGCAGACAAAAAGTGAAAGCACGATAAAAAATCTTTAAAAGGTCTCCATCTTGTCAAGAACAGCCTTAGTGAACTCGGAAGTAGTGCTAGTACCTTTAAGATCAGGAGTTCGGACAGTACGGTCGGCAAGAACACCATAAACACCCTTGGAAATACGATCGGCATGCTCGGAAAGACCGAGATGACGAAGCATCATCGCCGACGAAAGAAGAAGAGCAGTAGGGTTGGCCTGATTACGACCCTCAATATCGAGACCGACGTGGCGGCAGCCAGGCTCGAAAACAGCAACTTCACGTCCCATGTTGCAGCCAGGAATGAGACCAGGTCCACCAACAAGACCAGCACCGATGTTGGAAAGAATAGAACCATAAAGATTAGGAAGAACAAGAACATCAAATTGCTGGGGTCTGGATACAGCCTGCATGGATGCATTGTCGACAATCATGTCATTGGTCGTGATCGAAGGATACTCCTTGCCCATCTCCTGAACAGTACGACGGAAAAGACCGTCGGCAAGCTTCATAATGTTAGCCTTGTGCACAACAGTAACCTTGCTACGGTTGTTTTTCATGGCAAACTCGAATGCGAAACGAGAAATACGCTCAGATTTGTACTTGGTAATGATCTTGAGTGACTCAATAACACCAGGAACGGACTGATGTTCAAGACCAGAGTATTCGCCCTCAGTGTTTTCACGGATCAAACACATATCAATTCCATCGTGGCGAGTGGTAACACCTGGAACCGACTTGATAAGAACGACAGAGGCATAAATATCCAGCTCCTGACGAAGAGCGACATTGAACGAAGCATGGCCAGATCGCTCAACAGGCGTGAATAAAATACCTTTGAGACCGATCTTGTTCTTCTTAAGCGACTCGACAGACTCCTTAAGACCCTCTTCAGAATCCTTGAGACCTGTGACAGAGATCTGTTCCCATTCAATAGGTACATTCTCGGCCTTGAAAATCTCCTTGACAGAGTCGGCGACCTCGGCACCGATACCGTCGCCAGGAATCAAAGTAACAGTGTACTTGCCGCCAAACTTCAAAGGCTTGAAAATGTCCGAAGCAACAGTCGATGCAGGACGGGCACCCACAAGAGGGATCGATGAAGCAGCCTATTTGAAGGATTAGTTAGTCAAGTTCCATCCAGCCTATCCTTTTATATTCATGAAAAACAAGCAAGTGTAAAAGAATCCTCTCCCGGCCGACCAACGAACTCACGCACCTTAAGAATCGAATTGCGCAACATTTTGAGAGCTGAGTAAGACGACGTTTAAATCGTTTAGTTTATTATAATCGTTTGCAAGTGAGAAAAAACCAGCAAAAAATCGCGTCTAGATCTCTCAAAAATGCAGTGAAAATAAATTTGAATCCAGATCGAACTCTTCCCTCTTGCTACTACTTGTTTGTTGATCGAGTTCGTTGCGCCCGGCACTGGGCGGACCCAGCGGCGAACTCTGGTTGGCCAGTGACATGCGGCGCATCCGGTGGGGTCCGCTGGGAGTCGGAACTCGTCCGGGCGGTTGATTAAAATGGTACGAATTGTTTGTATTTGATCTGGTTGCCAGGTCGTCTGAGTAACTATAATTTAAGATCCTTGTCTTGATCTCGGCATTTAACTGCCGCAGTTCATCATTCTATGAATCTATAATAATATAAAATTGACCTGAATCTAATTGGGTTCAGCTCAATCACTTCTATCGAGACCTTAACCCTTACTATCTGGTTAACCACTATATACCATTTTTTTTATTTCAACCTATTCTGATATACCTGAGAATGCACAAATTATATTAACTAATCACAGTTCACATTCCATTATTCGTAAGATATTTGGATCTGATAACCCCTCCTTCCTGTTTAGGACCTATATCAGGTGATTGATTACCGTTGGTTTACATAATCAGACCTCCATTATTCTGTCGAGAGAAACTCAGACAGTCGATTTACAACATTATTGCTACAAATATACTTAACAGAATTTGCATGCTAAACTCATATTACAGATAAATACAAACGATCCGAACCTGCTTCGCCCGCATCTAACAATCCCACGTAACTTTTTATTTAGACTATATCTGTTAGTTTGTCTTTCCTAATTAGAGATTACAGTCCAACTTACCAAAACGATAGCATCGTATTTCTGCTTGAACCAATTGATGCTGTCCTCTTGACCGATCTTGTGCTGAGATCCAACAGATGCACGTGCACGTTTGCGACGCGAAATACGGCTACCAGGACGAGCGAGGCAGACGTAGAAATCCATACCGTAAATACCAATGGAAGGGTCGTACTTGATACCAAGATCGATGTGCTCAGAAATACCGAATCCAAAGTTACCGGTTTCCGAAAAGTTCTTCCGTCGGAGCTCATACTCCTTGACCTTCAAGCCACGCTCGAGAATCTCCTCAGCCTTGAACAACACGTTAGCAAGGACCTTCTCATTTTCATTTTCACCATTTGAGTTACCTTAGGACCACGAACTGTAACATGGACAGCAATTCGCTCATTTCTTCGAATACCGAAAGTTCGAACAGTGTAACGAGCCTTCGAATACACGGGAGTTTGTCCAGAAAGTTGCTCAAGAACCTTAGCAGCACGAGTAAGTCTATCACCAGACTCGCCGACGGAGATGTTGAGAGTCAACTTCTCGATGCGTAACTCGCGCATGGGATTGGAATCTTTGGAGCTCTATAGAAAGTCAGAACATCTATTGCAAATGACCAGACGCCAAAGGGCAATCTAATATTAAAATTAACTAACCATTTTGTCTTTGAATCTATTGCGAAATGGGGATTCTGATGTGAAATTCAATATTGAATTCTTCCAGCTAGTGAGATCCTCGTGTAGCAAACTTCGACGATGCACATCCCCCGTGTTACTATCCCAAAAAAGACCTATAGCAGTCACAGCCCTAGATACATTGATTTTCCAGTGTAATACAATTGAGGCATAACTATAAAACTGTGTGGTCTGCATGGATTGTAATGATAAGGGATCCGTGTTGGGACTAGACAGGAACTTGAGTAGAAACAATAAAGAGACAAGATAATAGTTTGATTAGTTAGGATAGGCATTCTTCTCGTATACTTGTCATTCCTTTAGATAAGAAATAGTATAAAAATGGTATGTGTGATTTTACTGGCTAGACTGGTGATCTATACTAACATTAGTGATTTAAGGCTTCTAAGCGGGCGAAATTGGTTAGTTCATACCTGATCTCGCGAGGATAATAAGAAGATGGGTTCTAATATTGCTAGTCCGATCTTATCAATTATCGGATGCGTGTAGTTTTGCAGGATGGACGGCAATTAACTGGTCAGATGTTGGCGTTTGATAAGGTGTGTAATAATTATTTCTATACTGGGTGGTTTGAGAACTGACTACCGCATTTCAGTTCATGAACGTGGTTCTTGCAGACTGCGAGGAGTTCCGACTGACGAAACGGTCGGCGACTGCAAAGAGACAAGCGGGATCCACAACATCTGCAACTACAAAAACTGTAGAGGAGAAGCGAACCCTAGGACTAGTGATTTTGCGAGGAGAAACGATTATATCGATGAGCGTCGAGGCTCCACCGCCTACTGACGAAGCTCCAAGATTGGGCACGATTCCTCCAGGAACGGGTGTTGCTCGAGCAGTAGGACGGGGCTTAGGTGGGTTTGTGCCTGGCATGGGATTTTAGACAATAATTAGAGAGCTCCTTTCGGAATGCAGACATGTATACAAGTCGAGTTCAAGCCGCGAATTTCAACAGTCATCTACAGCTACAAGACTAAAAAGAAGTTATTCGTGACAATACTTTAGCAGTTATTTATATTAAAAGTCTTCTAGAATTCTTTAAGCAAGTTTAAAAGTATCAAATAGTTTGTGAGATCTGCAGATTCCTAAAAAGGAAAGAATGAATGACCACTCCCAAATTCGCTACACCGTAATATTCTCTGTCTGTAAATTAGCAGGATTCGTTCTAGAAAAGTGCAACTGATCATTCTCTCGAATTCGTGACCATACTTCAAGTGTTCTGTGGTTTCTGGAAAAGAGTTCCAGCACAGCAACAAGGCAGAGACGCGTACAATACGCGTCTCTGCGCAACTGGACGTGCTTGTGACCGCATGGCCCCCAGATGGGAATAAGTTAGTGGCAGCCCCTGGGTACTCATCTCATCTGAGCCACTGTCGAACCTTTATTTTTCGCTTTATTTCATGCCGATTTGTAGTTTGGCAGCAGCACAAATCAAGTCCGAAACCGGTAATTCAGTCATTTGCCATAGATAAGCCATTGACAGCTACGCAAATACGTAAACACAACAGCAAAATTGCTCCAAATCGGGCGGGCTTCACTGAGTGAGCGATCGTCTAATTGCCAGTTTACGTCGTATTCCTTCGTCCAGCGCGCCGCGTTCCATTGCTCCATTCTGCCGTTGTGCACCCCTCTGAAGCACATTTCCTTGTCACCACCTGTCTCGAGGCTTTTGACTCTTTTTGTTTTTATTTCTTTATTGTTTTTCATTTTGCAGTTCTTCTGGCTTCTGCCGTGCTCTGTTCTGTTCTGTACGCTCTTGTTAAGTGTTACGCCTTCTGCGGTTGTTGCTCGCCAGGCTACTCTCCAGATTCTGGTTTTGGTTCTAGCTCGTCTTGGTCAAGCGAGCCTGTGACGCGTCAGATTCTCGTTTCGTTTTCACCTGCTTCACGCGCATTTTAGTTGGACTACCGATTTTATTATGATTGCTCCGCTTCAGACTGATTCCACTTCTTCAATAACTCACTCGAATACCGTTTCTCCATGGACGGCGACCAAAGTAGAGCTCCCAGCTGCTAACGACGGTTACTCTGTTTCCGTTCTCCGCACTCGCATAAAGGAACTGGAGGACCTTGTGGAGTCTCAACGAATGACTATCGTGATGCTACAGAAGGCCAAGGATGATTTGGAGATTGAATCAACTACTAGAATCAGTGAGCTCACTACTGAAAGGTCTCGCTTATTGTCAAATCTACGTACATCGTCCAAAAGCAGATCTCCCATGCCAGCCTCTCGTTCTGATTCGTCGTCCCTGAGATCTTTATGTATGTAATTTTTGGAATCAAGTATACGTCAGGATGTATATCTAATCTGGTTTTTAGCCTCTCCTGCCCGCCCTCCTACTCCTCCGCGCAAGGCCACACCGACTCCGCCTTCGAATCCGCCTCCTGCCATACCTATTGAGCTCCTGGCCATTGAACATCCGCTAAAAAATAATTCCACTTCTTCTTTTACGTCGATCTCGGATCGTGATATAGATTCTCCTCTTTTCAGCAAAATGAACGGATCTAAGACAATCGTTGTGCCACCACCTCTACCAGTTCGTAACATCGGTAAATCATCACAATCTGGTACTGGTATATACACTTCTGTACTAGCTCCTCCCTCTCCTGTACGACAATCATCCATTCCTTCTTCACCGAACACTATGGCATTTGACGAGTCTCTGACTCCTCATCCGACTTCCGAAACATCAAGCTCACAGGCAACGGAGTCAACTAACCGAGGCTCAGCTGAGTTTGAGCCAAAGGAGTTTATCAAGAAGCTATCAGCTACTTGGGACTCCAATGGTTTGGACAATAGTGATTTTGATTTGAACAATCCTTCCTGTCCTTCAACCGTTGATGATAGCTTCTCTACCGCTACTGAAGAATTTTACAAATCTTCTCCTCTGCGAGGAAGCGATCCAATCTCAGAAGCTGAAGATATTCCTTCGAGTCTACCTCCAAGTAGACGAATCCAATACCCGGGCTTGCACTCTAGGAAGTCGACGTCTTCTTATGAGTATTTTGACGATGAAGATGACGATGAAGCTACAAAGCCTATTTTACATTCAGAACAGCTATCTGTGACTGACGATGAAGGTATTGAGGCTTCTTCTACTATTCGACTAGTTGGAGAGCAACAATCTAAAACGCCTATAACAGACTCATTCATGGAGTCTCTTTCAACGAAAAATCTGCCTGAATTTCCTCGACGTGTCGAATCTTATATGCCTTCTACACAATCTGCACAGGCTGTCGCAAGTTCCGTGAACTCTGAGACCCATCAAGAGAGGAAGAAGCTAGAAATTTCTATACTTTCGGAATCAAAATCTAACGCTTTGAAACCCGAGGACTCTCCTGTATATTTTCCTCCTGCTTCCGCATCTTCGAATCACGACGCAAGAGCATCTATGATCCCTGCTGCTGCTGTTACACAGCCGAAAACGCCAGCAACGTTTTACGACAATGTGCAAATTCTTGAGCCTGCTTCTGATCTTTTAATTACGCCTGAAAATTTACCGACTATTGCGATCAAAGTGATCTCAACAAGAATGCGGAACATAAAATCCAAGAGCAAGGCTGATGATCCTATTGCAATCCTATCCATTAGAGATCGCTCTACGGATAAAGAATGGTGGAAGGCTACAAAGACGCTCACCAATCTCACGGATCTTGATACAGGTCTGCGCGCAGAGCTTGCAGAGTTTTCGCTACCCAGGTTACCTGATCGAGTCTACTTTACTAGTCTTGCACCTGCTAAGGTCGACGCTCGCAAACGTATGATTGAATCTTATTTTAGTGCCATAACGAGTATCCCTTCGTTAAACGAGAGCGTAGCAGTATTGTTATGTGGGTTTTTATCCTCGGATATCATTGATCCTATGGCAATAGCGGATACTGGAGTTCGAAAGGAAGGTTATTTGACGAAGCGTGGTAAGAACTTTGGTGGATGGAAGGCGCGCTTTTTTGTATTAGACGGCGGAGACCTTGAATATTTTGATGCGCCGGGAGGAAATCATTTAGGGACCATTAAACTCGAAAATGCGGAGATTTACCGTCAAGAGCCAGCGACTGAAGGATCGAGCGACGGCTCGGAAAATCCTGCAGATAGGCTATATCGACATGCGCTACAGATCAGTGAGCGAAAACGAAATGACTCAAATGTTTACACACGTCATGTTTTATGTGCCGAAAACGATCAAGATCGTGATGAGTGGGTCGAAGCCTTGAAGGAACTAGTGACTCGATCAACGGGATCGGTCTTGCTTGCTCCGTTGGATAATAGTGATGCGCAAAGTATAAGGAGTGTCGTATCAATTTCTCCCGCTGCTAATGAATCGAATGGATTATCGGTAAATTCCAATTCAGGGTTGCCGCTGCTATCGCCCAAGAAGAAACTACTCAACATTCCTGCCCCGATCACGAGAAAGTTACGGTTAATGAATGGGTCAAGCACTAGAGTAGACTCGACGACGCCGACCTCGTCTGGATTTGCTAGTCTAGAATATACCTCAGGGAATGAAAGTGCAACAAGCGTCAATACAACAACAGATCGCAGCAGTCCTTCAAGTTCTACCGCTTCGTCTCAGCCAGTTGGCTCTGTCAAGTCGAGCGCTAATGCTTTACAGGTTGAGGACGCGAGTGATAAGGATCTCCGGAAACAAAAAAAGAGAAGTATTTTTTCGTTACGGAAAGATGGCAAAGACAGCAGTCCCGAGCCAGTGGTTTTGCCCGGGTCAACAAATGCTTCTATGAAATCATTGTCAGATCAGCTTAGGATGCAGCAGCAACACCAGCAAGATACTAAGAAATTCTTGCAGTTGGATAAAGATAGCCTGCAGAACAACCCAATGTATGAGTATCGAGCTTCAGTATCTCGATCAACCGAGGAGGCACTTCCGTCTCCAGATATGCGACCGGATTATGATGACGACGATAAGTTTAAAGGTGAAATTTCCAAAGGAGGTATAAAGACATTGAACGGCACCATTGCAGCTCCGATATTTGGAGTCGCGTTATCGCAAGCTATAGAGATATCGTACATACAGAAGGGAGAGGTCAAGGTTCCATCAATAGTTTACCGGTGTTTTGAGTATCTTGATCACAAACGTGCAGCAAAGGAAGAGGGTATTTTCCGATTAAGTGGATCTAGCATTGTCATTCGTGCATTAAAGGATCGATTCAATCATGGTATGTATATTTGAGAGATTTTTGGGTTATATTATGATGAACTAACTTAATGCAGACGGTGATGTGGATCTAGTTAATGATGGAGCAAATTACGACGTACATGCGGTTGCGAGTTTATTAAAGCTTTATTTTCGAGAACTGCCGGTCAATGTATTAACGACGGAACTGCAAAGTGAATTTATCCAAGCAATGGATATGGAAAACCGACAGCTCCGTACAGATATGTTATATGTATTACTTCGACAGCTTCCTCGCGAAAACTTCAGTGTTTTGAAAGCGCTTTCGAGATATTTGATCAAGATCGTGGAAAATTACGAACAGAACAAGATGACGTTGAGAAATGGTGAGAGTTCGCATTTTAATCCGATTGATATACATGTATTTGTATAATTCTAACAAGATATTAGTTGGAATTGTGTTTGCCCCTACACTCAATATTTCAAACTTATTGGTCACCCTATTTATTGTGGACTACGCGCAGTTGTTCATTGATAAAACATAAAGAATGCTAGAAAGGATGAAAATTTAGAGATATGAAAAATAGTCGAGTAGGATTGAGAGCGGGAATTTGATGATAACTGGAGATTTAATTGTACTTAACGTATTGACTTTAATTTTAATTTAATCATTTCAAACCAACACACATAAATATACATATGCACTTTAAACTCAACGGGTATACGGAACGGAAGTAGCAATAAAACAATTAAGCCAAAGGAACGGAACGATGCGACAAGCTTTCGTATGGTACAAATCAATACAACACCAAAAGGGCAAACACAATGCAAATGCAGAAAAATCCAAGCTCATGCAAGAAAACAGGAAAAATCAAAACCAAAAGATTTTCAATGCAAAAGGGGTTGGACTGCACAAGAGAAAGATATTATGAAGTCGACTTCTGTGGTTGAGCAGATTTCTTACGAGCAGATCCTTCTTCAAGCTCATCTTCTCCGAGAAAATCGCAAGCGCGGTCGGATCTCATACTTCTTATGCGGTCGACTCGCCAACCAGAGGTCCAGGGGTTGTCCGAATTATCGGCAGCACCAAGTTGAATTGATGAGCCTAGATCACAGTGACCTTCCTTCCACCGAAATTGCTTACAGTCATCCCAATCGTCACATCGATTGTCGCAGGCATCTAAGGAAGTCCAGCCAATTTCATCTGCATTTTCCTCACGCGGATCACCTTTGTAATAATCTTGATCACTGGCGCCATTGTTCCAGCCTTCTACTCTGTCCGTGATATAAGGCATAGCATAATGTTTATAGAGCTGATGGTAAAATATAGATTCCTTTTGGTATGCGCGCTCGAAGTCAAAGAATTTTTGGAATTCGGCTGGCTTAACGTTATGGAATGACGCAATCTCATAACACCAGTTATCCGAATTGTACTTTACAAAGACAGGTTCTTCGTTCTGAAGACGAAATGCGATATGCGGGTAGTCGTAACCAGCCTTGATGGTCACGTCGACGTCATGGAAGGCATGACCAAGTACATGATCTCCACAACAGTCTTGTCGGGTGTAATCGTCGTACTTACTCACGAATTTGGGATCCGCACCAAAAGTAGACCGAATTAAGGCTCCAGACATGATTACAACCGATCCGCTATGGGCAAACTCTTCCTCATTGATATAGGCTTGCTTGCCCAAATATAATTTGTCGTCAGCGTTGATCGCATTCAACCAGACCATCATCGACGTCCAAACAACGTAAGACGAGTCTTCCATTAAAATGTACCAATCTGCATCTGGCTTTTCGTTGTAGGCATGCATCACCATGGGCATGATCTTGTATCTTTCAATGGCGTCCATACCTTGGATGGCGTTCTTCGTAGTGTATAAACGGGAAGATCCTAGAGACTTCAAATATTTCTGTTGCTTGCGGTAGCAGTCGAATTCGTTTGACTTGAGAATTTTCTTCGAAATATGCGCAAAAATGTCAATAATAGGGAGACCGTCAACCTCGTCGGGGGCATCAGAGTAGACCGCTAAATGAGGAACTTGTCGGCCAGTGGTGGCCAGCTGCTGCGGGATATACTCCCACAGTCGGGACGCACCTGTCCTAATCATGACATAAACTTTATCCGTTCCAGGAACATAGACGGGCTCTTGTCCTTCTGGGTGAGAAATTTTTTTTGGGGCGGTATTTGTAGTGCTTGTGGAGATACTACTGGTGGTGACGGCATGAGTGGAATTCAATCTGAAGAGTCCGACGAGGGATATAATGCACATCAGAAACAGTGACAGCGAGGCGACGAAAAGATATACACGCCGTCGTGATAGGCTTGGCTTAACTAGTTTCTGTTATTATTGAGCTCTAAAGTATGTGCTCGCCTCAGGAACCGAGAACAGCGTCAAATCAGACTCACCTCGCCAGAAGGAACATGAAGGGCGGATCATCGAATCCTAGGAGCAGGAAACGATACAACGCAAGAGGACTGGACGAAAGTGAAATGGAATAACACACAGACAAGTGTCAGGAAGAAACCAAAATATCACGAACTGTCCAGCGCAGTAAACACTGCCAGATCCTCGGTGTGGTCCTTTTAAAACTCGATCCTCGTGCTCTCCGCTGTGCTCGTCACGTCCCAATACGCGTCGCCGTCGCCGGTCTTCTCAACTTTACTAAAACGTTGAACTGATTACGACGCTGTCCCTGCGCCGCAATCACATGACTGAGCCCTTAAAATTTATACACGTGACTACACGTGATAGTGCGCTGACAGCACAATAGAGTCATTTTGATTTTGTGATCTCATGAGATCAGTTGAAAAAGTATGCATCAAACGAAATCATTTATTGAAAAATTTTGATTGGTTTTATGTTCCTGTAATATAATTTTATTATATAAAAAAGCATAATGTCAAAGTTTGGAAAACTCTATTGTAAGTTTCAGTAATTTGATATGGACGAGCGAGCATATTAATTTAACATCAATATAGCTATAACAACAGCGGGCGAGTCCCACTGTAATTCCGTCACTTGTACGATTGACGGATGTCCTGCTGGATTGTCCTTGGTCGAATCTGACATTCAGGTCCAGCTAAGTCGACGTCGGCCGGGACAGAGCAAACTATCTACGCCTAGAAATGAGAAAGACCAGGTTGAAATTTTGTCCGGAACCGAAAATGGACTAACACTCGGAACTCCCATCACTTTGAGGGTTCGAAATGAAGACCAGAGACCGCATGACTACTCTGAAACTGATATTTATCCGCGACCATCGCATGCCGATCTGACATATATTGAGAAGTATGGAATCAAGGCTTCGAGCGGAGGTGGGCGAAGTAGTGCTCGCGAAACGATCGGTCGCGTTTGCGGTGGCTCGGTTGCCGAAAAAATCCTGAAAGAGATCTATGGCGTGGAAATCGTCGCCTTTGTTTCTGCTGTAGGCAATGTTTCTCTGACCCGTGATCCTGCTGATCCCGACTATATTAACTTGTTGAACACTGTCACTCGAGAGCAAGTAGATAGTGTTCTTCCTATTCGATGTCCCAATGTTGCGGCCGCCGACAAAATGGCTGAGCTCGTCCAGAAATGCAAAGACGCCCAGGACTCCATCGGCGGTGTTGTCACATGCGTCATCCGTAACGTGCCAATTGGACTTGGAGAGCCCGTGTTTGACAAATTTGAAGCTCTTCTTGCGCATGCCATGCTTTCGATTCCTGCTACGAAGGGTTTCGAAGTTGGCTCTGGATTTGCTGGTACAAAAATGCACGGTTCTGAGCACAATGATCCTTTTTATTTTGACGAGGAAACGAAACGTTTGCGTACCAAAACGAATTACTCAGGTGGTATCCAAGGCGGTATTACAAACGGAGAAAACATTTATTTTAACGTCGGGTTTAAGCCTCCCGCAACCATTTCGCAACAGCAACCAACAGCGTCTTATGATGGTGTAGATGGTGTTCTTGCCGCTAGAGGTCGTCATGATCCTAACGTTGTTCCGCGTGCGGTTCCAATTGTAGAAGCTATGGCTGCGTTGGTTCTGTTGGATACTGTTTTAATACAGGCTGCGAGAGAATCGGTGCAAAGCAAATTGCAAAAAATTGCAAAGAAATGAGTGTGTAGATAATTAAAAGTTTACTTGTCTTTTGTCTCAAAATAAATTATGTCTAGCCCATTCTAAATTTTCAATCTACCAAATTTTCAAACCCCAGTTCTATCCAAAAAAATTCAAAATAAAAATCTAGTCCCCTTTTTTCCAAAATATCATACATCTCAAATTCTAATTAACAAGAAGTCCAAAGTCCGGGACCGACCAATTTCACTCTTGCAATCCATTGTACGACACCGCCCATAACTAGGAAGACTCCAGCAAATGCCATCATGCCACGCCATCTGCTTTCCAAAGTTGCGTCTCCTAGAATGACACCACCAATTGGCACACCAGCCAAATTAGCAAGACTAAGACAAGCAAACATCAGCCCGACTCGAGTTCCAATATCATGGATAGCGGAGATCTTAGCAGTGCATGCAGGAATCATTGCCACAAAAATGCCGGACGCAAATCCATATACGACGGAGTAAATGACATGTAAAGGTGTCGATTGTGCTGGAATCCAAAAAGCGAGAGTGGCGATTCCAGATAGTAGAATACCTATGGTGTTGATATTGTACGGGCCAACTCGATCGGCGTACAGTGCCGCAACCAGACGGCCGAAAATCGAGCAAGCATTAAGAATCGACACGAGATATGTCGCAAGACCATCATTAACATGGCTAAACAATGCTGCAGAGACAATATAGGTGAAGGGGAGCGTGAACCCTACAAATCCAAGCGAATAAGAGATCGAGATTAACGAGAAGTCTATGTCCTTGAACTGTGTCCATAAGTCGCGCGGGTAAAGTGGCAACCAGTAACCCCTTGGCTCGAGATTTGAACGGATGGTGAAATTCGCGACGATAAGTAGTGCCAGAATCAGGAATCCACATGACCGCATAAGCCAGCCAAACGAGGTTTCGGTCTCAAGTTTGCGGATGAGAAAGGGGTATATGATGCCACCAATACTTGAACCGGCGGACATGATTCCAAGGGCTCTGGATCGCTTCTGTTTGAACCAAGACGATACACAGGCAACAGCTGTATTAAAGCAGAAAGCTGCGCCAATCGGGGCAACAATCCCATGGAAACTAACCTGTTAGAGCCCTGAAGAAATTGAAATTCAAGTAGACAAAAGACAACTTACACTAAAATCATCGGATAAGATGTGCTAACAGATGTGACCATGATTCCGACCACCTGGAGTATAGTTCCAAAGGGTAATAAATACCTAGGTCCATAGGAATCAAACAATCGACCTACGAACTGTGTAGATGTCAGTACTGCCAGCTGCGCTATTTTCGGCTGGATACTCACCAGACAGCCCATGAACATGACCGATGACTGTAAAGATGAAATCCATGATACGGCTGTGGGAGAGTAGTTTTCGAGTTGGTGTGTCAGATAATATTGCTGAAAAATGCCGAAAGTATTGATCCAGCCAAACGAGCAGAACTGCGTGCAGAAAGCGCCGAAAACGGTCAGCCAGGCATGAACTCCACCTTCGGGATACACAATCTCAGGTCCTTTGTCTTTGTCCAACGATAGGTCGACATCTGGTTTCTCAAAACTTTCGACCTTGCAGATAGACTTTTCGGGGTCTCCTGTCAACGGATCATTAGATATTTCGCAAAGGTCGTCTACGCTTCCATATCGTGAGCGCGCCTGGAGATTAGGACCACCATCAGGGAGCAGCGCTGCCTGCTTTTCATCGAGACTAGGCAAAGTTCTGTTCATCACACTCGCATGATATCGTCCCTATCTAGACGATTAAAGGAATATAAATTCGGGGAAAACGATAACAGATTAATCGACTGCTTGCGGATAAGTTTGACCAGATGTTAACTTTGACTAGTTCCTGGGCCAAAGCTCGCCGGGACTTTGTTATCAAGAGAGATGACAATGGACTGAAATCTATCATACTTTGCTGAGATTACAGGAGGCTGTCAAGGAATATTAAGGATTATCGAACATTATAAGAATATTAAGAATAATACTGATTTGAATGCTGTCATTGTTGTAAACTATAAGTATTATGATAATTATCGTCCGATTGGCGCGGCAATGCCTTAGCTGTTTGGAGAGAGTTGAGACAGCCCAGACAATTCAACAAAGGATAATTTAGAGCTGCTGTAAAATACTCAATTAAACGTCACTACAGCTAAGATTGCTCGCATTAGCCTACAAAAGCGTCTTAATGTAAACTAGCTTCGATCCAATCTCGAAATCCATCAATCACGATAAGTCATTATACTCTTGACCTCCCTATAGGAGCGATTACGTAATAGACACTATTGGCAGTATTTCTAGTTGTTTTCTCTTTCAATTTCTGTTATACTACTAAATATTTACAACTTTTTTTATACTTATTGCCTCTGCCTGCAGGCTCCGTCCTGTCGCAGTCGTACTCTTTCATATTCCGGAACCTCCATAGCTCCCCTTCTCCGTCCATAATTAATTACGGCGTTGTGTGTGGTTTCAGCTCTGCACGCTTCTGAATTATTACTTTCTACTATTCGACCGGTTCGTTCTCGTCTCACCCGGCTCATTCAAATTTTTCGTTATATCTGGCTTGTTTCTCTAGTGACGATACCTGCTGCAACTTGCGAGCTCACTGTCCTAGCTAGAGAGACTTGTTTGCTCTCCTCCTCAACAAACTCATCTGCAAACATCTACTATTTCACGAATTCTCTGTCGTAGTTCTGCCGTTGAATACTGAGAAATTAGAAGTCTGCAGGTATGGAGTCGTCAATTTTAATTGACCAACGATCAAAAAATGACAAAGATCTTGTTGAAAACCGTGACCGAATGATACGTGAAAGTACGTGGTTCTACATTAACTTTGCCTGAATTGGTTTTACCTTCTTCATTGCTTTCTTTCTTGCTAACTCACTGAAGTGGCTAATGCGATTACATCTGATTCTGCTGATGGAGATGACGCATTGAATGCGAGCGTTGAGTCTGCTCCGCGGGCCCATATCATCAGGCTCAATGAGTGGAACGTATGACCCTATTCACTTTGTATGAAATCCGTTATGAAGCTAACCTTCTAGATCTGGTGCAAAGATATCCGGAACTTCTCTGACGGTGCCATCGTAAATGAGGACAAAGTTTGTCTTTTCCTTCGCGAACGTGTTCTTGCTCGGTTTCTACCGACGATTTCTGACGGCCCAGACCTGCCCAGTTCTTCCCCAAATGGTTCGGCGAGCCAGTCCTCACAAGCACAGCATTCTACGACGTCAGGCTTAACAAAAGGTGATGATAATACGCCTATACATGTCGTTGAAACGGCTTCTGCTTTAGAAATTTTCAACGTTCTCAAAGGTTACGTTTCTGTCTTGCTGGAGCAGTACAAATATCAGCGCCGGTCTGGATTCAACTCAAATCCGCATCCACATGGTGTCATTCTCAAAGCGCTACTGCAAAAATATCAGACTGCAGCCAGCCTGGCGACTCGTATGACTACATCTCGCAGCATTCCAGGCGGGCCCAATAACTATTACAATCCACTCACAAACGGACACACGATCAATAACCGCTCTAATAACAGACGTCATAGTCACCAGCGATCTTCGCGGACGTCAGAAAAAGAATTTGGAGAGCGTTTCTCTGTTCCTGGACTTAGCCCTGACTTGTCGGACTCAGAGCTCGACTCGTTTTCAGATGACGGCATTGAACGAGACGGCGTCGACACAAATGGATTGCGGTCTAATAGCACGAGCCAATCGCATAATCGAACGAATGGAAACAACGCTAGTCTAACCCGTATTGAAAGAATGATTCAATCGACGAGTCAATCATTGAGGGATAATATGCAATACTTGCTTTCGATCCAAACAGACAAAATCTTGCTACAGATCGGATGTGAGATGAATGATCTTCGCGCGACGGTTGAACGTCAGACTAGAGAAATTTCGGCTTTATATGCAATCATTGAAAGATTGACATCGATCCGATTAGGTAGTTCAAATTCTTTGGCCCCGAGTTACGATCACTCGGAATCAGTGCGAACTTCCAGACATAGCTCGCTTCAAGCTAGGACGAACCAACCGGTTGTTCCACAATCACAATCATCAATCAGTTCGACAAATATGAATAGTTTTCAGCATTTGTCAAGCCGAACTCCCTCGCAAGTCACAAGTCCCCTGTCGCTGGCACACGGATCGACTCAGCATCCGCCTCCATTATCCACTAGATCGTCGTCAGCAGCTTCCAATAATATCGCTCGCGCCACTTCTCAATCCGGGTTCCCTGTACAGACTACGAATGGTAATTTCAGTGATTCATCTTCTTCTGGTTTCAGTCATCAGTCTGTGGAGAACCCGAAGCCACTTTCACCACCACATAATCAACCGTTACAGACATCGAAGGGACAGAACAGTGTAGACCCACCATTCCAACAACAACAACAACAACAATCCATCCAAATTGTTCATACTTCAAATCAAGGTCAAGCACATGTCCCCGGTCGGCAGTTGCAAGGTCCTTCGCCGGGAATGGGTCTCTCTCTGCCATTAACAGTACCTGCATCTTCATCAGTAACCAGCATTGCTGAAAATCAGCGGCAGAACAAAGCGCCAAGTATTGCGCATCAGAGACATATTCAGCATCAGCAAGATAATTCGCCATATCTGTTGACACCGAATCGAACGAATGCAGGGAAGAACCACAGCTCGACGACCAACCGATCTACGCCGATGACTATGACCAGTTCGCCTGGTATCCCGCAATACCGGATGTCGCGAGAAATTAACACTGTTCCAGATCTTTGGCGAGAATGGGAACATGGACTGCACGGTGGCCCAAGTGTTCGCGGACTTGAAGAATCAGTCGGAACCCGATGGCGACAAAGCAGCGCGGAACGGAAGTTCTTCTGTCTTCGCAAAGTGGTCATTGATTATATCCATATGCTATGTGGAAGAGAAGGCATATCTGCTGAAGAAGCCGTATCGCGCGTTGAAGATATCCGGAAACTCAATCAGTTCAATTCGTTGCAGAAACTTTCTGAGTTTTTAAAGAAAATGCGGCCCTCAGCCTCCTAAAATTCGCTATTTTGGATTATTGTATAATATGTAGTTGTTTTTTTCACTTGCCATTGCATCTTCATTTAATTGCATGACATTGCGTTGCATTTATTGCGAATTTCGGATTGCACAGCTGACTATAATTAATTTATTTCTATTTTACAATTTGGAATTCATCTAGATTCATAATCATTTTGTAATTATTCTTTATCATACATTTTGGACGTTGACTTTACTTTATAATATCCTGGTGCTGAGTCGACAAGCCAGTCACGCTCTACCTTTGTGATCCCGCCAATATAATTTTTGGCACCAAGTTTTAGAACTAGCACGATAAGTCAGGACAGATTCAATTTAGTTTCCATAAAATCAAACTTACTTCGCATGTATATAACCCAATCCGCCGACCGACTGAACATCGAAGAATGGGGATGTGCAGATACGTTGATTGGCTCGCCATTCTCAGATGCAGACACGAGATTATAGCTTCCATTAGCTTGCATGCGGGCGGCATTCGAAAAGTAGCCGCAGACTAAACATCTGACTATTGTTTCCGGTGTTGCTTGCCGAGATGTGCTTGGAATAAATATACCGAATTTCGAAAGATATCGGGCCAGTTGTGCTCGGATTCGAACAGCTTGCGAAAGAGACGTATAGTTCAGGTATCGCTCCGTGCACCATCTTGAAGATTGTTTACCTCGGTTTGTAAAGGCTTGATATACTAGTAAAGTTAGAATAAAATGGTAATGAATTAGCCTAATTAGCTAAACAAAGGACTCTAATACCATTGTAAAAAGTTAAATGATCGCCCTCATCGACCATGAACTCACGATGACGCCTGTCCGCTTCCCGTTTGTCATTCTTAGGAATTACAAACACATCATCCACACAGGACATTGCTGCGATTGTCAACATAGGGTCCAAACACCCCTTAGAACTCGATTCAAGAAGGGCCTTTGCCATCATGGGATGGATGGGCAATTCAGCCATACGCTCGCCATCTGGTTTAGTCAGTCTGGCGTCAGAATCAATTGCGCCTAGAGCATGCAATAACTCGAGGTCATTCGCAAGAAGTTTGACAGAAGGTGGAGAGATCAAGTCAATTCTAGCGATGTTCTCAATTCCTAACGATTTCAGAGACATAATGGGCTCTAATAAGGAAACGCGCTGCAGTTCAGGGACAGTAGTATTTTCCAGTGACTTTGCAGCTGCGCTAGTATATAACCTAAAGCATTTGCCAGATCGCGTTCGACCTGCTCGACCTGCTCGTTGTATGGCTGATGCCTTAGATATCGGTCTCATGATCAGAGAATCTTGTTTCAGCTTAGGATCGTAGTATCGCAACTTCACGAACCCACAATCTACTACATACACAATGCCATCGATCGTAACACTAGCCTCAGCAACGTTCGTCGAAAGAATGACTTTTCTTGAATTTTCTGGTGCAGGTTCGAAAATCAATGTTTGCTCGGCTCTTGACAGGCCAGCATACAATGGTAAGGCGAGAAGTCTCGACGTGGACTGTAACGATCCCGACTGGTCATGAATAAATTGAAGAGCGGAGTTGATCTCTTCACGGCCAGTCAGGAATACAAGTATGTCTCCGTCAGGTTCAGATTGATGGATTGAGAGAATTGTCTTCACAGCCTCGGTCACGTAATTTTCTGTAGGCTCTTGTAAATACAAGTGATCAATAGGAAATAGTTTTCCCTCAATGCTCATACACTTTGCAGCCGGTTCGAAATACGATACAAACTCCTCGGCTTGCAGAGTCGCGCTGGCAATGATCAGTCGTAAATCTCTTCTTTTCTTTAGAACTTTCTTCAGTACACAGAGAAGAATATCGGTGTATACTGTTCGTTCATGTGCCTCGTCTATAATGATCACGCTATAGCGCTGCAATAACGGGTCGACCAATAACTCACGAAGAAGCATGCCGTCCGTAAGATATTTGATTTTCGTCTTGTCAGACGTCATATCTTCAAACCGAATCGAATAGCCCACAGTAGAACCGACAGCACAATCCATTTCTTCGGCTACACGCTGAGCGACAGATATCGCGGCAACCCGACGAGGCTGGGTATTGTTAGATCCCTATGTTTAACATATTCTGCTGAATGAAATACCTGAGTGCATGCAATAAGTTTGTTGTTTGTGCACCATCCCACCTCATAAAGATATTGAGGTAACTCTGAGATTATTAGTGTTTGATCGGAGCCAAAGCTAAAAAAATCCATACGAGTGCTTTTTCCTGATCCAGTATGTCCGACCAGAACCACGACTTGGGAAGTTTCAATGAGATAAAGAAAAGAGTTTTCTATGAGTGTAAGCTTGATCGATAGAATTGTAGAATGAGACTCACTGTGGTGGAATATTGGCAAAAGTTCACGCTGCAGCTTCACCGACGCTCGCTTAAACTGGGCAGACAAACTAGAAGTAGCAACACTGCTGTATTCGACGGTCTCCGCAAGTGGCAATTCATCCTGGACAGCCGGGACAAAGTCCATTGAATCATAAAATCGAAAATGGCTTTAGTATTCATCGGCAGTCGACTGATTGATTGGTTGGGTATTTATCTTCGAAGATCATTTATTCTGCCAATATCCCAACCAAGTCGCACGCTGATTAGGTTCGAGGGAGTAAAGAAGAGACGAGAACAGAGAAATGGAAAATGGCGAGATACAAGCTGAGATTGTTCGGCTAGAGCTAGAACAGATTCAGTGGCGTGCAAGCTCACTCAGACAAGATGTCGAAGATGTGTGTAATTGTCTGGAGATGCTGCTCTCTCGCCAGCTAGCAGATCAAGGATATAAGCCAGCGTGGACACGAGGATCTACATTTTTAAGACGATATTTGGCAGTTGTGGAAAAAGAACATAATTTGTTACAAAAGGTAGATACATAGGAACGCTATTAATCTACATCTGACACAATAGCTGGAACTAGTAATTGATACGAGAGAATCAATTTCCAGGATCAGCCATCAACTGCGTTCTACAAATCTTCCACACTTAGAATCAGTATGGCAGGTATTTACTAGTAGAACTCATACCGGAGTAATTTCGCTTGGTTCTAGCGCAAAATCCAATGCTGCTATCGGAGACCTTATGGCCCTTTATGGTAGACTCGCCATCAAAGTGTCGCGTGTTACGGTTCAACAGCTTAACAAAGAGATGGTCCGTATAGCTGCCGAGCTAGGAGAAGATAATCTGGAAGAATGTTTTGAAGAGTGCTGTATGAACACAGATGTTTATAATGTAGCACGAAAGCTCGCTCGGTGGGTGGCAAGCAGATTGGAGGATGATGAAGATATGTTGGCTAATGGCAACGACGGAGGTGTACGAATCCTGTGTGCAAAAATTCGAGAGCAAGCAACTGGAACTATAGTATTTACAGGCTGTTGTGAGAGCTATCTGGCAGGTCCAGATCAAGCATTCCTAAACAGATTCTTAGAGTTCATCCAACGCTCCTTGTCGATAGATACGCTTGTTCTATCCAAGAAAGAAAGACTTTCGAATTCAGAAATTGCGTCCGGGATTCTTTCGGAAGACAGAAAATGCTTTGAAAGCCAGATACCGGAATTGTTTTGTTTCGACGTTACAGGTCTGCTGAGTCTAGTATCAGATGTAACCAATCTCGCTCCAGACGAAGCTCTAGCGCGATTAGCTCGACAAAAAGAGAAGAGACAGCAAGGCACCGAATATAGAAAGTCCGAAAACGCATTTGCATTTCTGGAAAAGCAGATTGAGTCAGAAAGAAGTGGACAGAGAGTATTGAAAGGAGTTTTGGAACCGCTGCTCAGGGATGGAAACCGGCAGATAGTGTGTGGTGCGCGGACCTTGGAGAGTGTTAAAAAAATGGTGCTGCGTATGGGCAGTCAAGATGAGAGACGGCGAACGGCAGAAATTTTCCAGACTATCAATTTGATTCCAGATATAGATCTCGGGACTAAAAAGGATCAGCTTCAACTGGATCAACATCTAAACCAAGAGCCCTCAGAGCCTTTCGCCGACGAAGAATGGATCATCAGACACGTACTCACACCTGCGGAGCTCTGGGCCCGCAAGAACAATATGGAAGCGATGTTTGTCACAGGAAATCTACGCATGGCCAAACAGCTCTGCAAATTACGCAAAACCTCGCCTTCTTTCTCTACAGGAACACCAATGCTCGTAGTCGGCTCTCGCAGTCTCGTCGGCGGCATCTGATATCTGTCCCCGTGACCTCCATTATGTGACCCACTGTGACTTAGTGCTGCTAGCTACTTGTGAGCTGGCCACGTCGTCGCCGGCGCCGCTGGAGCTGCGAGTGGGAACGCACTCTGGCCCGGTTCTGCGATCTTCTGAGCTTTCCTCCGTCCTTTTCTGTCCAATCGACGAGAAACAATAAGTAATTCTCTCACTTAATCCGTGCTTCCGCTTGCTCTTCTGCAATATTGTAGCGCTTAGGTAGCCCGTTTTCCCGACTCGCTGCCCAATTGCCTCCGTTTTCCTGCTTTTCCCGTGAGTTTGCACCCAGATTTGACTCGTCTGCAGATCCTCACACGTACCTCGCTTCCTTCTAGACCTGTATCTCGCTACGCCCTATCAAGACCGCTCGACTTTGTCTACTTTCACACTGTCGTTTCATGCTTTCCTGATAGACTGAGGCCGCAATTCCTTTTTTATACCTTTCTTCTGTTCTTATTTTTGGTTTCTGCATCTTCTTCTCGGTCTTCGCACTTCGATCATCCCCTGACTTCCCGGTCGCTTCGCGTGTTCGTTATTTCTGCTCCTGTTGCTGCTGGTCTCGGACTTTCTACCCTGTCCTTGTCTCCGCTACTTCGCTGTTCAGCTTACCCTCGAATCCGCCTTTTTCTTTAATATCGCATTTAGCTGTTTGATTTCATTTACTTATCGCTCAATTCCGTCCTAATTTCACTAAATTCCTTTTGCTGTTAGATCGATCGACCGTCCTATCTCTCGCTATGCCTGATATAGATGTTTCTGGTCTTTCCCCGGCCGACTTCCTTCGCGAGAAGCGCGAGCGCGAGACCCAGATTTCTGCCAATCCTGTCTCTGCCGCTGCAATTCCGACTATTGATTCTTCTGGCGAGTCTGCGGTCGCTGACATGTCTGCGTCCACAACCATCTCCTCCAGTGTCCTCGACGACTTTGATGGACCTACTGATCTGTCGTCTTCGATCACAACTGCGGACACCATGTCTTCGAGTTCACCCTCAACCGCCGCATCGCCTGCCGTTAAGCCGTCCAAGAAGAAATCTTCGAAGGAAAAGCTCGACCTCACCTCGCTTGAAGCATTTCCTTCTCTCAGCGTGTCAGCTACCAAGTCTTCTGATTCCCCGGTCTTAGTCTGGGGCGCTTCTTCCGGCACCAATTCATCTAAAAGAGTATCTTCTTCAACTGCATCAGCGATTCCAGCGCTAAATGCTGGTTCTCGTCAACCGAAGTCGCAAACTACTGGTGCTAGACCTGCACGTTCTGGTGAGGTTGCCGATATTTTTGACTTCGTGATTTCGCCTCAGTTTCGCAGTCGCACTGCTCTGTCGGATGTCTTAAACAAGGCTAAAGAGATTCCTGGTGTATCGTCGATAGAAAGTTCGACAAGTAATATTTCTGGTTCCACCACTTTTATTGTTAAAGGAAAGGCGGAAGGGATTGCCGCGGCCAGAAGAGAACTTGTTCGAGGTCTTACTGCTCAGGTATGTCATTGTTTTCTTTGTTAAGTTTTATTGTTCTAATTCCACTCTAGATAACTGAAAAAATTCTCATTCCTGCCAGTGTACGAGCACTTATTATTGGTACCGGAGGCCGCACTTTGAAAGGCATCCAGCAGCGGACGACGACGAAGATCCAAGTCCGGAAACGAGATGAATCCCAAGAATTTGCGCCCAAACCACAATTCGAAGATGAGGAAGAGTTGACCGATGTTTCTATTGAAGGAGACATTGAAGGAGTAGCATTGGCGAAAGAAGAAATTTTAGCTATTGTTGGCGAGCATACAAAAACTATGACTGTTCGTCTACGAGACGTAGAAGCGGATTATTTTCCGTTTTTGGCCCAACATCTTGCAGACTATGAAGTTGGTGAAGTCAAAGTTAAAATCCCTGATGTCTTCAGCCCATCTACTTCTTCTGAATACATTATTGTTTCTGGAGACCGAGGTGCGGTCGAAAGTGTTCGGGAAAAGATAGAATCTGCGGCGGCAGGACTCAGATCAAGTCTTGTTACAACCAAAACAAGAGTGGCCGTCAATAAACAAGCTTCAGTGCTTAGTAGCCATAATATACAGACCATTTTCGAGTCAACTGAATGTTTAGTCAAAGTTCCAACAGACGGATCTGAGATGGTGACGATTCTAGGACTAAGTGGCAAAGTTGGAGAAGCAACCAAATTTGTTGCTGAGAAAGCCAAGACTTTTATAATTGATAACTTGGTTATTTCGAAAGCACATAGCAAAAACCTTGCTCATGCTAAAAGTCTTGCTGTTTATTTTGAATCTACTGGCGCTCTGAAGTCGATTGAAAATGAGCTTGAAATCGAAATCAAACTTGTGGTAAACAATAGTGAGGAAGTTAAATACGAAATCTGTGGAACTTCAGAGTTAAATGTCAAGAAGGCCCGAAAAGAGCTTATTGATTTTGTGAACTCTATTCCCCCAACTAAAGTCATGCATTGGTCGACTGGATCAGCGGACGACCTATTCATGAAATTTCTTTCGAAATCGATGTCTACTTACAGCGCCAAAGTGAAATCTAAGTTTGGGGTCGTCTCAATTTTGAATGAACATAAGGTTTTACTTGTTTATGCTGGTCAGGAAGACGAAGAGTTTGGTCCTGAGGAGAGCGAGATCATTGCTGGTTTGCAAGGTTCAAAGCTTTTTTTCGATGATATCAGGAGCCGGCTTGGTCAACTTACTAGTAAGACAGTTACAGTGCCAGCGAAGCAACATAAATACATAATTGGCCCTAAGCGGTCCACACTGCATGCGCTATGCAGTGGGGGCGATGTGGAAATCAGTTTTGGAGAACCAAGTGATGATTCGATAGTTGTTATAGGACCAAAGGAGAAGGTCGATGAAGTGAGTGGCAAAATTAGTGAGCTGGCTGAAGAGGCTAGCAAGCAGGAAGTTTTGAGCAACTTCTCGGTTTCGTTTGAATTTCCTTCCAAGTTTTCAAGTCAACTCATTGGTCGTGGGGGGTCAAATATCACGAAATATCGAGATGAACTCGAGGTCAAGATCGACTTGAGCGAAGACGGCATTGTGACTGTAAAGGGAGTGAAAAACAATGTTTTAGAAGCTCAGAAGCGGATAGTCGCTCTTGCAAAGAGACTAGAAGATGAGGTAATTTTGCGGATCCCAGTTCCAGGTCAGTTCCATAGTGTCTTGATCGGACAGGGAGGCAAACTAGTGAAGCGTCTTGAAGAGCGATACGAAGTACGAGTTACGTTTCCTCAAACCTCAAGGAACAATGAAGAGGATGAAGAAATTGGAGCTAGACCGAGAAATAAAGATGAGATTGTAGTTCGGGGACCGTCCAAGGGAGCCCATCAAGCTAAGGAGGAGTTGCTTGAGCTGTACAAATATCAGGTCGAAAATGGTTATCAGGAGGAATTTAGTGTTCCTAAGAATTCCCTTTCTCGTATTATTGGCCGCAATGGGGGCTATATTGGCGAAATCATGGCTGATACTCGAACAAAGATTGATATCAATCGAACGGAAGAGGAAGGATTGGTTACAATTACAGGTCAAAAGGAATCGGTCAAGGCAGCGCGCGCGCGCGTCAATGAGATTGTTGATGAATTAGCTCGATTCACGTCAAAGGTCATTAATGTTGACAAAAAATTACATAGAGATTTGATTGGAGCTAAAGCGGGAACATTACAAGAGATTGTATCGGCGGCCGGAGGACCTGAGGAAGTTTCTCGGCAGCGCAGGACTGTTCGATTTCCGCCTGCAGGGTCCGATTCAACCGAGATTGTTGTACAAGGAGATAGAGATTTGGTGGAGAAAGTTGTGGCCGAGATTGAGCGTCGTGTGGAGGAACTTAAAAGTATGGTTGAAGAGTCTGTCGAGGTACCATTAGATCGTCATCGATTTCTGATTGGACCTATGGGTTCAGTCAAGCGAGGAATAGAGAGCGACTGTGGAGTTAGAATGATGGTTCCTCCGCAAGGTACTACGACTGCGATCAAGCTTGTTGGCTCTAGCTCGGCGATTGAAAAGGCAAAGGCTCGAATTGCAGAGTTGACGGCCCCTCGAAGGACAGGAAAGAGGAAAGGAAACGGAAGTGGAATTGGAAATGGGAGCGGAAATAATGGAGAGGCAGCTGCTACAAGTCTAGCCGAATAAGCATTAGAATTTTTCTCATTGGTGCATGCTGAAACGGAATGCCATAGCTGGCACCGACCACGACACTGACACTTTGGTTAATGCCACCTTTTGTTATCATTTGGAATTGAAGTTATTTTATTGAGTTATAGATTTTTGTTTTGATTTATTTATAATTTTTGTCAGTATTCACTGTAGCTGTCGAGACGACCGCGGGCCGAAGCCGCGGTTATTATTAAGTGAGTTTGCCGGGCATAGTAGGAGCGGTTCAAGGGTTGGAAGAACATAATTTTATCAGCTTGAGGGAAGCAGTATTTCTGCTAAATTTTGGTTAATTTCAATATACCTGGCGGAAGATTTTGTTAAGGAAAAAATGTCTGCAGTTCGATTTATTCCGCGTCGGTTCACGACGGTTTCACGCTCTTTGCGATTTACAAGTTCGCTAAGAGGTAGAGCGGGAGTAATCCGTTCGTATGCAGCAGCAGCAGCAGCCGAAAAGAAAAATGCAAGCACACCGACAGTTAAGTTAACTGCGGAGATGTACCCTGAGATCCAACGGGACAGTAGATTTGCAAAACTTGAAGAAGAAGATTTGGCATATTTCCGCTCGTTTCTGCCTGACCATGCGGTGGTTACAGACGACACAGTCGGGTTCAACATCGACTCGATGCGCAAGTATCGCGGACAATCGCGACTCGTACTTAAGCCGCGATCGACGGAAGATGTAAGCAAAATCATGAAGCACTGTGGAGAGAGAAAACTTGCTGTTGTTCCTCAGGGTGGTAACACGTCGCTTGTCGGCGGGTCTGTACCTGTGTTCGATGAAATTGTCATTTCTTTGTCGGCCATGAACACCATCCGTTCTTTTGACGATGTATCAGGCATTATTGTTGTTGACGCCGGCTGCATTCTTGAATCGACAGACAACTTTCTTGCTGAGCATGGATACATCTTCCCTCTTGATTTAGGCGCTAAGGGATCTTGCCACATAGGAGGTAACGTTGCAACGAATGCTGGCGGCCTTCGACTTCTTCGCTATGGATCACTCCATGGCTCCGTTCTTGGTATTGAGGCTGTCACCGCAGATGGTACAGTTGTTAACGGCCTTGGAAAGCTGAGAAAAGATAATACAGGATACGATGTGAAGCAGCTATTTATTGGTTCGGAAGGTACGCTAGGCGTCATTACGGGTGTTTCTGTTCTATGTCCGAAACGTTCGTCCGTTGTTAATGTCGCATTTTTTGGTCTTGATTCGTATGAGAAGGTGCAACAGGCGTTTGTTCGGGCTAAATCCGAGCTCGGAGAAATTCTGTCAGCTTTTGAGTTCATGGATAAGCAGTCTCAAGTGCAGGTAGCCAAGTATTCTGAGCGCCAGAAACCTCTTGACGAACAGCATAATTTTTATGTTCTTGTGGAGACGTCTGGGTCTGATGCAGCTCACGACGGGGAGAAACTGCAGAATTATCTTGAGCGGTTGATGGAATCCGACTTGATCGAGGATGGGGTTGTCGCACAGGACGAAACGCAGATCAAATCCATTTGGACATGGCGTGAAGGTATTCCCGAATCTCTTGGTCGCGCAGGCGGAGTTTACAAGTATGATGTTTCGATTCCGCTTGATGAATTATATCAGCTTGTTGACGATACTCGGGAACTACTTATCAAAGCTGGCTACGAGATTGGGACTGAGTCGTCCAACATCGTCGACGTCGTCGGATATGGTCACCTGGGCGATGGAAATCTTCATCTCAATGTCGCTATCAAGAACTACGACAAGAAAATCGAACATACACTTGAACCATGGGTTTATGAGTGGATTCAAAAACGTCAAGGATCGATATCTGCAGAGCATGGAATCGGGTTTGCGAAGAAGAATTATTTGGGATATTCCAAAGACCCCTCAATGATCAAGGTTATGAAAGAAATCAAACAGTTGTTTGACCCGAATGGAATCTTGAATCCTTACAAGTATATTTAGAATAATTTTCATTGGTATAACAAATAGAACAAATAAATAAACAAGTAGAACAAATAGAACAAAATAAAGAAAACTAGTCCATAGATTGCGTTCATCTATTTCACCATCTCACATCCATCTTACATTCATCTGATCATTTCACAAAAATAATAGCAATATAAAACGAGTGTGGTAATAAGGTCCATCTGACGACTAAACGAGAGTAGCAAAATACAATAATTCATAGAGGAAAAATAAACGTCTTAAAATAAGTGAGCAGCTCCAAATCGCTGTTCGACACCAAAAGCACCAGGTAATTTCCAATCATCGTCCGCAAACGTAAAGTATACGACATCGTTCAATCCCTCAGTTTCAGTTCGAATGCTTGAGATTGCTTCGGCCTGTTGTTCGGGACCAGGCACAGCATTGCCATTAGATCCTTCCCCTGCAGAGGGCCAACCAGTTTCAAGAATCACTACATTCTTTTCGTGATTGCATAATCCATCAGCCTGGTTAATCACCGTCCGAACGAAGTAGCCAGCATTTGACGGCGTAATTGAAGCATCGAAAAATGGATGTGCGTTAACGCCAAGAACATCTACACTAGAACAGATGAGCTCCGCATTTTTCGCAAGAGTCGAAGGTGTTTCTGCAGTCGTGACAGGGCCCAGGTATCCGCTTGAACGAAGTACATTTCGAACTTTGCCAATCAATGCAACAAGATCTGAGATAGAAATCTGTTCGTTGAATACGGCCTCATTTCCAACTACAACCATCTCGACTGCATCCCAATTTTCAAATTGCTCGAGAGCATGAATCTGAATATCAGCGGAAGCTTTGCCTGCCGGCGTAGAATACGCCTCTGTGAGCGAGATCCCAAGAATGACCTTGAGCCCGAGCGACTCCCAGACGGCGGTTGCAGCCTCGAGACTCGAGCAATCAGGCGAATAAAGCCGAACTGTTTTGAATCCTCTTGTTGATATGTCAACCAAGTTCGATGTAATTTCGGTGATTGGCTTACATTCCCCCGAGGAAGTGTAAGGCGAATAAGTAATTCCAAAGAGTTCACTCGCGGGTACGCCAAATTGAATTTGGGGAACTTCAATTCTGCGGCGAAGAAGTTTCTTAGCTGCCGGACTGCTTTCACTTGCGGGAACATATGTGCCATTGGATGCTGGCGTAGTACTGGCATATACCGTATATGTCGAAGTTGTGTCAACAGTCTCAGTCAAGCTCCCACTTTCGCTAGACGTATCCAAATCAAATGCAGAATCATCTGTTTGAACAGCGTACGACGAGGTCGCGGTCGCACTCATCGAAGTGCTCGAGGAGGATAAGGGAACATACGAAATTACAACTGCTCCTCCATCGGTCGTGGAGGCGTCGGGAACCGAATAGCCGGTGGAGCAAGGAACAATGACGGTTCCAGTAGCAGTGATGGTCGTGGTCAGATCTCCAAAAGTGTAAGTTCCTGGCGTCGTCACAGAAGTGTACTCTGTGGTCTCAACTGCCGGTACAGACTCGTAAATGACAAACGTGGAAAACACGGTATATGTGGTTGTAGGGCCACTGTCCACAGTAGACGTCTCGACAGTGGTCGACGGAATATACTGCGTAGAGGTCAACGTAGCCGTAAGCTCGATGGTAGACGTGACATCGTCAGAAACAGACAGCGAAGTATAAGTCGAGAGTCGCGTCACTGTGGAGGTCAAAGTCATAACGCGCGTGACAAGGTCAATCTCCAACGTGGGACTTGCGTAGCCGAGGTCGGTCCCTGAGGACGTCGACTGTTCTGGCTCGGGGTCGACGGTAACATACACGATTTGATATACGGTCGACGTGTATTCATCGTCATCTAATGAAGGATGGCATGTTAGTGAATGTTTTGAGCTAAGAAGAGGACCATGCTGGTTCACACACCCGTATAAGTAGCGTTTGGCGGAGACGTAAAAGTCGCATTCGGCAGCGAAGTCGAGATGTTTAGAAACGGCGGGTGGGTGATGTTCGAGTACGACGCGGTCGGAAAGGAATAAGCAGCGGAAGAGGAGTTGGAAAACGGATAGGGCGGCGACGACGAGTTCGTGTAAGGATACGGGGCCTGGGTCGAGTTGCCAAAGGCTCGGGGGAGATGGCGATGGTGGTGGACGAGATTTGTTGCAGCGCGCGATTTTGCTGCGAACGAGCCGAAGAACGGCAGCGAGAAGTCAAAGGCAGCGACGGCCGGAGCCATCGCCGCGAAGCCTGCGATGGCAACAAGATGTTGGGCGAACAACATCTGTTGCTACGACACGGACGGGGGTTTTGACAGACTAAGGCACGGCAGAAAAAATGCAAAAGTGAGAGAGAAAGAAAAGTTCACGAAGTAGACAAGATGAAGAAGGACAGCGACGCGCGACCAGATTGCTCGGTCCTTGCTTAGTGCGTACAAGACGCAAGATGACGATGATCCGACCGAGTACTAGGACGATCGCCCAACAACAAACGGGGCCGCTGCGACGTATCCAACCCTGAAAGCCCTGCAAAACCCTGTAAACCCTGCGCAATATAATAAAGGGAAACACGCCCAATTAGACAGCGTACGCCGTCGTGGAAAAGAAACAAAAAGAACAAACAAATCTCGCCAGGATTCCTCAGACAAAATTGCAAGTCCAAAACGGGCTCACGCGTGTCGAACCGTCCCGAACAGGCAACTCGCCTAGCTCCGCACAGACCGGTAAATCTCCCGTTCAAGCCCAATACACCCCCCTGCTTCTGATTTGGGAAATTGCACACCGAAGACCCTGACAGCGCAGGAACGGCCGCTAGCCGCTTTAGGGCGCTGTCACTCGTCTGAGACGCGTCAACTACGCGTTTCACCCGTACGTGGTTTTAGCTGTTGTCGTTCTATTGTTGTTTTGTTGATGTTGCCCTATCGGGAAGTACTTGTAGCAAAGTCATGCCAGACCATACATTCACCTTCACATATCATACACTTCCTGTATTTCCTTGCATTATTAATAAACATGAAACTTATCGCCATCGTCGCATTATGCCATCAACAATCCGTAGTCCCTCTCCGCCATCGCCTCCGCCGCCGGCTCCTCCTCCTGCTCCAGCAACTCCTCCTCCTCCGCCTCCCCCATTGCCAAGCTCGATCGTGTAAAGACCCAATGTCACGAAGCCATTTGTCCAGCTCCATAGCTGCCAGGTGTTGAGCGACACTCCTCCGATCCGCGTCTGCGCATCCAATAGACCAAAGTGCTGCATTAGCAGGTGCGAATACACAGCAATCAACACAACCGGCCCGTACAGCACAACAACCGGCGGCTCCCAATGACCACTCTTGCCTTTGGTTCCACGGCCATTCGCCTTCTTGGTCGCAGACGGCGGTAGCGATGGCGTTGGCGGCGACGACGGCGACGGCGCCGTCGACAGCGACGACAACGACATCGACGATGTCTGGTCTTCTCCCAGCGCTGGAATGATCTGCGTAGTTGCAAACAAAACACCCATCCGGTACACCAGCGAAACTGCAATCGACGGCGTTATCGTAGACATGGCAGCCATGACTATTTCCAACACCGTCACAAAACTGCCCGGCACTGTTTCCACCACCCGACGAGCTATCGTTCCAAGGGCCGTTCCATAATCAACACCACCATAGTTTGTTCCCGCTCCTGCTCCTACACCTCCTGCTCCCCCAGTCGCGCCGCCCTCCCCTGAGCTCCCCGAATAGCCTCCAAAGTCTGTAAAAGTCTCATACAGACAAAATACCATATATGCAAACAACAGACTCGATTCCACTAACGTGCCACGCCGCGACGCAATTCCATATCCCCCGATAAACACAGTCGCAGTCAACAAAACTCCCACTAACGTAGCGTTGACCTCACCCATCGCCGTGGGAAAGGTGTATATCCGATACAGGAAATACAGTGCATAGGTGACCAGGTTGGCACACACAACCAATAATGTCACAGTCCATACTTCTGACCGCCGGGCCTCTCCCGTCTCAGGATCACTCTTCTTCCTCATCACGAGCCAACGGCTCATCTCACCCGCAGTTTGGATCACGAGCAGCGTGCAGAATCCTTCAAGAATCGCAAAAAGTGCAGTAGAGCTCTCTAAGAAGGTCCGCCAGATCCGCACAACTAATCCACCCAACCCATAATACACAGACTGTTCCCGAGCTCCCTTTCCACTCGTATTACCATCCTCGTTGTAAAGATTTAAAAACATTATGAACAAAGAGGGAATAATGACATGTTGCGAATAATACACAACTTGGGTCGCTGTACTAAACTTCGTGTTCCGTCCCAGCAGTCTGATAGTGGCCATCGAAAGATAGAAGATCGCCAAAGTCACCGTAAACGCAAGTCCACACTCTTCTCCCCCAACGTCAAATGCCAGCGGAATCGTCAGCAAAATTAACGACATGTAAATCACGTTTGTGAATATATTGAACCACCACAGCCATATCGATCCTCCTCCGCCTACAGCTTCTCGAGTGGCTGTCCTGGGCTTCCCAGCTGTGCCATGATTCGATCCGTCAGATTCATCTTCGTTGATCTGGTCGCTACTAGTATGATCCTCCTCGGACATTTAGTCTTTCGACCGCCCTTGGCCTATGGTTCTGGTCTTCCAAGACCAAATCTGCAATTGGTCTCTTGATACAGCCGGTATCTCCTTTCACTGATTCCTTGCTTCTGTGACTTGCTTTACAACCGGTCAGCTCGATCTAATCAGCTTCGTCCGGTCAGTACTCTTTCTCGCGCTAATTCGCTTCTGCTATGCCTTCTCAAGCTCATCAGTTTTCCAATTTATCTCGTAATATTAATTTTTACCCCTTCGAATTCCTCCTAGCTCACTCTCCCCCTAAACCCATTTCTCACGTGTACTCCGTGAAAAATATTATATAATCAGACATGCTTAGCTAGACAGACCATTTCCTCACATGCAATAATAACCTACAAAAGTGGAGTAAATCAATTCTTTTATTTCAACATCATAGCACAAGTACAAGTCTAACCACAGATTTTAAACGCCCATCCGGAAAGTCATTGCCTGACTCCGTTTAAGATTATTGAACAGCTCGACCTGAGCTTTCAAGGTATTGCTCAAGTAAACCATGAGCAAGACGTCTTGTAAATGAGAATTAAATAACTGCTCTAGTTCATCGGCATCCACCTTAGGCGCCAGAGTTAAGCTGGAGTATAAAAACTTGCCTACCTCGATGCTCCCTTTCTGCTTGCCTTCTATGATTGACGACACATATTTGCCTACCCGGTCGATCATCTCCAAGACTTGTTCGATCGAATTTTCCAAGTTATGGACATCGTTCACAATCGAGATCTCTCTACTCTCAAAGTCTTTAGCATTTGCAATCAATTCCACTAGAAGTCGTTAATATTTAGTTCCAGAGCATCCATCGTCTCACCGCAATTTAAGCAATCACTTACATCCGCTACGTTCAGCATCAGAGTACCGTAACTCATGAGGCACAGGAACAAAAAGACAGCTGTCAGCAACTTGTTCGGGGATGACACCGACAGATGTAGAAATATATGTCCGTACAGAAAGCTCAGCACGCGGGTCGGCTTGCATAGTTAGATGGACTGCGGGATGAGGAAATGTACCATGTGCGGAAGTGTAATAAAAATACTGGATCAATTCATCGAGTGGGTTTAAATCGAGGGAAGTAGCGTACCTATCAGGAGTTAATCCTCGGTTCAAGGGCCACCATTTGAAACAGATCTACTTACCATCCAACAAGAATCTCCTTAGGATTAGCCTTGTGATACAAGTTATACATAGTCTTGTGGTACTCCATATCGATCTCGACCTGAGCATCTGCTTCAGCATGAGGAACAGCGAAAGCACTTCGAATTTCGATCTCCGTTCCATCTTCTGATCGTGTTCCAAGTAAAGTTCCAATCACTCGGTCTTGATCCGAGTTTCTCCTCAGCGAATGGTCCAGCATTGAAAACAGTGCCTTTTCAAATACGTTAGTCAAGCAATTCCAGTTCCTAATAAAAGATGCATCTACAAACCTGAGGATGGACTACAACATTCAGCGCTGTTGCTGCACTAGGCAACGAACTTGAAAATGTAGTTGGCTTGCAGAGATGCAGAAATGAACCTGTTGACATTTTCCCGATAGTGTTCCGATTAGTATCCCGCTATATGTGTATTTCTATGAATATTTATGAATATCCAATCAAATTTCCGTCACAATATCACCGAGATATCGTATCTTATCTGGCACGAAATAGAAACTTGTCTTCAACTCTCTTGAAGATAATTGATGGCGAAGGAAAAATTTTGTGTCGTTCTGTCACGTGTGTCTTACCGGGCGCCTTATAGTACATTGGAAGTTGAGTTGGATCAATTGAAACAATTGTTCAGTGGTCACCGTGTATTATCTTAATAGAATCCGATTTATAAATTCTGTTATGAATTATTTGCTCATGTCTATTAATTATTATTGATAATTTCTTTTATTTAAACACTCCATTCAAGACGCTTGAGTATCAAGCATCGACTGTACGATTCTATCTGTCTCTGTTTAAGTCGTAAGAATTGAGATTCTCTTGTTCATGTCTTCAATATAATTAATTTTCATTCAGTTAAATTGAAGTATATAATTTAAATTTTTCAATAGTAATATATAGACTGGCTGGTCGCAATAGCTGTCCTCCTCATGTCGGATAGCTTTAAAAATCTATCCAGTCCTGAAAAGTCCCAAACGAATTCATTCAATAATTTTTCAGAATATGGAATTGGCAACATGGCGAAACGAGCGTCTACAAAATATAGCGAGTCGAAGAAAAAGAGAAGTAAACGAGAGGAATCACTGTCGGAAATAGTACAAGAATCAAAGAGTGTGCCGAACGACGAGCGCAAGGAAAAAGATGAGGAGGGACTGAAGACCGAAGTAGAGGAAGAGGAAGAAGAGGAGGAGAATGAAGATATTGATGAAGAGGGTTCCGATTCGGATTCCGATTTGGATTCCGACTCGGCCAAGAACAATTCCGACCCATTCAAACTTCATTTTTCCAAGCCTTCTTCAACGAAACTTTCAGAGTCTGTCAATACAGTCAAATCAAAAGGTTGGACGACTAATCGAATCAAGCCCTCTGAAGATTCCGGGTATTCATTATCTATACAATCGGCTTCAGAACATGGGATCCAAGCAGAAATAAGTTGTCACAACATCACATTGTTGGAGAAAGTACATGTATGTATTTCGAATTAATTTGCGTTATTTTGTACTAACTAGAAAGGTCAAAAGAAGACTCGTTGAACCATTTATCAAGCTCAATAAGAGATATACATCAAAAAGTAGGTTTTCTTTTTATTCTTCGTAATAAATACTAACAAAGTAGCATCAATATTTTCAGACCTACAAGAAGATCTAGCAGAAAAACTATTTTCTTATAGGGATGTTCTCTATTCTCCCGAGTCATTTTACAATAACAGACAGATCCAATATATTTATACGCTGCATATCCTTAACCACGTTTTCAAGTATGTGCGCGTCCTTTTAATTGCATAGTACTAACAGCTCAGAACTCGGGATTTAATTTTGAAGAACAACATTCGTCTAGCTAAGCATGTCAACGATGATGAACCAGTTGAGCTGCGGGATCAAGGATTCACCCGACCAAAAGTTCTGGTTCTTCTTCCAACTCGGGAGTCTGCATATAAATTTCTCCAAACTATTGTACAATTGTGTGGTTCTCAGCCTGAAAATATGAAGCGTTTGCAAAATGAGTACCATTCAGACAGCTTGGTGTCTGACAAGAAGCCTGAAGATTTTCGTGCGTTTTTCAGCGGGAATAACGACGACAATTTTCGACTGGGAGTCAAATTTACTCGTAAAACAGTAAAGCTTTTCACGGAGTTTTATAAGTCGGATCTAATCGTTGCTAGTCCACTCGGACTTCGACTGATTGTTGGAGACAAGACCGATAGGAAACGAGATTTTGATTTTCTGAGTTCTATAGAAGTGGTCGTTGCGGATCAGCTCAACTCTCTAGCTATGCAGAACTGGGATCATATTCTACATATATTCAACCATATAAACTTGATTCCACAGGATGCTCATGGTTGTGACTTTAGTCGGATCAGAAATTGGTATTTGGACGCTCAATCGAAATATCTTCGCCAAACATTATTGTTCACAGAATTCATCACACCAGAGATTAACGCACTTTATACCCATCAAATGTCGAACATCGCTGGAAAGGTAAAATATTTACCTTCATATGTCGGTGTATTAGGAGATGTTGGGGGATCCATGACACATGTGTTCATGAAATTCTATTCCACGACACCGCAAGAAGATCCAGACAAACGATTCAAACAATTTACAACAAAATCGCTTCCTTCGTTAATGCGGCAATCATCAGCATCATCGGCAGGAACAATAATCGTGGTCCCATCGTATGTCGACTACGTTCGAGTCCGCAATTATTTCGAGCAAGAACATCAAATTGGAAAGAAGTTAGGATCATCTGGATTCGAGTTCGTCGCTATCAATGAATATACAAGTACATCAGAGCTGACGAGATCTCGAGCGTTGTTTCGAGAAGGCAAAGTTAAGATAATGCTATATACTGAACGATTACATTATTTCCGAAGATATGAGATCAAAGGCGCAGAGACGGTGTTCATGTATGGATTGCCAGACAACCCTAATTTCTACACCGAGATAGCAAGGTTTCTAGTAAAATCTGTGTCTGATCGAAAGGTAGAGCAATCGTCAGTTAGTGTGCGGACATTGTTTTCGAAATGGGATGCTTTCAAATTAGAACGAGTGGTAGGATCAGCGAGAGTCGCGAAGATGATTGCTGGTGCGGGAGAAGTGTTTGAGTTTTCATAAATACTATTAGACACCTATAAATTTATACTAGTATACAAGCCTCGAACTGATTATTGTGTAAAAAGAGAAAACTATTATGATTAGTACACGGTGATAGATAGATGAATATGAACTTACGGCCATGACAATGCAACAAATCGACACGTACGGACTTAATCGTTCGCCAATTCGAGCAGCCTTCCAAAAAACTCCAATTACTCTGAATATGTTAATTTGATACCATACTGCCAAAATCTGGAATTACATGCCCATGACGATTCCGATTCATAATTGCCGGGACAACTTGATGTGCGTATGTGGAAGTGCAAATGACGAGAAGAATCACTAAAAGAAGCGATTGGAAATTGAATAGGGCCGACTGAATATTAAAATTAGCATTAATTTAGTGTAATTACTGTATCAACCCACCATTTTTAGTTATTCCGGAAGTATTGTAGAGAAAGTAAAGAAGAGAGTGTGTTATTACAATTGTCACAGGGATTTAGATTTGTCCCAACTAAAATCGGTCTCCTTTACGATTCCACTCTTAGCTGCACCATCAACCGTTATCAAGTCAACAAGCAACCATGTCTGTAGAAAGCAACAGAAAGAGAAGACATTTAAATTTGTTCACCAATGACAGTAAGTCGGTCGAAGATGACTCTTGAATTATGCATTAACATAGATAAGTTCGGGCTTTGATGTTCGCATACGGTGGTGCCCAGGACACTGATCCTGAGTCCGTTTCAATATTAGAAGATATTCTCGAGGAGTATATTATTGATTTGGTCGGTTTTATTTATTTTTGAGCAATTGTAAAGTTCAGGAGATTGACAATAAATAGTGTCACGAGGCAGCACGGATGGCAAGATCGTCAAATAGGAATAAGGTCAAGGTTGAAGACTTCAAATTTGCTCTCAGAAACGATTACCGGAAATTGGGCAGGATCGACGAGTTGCACCGATTATCAAAACTGATTCGAGATGCTAGAAAAACATTTGACGATTCAGAGGGAAAATCGATGTCAAAAATGGCAGAATGAACTGTGCTTCTCATGATGTTTGATTTGCTGGAGTTGTGCTTCGATTTAGACATGATAATTAAAGTTTACTTATGGTTGTAAGTTATGAGACTGTTAAATAGTTGTTGAAAAGTTATATTGTCGAGCTATTTGCGGTGAAATTTGCAATAACTCTTCACCAGCTTGGAGACAAATGAAAGTCAGCGTGCACCGAAGGGAAAATGGTTTCCATAGAAAACAGAGAGTGGTGTGAGAATGCTCTGCTCAATTTTTTGTTCCAGATATAAGTGATATCTCAAGGAGCTCTAAGACAGACACCAGAATTCATTTAGTAGGAGGGACTGGACGATTCAGTCCAAATGATATATGTTTGTCACACTGAATTTAACCAGAGAGTACTTTATAACAAATCCAAGAACACAAGCACACTGATATACAAGTATAATAGACTATATATTTATCTTCAGATAAGCCCCATCAAGCTATAGGAATCAAGCCGTGGATTATGATGTCTTACGTAGTCATAAAGTATAGACGACATCAAATGTAATAACCGAAATATGAAGTAAAGTAGTACATTATAAGTAGATTAACGAAATATGTTACAGTTGCTCTACCATTTTATCATATTTAACTCTCTAAATCCTCAACCAAATAAAATTGTGAAACTCGAAAATATTCAGATTATTTCACTATTTCAATTAAAATTTCTATCCGTGTAAGCTACTAATATGCTAACTATAACTTTAGACCCTTAATATAGTCAGCACTAGTTCACTCACGAAATCAAAATTCTCGGGTTGCCCTGCTAGAAGTTGAGCCGAAGGCAGCATCAGGTGAAGAACAGGTAATTGTTCGATATCGACAGAAAGCAATCAAAAATGAAAGTAAAGAAGGGTGCAGCAGAGGTTCTCCAGCGTTCATCAAGAATGTTAACAGCTGGATATGGTGGTCGGGAGCCTGCATGGTTCAAACCTATACTGGAATCTCCGCCTGTTCTAGATATTCGGCCGTCGATAACTAGTGAAGAGCTACAGCGGATTCAACAGACGACACGGAAGAAAGAGCTGAAAGCTAAGGACCTGTTCAAGCCCAAAAAAATCGTATACCCGGAAGATGCGGTTCGAAAAGCCTTTTTTGAGCATCATCCGTGGGAATTGGCGAGACCGAAGTTGCTGATAGAGGAGGACGCTTTAGAATTCACTCGTGACGATTGGAGTAAATTAGAGCAAGATCGCCGGCCTTTGGAAGGAGAGAGGTAATTTTTAATGTCATTAGTTGTTTTTTTGTATTCCAAGTTTCTAACATTATAGTGTTGTGCAACGTACTATGTGGTTAGTCGCCAACGAAAGCCTAAGCCAGCAAGATGCATATAACCAGGCATGCAAGGAATTTTACAAACTCCGAGCTAAGCAAGAAATTGAGCAGCAAACAACAGAAGAAGAAGCTCGGATGTTTGGAGCAGTCTTCTATCCGTCGGAATTCGAGACCGGACTCCATAAAGAAGCTGTCCATTTACGACATTACAAGACGGAGGCAACGAAGGCGTACCGTACCCGATCAAGATGAGTGGTCTCAATGTCATCGGGACATGCGAAACGTAATTGTACATATATTTATTTTTTAATAAGACGATACAAAAATGTACTGTCTCTTGAAAATTCTTCGTAGCCGGAATATCCTTTGATCTAGATTGGTCAGATTGCTGGCCGTTATGATTTGGATCTACATACCTCTTGCATTTGGAAACTTTTCCTAATGGCCTTAACTGTCAATACCATTCGGGAGTAAATCAGTGAAGAGTGTGAGATTGTATAACGTACCTTGAAAAATCGACTATCGGCTTTCCTACGCTTCTTATACGCCATAAGAACTAGCGTGTCAGTGGTTGCTAAATCGACTAATGTCTTCTCGAGTAAAGGAAATGCAGGCTCGAAGTAAACACAATCCGCTGCCAGAACTATATCCGGCCTGACTTCATAATCGCCTCCTAGATCTGTTCCCCAATCTAGTACACCTGCGCGAACTATACCTTCGAGGTGGTTTAGGTCGATGTTATCCTGCATAAGATTCAACATGTTCCTAAGATAGTTTAGAACTCCATTTGTGCGTAAAAACAAAGACAGTATGCTTACTCTTGATCAGTCACAATGACATCTAGCCCATTTTCAGACTCGACCGGATTATATTTCTTGTACGCATTTCCCAGCGCAAGTCTGTTCGGTCAATTATTCATTTCCAAAACTACAGCAATCTATTCCTACCCAACTAATCCCGTTCCGCTTCCGAGTTCCACGATCTTTATTTTCCTCTGTTTGGACACTTGCCAGATCAATCTCCTCGCGGTATCATCACCTTCAGCAACTTCACCATCTCGAATCGAAATCAAATATCGCGACAGTAGATCTCCCGCTGGCCAAACTTTTCCTCCGCAACCAGTTGCTCCACCATCATGCCTGATTTCTACTGCAACTCCGCAAAATTCGACTCTTAAGATCCCAGCTTCAGATATCGAATAGTCGATGCCAGCGAATTCGATCACATCGTGGCGTTCTGGAACAAATTCGGTGGTAAATTCCTGTAGTAAGCTTTCCTCTGCTGATGTGAAATTATCTGTATCCTCAGTTAACGTCGTCGTCGACATTCTGGCTATTTCAATTTAAATTTGTACAATCGAATCTGTGCGATAGTGCGTGATCTCAAATTGTCTTAAATTTTAATGAATTGCTTGTCAAACTAGTAGCAATGTTCTAGGCAACCTCTTACTACGCAGGGTTTAAGCTCGGACAGACGGCAAGCACAAAAATCAATTTACAACCGTAACAATTTTAGTATATTACAAGTCATCAAGACTAAACTTCTGCTCATATTTATAAGTATAATGCAACTTCTAGTTACTGCTAGTTTGGTTACGGGGCTTCTTTTTAGCTGCTTCCGCTTCCTTTTCGGCCTCAATATCCTTCACAAATCGCTCAATAGTATCGAAATCAAGCATCTGCAGTAATTAGAATTCTTGACCGTATTCGTTATTGGTTAAAGCAAAGACATACCTCGACTTTTTGGCCAGGCGCCATTAAAGCGATCTCAATGTTTCTAGCGCCAGTCTGAACAACTTCCAGTAAACTCTTGATGGCTAGTCTGATCGTAGCTTCACGATCCATTTCTTCCGTGTAGTTTTTCTCTAGAAATTCACGAACTGTTTTACTGCTTCGACCAATGGCATTTGCCTTCCAGGCAGAATAGATACCCGACGGCTCCGTCAGAAATAATCTTGGTGTTTTGTCATAGGGATCGAATCCAATCACTAGGTTCGAAATGCCGAACGGCCGAACACCACCGCTTTGAGTGAACTTCTGTTGTACACCGGCAATGTATTTTGTCAAGTACTCGATAGTCACCGGATCCTCCACTGACAATCTATGAGATTGCGCTTCGACCCGAGCTCGGTCTACTAAGACACGAGCATCTGCATTCAAACCTGCAAATGCCAGACAACAGTGATGATCAATTACCGCGATTTTAGACGGTGTAATACGGGTGTCTTGAAGCATCATCGCTGTTCGCTTCTCGCATCCCAGAACAACAACGTCAGCGCCCTTGACACCAACCGCACAGGTTCCACGTTTGACTGCCTCCAGAGCATATTCGACCTCTTGAATCAATTAGTTATGTTTTAACTGACTAGCACAATACATACGGAAAACGTGTCCATCGGGACTAAATAAATATGTCAGTAGTGTTTCTCACAGCACGGCTGAATCAACATACCTAAAGACCGACAACGCACGATCGTATCCACTCATTTTGCTTAAATTGCTAACCAATCAAACACCAATAAGCTTTTGCGATTAGACTATGCGCAATAGCAAATGAAATTACACTTTAAAATAGGAGGAATAGCACGGATTACTGGTTGGCAAGATCGTGAGTGGATCGTAGCTGAGAGATTGAAAGTCAGGATGAGGACAGTCCTGAGCCATAGTCGCACGGCCACCTTAGCCATGATTATGTAATCACAATTGTCTATGGAGAGAATTATTTGTAATTATATGGAGTTGATTAACGAAATGAGCTTATTTAATATGCAAAATGATAATATGGATTCATAGTCTAAATATGATTTATATTATAAATCTGATCAGAGCATACTTTTATATTCATAACAATGAAATTATGATTAGAGAACAGGTCGAACTTATAGTTATATTTACGGCTTCGCCTGACGAACAGCACAAGCAAACTACACAAATGTTAATACCAAATTCCAGTCTTGCAGACCTAGTATCAAAGTCAGACTACACACAAAACTACTTACATTGAAGATTTGTGCTTTTTCCCAATCCCATACCTCGGCGGTCGTATAAGGATCAGATTTCATGATTTCAATCACCTGTTCCTTGCTCTCAGCAATGATAGTCACAACAGAGCCACGGAACGAAGGGGTTTCGCCTTCTACAATTGGTCCGTCAAGATAAGCACCTAAGAGCTATTAGAGCTGGAGTAAAGGAGAGTTTAGGATAACGTACCACCCGAAGAAAGAATTCCTTCAGCAAAAAGCTTGCGAACATTTTCAAGATGGGCCTGACGGACACCAATACGACGAGTATTCTATACGAATCAGCCAAATTGTCTTCAAAATTAGAAAAGTTGCCATTTGTCTAGTCTTGAAAATGGACAATGGATAAAGTCGACGGCACATCAACATACAGCGTCAGCTTGGTCAGGAATGATAACCACAAATTCGTATTTTTGTGCAGACATATTCAGACTGGGATACAATGTTGAGAACTGGCAAATAGAACCCAATTGCAAAAATTTCCTTCCGGGTGGTAATAATATAGAGCTAGATTGTGAATTCCGAGTCTGTTCTCCCAGAGTATGTAGGGTCTGGATAAAGTGCGGCGAGTGACAGAGAGCCGGCCGAGACCACGAGTTGAGCAATCCTGACAGTGTCTGTCGAACTATAATGCGAGAAACTTGTATCGTCGAGGTCATGAAATGCTTTTTGGAGGAAAATTTTGACCTGAAGAATCAAGGAATCGGCCGGAGTAGCTCTTGAGCGCGAACAGCTCCGATAAGATAGACCACTTCCAGCGCTACAAAAGACTTGTTGTGTAATAACACCAACACCTTACTGCTACACTCAGATCTCGAGACAATCGTAGCTTGAAGAACCTGACTGGAGGAATTGCCAGATATCAATAGTCCGCCACTTTAAAAGCGTGAGAACCGGCTATAAAGAAGTGTAAGATTTCGATCGGAAACTAGAAGAGGTTTCTTGGATATCTGGATTTGCGCTCTGTGATTTCTCGAATCTTGTTGAAAGACTTCTGCATTGCTTCGTCCTTGGTACTTGGATTTTTATCGTCGCGGTGTTCACATCTGCACTGCTGGAGAGTGGGATTGCTTTCGATAGGAACTACTAGGAGAAATTTAAAAATAGTCTGAATTAATACGAGAGCTTCAGATCAATGTCTTCTTCAGATGCGTCTGGTAATAGTCGGGCCCACAATCAGGGTCGTCAGAGCCGAGACTACACACCTGCACAAGCCGAGAGCGTCAAACGAGTTCGACGTTGCAAACATCATGAATACTATGCCATCTTGGACATTGAGAAAACAGCCTCCGATGGTGAAATAAAGCGTGCCTACCGAAAACTAGCTTTACTGATGCATCCTGATAAAAATGGTGCACCAGGTGCGGACGAGGCGTTTAAAAGTATGTCTTCAAACCCAGCATAGTAACATCAGTCAGCGTACAACAGTTTACATGAATTTACTAACCTGGTATATAGTGGTATCTAAAGCATTTCAAATTCTATCTGATAAAGACAAAAAGAGAATATTTGACCAAACAGGTGTGGATCCGGACTCTAGAGGCGGCATGGGAGGAGGCAGTTCGTCTGGATTTAGTAGTGCCTCAAGTGCAGGTGCAAGAGGGTTTGGCGGTGGAGGTCGTGGCATGTATGGGGATGAGATGAGCCCGGAAGAGCTGTTCAATATGTTTTTCGGCGGAGGCGGGGGAGGGTTTCAGACGTTTGGCGGGTTTGGTGGTGGACCTGGAATCCGTGTGCATTCATTTGGCGGTGGTAGTCCATTCACGACATTTGGCGGCCAGCCTCGGCGGCAGCAGCAGGGTGCCGGAGAAGGAGAAAGTCAGGGATTCAATTCTCGTATGCTAGTACAACTCCTTCCGCTTCTTTTACTGTTTATCTTTCCTCTTCTGTCGTCTTTGTTTGACTCAGGGTCGTCATCGGATGGGTTTTTCCAGCCTCGAACTAGGTTTGAGTTCAGTCCTTCAAATACATTTTCGCAGCAACGAGTGACATCGAATTACCAAGTCCCCTACTATGTGGACCCGCGGGATACATCGGGTCTGTCTGAAAGCAAGCTTCGGCAGCTGGACCAAAGAGCGGAAAACTCATACGTGAGGACTTTACAGACAAAATGCGATTTCGAGTACGATGTCCGGCAGCGGCGACTGGAAGAAAGTCAGGGATGGTTTTTCGTAGACCAAGATAAGTATCAAAAGGCGAAGAATATGAAAATGGAGAGCTGCGAGAGATTGCGTTCGATGGGCGTTCCTGGGCATCGACGCTGAAGGCGCTGACGTTGCAGTCGGGAGAACAGCCGAGAGCTGAGGCGAAGAAACTAGGTTTTACCTTAGATTGAGTCTTGAGTAGGGGGGAAGGAAAGGGATATCACCATAATGTAACATTACGAGTAGTTGTCATATCTTGACGATGCATTTTTGTGCTGGAATTTCATTGTTTTGCTGTGCTTTTTTAATTGACCAGGGATAAGTTTTTTTCGAGGACTTGTTTTGGTGGGCTATTGATGTGGAATATTATATGCGATCATGTCCGTTCTAAATCTCTTTTCTGTTCTATTCATTTCCATATACTAACTTTACATCAAATCTAATTCTGTGTCAAATCAGTTCCAGATCAACTACACGTGAATTTCAAATTAGATCTATATGAAGTCTTATACATTTACTTTCGTTTACTACCTTCCCCTCTGGGATCCAATTTACTCTTTTTGGACTTCGGAGCAGCTACACGCCGCGCGGCCTAGTGCTCTAGCGAGGAGACCGGGCCTTCCCACCCACGAGCTTTTTTCCACTGAAGCAGCTCACCCAAACAGACGTTTTGTACGCGCGTTCAGACCTGGAGCTTGCGATTGATAAGACCGCGTGCTTTTCTCCCGCGACGCGTAGCTCGCTTCTTCTGCGCGCGCTGCCTGCTAGGAGCTTCCGCTTTGTTCTTCGTCTTTAAAAGACACCGCCTTCCGGGCGCCGGATCATCTCATCCCTGAGTTCCTTTTCCTCTTGTTGGCTTTGTCGCGAATGAGCTATGAGACACCTTTCCGGCGTTTGGCTCTTCGTGTTTTTCGTCGCTGTGGCAGGAACAGCTGCTGCCACAGCAACGGCAGCGGAAGTTCCACAGCCTTTCTCCATCAGAGTCCACCAAATACTACGGTCGACGTCGTTTTCACATGGCGAGCTTTTGGCCTTCGACAGCGGCAGCAGCAGTAGCAGCAGTAGCAGTAGCAGCACATCCACCACTACTATCAACAGCAGTAAAACTAGCTCCATCACCACAGAATCAAACTCCGTCAGTACGACGGAGAAAGAAGCTAACGAAGCAAGTATCAAATACACTACTTCGCTGATCCATAACTCCTCGGACGTCGCCTACTATGTCAACGCCTACTTCGGAAGCCACCAGACAATGGTCAAACTCGTTATCGATACTGGCTCCGCTGACCTCTGGGCATACTCTGCAAAGTGCACCACAGATGTCTGCAATGCCTCAACTGTTCTCTCGACCTCAGACTCTCCCACCCTCGTCGTCAACGAAACTGATGAGTTCACAATCACTTATGGCCAGGGCCAGGTTTGGGGTGTTGGCGCGACTGACTATGTCTCGCTCGTGGGCTTTAACACTTCCATGGGATTTGGTCTCATAGAAAACACGGACAAAAGTTTTGAATCTTTTCCTGTGGAAGGCATCCTCGGTCTGCCTCTCAGAGGCATACAGTCAAGCGGGTTTCCGACCTTTCTGTCTGTTTTAATGGACGAAAATTTGATTCCACGACCTGTGTTCTCGGTAAGTGCAATTAGCTTCCAGCTGATTTTTTACTGACGCAAGAAGATCGATTTTCCTGGCGGCTCTGATAACTACCACAGTGAAATAACCTTTGGCGGAGTAAATACCAAACGGTTTTCGGGTGCAATAGATTTTACTTCCACCGTTGGAGGCATCTCTCAATGGGTGGTTCCTCTAGAAGATTGCTATGTTGCTAACAAGGCGATGGGCTTTTCAAACAAACTGCTAATATTTGACTCGGGATCGACCATCATGCATCTTCCTCCGGATGACGCCGTCAAAATTCACGTCGCTCTAGCTTCCAAAAACGCTAGTACGGTGATAACAGATGGTGAGAATTATGCCATTCCCTGCGACACGAACACATCGCTTTCGCTCGACATAAATGGACATAAATGGACAATCTCTCCGGAGAACTATATTGGGGGAGCTTATGACAACGAAGGCAATTGTTTCACCAACTTTCACGGCGGTTCGGTCAACGGTAGTACCTCTTGGGTTCTTGGAACGTCATTTTTACGTGGCTATTACACTGTGTTTGACGCAGAAAGTGAACAAATTGGCCTTGCGAATCGCGGATCCGGCGGTAAAGACTATTACAATGACGCATCTGTTGCTCAGACCCCTTCTACTACAACACAGGCTTCGGCGACCTCAACAGCAAACTTGCAATCGCAGGAAACGGCCACTACCGCATCTATGATCGACAACACGAGATCTGATTGTAGTACTTCTACGCATAGTACAACTGAGCTTAATCTTAGTTCTCTTGTTACCTCGATAACCACTGCAAGTCTTACCTACAGCTCTCCAGACTCATCCACAAACTCCTCCAGCATTCCAAGCAGTCGATTGACCGGCTCTTCCTCATCCTCCCCTGCCACCTCAACTACAGTCTCCAAATCATCGTCCACTTCCGCGTCATCCGCATCCGCATCTGCATCTGGTTTCGTACTGAGACAGTGGTATCTAACTTGTCTTTTTGTATATATATTTTGTGTATCCTTTTTCATCTTGTTCATCTAATGGTTAGAAAAATGCGACTTTTATCTGTTTTGGGATCTTATTGCGGCTTAATATCCAAATTCGGATACATTTGTAAGAATCAAGCTGTTTGTGTCGATGGACTATAGTATAGTCAGTCGGACAATGTAAAGTAAACGGACAGAACACGCCTCGGACCTGATACTCGTCCGTTTTGGATTGAAAAAATCTCTTTTCCACGTCTGTTTGCTCCTGATCTTGTGAGATTATCAGAACCAAGATTGCTACAGATCTGCATCTTCAGTTTGTTTTAGAATTTGCCGGAATGGCCGCGTCACCATCGTTTGCGTGTGGTTTGGTCGTCTGTTTGTGATCTCGTTTTACCAGTCTGGTCGTCATAGCATCGGGGTCTCTAACTAGACAGAGCCCCCGCACAACCCATTTGTTTCAAGGCACAGGGTCTCTAGTCATGTCAGATTCGGAGCCAGAGTTCCCATCCGTCGGATCCATCCGGTCTCGTTGGGAGCAGTTGTCTTCTTCCGCTGTAGCTGCCAGTCAACCAGTTTCAGGCTCGACATCTCTCCAGGAATCTCTGTACAGGGGGACTCAATCCAGCCTGTCGAATAAAAGAGATTCTAGTCGAGACTCTCTGCTAACCAGAGTTTCCTCTGGTGACGACTCCGGTGGAACCCTTGCGGTAGCGAACTTGTCCATCTCAGATCAACCTCATTCGATAACAGCTGCAAGCATCAGTAATAGCCCTGTTTCAGATTCAAAAACTTCGGCAAAGGGTCATCATGTGCTTAATAAACCGTCCATTGCAGCTCCTTCAAAGCCAGTCTTTAAAAAACAGCTTCAAAGTCAACAATCTCTCGAGTCTAAGAATGCCGATCTTCTCTCCGATTCCCAGACCATCCCTCAGACTCTTCCAAAGCTTCCCGCTCGCTCGTCCATCCCCCGCTCTCCATCTCCTAACAATGTGAGTTACTCTTCAATGATGGTCAATTGATAAGACTTATGACATTTTAAGGGACTTTCTGAATTTGTCTCCTCCATTACTTATGTGCCGCCATTGCCTCCCAAGCCTCGCTCACCGTCGCCATACAAAGTATATAAACATTTTTCATCCTGCTGCTAACGAACGATTGCTAACTTTGACCCCTAGCAAAAGCCTGAACAAGAATTGCTTGACCCAGTTAATCCTCATGAGCGAGGCAGATCTTCTTTTCAGTCTCATGCCGAACAGAGCCCGGAAAAGCTTACACCTATTGCAGATCGGTTATCTAAGGATAATTCGAAAGCTCCCTCCCCAACACCTCCTCCCTCTCGACATGGGCGTGCAACATCAGGCGTTATTTCAGTTTCAAACGGATCTCCAGAATACTATTTTTCATCCGAACAACCGCAATTAAGTTCGTCGCTTGACCGTCCAGTTATTCAGCCATATTATCCACCCTCAAATCTGGACGGCAAGTTAAACCAGCAATCTCCTTCACATATTCCTCCCCTGCCTATTGTCAAACAGCCTCGACCAGTCATACTTCAAGTTCAGTCACAAGATCCTGTTCTGTCCTATCAACTGCCATCTGCCGAACATCCACCTATTCCTGCTCCCTATGAAGCTCCATCGCAGACAGTTCCTACACATCTCTCTGAACATGCCGTACAGCACTTACCCGCATCAATACCACCTCCAATACCGGTACCATATCAGCCTCCTGCACAGACTACAATCCAGTTCAATCCATCGACACATGAGAGTCCAGATAGTAGTCACCATCACGTTGTCCCTCATGCGTATATCGCTCCAGTACAAGCAATACCTGCACCAATCCAGCACTATTCAGCTCCTACACCACCTCCTCGAGCAGCCTTATGGGGATCGTCTCCGCAAACTGTATTCGCAACTCAATCGGCTCACAACTTGGGAAATCCTCCGGAGCTACCAATGCGCCCTTCAACTCAACACGGTCCACCGTCTCATCTGACTTCAGTCTCTGATCCCTTCAGCGTGAATATGTCTCCAACATCTCCTCGGCAGTTACCTCCTCGTCCACAAGCTGTGCCATATAATAATACCATGCCCATACATACTGGACTTGCTGCGGTAGCAAATAACGAGCGCAGATATGTTGACTCAGATACACGCCTGGCACCACAGCCCCCTCCACCTCCTCCCCGTGGCCGAAGTCAGTCCCCTGGAGAGAAGGCAGATATACAAAGGCTTGCATATAATCAAGTACCTCCTGCTAGTGCTAATCTTAAAAGTCCCCAATTGATACGACAGTCCACTGCACCGGTCTATGCCAATCAACAGCATTCAGACTATTTCGCCTTTCAAGTCCCCGCTGCCTCAGAGTCTACCTACAGTATTTCGTCTGGCCAGACTTTCACAAACAGTCAGCCTAATCTACTCCTCAGATCACCTCTGCCTGCGCCAGGCCAGCGTACAAGTCTAGATGATGATTCTAGTGAGTTCACTTATATCAACCAGTTGGATGATGATTCCGATGATAATTACATCCCTGGCACAGATGAGGGTGAAAAGTTAACAGAGTATCCTGATTCATCGCGAGCCAATCGTCGCCCGCCCTATTCTCGGTCTGTGCCGCGCGAGATACCTCTAAGGTACGATGTCAAAGTTTTCAGTGTTTCGGGAGAATACATTGTCACGTCATCTACCATCACGAAAGTGTGGAGCGTTAAGACAGGTCTTTGCCTGGGTTTAGTGCTTCATCAAGATTTCAAAGTCACATCTGTTGGATTTAAACCTTCGCGAGATGTTGATCGAGAAGGTCTGTTTATTTGGCTTGGAACAAAAGAAGGTGCTTTATTAGAAGCAGATTTGAAAAAATTCCGGGTTGTCAATCGTAGAATTGGAGCGCACAACACACCCGTAAAAGGAATATATCGATGCGGATACGAAATGTGGACACTGGACGAGGATGGAAGATTACAAATTTGGGGACCAGATCACACGGATGGATTACCGTCTCTCTTAGGGACCCCTCGAACCCACCGAGTTCAAGCTGGATCACACGTCGCAGTAGTCGTTGGTAAGCAATTTTGGGTTGGACGTGGTCGACAAGTGAATGTTTTCCAGCCATCAGCGCTAGCAGAGACTCAGTTTGCCGTGTCGCGACCGATGTCTGCCATAAGCGACAATGCCGGCGACATTACTTGCGCAACAACATTACCTACAGATCCAGACCGTGTTTATTTTGGACATGATACTGGTCGGGTATCTATATATTCCCGGTCTAAACTATCATGCGTGGATGTGATAAGTTTATCGATTAATAAAGTAACAAGTATGGCTGGTGTTGGTAGGTATTTGTGGGTAGCTTTTCGCACCGGAGTCATATACGTGTATGATACCAGTCAACAGCCTTGGGTTGTCCTGAAAGATTGGAAGGGCCATGACGGACCTATCACAGAACTAGTCGTTGATCGTACGTCGATATTTAAGATGGGTATGCTTCCTGTGCTTAGCATGACTACGGCAGATAATACAATGAACATCTGGGACGGACTAATGACTGATGACTGGATTGACCGAGATCTGCAAAGTCATGAAGAGGAGTTCTGTACGTTTCGATCGGTGCAGGCTTTGATATGTACTTGGAACATAGGAGCGTCAAAGCCAACTGATCTACAAAATGACCAAGATAGCGCTAAGTTTTTGAAGCGGTTACTTGCGACAGCAAATGACCCTGAAATTATTGTTTTTGGATTCCAGGAGCTGGTAGAACTTGATAATAAGACTGTAACAGCGAGTAAGTATATATCTAGCAGAGATCACAGTACACTTTTAATCAGGGAATCTAGAGAGCATATTTAAGAAGAAGAAACATAAGGAAGCTAATGCGCAGCAGCATATGTCGCATCAGTACCAAGCGTGGCAAGACCGTCTATCGCTTGCGGTATCAAAGCTTCCTTCGTCATATTTTCTTTTAAGATCAGAAAACCTGATTGGACTATATTCATGTATTTTTGTGAAGGATTCAGAGTATAAACACGTTGGAAATTTGTCATCATCTACAGTGAAAACAGGACTGGGCGGTCTTCACGGGAACAAAGGAGCGATTGTATTACGGTTTTCGATTGATCATTCCTCGTTATGTTTCGTCAATTGTCATTTAGCCGCCGGCCAGTCGCATATCATAGCACGAAACAACGATCTTGCAGCGATTTTAGAGTCCAAGATTCCTTTGCCACGATCTGGGTTAGCAACAGGAAGCATCGAATCCGCGGATGATATATTTGTGAGCGGAGGAGACGGGTCCATGGTTCTAGACCATGAGATATGTTTTGTGAGTGGCGATATGAATTTCAGGATTAATCTACAGCGACAGCCCGTGATGAAAATGATTGAGCGGCGGGAAATCGACAAATTGTTAGAGTTTGATCAGTTGATTACGCAGCTAAAGCGGAATCCTGGCTTTCGGCTTCGTCCATTCAATGAGTGTCCGATCACATTTAATCCGACGTATAAGTATGATGTTGGCACGGATATCTATGACACATCTGAGAAGAAGCGCACACCTGCGTGGTGCGACCGGATCTACTTTCGAGGCCCTGGTCGGATTGAGGCCACGGACTATCGAGACCATATTGTGCGAGTATCTGACCATCGGCCTGTTAGCGGTGTCTATGCGATTAATATCAAGACTGTCGACCAGGATCTTAAACATAAAGCTGTAAAGCGCGCAATCCATGGATGGCAAGAGTATATGAATGAAAGCATCGAGCGTGCAAGATTGCATTTCCTCGAAAACGAGTTCAGCAGCTGATATCAATGTTATGATTATTTTACAGACGGATTGATAGTGGATTAAAAACAAGAAAAGTATGCGCGCCCAAGTTTATGAAAGGACATAATAAACACATTTCCATTTTTCTTCGAAATCCTGAAATGTAATGGAGAGTAAATAGATGTTGTAGCTTAGCCAGTATATCAAACCCCTAAAATACGCCGAATAATATTAGTACTACCAATAATATTTATTAGTGATAATAAGTCGGCATCTAGTTCACATATGAAACACAACTGTATTCTTCTTTCCCTTCTTGCGAACAGTCATCAACTCCTTTGGCTTTGGAGCTGATGCAGCAACAGCTGCTGCCGAGAGGGACGACGAACTCTCTCCCCAGATAGGGCTTGATGCACCCACCGAAACTGAGGAGGCTGTACTTGATTTAGACTTTGACGACATGGTTAAATACAGGGTCGGCTTTTTTGCGACTTGCTTAGGAAGTGAAGGGAATTCCTTCAGATTGTTAATCTTTGCCGTACCGCCCGATCGATAAGAAGGCGAAGAAGATGAGGATGACGCCGTGATGGAAGTATTTGAAGCGGGCTTAGCGGAGACAAACGTAATTTTCTGGTTCGCAGACGAACTAGACGAAGATGCAGAATTCGACGGAAGCCATGCGTTCCCATATATATCCGAGGCTGATTGAGACGCCACCATCGGAGAAGATAGTTTTGGTGACGGTGGTCGACGGGTCATTGACATGGTCGAAATCGATGAGGAAGACGATGATGAAGAAACAGGTTGCCTACGCTGCGCTAGGGAGGCTAAAGTAGGCATATCATGGATATTCAACATCGTCCGACTAGACGAATTCGAGCTGCCCCCTGCACCACCGCTTGTTCGGCCTTTACTCCAAGCGGAACCAACAATTCGAACTCCAGCTTGACCTTGCCCCGGCACCTGGGCAACTGCTTTCGCAGATTTATTGCTAGTAGTAACCGTAGGAAGGGACGGAAAGTCCTCGCTCTGCAATTGATCTGTTAGCAGTCATGACTAAGCTCTGCATCATAAACAAAAACGTCTTACTCTTGTCCGCCATTCACTAAACGCATGCTGTAACTCGATCTGTTTCTTAGCATAATGACCCGTAAATAATTCACTGAACTCATGAATCAAAAGGGCTATTTCGTTGGTATCGGTATCAAATATATCAATATATCCTGTGACAACTTCATCTGCAGAAATCTTATTCTTTGTATAGTTTTCATTGATGTCCAAGAACTTAAGATATTGAGGACTATCTCGTGATGCATGTTGAGCTGCTCGTTCGTCCAATCTTTGCCGCCGACTGTATAAAAATTAGAAATCCTAACATTCAGAATCGTAATCACTTCTTACAATATTTCTATTTCGGATGATTCATGCCGTCCCGTGCTTCGGCCGCCGATTTCATCTGTCAAATCGTCATATTCATCATTTTTCTGGATCTTTTGGTTTGGCTTTCGACTGGGTTCACTCGACAGAGATGCACCAAATCCGCGAGCAGCCATATTTCGCTGAGCAACGTTATTATGCCCTGAAGACGAGCTATCACCGTTATTTCGATTCCGATGACTACGACTGCTACTTCCTGAATCAGCAAACTGAAAATTAGTCTCGATCGTCCTCGCTGCACGACCAGTTCCAAACACACTTCCGTGATCTGAAATTTGGTGTGCCTGCAGCTCAATCTCGTCTTCAAAGACCACAAATTTCTTTTCCAGACAAGACGATGCTGGACATAAAAAGTGGGCTTCTCGGAAATGCTTTTCGAGCTGATCATAATTGAGAAAATATTGTGGCTCGCTATCACTGGCTGCAAGTTTATCGCATATATGGCACTTCTCATGCTTTTCACGGATATGCACTCGCAGCTCGTCCATGGAGTAGAATCTAATTTTGCAAAACTGACACTCAGGATGACCAGTGAACCCACTTTCGTCGCCAAATTTCTCGTGCCGAATCAACGCTTTGTGGGTATATAATTTATGCTCATGCGTAAACACCTTTTTGTTATGTGTGCATAAGGAACACATTGTTCGGTGATGAATTTCTTGCACATGTCTTCGTAAGTCCCCCCAGCCTCCGCAAGCAACTCGACATCCTTCTTCCGGACAATTATATTTCAGTAGATTTTCAGTAGATTGCTTAACTTCTGAGTTGTCGAAGTCTATACCCAGTTTTTCATCAGCACTAATAAGCTCTTCTGGCTTATATTCCTCATATTTTTTGGCGTGATCAATTGTGAAAATTATTCTAGGCTGAATGGTCTGATAAAGTTAAAACCTGTATACCAGTGACCAATGACTTAAATAGAGCAGACTCACCCGACAATGAACGCATGCATTGGTCTTATACAAAGCACGCATCCGCAGAGCACAAACATGACATGACCGATGATTACAGGGCGAGACAGCACTATACTTAACAGGCTCTGCACAGATAAAGCACGTTTCCACCTAGATATTCTCGGTCAGATGTTTAAACAAAAAGAAATTATTTCTGCTATACTCACTGTCTCGCCTGGGTCTAGAGGAGCTGCCGACTCAATCAAATCGGAGTCTAGCTCTGCAGCATTCAGATCCTGCACTTCTTTGGTTAGGGACTTCACTGGTTCATTGTCACCAGCTATGATATCAATATTAGCACTCATGAATCCAACTAACAAATAAATGAACGTACCTAGAAATTTTCGAACTTTTCTTTCGCTTGCTCCTCGATTCCGGGAATTGTCTACCTGTCGTCCTTTGCCTTTTGACTTTCGCTGTCGTGCAGGCGTAGCTTCCGACATATTCAAACTTGTCTGGTTTGGCACTGACAGTTATACAAGCGATAAGACAAAAGCTACTAAAAGCAATATTCGGATTTAGACCGTTATTGCTGCAACCAAGTAGTTGAAAATCAAAGAATCTTTCTAGCGCCTAGACTACTGAGACGTGGCTCGGCATCCAGATCTGCGGACAAACAACCAACTAAAAGAAGTAAGACCCCAAAATTTAGTGCGACCTCAGACTTATATAAATTCGCAGCACAATTCTAAGGGAATTGGTCGATTTCGCACTGTGGAATTTGTGTTCGAAGGAAATGGCATCCACCGATAATAAGCTACAGTTGTTCTGCTGGAACTAGAAATAAAGTGGGTCTGAGCATACTGCAAAGTTGTTTATTTCAATAAGGTGCTATCATCCCCGATATACTTTCAACTGTCCCAAGCCAGAAATGCTTATAGGTTTTTAGCCCACCTCGAGTTTGATTCAACTTGACTCATTCGCAGCAACAAATTCCAAAATTTTTTTACGATTCTTGGAACCAAAAATTTAAAGCCAAGACACTACCATGGCTGGCGCTTCACAGAAGAGAGCAGGTTTGTAATCTTTGGATCTCTGCCAGGTATGAGCTATTTCTGACCGAAATATATTTAGGCGTTCTTGGAGCTACTGGAAGCGTGGGACAAAAATTCATTCTTTTACTCGCTGAACATCCAGATTTTGAACTCTACAAGCTGGGTGCGAGCTCTCGTTCTGCCGGAAAGTCTTATAAAGATGCTGTGAAATGGAGACAAACAGCGACAATTCCCGAGTCAGCACAGAGTTTGGCCGTTGTCGAGTGTACCACCAAGGAATTTGCCGACTGCGACGTTGTTTTTTCAGGCCTTGATGCAGATGTTGCAGGCGATATCGGTTAGTCTTTCGTATTGTCTTTCTATCCTGTTAAATAGAGGGCAAAGATTTTAACATTTTTTGTCTAGAGAAGGACATGTTTGAACACGGTTTGGTCGTTATTTCTAATGCCAAAAACTATCGTCGAGAGCCTACAGTCCCACTGGTCGTGCCTTTGGTCAATACCCACCACCTAGATGTGATTGCACGTAAAATTGAATCTGCTCGCTCACAGGGGGTTGAAAAGCCTGGCTATATTATATGCAATTCGAACTGTTCCACTGCCGGTCTTGTTGTTCCTCTTGCTGCACTCTCGCGCGCGTTTGGTCCCATTTCTCATGTCACTGTGACCACAATGCAGGCAATTTCCGGCGCCGGTTTTGCTCCAGGAGTTTTGGGATTCGACATTCTCGACAATGTTGTCCCTTATATCTCGGGTGAGGAAGAGAAGCTCGAATGGGAAACTGCGAAAATTATGGGAAATATTGCGGACGACGACAGCTTCGCTCCTCTGTCTGATATGCTTGTTTCTGCTCAATGCAATCGTGTCGCCGTCTCGGACGGCCATCTTGAATGTGTTTCTTTTAAATTTGTTTCAGAGAGAAAGCCTACTATTGACCAGGTCAAACAGGCACTCCGAGATTACAAGTGTGAACCTCAGAATCTAGGGTGCTCGTCAGCTCCGAAACAGGCCATCTACGTTCTTGAAGAGCCAGATAGACCTCAACCACGGCTCGACCGAATGCGCGATAATGGATATGCTGTTTCTGTCGGTAGAATCAGACCAGATACTATTTTTGACTTCAGATTCGTTGTTCTTTCTCACAATACAGTCATCGGAGCTGCAGGCTCGGGCATACTCATTGCTGAGACTCTACTTGGTCGTGGGCTGCTGTAATTGGCCCTTTCCATCATTTTCAATTTTACGTTGATTTCTCTATAATTTCTAAAATCTCCTTGCTTTCTATATCTCATGAATTTCATGAACAAAAGTGTAATTTTTTGGTCAACTTTGTCCTTGTTGTTTCTTTTAAACGTCGTTAATGAATGAAATTAAAATCAAAATTATTACCCAAAGACGCCAACTCAAATAACTCTTTCTATACTCTTATCACCACATATTTTGTCCAGTATTCCGCAATGCCTGCTAATTCGGCGCCCAATGAACTGGATCTTCCGTTTCAGGCGGATACTCATAGTCCTCAAAATCATCGTACTCGTCATCCTGCATCTCCATTTTCTTTTCTTGCTCCCATTCACGCCATTTGCGCATTTTAATATGGGATGAATCAAATTCGCCTTCAGCTTCGTCATGGCCTTTATCACCGCCCTGAACCTGCCGAGTTTCTCCCCATGAGAAATCATCAAATTTCCAATCTAATTTCAGTGTTAACTATAGCTCGTTATCCAAACGCCGACAGGAATACATACAGGCATTCATAGGAAGAAGGAAATTCCAAACTGGTAACGCAAGAATATAAATAACCATCCAAACCAAATAACTCCACCGATGAGCCGTCACAACCACAAGTACTCCTGGAAGACCCAAAATCATACCAAGCAGAACAAGAGGAATAACTGGAACTGGCTTACGCACAATTGCAATGATCACCACATATAGGGTAAATGCAATAGCAACTGGCAAAACAAGTGTTCCAATGAGTTCAATCATGATCACAAACTGCATCGATATACAGAATACACCGCAAAGAGTATTGACTAGTGTAAGCTCCATGAGATTGTGTACCGTTGAGTTAATCCATCTCCGTCGCTGAGACATCAAAACACTTAATGTATCTGGAGCAATAGTTTTGCAGACAGCCTGTGGAACAAAAATCTGTTTGCGCTTCGGGAACGTACGAAGCATGAGTGTCGACAGATATCGATCTTCGCCAAGAAGTAGTAAATTTTTTTCATGAAGTGTTTCCACCACATTGTTTGAATATCGTTCGACAATATCCGGATTGGCCAAAATAGGAACCCAATATCCGTCATCGCCTTTCGGAGCTTTGATTCGATACATACAAAAACAACCAGGCAGACATGTTACACTGCCAAACGCAGACTCGAACGCTTTGGTCAAATGATGGGAAACATAGTATTCAAAAACCTGGATTGCAGTTACCCAAGACTGTCGTTTGTTTGCAATTTTCGTTTCTCCACAAAGACCCATGACATCACGATCATGTACCATGCAAGCAATCATATGCGTAAGAGAGTCCGGATAAACTTTCGTATCAGCGTCTACCATCAACATGATTTCGTACATTTCCGGTGAAATACCAGTCACTTTCCAAATACCACTAAAAATTTCATACTCCAGTTCTGTCATTCGCTCATTAAACATCACTTTTTGGAAAAAGCTCATTAAAATTATCTGTGCATCTCGTTTACCACGATTTCCTGGCTTTGCAGATTCGGCTTCTTCAGGCGTACCACACTTGACAATAGTAAGCATCGGCACACGCTGCTGTTTAGAAGGATCAACAGTCTCATCATCATAAGCATAAAATCCGGCATAGACTTTAGCCATATTATGACGTTTAGAGCCATGGGCAACAGCAACATAAGAAAAGGGCTGAACCTCATCAGCGGGAACGGCTAAATCAGTCATCATGCTCACACAAATTTCAGGTGTAGACATGTCGTTTCCAGCACCTCGCACAATACCGTCGCAAATTGCAATGATAAGTTTGTGAGAGTTAGGGTAGTCTGTTGTTGCAAGAGAGTCAAATGTAGTTCTAAGACCTTCTACAGACTCAGAGTAAGCAGTGACGAGCAAAATCGTATGAGCCAGTGGGAATCCAAATGGCTGAAAGTCTGGGGGAGGCTGAGGAACAATATTGTCTTGATAGTATGCTACAGGAGCCTGAGCAGCTTGAGTATTATCTTCGGTTGAGATCAGTTTAGACATGCGTATACTCTCAACATCATTAGGAGCACCCTGACGACCCCGAGGGAACTTGTCAACGGAGAGAGTAGATGAATTCGAAGGCATTGCTGGAGATGAGCCACCAGTTCCAGTGTAAGAAGCTTTGGATGAAACATTGTCATCCGTTCGATTGTACAAAGAACCAGGAACAATCAAATGAGATGTGGACGAGTGTCCTTGAGAAGCCATTGTAGGAGCCATTCTACTACGAGAGCGTGACTCTGAACGAGAGCGCGAGCGACTACCATAGTTAACTGTGAATCGAGAAGTTTTTGGAAAAAAGCGACTTCCGCGATTCGCAGCTGCAATTCCCGTGTTGTACGCGTTCACAATATGTGGAGCTGGCCGATAAATATCATCCGACCAATCCTCTATTTCGTTGACACGTCTCTTTTCGGCATCTGTATATTTAACACCCAGACGCCAGGCCAAAAACCAATTGAAAAGACAAGCGATGAAAAATTTCACAAGCACAATGACGACAATGAATACCAGCGAGACATAGAGTACGACATCGGAGGCAATACAACCAATTGAGTCTGTATCGATAGAACCAACTTTGATGGTTTCCAACATACACTTTGCAAGCCGCCTATCAGTGGACGACGTCAATAGACGAGTCACATCGGTTCCTCGAATGATACCACTTTGTGAGGCTTCATGTATCTCATCGAACCGATTCGTTGTAAGTTCAACGTCACTAAAATCAAGCCAGTCAAGGAGATCCAAATCTAATACATATCCATTGTAAACAACAAGATTCCGACTGGAATTGCGGATATCATCCCAGGTGAAATAGACTTCTGCATTAACAGTGAGCCCGTAGTAGGCCTCCCGAGCAGTTGTAGAAGTGTGGCAAGCATATCCTGTATAATAGGGCCAAGTGTAATTTACTTCCGTGGATCCGTCAAGATTGAAAGTTTTGCATGGAAAATACCAGGCCATGTTTCCGTCCGAGTCATGTGGAATAGAACTATTTTCAGTGGGTGATATAAATCCCTTACAATGAGAGTTAACATTCTGGAACAGAAAGGAGGCATCTTGGCCTCCAGCATTCACTGGAGGATATAGAACATTCGATCCTGAGGTGATTCCAGCAGCTGCAGGGTGTTTGGAGTGAGTGAGCTCATATGCTCGACCATTTATCACCAAATATCCGGAATTAATCTCACTAGAACGGAGTCGAACATCATTCGTATTGCAGACAGTTTCGGTGAAACCAAACGTAAGATAGCCAACAAAGCAACCAATCATAAGAATGACAGAAATCAAACCCATTTTCTCTCGCCAGGCAGACTGACGTGGTTTAGCAGGCATTCCACACCAGCGTAGAAAAAAACCTGGAGCCCAAAAAGTAACAACATTACAGTAGACATGCCACAATGAGGGTGGCTTATATTCTGCGACCACCGGATTTGGTCGGAGTTTTTGATCAGGAGCTATATGACCAGGCGTAGAATTAGGATCATTTGTAGCATGACGTTGAAGTGGGCTGCTGCCAACGTCAGATTCAAACTGGACGTGATCTTGGCTCTGAGGAGTGGTAGACGAAGAGTCTGACTTTCCAGACGGCGTCTCTTTATCATTTGTATATCCAAAAACATCAGATTCCCCGTCATCAAGACCAGGGACAGTATATGTTGTTTCTTGTCCACCTTTTTTAATGCTGCGTTTGCTAGTAGATCGCGACGGCCCACCTTGCGAGTTTCTCGAACTTTCAGCAGCTACATATGAGTTCGGATCGATACCAGTGGATGAAGGATGGGTATTAAGTTTTTGTTGCGAGGCATGCTGAGTATAGTAGTATGTTGGATGATCCTTGTTTATGCGAGATCGTTCAGGACGAATGAGGGAACGTTTGCGAGAGAAATCGCCAGTGGAAGCAGAAGCTGGCATTCCTTTGCCGGAGGATTGGCGTTCAAGATCCACGTTCCGAACATTTGGAGCCGACGCAGAAGAACTCATTGGCACCGGAGGTGAGTTTCTGGGCCGCTGCGGAGGAGTAGGAGAATCCATCGTATTGTTGTTGAGCCGACAACTCGATTGAGCTAGACAAAGACAGGGATAGCAGAATTAGGAGGAAACCGACGTGAAGGAAGGGATGCAGAAGTAGAGAAGTCGCCTGGTTGATCTCAATCGATGATCGTGAGAAAGAGAATAAAATCAACCGAAGATGACGATCCAAAGAACCGAGAAAGTCGAGTTGCAACAAAGTAACTTGGTAGAGGAAAGGGAAAGCCGATCAAATTTGTTCTTAGCAGTGTCGAGGAGATTGTTGCACGAACGGACCGGAGCGTGCGTGCGAGAGTTTTGGAGGGCAGGGGTTCGCAATTGTTTTGAGACTTCCTGAATGAGAAGGACCAAAACCTATTTTAAGTGCTGGAGCTACCGGCGCTCTGATGGTCAGGAACTACGGATAGTGGCAATACCGAGGAAAACGATGACGGTGGAAGATGGTCTATGACCAGGACGGAGTTGCAGTTAAAATAGAAACAGCTATGTGAATTGCTATGGACCAAAATAGAAAAAATGATCTGCGGAGCAACTCGGGAATATCGATGACTCTGTCGGCGCAAATATGTCTAGATTACTGGTGGCAGAGACACAGAACCAGAAGAGAGAAGGATTCCAGAACAATTTGACTGGCTTGTCTTGCTAGTTCTTCCAGACCAGACAGGTTCTGTCTCCATTTTGACCTCGTTCGTCGTAGTCACAGCTCCATAAGTTCTTCTTTATTACCGACCACAATCTCCATAGCAACGGCCTTGTTTACTCACCCTGAGACGCCGCACTATCCCTGCGTGACACTGTTACTGCGGCTTATGGCTGACGAATTGGCTTGGTAACGCGTTCGTGACGCGTTTTAGGACTGCATTTATCGCGTCAAGAAGATTCTTTGAATGCTTCTTGCTGGCTTCTATGCTCGGTGCTCTGAGCCGCGAGCGCGGTGGTGGATTAGCTCTCAAGGGAATTGCAATTATTTGAGGAGATAGTTTTGCGGGTGCTTGCCGCCGTGTTAATCTCCCGTCTAAGGGGCGCCATTTCGTAATTATTGACTCCGCAAATCTGAGGCCGCCTCCAGAAGCAGAGTGCGTCTAATCTCGGGAGCGCCGACGACTCAGTCCATGATTAATGTCTTGGTTATCTGCATCTTTGAGTACTGTCCAGTGTAGTAAAGATAATATTTGCCTGTTGTTGAAACCATATTCTGTTCGTAATTGTCTGCCAAATTACTTCTTAGGGTTTTGCGGCTTTTATTTACTGCCTTGCAACTACTCCGCCCGGGCTAAACAAGGAGAGCAGGTTTCGAAAGTAGGAGCCAAGTTACCATCAGCTAGACTAATTTGGGAAGGCTTACGACTGATAATTTGGCGTTTGTAGAAGCAATCCAAAATAGACCATATAGTATTGTACATGCGCAGATTCGTTATACTGGGTATGAACAAACCAAGCTGGCTCTCCTTCCCGGCACGTCTATAGCCCAGCCAGCTTGCCCAGCGCTCTCGTACTTCTCCTCCCACGTTCCTCAGTGCCAGTTCCAGCAAATATCACCACATTTGCCTTCTGACGTCCTCCTCTCTGCTCAATATTGTCCTCTTTCGGGTTTATTTACTCTCTATACTGCGTATACATTGCATCTTTGCAGGCGCGTGTTCAACTCATTTGTCGGACGTGGTAACAGGCGCAGCAACATTTGGCTTCGTTACCAAGATCCCTGCGAGACTTATATCACCTCCTCTGCTCGCTCCCTCCCCCCCCTTCGTTTTGCCTGATCTCAACACCATTCTTGCTCTCTCTAGGCAGGGCTTGCTTTTCTGAATCTTTCAATCTTTCGAGTTTGGATTCAATTGTTTTTGGTTTTATTTTCTCTCGTTAAGAATTTTTTGCATACGGCTCGCCGTCGTTTCGTGCTCGTATCTCGCTGCGACCTAAAAATAATTTTACACGGCTCACACTAATCGCTCCGGTTGTCAGCTTTGCAATGCCATCTACCGTATCGCCTACCTTACCTCCCGCTACTACTTCACTTCCCTCATCTACCTCGACTTCTCCGGTGCATCGTCCTAGATCTTCTGCGTCATGTACATCTCTCTCGCTTGACCAATCTGCGACCATCCGGATGTCGACATTTTCGCCTGCTCTGGTGAATTCTCGCTCATCATTGTCTCTTGGCCTGGGATCTGTAGGAAATTTTTCTGCACCTGTTCGAAACGCTTCTCCTTCTCATGGGCGGACACCGTCAATAGCACCTGCTGTTCCGTTTGACCAAGCACATCTGCTTGGATCGCTCGGCTCTGCCGGACAGCACGCTCTGTTGGCACATGACAAGACGCTTGATCTTTATAGAGCTAATGCAAAGAAGAGCCAAGATCCCGTGGTACAATTCGAGTTTGCTCAATTTTTGATTTCATCTGCTATGGCAATGAATAATGGTACTTCGTCCGCGACGTCTTCGCCGATCCTCAATCCATCATCTCCAATTACAGCATCTATTTCGACACCCACGCTATCCGGATCCGCGGAATCCGAGATTAGGCCAGTTGCACATGATCTACGCAAGACAGATAGTGTCGCTTCTGCGATTTCTCAGAATAGTAGTCAGGGATCTACCAGGTCCTCGTTATTCTCGCCCGAAGACAGTACATCGCCCTCTACGCCAGCATCTTCCACTTCATCCTCCTCTTCCACATGTTCGACTGCGATGAATAAAACTTTGACAGCTAGTAATGGAAAGCTTGTCAACATGATTCGTGCTTCATCATCTGATTCTACGATATCTTCTGGTAATGCTACGGTGGATAATGCGGAGGTGGCCAAGAAGCGTGAAAAACTTCTACGAGAAGCAGCCGTTGTATTACGGAAGCTTTCAGACCGCTCGTATCCGGATGCGCAATATCTTCTTGGAGATGCGCTATCTTCGGGACTGCTTGGAAAGCGCGATCTTCGGGAGTCGTTTATTTTATTTTTTTCAGCTGCTAAACATGGCCATGCCGAAGCCGCGTACAGGGCTGCGCTTTGCTATGAAGAAGGCTGGGGTACAGCATCTGATCCTCGCAAGGCGGTTCAGCTGTTAAAAGCTTCGGCCTCGAAAAACCATCCAGGCGCAATGTTAAAGCTTGGGATGGCCTGTTATTTCAATCAGCTCGGACTTGCACACAAGCAAAGAGATGGAGTCCGATGGCTAGTAAGAGCTGCAGATGTTGCAAATGAAATCTTTCCTCAGGCGCCCTATGAACTAGCTGGAATCTACGAGACTGGATTTCTTGATGTGATTATTCCCGATTTGTCATACGCGGCACAATTGTACGTGAAGTCTGCCGAGTTAGGCTATGGACCTTCCGCAGCGCGACTTGGCCATGCTTATGAGTATGGCGAGTTGTCTTGTCCAATGGATCCGGTCTTATCTGTGCACTACTACACAGTTGCGGCCCTCGCTGGTGATTCCACGAGTATGCTTGCATTGTGTGCTTGGTATATGGTTGGAGCCCCGCCAGTTCTTGAACGCAACATAGTCGAGGCATACGAGTGGGCACATAAGGCTGCCGACGCGGGGTTGCCCAAAGCTATGCTTGCAGTTGGCCATTTTTGCGAAGCGGGTATCGGCACAAAAGTTGATAATAATAAAGCTCTTGAGTGGTATACGCGAGCAAGTGAGTGCGGTGATGAACGTGGACAAGAGCGACTAGTCGCGCTACAGGAGCATTTAGCGAGTGGTATTAACGTTGCTACTGCTGCCAACAGTAGCAAAAAAGCAGGCAAAAAGCTTTCCTCAAATGTAAAATCAAAGAAGCCCAAAAGTACAGATGCCAGTGTACCCACTAATAAAAAGGCTCCCTCAGATGACAAGGAGTGTGTTATAATGTAATTCTTTTTTGGGATTCGATTTTTTTGTTTCTTGATTTGTTTTGTTGTTTTTTTTGGGCATTTGCATTAGTGTATTAAGTCAAGCATTCATTCATTCCGGGATATTATTGTTTTTCAAGTAAAGATTCAAATTATAAAGGTAATAGTAATATAATTATGACAAGATTAACGATAACAATATTCACAGCAAAGCCTATAGGGTTTTAAATGATGCATTGATTTTACAAAAGGAATGAGTGAAATTTACGGTCCAATCGAGTTTGACTGAACACCGTAGTTAAAAAGTGTATACAAGGCAAAAAAGAGTAAATCATATACCAAAAGAGCAACAAAAAGAACAAAAATTATTAAGAAACAACTATTTGATAACTAGTGGTCTTGGTGGTCATCGCCACGGGTATTTAAAGGATGATCATCCGAGGACGCGCAGCAATTCAATTCTCCACATCCCTCGACACATAAACAGCTTTTGTCTGAATTTGTCAATTGCTGAGTCGTGGAAGGAGTAGCGGTACCAGTGCTCGTCCCTGTGGCTCCTCCTGTAAGAGTTGTATTTGAAGGTAGAGAAACTTCGGAACTGGCGGTGGATAGAGGGAAACCTTGGAACTCAGGCTGAATAGTAGCAGAATGGATGCCGTAGGCATGTAGACATTTCCTGACACGCTTGGCAACGACATTGAAATCCGAGACAGAACCGGAGACTAGTGCAACATGGAGGGAAGCGATGAAAAGATTTTCTCGTAAACACCAAACGTGGAAATCATGAACTGACTTGATTCCTTCGATGTGTAAGATTTCGTCTCGGACGTGGTCGGTATCGATATTAGTGGGTGCCGCCTGAAGTAGGATCTTACTAGCTGATTTGACAAGTGGCAAAGCAGATGCAAAGATAATACAGGTAATGACAAGTGAAACAACAGGATCAAAATAAAATCTCCATGTATAATCTGTCTTCCAGATAAATATGGCTGTCGCAATGACTCCGACATTTCCTAACGCATCACCCATAACATGCAAAAAGACGCCACGCATATTGAGAGATTGAGAGGAGGACGACTTCTTTGATTTGGCACCATGACCGTGGCTATGAGAATGTGCAGATGAGGGAGTTTCAGAAAGCAATGGACTATGCTCATCTGAGTCGATGGAAGCCTGATATTCAGACTGCCGGGATTTTGTAGCCCGGCGAGATCCACTAGTAGATCCGCTCAACACAGAGGCAGCATGCCGATGCTGACTCTGACGTTGCTGCTCGATCGAGTCCTGAACAACTACGTCCGGAAGTAAATCTTCGATATCCATTGATTCGACGGTGGAACTGTCCGTTGTGTGCTCATGGCCAGTATGACCACCGTGGCTATGACCGCCACCATGAGAGTGTGAGTGTCCACCATGCTCGTGGAAAAGCAATAAGCCGATGAAATTTGACAACAGACCCGCGCAGCCAACAACAAGAACAAGCACTGGATTGGTGATTGTCTGGGGTTCGAAAAATCTCTGCAAGGCCTCTAGGAAAATAGTTAAGCAGAGTGCAAGCAAAAATACACCGTTCACCAGAGCTCCCAGAATTTCTGCGCGTTGCCAGCCATAAGAATATTCGGCAGACGCCGGGCGCGTTTTTGTGACTTTGACGGCCCACAGCGCGATGATCAGCGAAAACACATCGTTAAGCATATGGAATGAGTCTGCCACTAGTGCAAGGGAATGCACGGCGTAACCGACAATCACCTCGAGTAGGAAAAATACTGAATCGAGAACAAGCAGCGCCGTAATCCGGCCTTGTTTGCCTAGTCCCGCCATTTCCCGGTCGATTTCTGCAAGAATATCCTACTAACGAGTTTTGAAGAACTTGTACAAGATGCTGGACCAACAAAAAGAAAAACAATGAAGTAGCAAGCAAACGGGCTAAAACGGCAGACACTTCGCTAGAGAAACAAAATATCCAGGGCCCGGGCTCGGTCGCACTGTCAGTCGTACTGTCGCAGTTTCCCTCGTGACGAGCTAAAATAGGTGACACGTTGGTGAAAGGAATAACCTGTTTATGTCTCGCTTACAGAACAGAAAAGTGATCACGCAAGCCGGAAACGAAAAGACAGAAACAAGATAACAAGTAAATAAACAACAAGTTCCTCCTAAAAGTCTTCTCAGTCGCGCGGGTGTTGTTTTGCGGGCGTGTGCGGTTGTCCGGGGCTCGAAACGGGCCTATGAAGACCTTTTGTCATATACTGGGAAGGGAAGATGGGGTGTTGCTGATCTAAGCTCTGAGTCATCGCGTTAGGCGTTGCCGCATAATTGCGCAACCGGGGACAGCAAGGTTGTATACTTTCGGCCTGATGTTAGTGGCCAGTCTAGCTTTGTAATTTCAGTGACCTTAATTGGCAATAAGTTTTATGAGCTGCAATTAGTTTTATTTTGTTTTGCTCGTTTTGAATTGTTTTGAAGTGCTGGAACTGTAATAAATGTGCGGCAGCGTAGCAGAGATAGCGATTGGTATATGCTGGGGTAAGCCAAAAGCCGAGTCATGAAGCTAAATTTATAAGGGGTCTTCTTTGTTATTGTTATTGTAAGTTCATAATGATGAACAGAATGAGAAGATTATATGTCGGTATCATGAAGTATAAACAAACAGGCAACAGCGTTATATAGAAAAATTATATTGCTACCGTGTTCCTTGCGCGAGTCTCGAATGGATATTATTATCAGAGACGTTGATGAAGAAGATCTCAAAGCATCAATCTGTAAAATCGTCTCTATCCATTTTCTGTTTCATGATCCTGCAGGCTCTGTAGGCACTTTATAAGCCAGTCACAACCTCTGGCTAAGTCTGTTTACATGGAAGACATTGAGTTGTCCTGCGTAAGTTACTGCGACGAGATGGCGTAACCAGAACTGGGATTCGCAACCTTAGCGGTTGTGGGGGTGAAACTCTCATTAGTTGTTCCTAAACACCAAAAAAAAGACAAAATAAAAGATTAACAAACTGGAAGTTCGGATAGCAGCCAAATTCAGTTGTAACTCTAAATATTCTGTAGGCAAGTAACCAAGGCTTCGGTAATCAATCAGCAGGGAAGATACAATGATCGTGCTCATATTCGGATCGGTATTTTTGATATTGAATGACATAGCATCTGAAGATAGTCTATAAGGAAGCTCAGTTCAATGCGAAATTGAATTTTTTCGTACTGAGCTCATCACTGTGAACACTATCTGAAGATGCTTCTTGGTATAATATTGTGTTTGCATGAATTCACGCTGAACCTCCGCGCAGTTCAATAATAATCTAATACAGTAGTCCAATCTTTGAATTTGCACCATAAACAAATTTCCTAATTATTGATTTTGATTTGATCTTGGGCTGAGTAGCTGTTTATGTAATCTGGTCTTGAGAGAGACATCAATTACTTGCAGTCGAACTGGTCGTGAGAAATATTTGTCTTCGCGAACTTGTATGTTTGCACATACATCAAATCACTTACTCCATATATTGTGATTAAAAATATCATTTTGCAAACTATTTGACATTGCAATCTGCGAGTGCAGTTCAAATTTGAACGGAAGATATATTGAGGACAATATGTATTAGTTAGTCTGATTCGATAACGTCTGATTGCTCCAATACGGATTAGATTGCTATTTTTTATACACTATGCAGTGCCAGTCTTGTTGAAAAAGTCGTCTTGGATTGCAGGATATGAATGCTAGTGTGTAATTGAAGCTATTGGCGAGATTAATGCATTCATGTGAGACTTCATTTGATTTGGACTTTGATATAGAGAACTCTGGCAAACAATGAAATATATTGACCAGGTATAAACAAAATCCATACAAGAGTTTTGTAGATAATCTTGAAATATCTTCAACAATATCTGACAAAAATTGACCGAAAATACTCCAAACCGGGAAATTGAGCAAGACCACAAACTGTCATCGATAGCATTTCATTCGCAAATTCCACACTAATCAAGACTCTTTTCAAGCAAAGATTGATAGTATTGTGATATGTCTCTCCACAGAATAGCTTGTATAATATAGCTCATAGTCTCAGTCAAAAATGAAGATTTGAACATGCATGCGATTGTGCAACTATTCATTAATATTTCGCGAAACAGAGTATATCCACTTACTCTCCAACAACCAGGAACCGACCAATCAACTCTGGACAAGCTTTAAATATGCATTATCTATAGTGAAAATGTTTATTATTTATATATTAAAAACAAACAAGAGTAGAGAGGTGAATAGTCGCAAGGAGAGCGCAGAGCCAGTACGGTCGATCGGCCTGATTTCGCGCAATTCACCGACATGCCCAGATTGCAGTGAACATGCATCGAAGCAATAGGTTTGACAGCAATAGTGGAAGCGCAGCAGGGGACCATAAGGCACGTACAGCAGATCAAATGACAGGAAAAGGTTAATTAAAACAAGCTACTACAATCGAGTCCGAACTCGAACTAAGGAAATTGTTCAGAGATAAGTAAAGTAAGGAACGGCCGATAGAATCTATTTTAGATCTGCATTTGTCCGCAGATACAGATGGTAGTGGTAGAGAACGGCAATCAGGCCAGAAGAAGAAACTAGCTGGTCAATTCTAAAGATCGTTTTTCTGAAAATAACTACAAATATTAATTATGCCTAAGAATAAGCATACCAGTGCTTATCTTGATTCGACAGATTGCTGCAGTACTAAGTATAGATCCCACCTGAAACCGAATTGGAAGAAGTGCAAGAGCACGCGGCAAGCGCGGCTACCGAGCGGAAACCCTTCCTAGACGGTTCGCGCGATAGATAGACGGTAAGTCAGTCAGAAAGGGGAAGAGCGGAATTCGAGGTCCGGGCGAATGCGGATAGCTTTGGTGCTAGCAATAATAATAATAATAATTATTATAATAATAGTAATAATAATAGTTGTATTGGTCGGCTCAGAAGAGCGTAGTAGCAGGACTAGCCGACCGAGGACTCCCGCGCGACTGTCATTGTTGCTGGAGGGTGCCATCATCAGAATATGCTTATATTATTATGGTTACAGGATTCTGCGATTTTGCCTTCTCGGCAAGTTGTGTCAGACTACCTCAGCCGTTTGTTGTTTGATCAGGCCAAGATCTCTGGACAGAGAAAATTAAAATAGAGTTTACTTTATGGGCTGCTGGTCTGGTCCTCCATGATCCCTTTTTTTTGTTTCTGTCATTCTGCGCTGATTATCTGCCTGTGTTTATTTTTGCCTTCTGGCTACTGCCCTACTGGCCCAACTTGGCCAAGCGGAGAATGAGGGCCCATTCTGACCCAGCTAGCGCCGTCCCTCCAGTTGCTGCTGCTCAGGGACAACTTGTTCCTGATGACGTCAGTAGTGGCTGGGCTGACCCAGCGGGCACGCACAATCTATTCTAAGACGGCCAAGACGGGCGCTGTCCAATGTGGGGCCGGGTACAGGGTACTCTACCCGGTGCGAGCGCGACGATGTGATGAACCTGTCGGGAGACTACGTTTGTGTTTGTGCAGGCAGGGCCAGAAGCAGGGACCGACGAGGGAGAGGGAGAGGGGAGAGGGAGAGATAGCGGTGCATTCGCTCACTAATGCTGGACAGGATCGTGTCGCGAGCGAACTAGTAGCTTAGCGCTAGGAGCACTATTTCTAATAATAATAAGCGCATTGCTCTGCGGAGCATAGCACTAAGACAAGGTGCGCGGTTTACTGGACTGCCAGCGATAGGAGAGACGGGACAATGCTGCCGCGAGTAGGAAGGCCGGACATGTTTCTGCGTGTGAGATCGTGTAGATCTGCGGACGCTGTTTGAAAAGCAGGGCTTGTACAGGGCCAGGAAATATGTGTAAAGCCAGCAGCAGCGCAACAGCGCAGCTGTATGAAGATGTAACGTGCAAGGAGAGATGGAGTAGCAGTACATAGAAGATGAAGAGTCGCGGGGGGGGCCGACCGAAGCCAGAAGGAAGCGCACCACCATTATTTGGCACAGAGTGGCGGCGGCTGACCAGCGGAGAAGACATTACAATAAGTGAGAACGAGCTTAGGTATTCTCTAGATGGGAGAAAGGCTGAAAAAGCGGTATATCTATCTGGTGTGCATAAGGGTGCGCCAGCTCGCTGACCGCAGGACTACTATATTAGCGGCGGCTCGAGGGTGTGGACAGCCGGAAAGGTTAGAAATTGATACAAATCTGTTGAAGACGGCTGCAGACAAGGCTGTCCAAGAAGAGCAAACTGGCTCGCTGGACCGGTCGCAGCTCGGATTGTGTGCTCGGGACAAAGGTGACTGGATCTGGCCAGCAGACTGGAGTTCTTTTGCACACTGGCACACAGGGTTAGAAGAGGCCCGGCTGGTGGAGAGGACCGACGCATTGGATGAGGGCAGGATTCGAGGACTGAATAGGAATCTTTCTCACGTAGGTCCAAGTCCATGACAGACTGCATCTAGCATGATTGCATCGCTACTAAGCTGTCCCAACCCAGCTGGATTCGTAATTGTGATAGTCCAAGCAGACAACATAACAATGATCTTACCAGCTGGCCGGTATGATGACAAATACGTAGGTTTATGTTGCAGTTTGTTCCATCGAGGTTGAACAGATCCTGTTGGGTCCTGTTCTGTTCTGTTCTGTTCCGTTCTGCTCTGGTCGCTTAAAAATACGTTCTTTCTCACAAGGACGACCGGACATGCAGCCAGATGCAGTTTCTTGTTGGTCCTGCATATTGCACGCTGCTCCTACGGCCCTGCTTCCTACGGCATTCCTGCACCGATCCTCTGCTCTACCCACTTTTATTCCCGCTTCCACTCAACCCAGAGCTCCAGCGGAAGCTCTCCCCTGTCAGGGCAGACACGAAGTCCACAATTACGTCATAGAGCCGTTGCACTATGCCGCGCTGGCCCTACCCGACAACCCACTCTGGGACCGACCGACCCACCGCGCTCCAAGATAAAGAGCATGCTCGGCAGCCAGTCTAGGCTGGCTGCCGAAGGACGTGATTCTACAGAGCGCGCTATTGAGCAAGGCAGCCAGCCAGACAGGCCAAAAAAGCGAGACGAACCGGCTAGCTTCACGTTCTCATTCTTCATTACGGCTACACTCTCCGCCAGACGTCCTGTGCTGCTCCACATAATTGCTATGAATCGACGTCGACTCCGGCTATGAGTATCGGTTCCTGACATGGCCCAGCGCCCGCATGGTTCTCGGCAACCGTCACTCTGCTCCCCATCCCTTGCTTCGTCCCCAGTAGCGACGTCGTCTACTGCCTCTGACCATGCTATTCCAGCAAGCCAGGTCTTTACCGCTTCCATTGACCAGCCAGTATACAACAGTAGTAGGTCAGTCGAAATTTCCACCGTTCGTCAGATTAGGTCCCCAAATTAGCAACCGAACAAATAAATAATAGACATTAAGATATAGAACGAGGCTACCTACGGAAACCATGTACAAATAAATTAGAGCAAATATGACAACATCTGAACACCCACACTCGCAGACTCCAATCCCGAATATCCTTACGATAACATTATCAAACACGGTGACAGTAGTAACAATAGTAGTAATAGTAGTAATAGTAGTAATAGTAGTAATAGTAGTAATAGTCATAATCATAATCATACACTGCTCGCGAATTAAACAACAACTGAAGTGGCAACGGAAGCCAGCTCATCCAGTCGACTCGCATTAGCACTAGAAGCACTGCTGGCATCCGGCCTATTATTACTTCCACTAGCTCGGTCTCTAGGAGAAACCTGCTCTGTAGGCCCCGCTACTGGATGAGCACTAGCGGGGGCCGCACCCACACCTACTGGAAGCGGCGGCGGCGGCGGCGGCGGCGGCGGTAGCGGTAGTGCTTGGTGCTGATGCTGATAATTATCCGACCCGCGGAATGGCAGCGATAGTGACGAGATCGGTGGCAGAACGTATGACAACGGTCGGTAGCCACCTCCGCCGCTCGTGATGTTGGTGAAGTTTCCCATCCCGGTCGGGGTCGCTGCTAGCGGTGGCAGTGAATATCCGCCTGCAGACGAGCCTGCCACCGTATTCGTGGAATCTCCCGCTGTCGGCAGCAACGATGTCACATGCGGAAGGCATGGCATATTTGATGCCAGACCTGTGGTAGCCATTTGAGGACTCACCAGAGACTGTGCAGGCGAAGGAGTGCTGCTGGCCAAACCGGGCTGGGACGACGACGACGACGACCTGTGCGACCGCGACACTGCAGATCCGCCAGCAATATTACTTTTATCATTATTTTTGATGTTGTTGTCGGTGGGGGTTCCGGGTCTGATGCCAGTTTCGTTATTAATTTTGTTTCTGCTTTTGCTGCTGTTGCTAGTGTCTTCGTAGTCGTCGTTGTTGTTGCTGCCGATATTGTTGTTCGTGGTGCCCTTGCTGCTGCTTATACCTGGAGTCGACGAGCTGGACCCTGTCCTTCTCTTAGACCCGTGGACCTGGTGTGTTCGATAGTGTTGCATACAATTGTCCTGCCGTGAAAATCGTGCTCCGCAGCCATTTTCTGGGCACACGTAGTTCTTCTCCCCGGTGTGGATGCGCATATGCCGGGCTAGATGGCCCGACGTAGTGAACGATTTTGAACAGTGGCATGTATACCGCCTTGGCTTTTTGGATGCGCCTGGCGGCGTCGCGACTGTCTCCGGAATGACCAAATTACCTGACAAAGAAGACGAAGACGAGGAATTAGAGCAAATTGACGATGACGGTGAAGGCGACCGAGAAACCTGCTTCTTGGAGCGCCTTGATTTTGCTGACGATCTTGTCCCTGGCACCGCAATTGGAGCTGTGCGAGGATTCTGGCGCAGACCTGCCGGTGCAGAAGGAGGAGGAGGTGGTGGTGGTGGGGGAGGTAATTGCGAGGTCAAAGGTGGAAGAAAGGGCTGCGAAGGTTGCGATTGTTGCGGATAGGAATATTGTAATTCTTGCTTCACTGCTACGTACTGTGGATAGGCCTGGAAATGTCCATATGACATCGAACTGTGCTGAATTGGGGGAGTTGGAGGAGGTAGTAGCGACCTTGGAGGGATAGGAGTTGCAGACGGCGAACCGGATATAGCAGACAAGCAAGCTCCGCCGGACGTAGCCGAAGACTCACCAGGCGCTGAGACGGGCTGTTCGCAAAGTAATGAGACCGGCCTGCCCGACGCAGAGATGATGTGGGAGAGCATTTGTACGTGCTATGCCAAACGCAATCGCCAGAGAAAGAGAGGAAGGAAGAGAAGGAGAAAGAGAGAGGAGAAAAGCGAAAGTAGAAGGAGGGTAGACAATCAGATATATAAATGGGTTCGAGGGTGCACGCACGATTCTAGAGGCCAACGGGCTGGCGAGTCGGCCATTATTTGGTGTTCTGGGAGCAGACTTTAAATTCTCCCTCTTCTTGCAGACAACCTGACAGACCGACAGAAACAGAGATTGGCTGCGCTGTAGCGGTCGAGCACAGCGGTCAATGGAAACTACTGCTTAGTCTAGTAAGTAGATGTGAGTACTGCTCCCTGCTACTACAGAGACGGTAGTACGTTGAAAGTATTGATCAACCCAGATATAAACTACGACGACAGCAACACGAATTTGAGCTTCTTTTGCCTGCACGTTAACGCTCGAGTCTTTGTGGCTGCGGGATCTTCCGCTTGCATTTCTCTTCATCAGGTTCCATTGAGCAGTTATTTCGAACGACTGGTTATCGACTGTGCCCTTGATCCGTTCGGCTTTGTTGCAAACGAATCTCGTTCCAGATCCAGTAAACGGGAGAGTTCTGTCGAGATCGCAATCTTCAGACTCGGCCAAGGAAAGGGCTTCACCACCCTGTCTACGACTGCTATTTTCTTTTCCGCTTCAACTTCGAGGCCTGTTCCAACAATCACGTCCTCTTCGGTCCGGGTCAGAATGTCTCTTTCAAGCTAAGACCCTTTGGCTCGTGCTCGCATGTTTCGCAAACTCTATTGCTCAGCCTTTCGTATACCTACCTAATTCGGTCGTTTCCGAGCGTCGTTTCCCTGCTAGTATTTCTTTTTCCTTGGACTCTGCTTCTCGTATGTAACTAGTGCTGCCATTCATATATTATTACTGCTGCTATTATCATCATCTACCTCTCTATTGTATCATGCTCGTGGCGCGTCTTTTCTCTCTGGCCGAGTCTTCTGTTGTTACTGGTGCCGAATATTGCTGTTATTTATCATCCATTCTTATTATTAGAATTGTCTCTTCAGCACCGACTTGCTATAGTAGCTTGTAGTATTCTTCTTCTCCGACGACCTCGCGATACGGCATGCCCATCTTTTGCTACACCGGCTCCAGTGCCCTGCGTTCCTGGCCCTTCGTTACCGTTCGCATTTCCATCTACAACCCTGTTCCACTCTGCCCGCACAACCCCCCATCTCTCTTCCCCTCCCTCTCCGTCCCCCCCAAAAAGTAAATAAAATTCAGACCTGTATCTTTTGTCAATATCCCAAAATTATCGAAAATCTATTTCTGCACTCTCCTTTAAGTCAATACGCCCTGACGTCATGGCTAAGACCCTTTGTCTAGAGATTTCACCTGTCTGCCAAATCCATACTTTTTTGATAGGCATACAATTCTTGAACTTCACTTCCATCCCAGAGCAATCCCAAATTCATATCATTAAGAAACATGTATTTCACTTACTACTACTGCTATCATCTTCTTCCAGCATTTGCCAAACACTATCTGCATCCGCATCTGCGTCTTCCTCCTCATCCTTGTCTCCCTCCCGCCTCCCCGCGAACCGAACTCGCTTGCCACGACCTCCTCGTTGCGAGCTGCTTTCGCTAGCTTCACCTTCATCATCATCATTATCTCCCTCTTTCCTCTTTCTCCAACCTCCATTGGGCCCCTCGGCATCTTCGTCTTCTTCCTTCTTAACCTTCACTTTTCTAGACTTCTTCCTGCTCGACATCTTATCATTGCCCTCTTCGGCACTCTCACTCTCACTCTCACTCTCCTCGCGCTCGGATACATTCTCTTCAGTAGGAGCCTCGCGTCGTCCGTCAACTATGCACACTGCGGACAGTTTCGCGCCAACGTATATCCTGCCAACCAGCTGCCGCGTGCCGACATCATATACATGTAGATACCTATCCAGTCCTCCAGTAGCTAAAAGCGGCTTGTCTTCTGCTCGCTGCTGAGGCATTATATCATCACCGCTCTCTTCATTTCCTTCTTCTTTCTCTTCTTGCTTCACAGCATTGACTATGCTTTCGTCCGGGACTAAGGTGTCCATACATAACACTGCGCCGGTAGACCCGCTCTTGAAGTGACCTCCAATCCGACCACCAACAAGATCAAACTCCGCAATTGTAGAATGAGTATCACAAATAACAACTTCGTCAGCTGATAATCCGCTAGGAACGAGTGCAGTCAATGGGTGTTCGCCTACTTCCACGTTCATGATCGGCTTGCGCGAAATCCGGGTCTCGTATAGACGCACATGTCCAAAACGCGTAGTGATGGCCACCCTGAAATCATATTCAGAACGAGCATCCCCAACGCGGTCGATGTCCAAAAATCGGATGTCGCTCACCCAAACTGGAACTCGTAGATCCAAAGAATCGTTTCGAACGTTTTTTGCTCGCCACAGCTTTCGGCGGATTAGCGTCGATCCATTCCGCGGTGACGGCGTTAAAACCCATTTTCGCTCAGTTCTGTCATCATCAATGGATTGCGTCGGGATATTATTAGCGGCTCCTTCTTCGTCGGCTTCTGACGGCACGCTCTGGGTTGGCTGGATATTCTCAATTAGATTGATCTCGAGTTCTTGCTCCTTCCCTCCAAAAGCGATAATGTCAGGTCGCTTTGGATGAACTCGATAAGCATTAACACTTTCACCCAGCGTTTGCGCGCTATTCGCTCTTCGAACATCTAATCTATACGAATCTAGCCTATCACCGAGGCGCTGTGGCTCCTAAGTCAGTCCCCAAGTCACTCAACAACCAGTTCGACATATTTACTCACAGTATGATAGTCCAAGGCTATCTTATTCGACTGCAAATCTCGCATAACTAATTTTCCTCGCGATGTACAACTCGATAGCTTGCCCTCGACATATTCGAGCCCAACAAACGCATCATTTGGTTGATGTGACACGTCGCGCCATTCCATGAACAGAGAATACGGCGGCTGAACATCATATAATTGAACTTGTCCTCCTTTTCTCGCGATACAGATCTAAATATTAGAATATAATTTGAGCTAAAATTAGTTTGAACTTACATATTCCTTCTCTCTCAGCCGAACAACAACCATTCGCTGAACGTAAGCGGATCGGCCTGCTGTTGCGAATGGAGTGATATTGGGCTTTACAGACCCTTTCACACTCGTGTTAGTGCCAATATAGAATGAAATATCTATAAATGAGCGTTAGAAAAATACTCTCTCACTGTTATTTCAAAGCAGATCGTGAAAACAGCTTCAGATCTATACCTTCCAAACCACCCGTATCTTCTGTCGCAACGATGACTTTCATATTGCAAATCCAAAAAAAAGAGGCTCAATTCAGATTTTTATTATTTCAAGAAAAAGAAGAGAGGAATCGCAAGTGATGTTCCAGTATGGATTTGTAGATGATCAATGCACAAGCGCTAGCTCAATTGAAATTCCTTTGTTCAAAACCCTGATAGTGCTGGCAACTACTTTTACTTCTGAACTTCACCTTTGCGTATCTTTTCTGTCAGTATAGGCTTGCGAATTACTTCGTCCACGCTCACTCGAACTTCGTCCTCTGCTGTCAGATGTCTGGGAATTTGTCCTCGTCTCGATTGGAAAATCAGTTCAAAATGGGAGAAACTTTTACCCTACTTGGGATGTATGGTTAGGGTGACGCGAGGCCAATGTAGTACAAACGAGGTAAACAACACAACATATTGAGCGAAAGAATTCTGGAACAACAACAATCGAGCAAGGTAAAGAGTGCTCTGTCGTTATTTCGATTGTCGAAATGACTTCTTACGCTAGTCCTCTGTCCACACCAAGGTCGATACAACAGAGTCCCTCGACTCCCTACTCAAATCAATCTCCACTTCGATCTGTGTACAATAATTCACCATTATCTGGAAACCCATCTCATTCCGCAAAGTTAGCTGCTGGGCAGTCCCCACGCCAGACGCAGAAATCCTCCGATATAATCTCGAATCGATCACCGATATCGACGCCAAAAACACCACATGATACCCCGACGACGCCGATTCCTACCGGTCAATGGCGACATCCAGCTTTCGATCAAGTCAATAGTCGATTGAGTAAGAAGGAGTTCACTCAGAGCACAAGTCGGAAAATGGTTCTGAATGCGGTTGCATGGGCATTTTTATCGATTATTTCTCGACTCGTAAGCAAGTGGTACGTTAGTCATTTAATTGTGTTTGCTTTGTGATCTGAATCAGTACTCAACGAACATAATAGGTCGTGGATGCTTGATCTGGCCTCTGAAAATTTAAAGTTTACAAAACATATGAAGCTAGTCGGTATGTTCTATGATATTATTGAATTGCAGACTCTAATAGCATCAGCGATTGCCTTGCAATTACTATTTCTATATAATATTGCCGATGGAATGATTCGTCTGATCCGGCCAAAGGATAATCTACAAGATGTCCCACTAACGCCCAATCAGCGCAAGTTGATGGGCTTAGACGATTCCGGTTTGTACTCAATATTTTGGTATTGAACTTTCTTGATTTAATTCTGACTCTGTCAAAGTGAAAACATTATCTCCATCCTCTCCAATCACTCCTCCGCGATATACCAAGTCGCTTCCCGCTTCTCGAGAAACTTCTCGACCTTCGCCACTGATAAAAAGGTCAATGCAAGATGCGATCGCCAAGAAACTCGATGCTCATGGAGTTGCTCCGTCAACCCCGCAGAGTCAGCGACAATCAGGCATCGGCTCGCCATTAAGTGCCTCAAAACCGACGTCGTCTCCTGATAAACTGGCCCAACAGGGTCAAACTTCAGGTTCAACGACTCCTCGCTCACCGGGTTCGAATACCTTCACTGCGAGTGGCAGATATCTATATGCGATGGCAGATTCGCCAGGACGTAAGTAGATGCATGTGTTACTTTTCGACTTGGTGAGACTAATGTCGTGGTGTCTAGGTTCCCCAAGGCGATAAATAGCTCGAAATCGATGTATATTGATGTATATTGATATTTACAAATTTTTATTGTGTAAAATGATTTACTGCATTACTTTCGCTCATCTGGACGAAGGTAGTACAGTTTTGCTCTTCTGGCTCGCTTCTGAGCTCTGGAGATAAATTCAAACGTCCGTACAAGTGGACTATAAATTTTGACACTCAACTCGATACCCAATTGTGCTGCTGTAGACCGCAATCGTACACTAGATCCTAGTCCAGAGCGCTTAATCGCCATAATTGTGCCAGTGAACGATGATTTATCTTGATAGAGTACTCGAATGACGTCTCCCGGTCGGACGCCAATTTCGCTGGACCGGTTAAACAACTTTCCGCGCCATCCAGTAGGATCTCCACGTTCTTTGATAAATTTTTCTTCGACTAGCTTGATTGGATTGACATTAGACGGTAACACCCGAGGCGAAACTAGAGGGACCTTAAATTTTTCCTTCTGCAGTGCTCCTATGGATACTAGTCAATGTCACAGTCCAATTGCCGCATTATCGCACACTTTGGTATACTTACGTCTCGCGACTTTTTCCTTCTGCAGTGCTGCTACCAATGCGGTGACTTTTGGCTTGTTTGCTAAATCTGCTTGAAATTGTTTATGTAAGGCTCCAAGAGCAGCCACTGATTGTCTTCCTTTCATTTTACCAGTATACGGTCCTATTAGGTCTCAGCGTAAACAGGAATGAGGAAATAATATGAAATTTTCAGGAGATCACTAGCTGATGATTACACTATAAAGGCGTTTGTGTGAAATTACATATAGAACCAAACAAAAATCTGCGTGAGCCAAATTTGCTTATAATAGCACGCAAAACAATAAAATCAAATTATTGCAGTGTAATAGCGGATATTTAGTATGAATAAAGTATTTTCAATTCTTGCATCTAAATTCAAATATCTTCTTGCCTTATGGCGTGCCGGGGCAGCAATTTAAGTAATTGAAACCTTATTCCGACACTCCCGATAAATTTCGGGTTACGAGCAATTGAGTCCCTGATTATTTAAGCACAAATTCGACGAGTTAAACTTGAGAGAAAAAGAGACAAGACATTGAAATAATGCTTCATCGTTCAATTGCTAGAGCATGGACTGTGTCGACTGCCGTTCGCCGAGCTTATTCGACAGGAAAGCAGTACACCCCGCTAACAGTAGACGGATTTGTTGGTGCAGTAGGTAATACGCCATTGATCAAGCTCAAGAGCTTGAGCGAAGAACTAGGCGCGAACATTTATGGCAAAGCTGAGTTTATGAATCCCGGCGGATCTGTCAAAGGTAAGAAGCAAGAGGTATTATAGCTTAGAGCTGCCTGATCGCTGACTGAACCGCTTGTTAAGATCGTGCTGCATTGTATGTCATTGAGGATGCCGAAAAAAAAGGTACGCTTAGACTTCTCATGACACTAAAATCCAGACCACGAAATTGACTGTAGTTATTTGAAGGTCTCATTGGACCAGGAGGTACTGTCGTTGAAGGTACGGCAGGAAATACCGGCATCGGACTTGCCCATGTAAGTATGAACTCGAGATGATTCTTCTTTCTCTCGTGGCTTGAATTTTATAGGGTTGTTAACAGACTCTATAGATTTGTCGCGCGAAAGGTTATAAATGTGTGATTTATATGCCCAATACGCAGGCCCAAGGTAAAATTGACCTGCTGCGTTTACTCGGTGCCGAAGTCTATCCTGTTCCTGCTGTCGCATTCGACAACCCAATGAACTATAACCATCAAGCTAAACGTCATGCCGAAAGCATTGAGAACGCTGTCTGGACCAATCAGTTTGACAACATTGCAAACCGACAAGCTCACATCGAGACCACAGGCCCAGAGATCTGGGCGCAGACTCAAGGTTTGATTGATGGATTCACTTGTTCTACGGGCACTGGTGGTTCATTCGCGGGAACTACGCGATTTCTCAAAGAAATTTCTGACGGCAGAGTCAAGGCTTTTCTTGCGGATCCCCCTGGATCTGTTTTAACAAGCTATATCAAATCCGGAGGAGTCTTGCTCGACCGCTCGGGATCAAGTATCACGGAAGGTATTGGCCAGGGCCGTGTTACCGATAATCTTGCCCAGGAGATCCCTCTCATCGACGATGCAATGACCATTCCCGATGAACAGACAATTAAAATGATCTACCGCTTGCTTGACGAGGAAGGTCTCTATTTGGGTGCTTCATCCTGCTTGAACGTCGTTGCTGCCTACGAAATGGCTAAGACTTTGGGCAAAGGTTCAACCGTCGTCACTCTTCTTTGCGATGGCGCTTATCGATATGCTGATCGCTTATTTAGCCAGCAATGGCTTGAGACGAAAAATCTTCGCAAGGAAATCCCAGCTCATTTGGAAAAGTACATTGTGCTTCCATAGCTGATCCGTTTGTTTTCAAGCAAACTCATGAAAAATTAATAATATAGAAACTTTTGGAATTTATGAAAATAATAACAAACTCAACATAAGCAAAACTCAATTTCAAATATAACTGTATCACACTCTACATTATTCTGCATATTCTGCTTTCGCATATCCGCTTCATCTACATTAAATACCTACCCATTGTCTTGCAGATCGGAATAATCTCATCCACGGCCCAAATTCACCCCACTGTTTGCCTTCTTCTATGGGATACCATGAACAAGATTCCTTCAATAAAACTCGTTCAGGATGAGGCATCAACGCAAGGACACGGCCATCCGTTGATCGAACTCCCGTGATTCCGCCAGGTGACCCATTCGGATTAAATGGATATTTTTCCGTAATCTTGCCATAATTATCCACAAAGCGAACTGAAACCAACCCATCCTGAGACAACTTCTTGGCTTGCTGAACTGATTCAAACATTGCTCGGCCTTCACCGTGTGCAACCGCAATCGGAAACTTCGATCCTCGCATTCCGTGCAAAAATACGGATGGTTCTTTGGCGTCCTCCACGATCTCAACTTCACATACTCGAGCTTCAAACTGTTCTGAGGCATTTCGCTGGAAAAGGGGCCAATTTTCGGCACCTGGGATCAGTTCCTTCAAATGTGACAAAAATTGACATCCATTACATACTCCTAATGTGAAAGTATCTGTTCGGTCCTGGAAAAACCTTCGAAACTCTTCTCGCGCATTTTCATGGAAAAGAATCGACTTTGCCCATCCGGATCCTGCTCCAAGAACATCTCCATATGAAAATCCGCCACACGCAGCAAGCCCAATAAAACTGTCAAGGCTAACTCGTCCGCTGATGATATCAGACATGTGCACATCTACCGGAATAAAATCTGCCGCATAAAATGCATAAGCCATCTCAGCATGTCCATTGACTCCTTGTTCCCGCAGAATAGCGACTCGTGGCTTAGAAATCTCCATCGGAATACTAACCGGAACATCCTCTGTCACGGGCGTGCCCGCGGCGCTAGCCACCACAATTTCTTCGGAAGGGGGGAGCAATGTCTCTTTTACATCAAACGTTAACCGGTAAAACAGTCCAGGATCAAAGTTGTCCAATATATTCGCAAACTCCTGGTCCGCCGACTTGGGATTATCCCTCAATCGTTGCATTTTATAAGAGGTGAGAGACCATGCTTGCTGAAGAGCCCCTCTAGTCGACTCAAATAATACTTGATCACCTAGATTAATTGTGACTGCCTGATCCTTCGATGGTCGAACATCCGCAATCGGTGTAATGTATTGACCATCAACATTGTTGGCCTCAAAAATTGCAACAAATCGATCGACATCCTGTGCTCGTACCTGGAACACAGCTCCCAGCTCCTCATTGAATAATGTCGAAACAACATCTGGACCGCCGTTAGGTAAATCAATGAATAGTCCGACCCGGCCTGCAAACGCCATCTCGACTAACGTCGTGAACAATCCACCGTCAGATCGGTCATGATAAGCAAGAACAAGATCAGGAATTTGATGAAGCATGGAAACAGTAGCGATAAAATTTTTCAACAGCTCAATAGATTCCACTTCTGGAGCAGTATTACCAACTTTACCAAACACTTGGGCCACAGCTGAGCCACCCAAGCGAGCTTTGCCCATAGATAAGTCAACCAGCAACAGCTTCGTAGCTCCAATGCCGACCTCCTCAACTCGACGCAATTGTGGTGTCCATGTGTTATGTATATTTGAAACTCCACAAAATGCGGTGATGATCAAGCTCAAGGGAGCGGTGACCTCTAAAGCTTCTTTCGTTCGCCCTCCTGTATCTTCCTCCCATCTCATTTTCATCGACATCGAATCCTTGCCAACAGGAATACTAATACCCAGCTTCGGACACATATCCAAACCAATTGCTTGAACAGCCTCGTATAATATCGAACCTTCACCATCGTGAGCTGGTGCTGCCATCCAATTTGCAGATAACCGAACATGCTCCAAATCTTTGATGTCAGCTGCAATTAAGTTCATCAGTGATTCAGCAACCGCCATCTGCGCAGATGCTCGTGCATTTATCAATGCTAAAGTAGGTCGCTCACCCATGGAGAGAGCTTCACCAGTGACAATACCCTCGCCAAAGGAGGTTTGTGTAACTCCAACGTCGGCCACTGGAACTTGCCAAGGACCAACCATTTGGTCACGAGCTATCAAACCAGTGACAGTGCGATCGCCAATTGTAATTAAAAATGATTTAGATCCAACAGATGGCAAATGCATAACTCGTTCAATGGCTGTCTTAAGCGGAGACAAAGGAGCAGCATCAAGCTTCAGTCCCTTCTCAATTTCGGGTCCAGAGCCACTGTTTAAAGAAGATGACGCAGACGAACTGGGCAAAATGTGAAGAGAGGAGCCAGTAGGATCAAGGTAGCTTGTTAAAGTGCTGTCAAATGGAGGAATCTTTAAGTGTCTAGTAGTAGCAACTCGCGACATCTTCGGGGGTTTGCCAAAGAGTGTAGACATGTCCAAATCAATCGGAGTAGTGCCCAGCAAGCTATCTGTGAGTACTAATCGCTGCTCAGAAGTTGCATGACCTACAACAGCAAACGGGCACCGCTCACGGTTCGCAATGGAGGTAAACACAGCCAAATCTTCTTCGGCAACAGCCAAAACGTAGCGCTCTTGTGCCTCGCAACACCAGATTTCCATTGGCGACATTCCTGGCTCCGCATTTGGAACATTGCGAAGCTCAAATTTCGCACCTAGTCCGTGATCATGGACTAGCTCGGGTAGAGCATTAGACAAACCACCAGCACCAACATCATGAACCGACTGAAGAGGATTTTTATTGCCCAAGGCAGCACAGGAATCAATCACCATTTGAACTCGTCGCTGCATTTCAGGATTTCCTCGCTGAACAGAAGCATAATCAAGTTCAACAGACGTATCACCTGAAGCGACCGAGGAAGCTGCACCTCCGCCCAGACCAATTAGCATTGCTGGACCTCCAATAACAATAAGACATGCGCCAGGAGTAATCGGTTTATCTTTTAATGCATTCATAGGACGGACATTGCCAATGCCACCAGCAATCATGATCGGCTTATGGTAGCCGCGGATCTCTTGCTTGCCGCTGTGGATAGGTAATGTGGTCGTCAACGTTCGGAAATATCCGGTTATACTAGGCCTACCGAATTCATTGTTGAAAGCGGCACCTCCTAGAGGAGCTTCAATCATGATATCAAGAGCCGATGCGATATGGCCTGGCTTTCCGACATCCAACTCCCAAGGTTGACGGCATCCAGGAATGAGTAAGTCTGAAACGGAAAATCCTGTAAGACCTGCCTTGGGCTTGGAACCTTTGCCAACAGCTCCCTCATCACGGATTTCACCCCCTGATCCTGTAGCTGCTCCAGGAAATGGAGATACAGCCGTCGGATGGTTATGAGTCTCGACCTTCCCAAGATAATCAACTAGTTCCTCTACGAGTGTCCATTCGTTAGAAGTCAGTTCAGGTGCCCATAGCGCAGCAGGAAATCCTTCCATAACTGCAGCATTATCTGAATAAGCTGAAATAGTATAGGCCCCTTTATTAGCTTCGTGAGTGTTTCGGATCATTTTGAAGAGAGACATGGATTTTGCCTCTCCATCGATCTTCCAGTCGGCATTGAAAATCTTATGACGACAATGTTCAGAATTGACTTGCGCAAACATAAAAAGTTCGACATCAGTAGGATTGCGACCTGGTCCTAGATTATGAAAGGCATCTGCAAGGTAGGCGATCTCATCAGGAGCAAGTGCTAAACCAAATTTTTTGTTCGCTTCCTCGAGCCGATCTTTTGGAGACTTGCCAAGCTGAATCTCAACTAGAGGTTTGGGATCATTTTTGGCAAAAAGATCATCGTATGATGGAGATTTATGAAAAATAGCCTAATTTCGAACGTGAGTATAATAATATCACCAAATCAGGACCTAATGAGAGAATATACCTGAGTCATTCTATCGTAAAAACAATCGAGCGAAACTCCGGCAGTCAAATGCTGCATCAGAGGGAATCCTTTGCGAACAGTGACAAGAATTGCTATTCCACGTTCAATTCGCTCGATATCGTCGGCGAGACCTGCTACATGAGCAATGTTTGTAGCTTTTGAGGACCAGGGAGAAATAGTGCCCACTCTAGGAACTACACGGATCAAATAATTGTCTGCTTCTGCAGGCTTTGAAGACTCGGAGATGACAGAATGAACAAGAGAGGCATATCCTGGATCCGTGACATCGGCTGGAGAATCATAATGGAGAAGCGACTCAAGCATAGCCCGACTATGCTTGTCGAACCTGGGAGAGCTTTCGACAAAACGCGAAGTGGACGAGGTCAAGCTGAGATAATGAACATAGATGGCACGAATAGCAGTCACAGCAGAAGAGTTTACAGCAGTATTGATGTTGGTGATCAATGCAGCGATGCGAAATGGCGAATAAGCAACAGGACCCGGCAAGATGAGTAGCCGGTCATCGTCTGAAATTGCTTGCGAAAGACTAGCCATCGCAGTGGTAAACTACTAGCGGCAGGCAGTAAAGCAAGAACTAGCTGCAAACAAAACGCTCCTGAAATGCAACAGAGTGCGAGATTGCTCGCGAATGAAATTTGTCTATTTAAAAGAGCTTTTGGAAGAGCACAACCTAAAAGAAAGTATAGCTATTATGAGAGGAGTGAAAAAGGGCTGGATTTGCTGGAATATCAACCGCCATATTAAAAGTCTTCGGAAGCCCCTTCCGGGAAAGAATTCCCCAATATAATACATATCTTTCATTTTCTATATATATTCTATATATTGGGGTGAATCGTTCTAGATGAAGAGCCGCACAGATGTCGGCAAGAAAATTTGAAAGGGAGTAGGCTGAAGTCTCATCTCTGACCGGATAAGAAGAGTAGAGAGGTCAACGGCTTCGAGACTCATCAATTTCACCAATTTTCGCGATTATTTAGCGAATCAAAGAAAATAGAGACATAGGAGGTTAAGCTACATATTTTTGCTACAAAATGCGGTTTCGTGACTCGTTGACGAGGCCAGGACCTCGAACAAGGACCCTTGAACTAGTCTAGCGATATCATCCCGGTTCTCTCCCTCATAAGCAAGCGCTTTCGTTCCAGCGGCTGTTCTCTATCATTTCGTGTTCATCCGCCTCAGTCGCCGTCTGACTCTCCCTTTAGCAGACTCACTTTCAATTACCGCCAACATCACTAGACCCTTAGGAGTTGATCTCTGGCTAAGAAGTCCCAGCCAGAAGCAACTCCCAAGTAACGGAAAAAAATTGTAAGCCGGCACTGATATCTTCGGGTGCTGCTGTTGTTGTCTTTGCGCTAGTATACCAAATGGCACCAGAAAAGATGGTTAATGTGGATGAAGAATCCGAAAAAGCTGAGAGAAAGCGTCTTAGAAAACTGGAAAAGCTTGGAGCCAGGGAAGGTGGCGACACGCCAAAGAAGCACAAACACGAAAAGAAGCACAAGGAGAGCAAGGAGCATAGTGAGCACAGAGAACACAAGCACGAACACAGAAAGGATAAGAAAAATAAAAACAAAAATCCTGATACTATTAAAAATGAAGATGATTCTCTTGATACTGAGAAATCCATTAAGAAATCGAAGAAGCACTCTTCTGAGGCTGCGGAAGTGAAACAACCAAAGAAAGCAAAGAATATCGATTTGCCCTCAATCACCAATTCGGCCTCTCAAACCGAAATCAGCTCATTTCTCAAGGAAAGCGACATCACGATAACCGACCCGAGAAACGAAAATTTTGATCCGGTTTTGTCTTTTGCTGACATAAAGATGGACGAACGCGTCCTCAAGTTCCTCAAGCAGTTCCCAAGACCGACGCCCATCCAAAGTGCATCATGGCCATTTTTACTCGCTGGTCGCGACGTCATTGGCGTCGCAGAAACCGGTTCGGGCAAGACAATGGCCTTCGGCATACCTGCGATTTCTTATTTGATCAATTTTTCTGCATCTTACAAGAATGTTTCTGCACCTGTTCTGATAATTTCGCCTACACGAGAACTTGCCGTTCAGATTCATGACAATCTGCAAGATCTTGCAACCTTGGTAGGTTTCAAGTCTGTTTGTGTCTATGGAGGAGTCTCCAAAGAAGACCAAAAGCATGCTTTAAATGGCGCTTCTATTATTGTGGCTACTCCTGGTCGCTTAATCGATCTTGTGAACGATGAAGTGATTGACCTGGGCGCCATTTCCTATCTTGTTTTGGACGAGGCCGACCGAATGCTGGAAAAAGGGTTCGAGCAAGATATTAAGCGTGTAATGAGCGCAACCGATAAATCGAAACGTAAAACAGTTATGTTTACAGCCACTTGGCCCCCTTCAGTTCGGGATCTAGCATCGTCTTACTTATCTGATCCCGTAAAAGTTATGATTGGTGATCGAGAATCAGAACTTAAGGCCAATTCGCGCATCGAACAAATTGTGGAAGTTGTTGATCCTCGAGAAAAAGAAAACAGACTGCTACAAGTATTAAAACAATATATTCCAAATCCGCGCCAACATCAGAAAGATAATAAGATTTTGATATTCGCTCTCTACAAGAAGGAGGCCTCGCGGGTAGAGCAAATGCTTACCCGTCGCGGATACAATATTGCTGCTATTCATGGAGACCTTTCGCAAGTTCAACGGACCAGTGCGCTAGAAAGTTTCAAAAATGGAACCTGTCCATTACTTCTGGCTACTGACGTCGCTGCTCGCGGTCTTGACATTCCAGCTGTAAAGCTTGTCATCAACTTGACTTTCCCCCTGACCGCGGAAGATTACGTCCACAGAATCGGACGAACTGGACGAGCTGGCCAGTCAGGCAAGGCAATCACGTTCTTCACCGAACATGAAAAGCATCTTTCTGGTGCTCTTGTCAACGTTCTTCGAGGAGCAAATCAACGAGTTCCTGAGAGTTTGTTAAAATTTGGCGGACACACCAAAAAGAAAGAGCATTCCGTCTACGGCGCTTTTTACAAAGATATCGATCCCACCAAGAAGGCGAAAAAAATCGTTTTTGATTAGAGTTTGGCAATTAATCAGTAGATAGTACAGAACTTCAAATGTAATATTTTTATTTTACTCAAAAGTAAATCGAACTCTTAGAGTGTTCATAAGTACAATCCTGTAAATGACAATCGAATTCGAATCGTAGACCTAAACATTTACAATATTTACATTCTGAATGCTAGCGTTTCCGTCTACCATACTGTCCGTTATTTTCCTAGCCTGGATGGATTTTGGCTACAGCAATTCCACCAACTTTTTGAGTCCGTTGATGTCTGCCATGTCGTTGGCCCAGCGCCGGAGAAGAAGGACGATTCTGCGGATTTGATCGCCTTACAAATGTACCTGAGGAACTTGATTCTCCCCGTGATATCGCCCGAGATGGAGCTGGTTGTCGTGCTCTAGACATCAAAGGACGTTTCATCGCATCACCTGGAGATTGCATTGATACAGTTCTAGGATTGATGATACCAGGGCTTGAAACCATGGATCTTTGACTTTCCTTGGACAGACTGTGCCGTGGTGAAGGCTGCCGTAGCTGTCGTTGCCTAGGAAACCAGTGTTTTTCCTCGGATGAAATCTGTCGGTTTGACATTTGTAATTTCCGCTGCTGCTGTAGCTGTTGCTGTGGGAGCCGTTGTAGATCTTGATCTGAAAGTACCTCTCGTTCTCTCCTATCTGGTGTTTCACGGTGGCTTCCAGGTAAAATATTAGATCGTCGGGATTTGATTGTAGACGGACGATCGTTCACACTATAATTCTCAAATCCGTCTATTCCTTGGCTTGAAAGATCTTCGCTAGCATCATAGTAATCGTCTTCCACAAAATCCGACTCGTCCGCAAAATAATCACCATTTTGTTCCGAATTTGTAGGCGGTGTCCATCTTTGTATATATACAGTGTTTTGGGTTCCGCCTCGTGCTACGAGCCGAGTCGAATCGTTTTGCTGCTGCAGTTGCATTTGCCCTTGTTGTTGCCGAGCATCCAGATCGTTTATGCCGTACCCATCGTATGATTCTGAACCGTAATAATTAAATTGTTGAGGTTGTTCGTAATATGCCTGCTGCAATTCAAAATCAGACCCTCCTTCTCGCTGATTTGTTGGCACGTACATGCTCTCGCCTTGGTTGATCAATTCAAGATAAGAATACATAAAATTGCTCAGTACTACTTGCTGCCAAAGCGGTCGCCGAGGGTTAGCAAGCTTAAAGTGCGACAGCCGATAAATTGCACGCTCCACATGAATCGGATAACGGGCATAATAATATTTTCGAGGTTCGTACATATCCAGATACTCTGCATTTCCTTGTTCTATGGGCTCCTTGTTCCAGCCAAATTCTAATTCCTCATCTTGTGCGTTTTCATGTTCTACAGCCCTTTCACTTGTAATTTCTGAAGGTGACGTAGGAGAAGAGGAGTTATCCTGGCAAAAATTCTCTGAATGCTTTTGATTTATTTCCTGGCCCGACCTTTTTGAAGATGAGTAGCTACTTTGAAGGCGCTGTTCAATATCCGTTTTTATCAGCGTAGTCCTACTGATGCCACTTCTGATCCCCTTGCCGATACCTGCACGACCAAACAAAGACCCCAGCTTTGTCTCTTTCGATTTGCTATTCTCTTCGTCTGCAATCACGTCAGATATGTCAGCGCGTGGTAATTCCAGTGATGTGCTAGCAGTTGTGCTTTCGGAGCAGCTATCTCCAGAGGAGATAGAATCTGATTTCGCTCTACCAGCCGTTACTCGTTCGATTTCCTGGTTTATCCTTGATTGACCTGTCGAAAATCCGGTAATAATTTTCTTTTGCATGGCAGCAAATTTAGCACCCTTTCCCCCATTAGATTCATCTTCGGCTTTCGTTGGTGATACTTTCTCTCGATCCGAGCTAAATAGCTTTCCTATACCAACCGCAGAGATCGCAATAGCCTTTGTTTTCCGTCTCAGTTTTGATCCCGAGCTTATTGGAGAAATTTCTATTTGACTATCAATTGACGTTGATCTTTCAAATGTCGGCGAGACAAGAGTATCATCAAGCTCGTCTAACTTCTCATAGGTATTAAAAGGCTGAGATTCATACTCATTTCTAGTTTGAATACCTTGTGACTCGAATATATCACTCTCAGAACTCGTACAATCAGCTTGAATATGATTTAGTGAACTCGAAATCAAATTATCTGCTTGTTGTGTAGAGGATATGTTGTCGACTGTCTTGTCTTCTTCAAATTTTGGATCCAAATAGCCAAAGTTACCTTCAGCAAACTCTAACCTACCATCAGTAACTTGTACATCTGGTAAACTTACTGATACTGAGGAGGAAAACGGAAGTGAGGAAGTACTTTCTTCGATTGATTGCGAATCAGAATCTTGATCCAATGATGCTTCATTAGACGTATTGTTTGTAGGCATCATATTTCGAAAAAACTTAGACGCTTGTTCTTTACTTTGAATATGCGATGTGTTTAAAGTCCGACGTAAACCGCGTCCACGCAATGGCGAAATAACGTATCCCATAGTCGCTCGAATTCCATTTATAGAACGAGCAGAAACCGTAGGCTGAGCATTAGAGCGCGATTCAAGCTCTAATTTTTGAAGTAGTTCTAAGTCGGGCACAGCTACTCCATTTGACATACGTTTCTCGGCCTTGCTTTGCAGTCTATCCGCACCATCTTCGAATCCCGACAGGGTATCGCTATCTGTATTGATTACACGCGACAGTTTCGAGCGTTTTCGTGTGACTTCAACTCTCTGATTTCCAATAAGAGATAACCGGGGAGGTGTAGATATATTTAACGAAGTATCCGGATCGTCCACCCGATTGGGAACATCGGTCGGGCGTTCATGAATAAACGAGTGCCAGTCTTCAGGACCAACCGCAGAGTGGATATGGGCGGGAACCCAGATATTATCTAACGTCATCTCAGAAGTCTGGTCTATCAACGAAGATTCCTTAGAACTGCTCAGAAGAGTGCGTGGAGGAGATGAAGGATAAGGCAGATCGGGATCAGCTGCTGCCGAGGCATCAAATGATATCCGCCTCAAAGCCTTGAGAGAGTTTCGCTCTTGGGCAATCGCATTGGCATTGTCTTGATAATTCACTTGATTCATGGCAATCGAGAGTGTAATTGGAGGTGGGGAAGATGAATATCGTGAAGTGAGAGAACTAGGTACGCTATGAGGAGGCGAAGAAGGGGGAGAACTAGTGAGAGTGTATGAAATGTCGCTGGCCAATGATTTTCCTCGATCGGCCGTGGAATCATGAATCGGGGAAGTTGTTGTAAGTGTAATGTCATCTTCTTCTTCGTCGTATATAGATGAAGAAGACGAAGAAGACCGCGATAGTACATGATTCAAGTTTGGCTCTTGATTCTGCAGATTCCTAGATGACCCTCGAATAGGTGGACTATCAAGTATAGAGTCCTAGTACATATTTGTTAAGGCATTGATCTCTAAAAAACAAACAAATTATAAAGAACTAACCCCCATGAAGGAACTGGAGTCCTGGTCCAAGCCAAGGCAGAGCACGGCACAAGATATGGATTGAGGTAAACAAGACGGCAATGATTAGAACGACCACTCAAATTAAACCAGGAATCTAGTGCACACAGAAACCAAACTGTTGAGGAGAAACAAATAAATTGAGAGGGTGTAAGAGAAGAGTCGAGAATCGCGAATGACGAGGTGCGTGAGAACGTACTCACATAAACGGGTGAGAAACAACGAGCGGTCAGATTGAGAGAGTTGGAGTCGGTCGAGTTGGTAGATGCGCCATGGGAGTTAACGGACGCGTCGGAAACAGGTGGTTTTGAGGAGCTGAAGAGCGGCTGCCAGATCTCGGCAAGTGTCGGTCGGATTAGCTCCAAAATCGCAAAAAAACCAAAGATCAGAAAGACGTTTATAAAAATCAATGACAATAGCGGAGAGGAAGTGAGCCAGTGATTCAGCTAACTCAGTCTGCGCGTTTTGGACGCGTTGTTGTTTTTGTTGTTGTTTTGCTGGCTGCTGACTACTAACCACCACAAACACTCGGATCTATCTCCTACCGAGCACAGTTCGATTATTCCGCTTCTCTCCCTAATGAGCGACAAGGGCGCTACAGGGTATCATTATTTGGGTAGAACGCACGGAGGCGTCTGGTTTAAGCAGAAGTTTAATATAGTCAAGCACAGCACCAGCTTTTTGCAAATCAATTACTTTGTAAAATAAAGTAGTATTTGTGCAGGGATGAGTAGGCAATTTAATCAATTAAGATGATCCACTCGCAATAGCAACAAATAGACCTTAGTCGTCGACCCTTCCTCCTCGAAGTTAGATAGATAGACCTTGCAAGCTACTACAAATCTGTTCTTCGGCCCCGGAAAGGTGCCTTTGGTTTTGATTTGGCAAAAATGCTTCGCAGTTCCCGAGAGTGCCGAATTACACATATATCACGTGAGGCCTGAAGGTTGGATCACAACGCGTCAAGTGAAAATCAACGCGTCTTGAGTTCACAACGTTATGTGTTATGTATAGTAATTCTCCTTTGTGACGGGAGTCAGTCAGTCGACGGTCCGATCGTTTTTGACGCGACTTGAGTAGCTTTTTTTAGTTCAAAATTTTATTTCTATTTGTATGGAGCAAATCGTTGTTCTTCTAATGAGTATTCACTTTTCTTTTTCAAGATCTGCTTACGTTTTGGAGCGTTGGACCCTTTCTGCGATCATTTTCTCCAGCTTTTAGCCGCGGACCACCATAAAGAAGGGTCGGTGGTCCCGAAGATCCAGAAATTGAGGGGTCTTCATACTTCCTCTGTCTTCCCAGCAGATTGGAGCCTACGCCATGCCGTCCTGGAATTCCATGACTGTAGAATGTGGCGTGTAGATACGACCAGCTCCCTTTTGTACGATCTCCCGTTTTCCCGGACTTGCAGTTTGAAGAAGTTTCCGGTATAGATTCAAATGATCAGGTTGTCATCAACGCCTCCATCCTTCATCGTTTACAAATACAGAATTCTAACTATGTCTGTCGCTCTGTTTTCAGCATTTGTTTACTCTATGCTCCATCTCGCCTAGCCTCCGACATGCATCGCTAAATTAACCAATCTGCAAGATGATCTATTGTTATTGTTGTCTTTTTCCCCTTTCTCCTTGTATCCTGCCAAGACCAATAGTGTAGCAATCCTTTTTGTTTTAGACATTGTCGTGCCGTACGAAAAGTCCTTAAAATTTGGATTAGTTTCGGAACTGCTCAGTTTCTCATTGTTCATCGAGAGAGACTAGAGGCTACTATGCTTTTCGTTTCTTTTTATTAACTTGGCTTTTACACTTCATTCCAGCCAACATCTATTCGCATGACATTGGAAGCCCAACCTAGCAGCCGTGTGATCATAATTTCTAGTCGATAATTATATTAAATTCGACTCAGATATACTGCCGTTCCAGCTGTATTCTAGCTATGGTCGTCGTTATCTAATCGATATAAATCGCAGTATCTTGAGGATCCGTTTCCACCACCGATCGATCCTTGTCATGATTTCCCGTCAAGTCATACAGAATCTGGCAGCCTCACACTCTCGAGACTAGAATCAGACAGTGGAGCTAGAACTCTGGGCACTAGAGAGCTTAGATCATATATGCATCTAGTCTTCCTACTCAAAATAGCTTTGCTTATTTGTTGAATCTCATAACGAAATTTTGTTTCCTAATCAAAAGACATCCAGTCCCCGCAGAACCTACGTAGTAAAAAAGCAGCTAAGATGGCGATAGAGTCTGCAATGGAGCGATCGTGCTGAAGAGTGTAAGAAGTCAAAGATATCGACATAGATTTTTCAGCCAAGGACAAAATATGCACTTCAATAAGGCTGAAAACTGAATATAAATTAAGTATAGCTCTTCTTTTACAACGTTCGGAGTGAAACCTCCAGTGGCTAAAGATTATCAAAAAGTAGATTCGTATAGGGCTACCGCATCTGAAAATTGCCTGCTTCAAAATATTACCTCTAATAGTTGAAATTTAGGGGCTCTGTGGAGAGTTTTCTTCTGCTCTGTTCATCGAAATACTTAGCTATCGACATATTGTTTTACCTAGACCTCCCTGTTATACTCAGTGAAGAAATTTCTAGTAATCTTTTATCAGCAGAGTATAGTATTGGATAACTACTTTCCTCTTGCGATAGCCAGTAAAGTAAGAATAAATTCACATGAAACCGAATAGTCGATGTAGATCACAAGCAGTCTAGATACTGAGTAGATAGCTAAACCCATCTATAATTTGCTCTTTCTTTCTTTTTTATAATCTCCCTTTGAACCTTTTTTATCGTTTCATATGGTTTTTCCCTATTATTTATTGAAAGTATGGTCAATTCAGATGCTATTGCAGAGTGCTAGCGCGGATAGGTCGAACTACTACCAAAACACTATTTTTTGGCTTGTCACCTTGCTCTTAATTCCCAAATTCAGAACTAATGTCTGGTATATTGACAAATTTAAATGCCCTGTTCATCTAAATTGCGTACCACTTTGTCTCTGTCACATAATTTTCTCATCTATGTATTTAAAATATTTAAAATTGTACTATCAAATAAACGATAACTGATTTAGTGAGCCATTCGCAGATTCACTGTAACAATGCTTATAATTTGAAATGCATGGCTTAATCTTTTAGACAAGCATATGTCTACTGGCAAGATCAACCAGATAACTTTCTGTTATCATTCGAGCTCAGTGAACTACTTAATGCTAAACGGTAATCTGAGAGCGAAAATTCTTAAACTCAGCTTCTCAAGAATTGAAACTGTAATTTGATTATTCACTGCTATCGAATCTTCTAATTGACTTGATCAAGTAACCAAACACGCACAACAAGCAATTGGCCTAATAAATCAAAGGCTCTCTAAATAAAGAATATGAAGTAATAAAATATGTTCCAGAATTAGTAGCGTTTACGCTTCCTGATTTATTATTAGAGAAATTCTATTGATATAAGTTGATCGGTAATAGTTTAGTGGCTAGAATTTCCGCCTGTCACGCGGGGGACCGGGGTTCAATTCCCCGTTACCGAGCTTTTTTTTTGTTTCCTTCCGACTTTCTGACAATAGTTTTCAACTGATTTTTTCTAGTTGTAATAATCAGCTCATCCGTACTATAAAAAGATAAGCCAATTTTATAATTTCATAATTTGAAGAGTCAGCTCTCAATTCGTAATTCATATTTGGAGTCTGTGTAGTTGTAAAATTCGTGATTCAACGTTGGCCAGCCTACGTATATATGGCGAATAAACTATCGAATTTACTAATCATTCGATAATAACAGACTTAAATAAGCATAAAACCAATTGACAGTATTGTCTATTAAAAATTTTGTACCAATTTGTCAATAGAGCTCGAATGCTTGATGAGCAACTGATCTGGTCGGTTTCATTAGTATGACGGATCTAATCTCATCCAAATTAAGGTTGGGTCAGCTCTCGCGTATTCGTGTTCCACATGATTACCCTCTAATATGGTAGGCTTCCTGTCAAAACACAAGCATGCGTGGTTCATTATGCGAGCCAAAATTTCAGGGGCCCATCGCGTGGAAAATCTATGCAGGCTAATCATGATAATTCTCTAGTCTGAGATTCTGGCTTATTGTACAAGTGACTATTTATTTTATGTGTATGCAGAAAAGTACTTAATCTAGAGATAACATAGAAGCAACGCTAATTCATTTTTGATAAATGGGATATTATTGCTTTAGGGTAATCAAATATGGTTGATATTGAAAAGCAAGTGTTCCAGGCCCAGGATGAGGTGACAAATCGAACAAATCGTGGACCCCAACTCTCATTCAACGAGGTGGAACCCACAAATGTATCGGTCCGCAATCTTACAGTGTCTATTTCACCACAAGGTTCATTTCTTGAACAAATAGGGCTAAAAGCGAAGGCCAATTCGTGTGCGTCCGGCGATATCGAACAGCTCAGCTATTCCGCGGACAAGAAAATTATACTAGATCGGATTTCTTTGGATGTTCCCGCTGGCTCAATTATGGCTATAATTGGAGGTAGTGGTTCTGGAAAAGTAAGCTATTGCTCGGACTTTTTAATACAGATCCTAAGAAGTAATAGACATCACTGTTGAACTGCATGGCTCACAAGTTAAAGTCAAGTCGACTAAGTTTGAATGGAAAAATTTTGTACAACGGACATGAAAATATCCGTAAAGTACGGTACGGGTATGTATTACAGCAAGATATCCTACTACCGACCCTCACTGCTCGTGAAACACTTCAGTATTCGGCCGACCTTAGGCTACCTTCAGATACCTCAGAACTGAAACGGCGAGAATTGGTGGAGGAAGTCATTTTGGAACTTGGCCTTAAAGAATGCGCGGATACGAGAGTCGGTGATCATTCTCACAAAGGTTTATCTGGTGGAGAGAAACGAAGACTAAGTATTGGAATTCAACTTCTAGCAAATCCATCTGTTCTCTTCCTCGACGAACCGACATCGGGTTTAGATGCTTATTCGGCTCAATTGTTAGTACAGACACTTTGTAAACTAGCTAAAAAGGGACGGACGGTGATAGCATCTATTCATCAACCAAGGGCGGATATTTTTTTCCTGTTTGACTCGATTACACTACTTGCAAAGGGTAAACCAGTCTATTGTGGCTCTGTCAAGTTCTCTCTTGACTATTTTGAGTCGCTCGGATTTGCATTTCCAGAGCATGCCAACCCAGCCGATTGTATGATCGACTTTGCAGCATATGACTCCAGAACTTTAAAATCTCAAGAGGAATCCGTTCGACGTATTGATAGGCTTGTGCAATCGTGGAGAGCGTCCGAAAATATGTCCACCGTCGAAGTGCTCCCAGAACCTGCAGATTTGCCGCAATTTCGTGCACTACTAATGCGCGAGATCATTGTACTCACCAAGCGATCCTTTTGGACAAACTATCGCGATCCTATGGGCTGTGGAGCCATCGTGGTTGAAGCCATATTGGCCGCTATTGTGACAGGATGGATTTTCTACGACCTTGACGATTCTTTGATAGGCATCAAATCTCAACTAGGCGGTCTATATAGTGCGATTGCATCGCAGGGATATATTATACTTATGTATGAAGTTTACAGGCTCTGTTCGACAGATATCAAAGTGTATGATCGAGAGCGCAGTGAAGGCATGGTTTCAGTAGTCGGATTTATCGTCTCTCGTCGGCTGTCGCATTTACTTACTGAGGATATCGCATCGCCATTGATATACTCCGCTCTTACGTATTTCATGCAAGGGTACGACAAGAATGCTAGAAAGTTCTTCTTATTCTTCATTTCGGTTTTTCTTCAACACCTTGCCCAAGTATCGGTGGCACTTGCGTCAGTTGCAATATCTCGCGATTACTCAGTTGCTGTTCTAGTTGCAAATATGTATTCTACTGCACAAACTATGTCATGCGGGTTTTTCATTCAGAATGAAGCTCTACCTGCTTATGTTCAGTGGATCAAATGGCTTTGCTTCGAATTCTACGGTTTCTGTGCAATTGTCGTTTCTGTATTTCAGGACTTCTTTGGTGACTGTCCATATGGTGACGAATCTGATTCTCTTTGCGCAGAATATACAGGTAAATATCAACTTCACTCGTTGGCCATAAAGCAAAATTGGCTTGCCGTGCCACTAATCGCGGTTATTATTAGTGCTTTAGTTTGGACGTTTATGGCTATGATAATTCTCAAATATAAAGTTGTGGATGTTTCAGTTGTTGGAAGTAAGCAATCATCTGAGTCGGAAATATCTGCAGAACAAGATGTAGTTTTTGCACGAGAACTACCGCAGCGTATTCCCGTGGAGATCCAAGAAGTGTGGCTGACTATCGAGAAACGGGAAATACCATCATTGAAGATCAATAATATAGGCATTCTGCGAGGAGTTTCTGCGAAGTTTGAGCCTGGAAGGATTAATGCGATAATGGGTCCGTCTGGGTCAGGCAAAAGCTCACTATTGAACCTCATTGCCCAACATTTGAATTCAAGTATTCTCTCGCAATACTACATGTCTGGAAATGTGTTGTTCAAAGGGGGAAAAATATCTCAGCGCAAAATGAGTTCAATATGCTCATATGTGACACAAGATGACGATGGACTTCTGGCGACATTGACTGTACGTGAGACGCTACAGTTCGCAGCCGATTTGCGGCTTCCATCTTCAATGACCAGGGAACAAAGATACGCTAGGGTAGAAGACCTAATTGCACGAATGGGTCTCAACGAATGCGCCAATACTCAGATTGGTAGCGAGTTTGTCAAAGGCATTTCAGGAGGCGAAAAGCGCAGAGTGTCGATTGGAGTACAGCTATTGAGCGAACCCGCTGTATTATTACTCGACGAGCCCACGACTGGCCTTGATAGTTTTACTGCCGCGTCAATTTTATCCGTTCTCCAGTCATTAGCTAATGAAGGTCGAACAATAGTATGCACGATCCATCAACCTCGGTCAGACTTGTTTTCTTATTTTGGCAATGTGCTGCTGCTAGCCAAAGGTGGACAGGTTGCATACGGTGGGCCAGGAGGTGATACTATTTTGGAACATTTCCAAGATGCAGGATATCCGTGTCCTCCATTGACGAATCCTGCAGATCATATATTGGACATGGTTTCAGTAAATTTGCAAGACCCCATCAGTGAGGATGAAACGCGAGCGCGAGTAACCAATATCTTAGAAAGATATATTTCGAAGATTGAAAAACCGATCACTCCAAGTGCGCATGAGTGTGAGAATTGGAGTAAGAAAGACACGGTTTCATTCGCTCAAGTATTTCGTGTGTTGTTTCGAAGATCTCTGTTAGATATTCGTCGAAATCCAGTAGCACTAATTTCTCGCTTTGGACAGATCGTCGGATTTGGTATATTGACTGCACTGTTTTTCTCACCAATTAGGACAGATAATGCGGGCATTCAGGGTCGAATTGCAATAATTCAGCAATTCAGCGCTATGTACTTCGTTGGCATGCTTTGTAATTTGGCTATATACCCACCCCAACAGGATAACTTCCAGCGCGAGCATGACGATGGCTTATATGGAGTTCTGCCATTTCTAATCTGCTACACGGTTTTCGAACTGCCGCTCGAAATAATAAACTCATTAATTTTTGCCTGCCTGATGGTCATGGTCACCGGCGTCTATCGAACAGTTGGCACGTTTTTCGCGGCAGCTGTATTTTGCTCTGCAATTGTGAATTGCGGAGAATCGATCGGGATAGCATTTAATGCTATGTTCGAGCATGCAGGATTTGCAGCTAACATGATTTCTTTCGCATTGACGGTCGGAACTATGCTCAGCGGGATTATGTCGTTTTCAATGATGGGCTTTTTAAACGGCTTTAGCTATATCAATCCTCTCATGTTTGGGTCTAGTAAGTAATGTAACCATGGCAGCGAAGTAAGAGTTAACGTTTCATATTAGAGGCTTTATTAAATTATACATTTGAAGGATTGACATTTTCATGCGACGATTCCTTGAAGGTAAATGGCGAATGCCCATTTTCAACAGGTGAAATGGTCTTAGACACATACAAAGTTCGAGTTAACAAGGAATTATTTATTGGACTGACTGTCGTAACAGCTGTGTACTATCGGATCATTGCTGTTTGCGTAGTCAAATTTTTGAAATTGCGGCTTGGAGTGAAGTATAAGGAAGTCACTAAATTGGGTTCTTGAAAATTTTGTCTTAGATCCGTGTGCACGAATCTTGCCTTTAATTATCTCAATATTCCTCGGTTTGGCTTGCCTTTTCCCATAATACTCGTACATCTTCGCTCGATAACGTACAAACTCCGTCGTATTTGCTCAACACTGCAGCCGCCTATTTTACTAGCAGCAGAGAAGAGAACGTCCAATGCATCATTGTCTTCTGAAGATCTCGCTTCTTTACCATTTCCATTGTTATTGTCAACGTCAATTTTGTCACTTTCGCGGTCACCGTAAGAATCACCTTTTTCTTCTTGTCGACTGTTGAATTCTCCGATTTGGATTAGGTCATATTCTCTACTTGAATTCTGCATCTCAGAGTCATCTGGTTCATAGAACGTTGTTGCTTGAAGAGCACGAATAATTTTTGAAATCGATTCGGACAATGACGTCGAATCAAATTCAGAATTGGCATTGGAAGCGAATTCGCTCTCATCGTCAGTTGGTACATCATTCGAATCATCAGCTTGAGTCATTGCGAAATCATCTTCTCCAACAGCATAGTGTGGTCTGCCATGTGGATCTAGTGGAAACAAATTAAGGAAGTGATTTTCAGCTATGGTTCATTCGTTAGTTAAGCTGCTCAGGTGAAAAAAGATGTAACTCACGCAATACAACTTCTGCTTGGTCAGGATCAGTAATAAGATAGGATCGCTCATAGAAGTCCATAAATCTATGCATCCGAGATTGATCCCAGAAGCCGACATCATCATCATCATATTGAAAATCGGACTCTTCAGTAGCAAGTATTGATTCACCTGAGAGCTGGTTTTGCTTTGTACCAACTCGTTCACAAATTTTGTTTCCAGATTTGCTTGCAACCGCTGTAAAATTGTCACATCGTTCCCGGTCTTCACTAAGCCAAAGCTTGATCATGTTGTCTTTCCATTTCAACCAATCAATTCGAACGCCAGTTATATCAAAATCTTTGGATGAGACTATATACGGGCGTTCTGTTCTCGGAGCAGAATAAATCAACTTTCCAAACCAAAGACGAGTTGTAAATAACACTGTAGCCAATATCTTGAGCTCGTCAAACACCAAACTTTCTTGTGATTTGAGATGGTTTGATTTGACATTTGATATTGATTTTGATATTCCAATTAATTCATCCAATCGGCGCGAAGCTTCGTAAATCTCGATTGGCAAACATAACTCACGTACAAATTTATAGGTGAGAGTCGCTATGGGTATTTGTGAAGTGGAAATGTCAAGCTGTGCTTTTGTCTCAAGTAACGTTGACACGTTTCGGACAGCCGTCTGAAAAGAACCCGGGACAGGAAAAAAATTGGGCTCAAAAATACGAATATACTTTAGATCTAAATGGCGAACCAGATTGTATTCGACTTTATGAATCGCTCGAAAATATGGCATGTCGGAACTCCGCACTAATCGATAGAGGTCACAGAGGAACAACGGTTCTCGCAAGATGCGAAGACCTAGATAACACAGAGCAACTGAATCCGGAAGTTTGAAGGAGACAAAATCCGAATGTACTGGAACATCTGCAAAATTTGTCGCCACTCCTTCTGATATGTCGCCTTCGGCATCGCTATATAATTCGGTCTCATCTCGCTTGACCTCTTCTTCCTCAGTCTCGAGATCCAGATCCAGTCTGTTGATTCCCTGGGCATCGAGATATAGTAGCCATAATCCCTTGACAATTGGGTCTAATTCTTTACTGACGCCTTTTGAGTCAATAAGCCATCGTACTTGAACTTGAATGATTTCCTGGTAGCATTGCAAAAACAGCTTGTACCCTCGCCGTCCATAAAATATATTTTCGTCTTTAGCTTCGACTAGTACACGCGGGCGTCTGATAATCTGACCCTGCATAGAAACATAATCATCTTCTGCAACTTCAAATCCAAGACCCTAAGTTATTTAGTTTCTAAGCAGAAAATTCGAGACGCAAACACTCTACCGCTCATACCGCACGCTGGTGCCCATTCTGACAATATGACAGCCCATCTACTGAGTGCCACAGACGTGATCGACAATTATCTATACCACAAACAGCTCCGTATCGCCATTCTATACTCATTCTCTCTGTTCAAAAATTTATGGCTAGGCCAGCAGTGATGTGCTAATCACAGGATTATGGGCGCGTTGGGAGTACGAACGACTGCTTGTGCTTGCTAACTGAAGAGCTATAACGATTTAAAACTATCAGAATGTACATTTCCCAAAAAAATATAATAAATTACAACTACAACAATTTAAGAGACAGAATCCTCAAATGCAAAATAAGTGACGCCCTTAACTCTCGCATAACTTTGGCTCTATTGCCATCCCATTCCTCATTCTGAATCCAGATCCAGATTAAGGTTGAAAAATGGAAACTACTTCATACTACGATGAGATTCAAAAGACCGGCTGAAAACTGGATCATACGGCCGGTCATACGGATTTTCCCACTCCTCTATTGGGGAGATTTCAGTTGAAACCCGACTTTTCAGGCTGCCACTGTTTTTGACTGTGTTGCTGTACGTGTTGAATTCGTTGTCGCTGTCGTCGAGCGGCAGTTCTTCTTCAAGAGGTGTCAGACCTAGACCCTGCTCCTCATAATCCCCAATCAACCTTGCTTCTTGTCGAAATGAATTACTGCGATGACTAAGAATAGTGCTTGTGCTGTTTCGTGGAAGAGTAATACTTCTCCGTGTCTGAATACTGGCCATTCCGTTATCCATTGGGATGCTATCCATTGTTCTCACTCCCAGCTGGTTGGCCCGCGAACTCTGGCCACGAGTATGGTTCAGAATAAATACTCCACTGAAAATAACAAGAAAGCCACAAAGAAGTGACAAAGTGTTCACGATTCCGGTGGTGTTGAAACCTTTGAAAAGAATGGCGGAGGCTGTGAGAGTGCAGGTAGTAAATCCGACATAGTAAATAGGATTCACACTATGCTAATTAGCAACCAAATGCGAGCTATTAAATTGATGTTATACATACACGGAAGTATCAAATTGATCAAGAGCCTTGTTAAAGTAGTTCATCTGTGTCAAAATGCAAACCACGACCACAATTGCAAAAACGTAGGTCGAGGGATGGGTAAATTGATTGTTGCCGCTTAGCGAAAGCTTCAACGCGATACCAAAGCCCTTGATTGCCATCACTGAGATTGATCCAACAGTTGAACAAATAGAAAGATATACGAGCGGTGTACGCGTACCATACTTCGGAGCGATCTTGTAGACCATGATGACGGAAAATACAGTGACGATAGAGCAATACAAAAGAAATCCTGAACGTATATTAGTACTTGAACACTGAAATTTGAGAAAAGAAAAAAATGTACCTGGCTGTATCGCATACATAAGGATCTCATCCACAGTCTGAATTTCTTTGTCTGGTGGAGCATGAAGGACAATGATCACAGAACCAAGCAGACATATGAAACATCCTATCTGACCAAGAACGCCCAGTTCTTCCTTCAAAAAAATGGCAGCCAAAACAGCACTATGAAACTGGTTAGAATTGAAAAACCGAGAACAGTGAATAGAATGTAATATACCCAATAAGAACAGACAAAGCACCTAGAGGAGTGACAAGAATAGGCGGTGCGAAAGTGTATGCAGCAAAATTAGCTACCTCTCCAATTACCACTACCCAGAATTAGGATACAAAATCGACATAAAATTTCTGTGCACTGATTGAACCTACTTGTGATCATGCCGGCCCACCAAATGGGATTTTTTAAATACTGATATCCATCGCCCTCAAAACCGTGCTTGTTGGATGCGTCAACTAGACCCTATATCTAATTTAGTAACGGACCAGAAGAGGAGTAGAACATGTCAATAATTCGCAGTCGACAGCAAATCAGTACCTTTTTTGTTATTATAAAGCTTGTACCTGAAAAGAGAGTATGTTAGCACAGTCCAAATATGTACAATCGTAAGTAAGCAAAAAACCCTACAGGAGGCCTGATCAGGTCTCACACTCTCCACACATACCGATAGCGAGACTGCCCGTGATGGCTAGACCTAGGCCAATATACTTGTCTTCGATCTCTATAGCGCTCATTTAAACTGTCACTTTAGCGAAGGAAAAACGAAGCTTGAAAACGAACAATAAAACTGGTTGGCAAGAAAAATTCGGATTAATATAGGAGAGAAGGGGGACCCAAAGCTACGGCCCAGGACTTATGAGAAGCAGACGAAAGGGCCGCGACGCTGCAATTGCGCCTACTTTTCACGCGTTCTACTTTCTTCTCGCAAGACAAACACGCGACAAAAGACTATGTGATATCGGTGTCGTTTGTACTGATGTTGCTATTGCTGTTCGTGCTTATCTTCCAGCGGTTCCCGTGCAGATCTTTTTGATCGTCTCGTTCTTGCTGGATCTCTTATTTTTATCCGTCGAAGCTAACACGCAGCTGCACCCAAAACTTGACAGAAACGCAGCACAGGATGTGGCTGCGTAAACGAGGCTGTGTTTTCGTGGCTAATTGCTGCCGCACAGTTCACGTGATTGTAACTGCGAGGGGTGTGTGACGGATTAGATTAAGATATGATTACATAATATCACTTGTGGTTGATGACCATAAGGTATTTAGAAGCTAGATATTTTTTTTTAGCAGGAAGCATGTCCTTCTTTCACTCCTTACACTAAGCTGCCCTGATTTTATTTGTAAGTGTATCTGGTCTTGCGAAACTGGCATCACATGACCTCGGACTAAGCTGGTTCTACCGACTGAGCCGACGCCCGACTCTCAAGCCAGACAAACTCCTGCTTAAACCCTGTCATCAGCTTGAACGCAGACTGTTAACAGCAATTGTTGAGAGTTTCTACGCTCAATTGTTTGGGTATCTATCAAGATCCGTTGGAATCCGTTTTGTACTTAGTAGTCCCTGTGGGCAGACTGATTTTTGGTTACTATCGCGATCATGTCGACCATGCGAGGTTTGTGATCATGATTATTATATTCTTTAGAAACCGACGTACTGACCGACATGACAACTTGCAGGTCTTGTTCAGTTCATTGCTGACCTCCGCAATGCTCGGGCTCGAGAGCTTGAAGAACGTCGCATAAACAAGGAATTGGCTCATATTCGGTTCGTACTTTATCCAGTCTTTGTATTATGTTCCTGTTGCTAACTGTTTTAGTCAAAAGTTCAAAGGTACGTTTGTTCTGTCCATTTAACAGAAAAACATGCTCATTCTGGTTAGATTCGAACCTAAATGGATATCAGAAGAAAAAATATGTCTGTAAAGTAAGTTCGAGACTCTCCCCACTATATGCATCTTATTCACACAGCCAAGCTCCTCTACGTCTATATCTTGGGGTGGAACATTGATTTCGGTCATTTGGAAGCACTGAATCTAGTCGCTTCAAGCAAGTTTTCCGAAAAGCAGATAGGCTATCTTGCTGTCAGTTTATTGCTGAACGAAAATCATGATTTAATAAATTTGATTTTGAATAGCATTCGCAAAGATCTGAATGACACCAACGAGCTCAACAACTGTCTTGCATTGCATGCCATTGCAAATACCGGTGGACGAGAAATGGCCGAAACGTTGGCCACGGACGTCCACCAGCTTCTTGTTTCACGGTATATGCGAACGTAATATCATTTCGACTATCCAATAGGCTAACCAGTTCTAGCGTGTCGACCGGATTTGTTAAGAAAAAGGCCGCTCTCACTCTCCTCCGTCTCTATAGAAAGTATTCACATGCAGTGCGCGATGAATGGGCAGACAGAATCATAAGTTTGTTAGGAGATCAGAACATCGGCGTCGTCACATCAGTAGCGTCCTTAGTTATGGCGCTTGCTAAAGACCATCCTGAGTTATATCACAAAAGCTACGGGAAATCTGTCATGCGTCTTAAGTCAATTCTCCTTGATAATCATATTCCCACGGACTACCTTTATTATCGGACTCCTAATCCTTGGCTTCTTGTCAAACTCATGCGACTTCTCCAATATTATCCCCCGTCCGAAGATCTTGATATCAACGCGACTTTGATGGACGTACTTCAGTTTGTATTAGACAACATTTCCGAGCCTGTTAGAAATGTACAACAGAGTAATGCTCAGAACGCTGTTCTTTTTGAAGCAATTCATCTTGGAATACATATCGATGCCCCACCTTCCATCATGGATCGGATGATTTCGAAGCTTAAGACATTTATTGCATCGCGAGAAACGAATTTAAGATATCTTGGATTGGACACAATGGCTCATTTAGCAGCCCATGTGGAGGATCTTTCACCGATTCGGCAACACCAGAATCTGATTTTGACTTCACTCAAGGACCGAGACATTTCGGTCCGTCGGAAAGGACTGGATTTATTGTACAGTATGTGCAGTTTTGAAAACGCGGAGCTGATTATCTCGGAGTTACTCAAATATCTCGAAGCTTCGGACTATGCAATTCGGGAGGATATGGTGATTAAGATAGCAATTTTGACTGAGCAGCATGCTATGAATTATAAATGGTATATAGATACGATTTTGTCGTTGATTTCAATTGCAGGCGATTACGTGAGCGACGAAGTTTGGCAGCGTGCAGTCCAGATAGTGATGAACAACGAGGATTTGCAGCCATATGCAGCGAGTATGGTATTGCGGTATTTGAAAGGTCCTCGGCATTACGAATCTATGATTAAGATTGGTGGATATGTGCTGGGCGAATTTGGACATTTGATAGTGGAGGCACCTGGGTGTTCACCGATCGAGCAACTAATGGCGCTGCACGAGAAAATGGGCAACGTTTCAACCTATACAAACGCGCTTCTTCTATCGACATTTATTAAATTTGTCAATTTATTTCCCGAAATCAAAGCACAAGTGCTCGAGATTTTTGAGTTTTATTCGCGCTCAGTTGAGGAGGAACTGCAGCAGCGGGCGTGCGAATATATGGTTTTGGCGACTCTTCCGACTGACGATTTGTTGCGCACTATATGTGACGAGATGCCGCCCTTTCCGGAACGAGTGTCTGTGCTACTGACTAGATTACAGAAGAACGGGAAAGTGGATGAGAGATGGAGCACTAATGGACGTCCGGGATCTGTTGCTGGGACGCCTACTGTAGAGAAGACACAGCAGCAGCAATTTGTCTATCAACCACGACCGCAACAGCAGCAGCAACAACAACAACAACAACAACCGCAACCACAACCACAACAAAGTCAAGGTGTTTTGATAAGTGGGATATAGTAGGAGGTTATGAAACTTGGAATAATGTATTATGTAGCTTAATGTACAATTACAAGTTACTCGTAATATAGCTGGGAATAGGCAAGGGTTAGAAACATCGGAGGCTAGAAGACCAATAGTGGAATGAATTATTCTCCAGTTTATGACAAAAAGCTAAGAATTCTTCCGATAGCAAACTATGAGCTCGTTTCCGTTTGTTTTCAACGTTGTCTTTGTCAGTATTTTCCTCGATTCTTTTGTATCTTAGGGAGCTGAATCTCAGTCCAAGACTAACCCTGTAGTCGACGGCATTATTTCTTTCTTGTCTAATAACTTTGATCTTCATGTACAAATGGGCGATCCGACCGGTGATGGAGTACTACAATATTTCTATTCCGCTGCATGACATAAGTGGATATTTAGCGACACTGCGTTCTCGGGAGCCTAATAATGAAAGTGGTGACTTACGATCAGGTCCGATTGCGCTTGAAGGGCCAGATATTCTAGTTGTTTCCAATCATGATAGGTCAAATATGACCGATGATATTGACGGGTTAGAAGCTGGGATTGGTGTATCAAATTTGAACCGAGGAATCGTTGGCGTCGTAGAAGCACGATCTGATCGTCTGAAGCTATATCGTGGAAAACATGGCCGAGCAATCGCGAACGAAGACGAAGACGACGATGTGTTTTTCGACTCGCAGAGTGCATTCACGGTAATACCCATTTCGAGCCAACAATCTGGTCAGAGTTCACCTGGCTCGCAGCAGCTCATTTCGGGTACTATTTATGGAGACTCCAGTCCCTCTTGTGCTGCTACATTAAGAAATGTTCCTAGTGCTGCTTCAGCACATCTAGATCTAGACCAGAAACCGACAACAGACCTAACTTCGAAAATTTCAGAATTCGTTCCTGATTTCGTGAAATTATTGCAGTTTCGGAAAACTTCGACCCCGAATGACAATCCTTAGCTATATAATCACTAAGGATCATTGCTATGGCGTTTGGAGTTTGTTTTAAATTCATGATACAAAGGAGACCTGTCTAAGGAATTTGGAGTATTTATATTCATAATCATTCACATAAGACATTGCAAACACGTAACCAACCAAAATTAAGCCATCACATTAACTCAGACTTTGTACGCAAAATTTGAATCAAACTGCAACCGGGAGGGCTTGATTACCACAGTATACTTTGTTCAAAGTATGCAGGAACAACCGAACCCAATGGGCGCATGTGTTAGTCGTCACTTCCTCGTACAAATTCCGATATTTCTCCTCTCGCTCTTCTCTAGGCATTTTCAGCGCCTGGTAAAACGCATCTGCGACTTGGACCTTGTCCCAGGGATTCACCAGTAGACAGTTTTTTCCAAATACAGTTGCACTGCCGGTAAATTCAGACAAAATCAAGGGTCCCTGCTTCTCTTCGCTCTGACAGAATACATATTCATGGCATGTCAGATTCATGCCTTCTCTCAATGAAGTCACGACAAACACATCGGCCTCGTAGAGCAATGCAAGATACTGATCAAAAGAAATATCTTGATGCAGAAATACTACGGGTGGCTCTGATACAACATGCGTGTACGCATTGATCCGAGTCACAATGTCTGATACCTCGGACTCCAAGTCCTGAGAGGCAATATTAGTCAAGCATACCTGGATGAACACAGCTTGCTCCTTATACTCAGGATGATCCTGCAGAAACTTTTCGTAGCCCCGCATTTTATGCGCAACTCCACGAAACTGATCCAGCTTATCTCGGCCGACAATCATTTTTTTATCTGGCCACCGTTCGCGCAACATCTTTCGCCATTGTATCACTTCCGGTGACTTGCCTGCCTTCCGTAACGAGGGAGGGTCAATGCCGATCGCGCAAGAATTAACAGAGACTCGGCGTCCACCATATGAAATTGTGCCATCTCGATTTGCCGGGACTCCAAGTACTACCTGGCAAGTCTGCCTAAAATGCCGAGCATACTCATCAGTTTGGAATCCAATCAAATCAGCGCCCAACATGCCTTTCAGAAGTAGCTTGCGAGTGGGTAGGCATCGATATACTTCTGATGATGGGAAAGCAATGTGGAGGAAAAATCCAATTTTTGCGTCAGGTATTGTATCCCGAACCATTCCTGGAACAAGTAAAAGATGATAGTCATGTACCCAGACTGTGTCGCCCGACTTGTACTTCGCGACGATGTGATCGGCGAATGCCTGGTTGAGAGCTAAATAATGGACCCAGGAATGGTCCTCATAAGCTTTGGACTTCGGGTTGTCAGGGATTTGGTAGTGAAACGTGGGCCATAAAATGTCTTTGCAATAATGTGTATAGTGTCCCTCGATGGTGGCATCGGAAACATATACTGGTAGTTCTTGATGTTCCTCAACCATGACTTTCTCAATACTTTCTTTGGTAGAGTCGTTTAAAGAGTCGGTCGGCATACCTAGAGTTCCGATCCACGAGATTTCAGAAACGATACCCTCTTCCTCCGCGCGTGCAATTGCATTCCTCAATGCGCCGTTTCCTTTATCATATTTCACTACTGTCCAAGGTATCGTTGCAAACACAGTCGTTGGATCAACCGGGGAGTGAACGTTGATTGGAGGTGGCCGACGAGCACTGATTTTCAGAGAAGGCGGACCCCACGGATTCGAATTTCGTCGGCGTTGAACCAGATGCTTAGCGGGCGGAGGAGAATTAGCCCTGGATCTGGGTTGCGTGACTACTGGTCTTGCCGCGGTACTAATATTAGATGTACTGTTCGAAGTCGGAGCAGAAACTGAAGCAGGAACTGAAGGAGGAACTGGAACTGGCAGAGGAGCAGTGGAGAATGAAGGACTAGCAGTTTCAGATATAGAATATGATTTAGTCGGATCAGCAGGCGGGGCATTCAGAAAGGGATTAGATCGTTCGAGAGCCGGCGATAGTGTAGGCAGCAACGGAATATCAGGCGACGAGGTCGGCCCACGGGCTCTTTGAACAGATCGATTATACAAAGACCTGAATTTACGTTCAAATTCAACAGCATTAGTCGCGGTAGTTGTTGGATCATTATTAGCCAGTCCTGCTAAATTTGGTAGACTTGTCGAACTAGCACCTCCCTCTGCGGGGATAGGCGCCGAGGTCGAAGAAAAAGGTCCCTTGAAAAAAAAACTTTTCGCGTCAGAGGAAAGCGGTGGAGATGCTGGCGGGGTATTATTCGCAGAGGCTACACGGGAGGCGAGTGACTGGATGAAATTTGGCACAGGAGTCTTTGGATCTTTCACTGGTGGTGCTGATACTGGAGGCGGCGCGATGGACGAAGGAGCCTGAGTTGGCGCATCATAAGAGGCGGCAAAGGACTCACTGACAGAAATCGTCGAGGCTGCAGCCGTTAATTTGTCGATCAAGACTGGATCATCAATATCGAAATGAATCGTGTGTGGAAGATACCTAAAATGGAAGGTGAAAGTTAGCGATCGTGGATTTGACCAGTTACAAAACAGCTAATAAAAACCAGCAGTAACTTCAGCTCATCCAACATACAGAGACACGACAAGGAGACCCATGGTTTGCTACGCCTTCCCGATCAGATCCAAATCGTCGAATTATCCCCAATTGATGGATCTAAGTTTCGAGATCTCAGATTTCCTTCTCTCTCTTTCTGTTGTCTTCGTAGTGACGACTAAGAAAACCGTCAAGATAATGCGCAGAACAAATGTTTCCTAGTTGGCTCAAGAGAAGCCGCACCAGATGCCTAATGAGGAAACATGCCCTGTAGTTGGTCAAATGATTCAGTTATAAAGCAAAGTTACTGTATTATGTAATCTCCAGAAATAGAAAAAATTTACGAACAAGAATAATATACAGGCCCTGTATTCTCCAATCTCTTACCATTAGGCCGATGTTGTGCTGGACGAGGACCGACTGCTGTCGTGCCCCTCCCCCGCTTCATACGAGACCCAACTCCCAGCTGCTACTATCGGCAGTCCAGACCTCATTCAGACACACGAAGAATTCGGCCGGTTAGATAAAACTCAAGAAATGAGTTTAATGTGAAGAGACACGTTCATGCTGTTGTTGTAGGCTCCCTTACGAGTCCATCGACCTGTAACTGTGGCGAAGCGCAGCTCCGAGATAAATGGAACATTCGACTGCTTGTCTGTTCCAGCACAAGTTCAGGAAGACTTTTATCTACCATGTCATGTTCCAAATTCCAGTCGTTGCCTAGTTCATCAGCCAAAAGCTCGACAACGTCATCGCAGTCTCCAAGGATTGTAACATCAAATACAGCATGTGTGCAAGGAGTTCGAGATACATATATCTGAGGAACATGAGGCGGCATGACTCGAATGATCTCGCTTACGGGCGCAACTTTTAGAGAAGTACCCATGCAAATCAGTAAATCACATTTGTCAATGTCTTGATTAAGTAGTCGTGTTTCAAAAGTGTTAGGCAGTGCCTCTCCAAAAAAGATAATGTCTGGTTTCATGACTCCATCGCATAGTTGCTTATCTGTCTCCTCATCCTCCAAATCATCATCATCATTTCGTTTCCGCTTTCGGGTTGTCTCGAGGGATGTATTATCTCTGAGTTGTTTACACCTAGCAACACGGCCTAGAGTGATATCTTCAAAAATTTCTTTGCCGTCGACTTTATGCCCACATTTCCTACACGAAGCTTTTGCAAATGATCCATGGCACTGTACCAATTTATCTTCAGCTATTCCTGCATATGATTCCCTATTTATGTTAACATGCCAACGAAATAAATACGCATTGCACATACAGATTGTCGATGTTTTGAGTATAATTAGTAAGCAGTTTGCCATGGTCCTGGACCAACTTGATAAATGCGTGCGTGGGACTGAATCGAGACACAGTAGGCAAAATATCCTTTGCAAACGTATAGAAAATTCTTGAACAGTTAATAACAGATAAATCCCGGCGAATTCCAAAAATAAATTTCACATACCTCGGATCTTCTCGGAAAACTTGTAAGTCAAATACTTCTTGGGGTTCATTTAATCCCATTTTCTCAAGCTTTGCATAAATTCCAGATTCAGATCGAAAATCAGGGATACCTAGACTTGTGCTAATTCCTGCCCCAGTCAAGAAAACAATGTTTTCTGCCTGTTTAATTCTGCGCACCACATCAGCGACTGTTGATATGTCTGCTAGCGGTGTTCGGCGTGCGAGTTCTCGAGAAATAGCCATGTCCAAGACCGCAGTCGCTGTGGATTCGTCTAGACTATCTTCGAGTAAACCTGAGATTCTGATACCTAGAGCATATAAAATTTCCAGAACTGAGTACTCGCGCGATGATTGAGCGAGTGAATTATCATGCTCCGAAGATTCCGCCGGCATTAAGTATTTTCTGTAGAATTCGCAACGACCTTGTTCGCGTAAAAACGTCCTAATATTATGGCACTCCTCATCAGACAAAAGTTTTTCTCCTAGAATGTATTAGCTTAAAGCGAAGGGTACCGAGGAATGAAATACCTTCCGACATTTCATCCTCGCTGTTATCGCTGTCGCCGTCGATGTCTTCCCAGCTATCCGCCTGGTCATATTGATCTTCGGCCTGTTCAATCGGTTCAATCGGTTCAATTGGTTGAATTGGTTCAGTCGATTGCAACTCTACAGATTGACAATCTTTCTTATAGTCAACTAGTTCGCCTTCACTTTCGTTGGAACCGTCATTTTTGTCCATCTCGTCCCGAGATCTAGTCCGAATCAACGCAAATCAATGCAAGAGCAGTATATCCCGAAATAGTCAAAACCAAAACAAATAAATTTAATAAATTCACAATATTGTCTATCTTCTATTGGTTATACGCTATCCATTAGTGTCTATTCTATTCAATCTGCCGCCAGTTCTTGATCTTGACTCCGAAAGGTATCTTGCCACAGTGATACTATACCTGCGGCGAGCTTGTATGTGAAAATACAATCAGGTAGAAGAAGCTATAAAAGCTTAAGAAAAAATGCATAGAATCACTAAATTACGCAGAAATACAGCCAAATTGACAAATTACCGCAATTCTATGTAACTTCAAACATAAATATTATAATTCAAATTATAACGAGAACTAATCAAGAATCAATGCAGATTTATCTATATCCAACCTTCCAAAGCCAGCAACGCATTATCCATTCGACGTCGCCCTTCAATCCGTTTCTTCTCATCCAAGCCGACTTCTACACTCAATTTTCCAAGCGTCTCAATAAACCTCTCTAGAATTCGCTTGTGTTCAAATTCGAGATGTATCAGTTCCGAAAATTCTTTCCCTTTGCCTTGCCAGTCAAGGTTGTTTGTTTCTTTGTCCAAATACCATTCTGGAATTGTATCAGGCTTGCGAGGTTCTCCATATAACGTCGATGTGACCCGCGGTCGCTCGTAGAATGGCTTATTATTGCTGTTGTTTCGAGACGTACCAGATTTAGGACCTCCTTCTCCTCCAGCACTAGCAGCCTTAACATTAGTGGTTCCAACGGAATGAGAGCTAGATTTTCTATGCCGACGCGGGCCACTGGGTCGAGGCCGATGCGGATTCGTAAAATATGGCGATGGCAAAGGATCCGCTGCTTTAGATGATCGTGTTGTAGAGTCAGATACAGATCTACCAGTCGCAGGGACAGGGTCAATAAGAACACTCCGCACTTTCAACTGCTTGCGAACCCGTCCCGAGCTGCGCCGTGGCAATTCCGGGGGATCCTCCAAAATATCGTCATCTTCGTTGTCACTGTCTGAAGGAGACGACTCAGCCGTCTGATAATTGACGACTTCAAGTTCTTGTGTTTCCTCTGGCCCTATTGGCGCGGATGCAGGGCGAGAGCTGAGCTCAATTTTTAGCGATTCTACCGAGGGCTGTGCGCGAACCAACGAGCTACTTGAACTCATTGATCGAGGTCCGCGAGGTTTCAGCGATGGCCGAGTTGATCTTATGGACGATACGCTCCGACGATTTTTCAAAACATGAGTCGATTCCGACTCTGGTTCGCCTGATTCACAAGACAAAACTAGCTCAGTCGGATCCCCTGGATGGTTCAAATCTGGCTCGGTGGAAATGCCCTTGCTGTCACTAAACAGAGATGGGTGCCTAGAATTGACTATATCCGTTTCCAGTTCCTGATAGCGATCAGTTTGAATTTCGGACTCGGTCAGTTGCGGAGGTGGTTCAAGGTCTTGCATGGTCTCTTCGCTAATTCCATGTTCTGCCAGCCCGTGCTGTTCTTGTCCTTGAATGCTACGAAGTCCAGCGGGAATATACACAGACGAAGGTTGAGCGTTCGGCTGTCCAATCGTCACAAACCGGTGCTGTTCGGACGAAGGCGAATGTAGCGAGAAGTTGCTCATCCTGTAGGATTCCGGGTCCAGCGACCGAGCAGAGCCAGGAGATGGCTGAGGCCCTGCGGTCGTATTTGGATCTCCAGGAGCTAAGCTATCCAGTTGGCCTACTTGCGGGGTCTGGGGAGTTGATCGAGGAACAGATTCCTGTAATTGTTCCACGCGGGATCGAAACATCCGAACCTCTTGCAACAAATCTTCCATAGAGCTCAAAGAATCGTGGCTCGTACTCAGCGGAGGAATCTGGAAATCCGGATCTTCGCTCGCCCGACGATCTGTCGGTCTCGGCGGACTCGTGTCTGCAGACAAGATCTTCGCTCTAACATCTAATGGTTCAGAGACAGAGCGAGTCATTCTGTCGCTCGGCTGCGAGCTACTGCTTTGCTCGCTATCTGACCCACGATTACTGCCCATTGCAAACTCCAGTGGAGTCTCAAGCATCAGATCATCTTCTATCTGTTTCAGTAGGTCCGCGTGACTCCGCCTAGGTTCATGTGCAGATCCACGCTGCTCTGATCTGGTTCTGGAACTTGTACCTACACTCGCTCCACCAATAGCACTTGCGCCGACACCTCCTGTTACAAGGGCCGACAAAGAGCCATGCGAGACTGGTGCAGTGGTATACTGCGGTTCGTCCGACTCGGCTCCAGAGTCGGTATAATCCTTTGATAACTCGTCTTCCCGAATTGGACCCAGGGTAACTGCCTTTTGTGGTGTCAAAATCTGTCCAGTATGCAATGACGAACCACCGGTATGTGAGGAAGAAACAGTCGAGCGGCGAGGAGTCGTGATACTAGTTTGAGAGGATGTCCGGAAGGAGGATGACTGAGAATGCACTTGTGAATATGGGAACGATTGTGTAGTTGCGTGCGGTTGTAAATCTCTGCGAAGATCTAGTGATCCTGGGTGTACTGGCACCGCAGAATTTAATGGCTCTGTGTTTGAAGCTTCTTCCAAAACGGGTGCTGATATCGGCTGGTGTCGGACTCCTCCACCTGTATTCCTACCTGTCAGAAGAAGTAAAATCCGATTATCGACTTCCTTGGAAATATCAGTCTCTGCTTTAAAATTTGTTTAATCCAATTTACATACTCTCAAGCGCTGACGGGCTCGGTCCAACCTCGCCTTGTAACGTGCCGAAAAATTTGTGCTATCGCCCGTTGATGCAGCAGTAGACGCACTACCAGGACTCTCGGTGATATTCATGAATTACTTTCAGTGCAAAACTCCAACAACCATAGTTGCACAACTAGTATATACAAAACAGGACTAAGAAATATAGAAACACAAAAAAAATTGGAATTTCATGTCGGGGGACATGACTATATAAGAACGAAGCAGTCGTCGGCCGAACATAGCAGCTCGCCCAGCCGACCCCAAAAGAGCACGTCTCAGAGCCAACCTTCAAATCGAAGCGAATTAAAAATAAATTAAAAATCCGTCATCTCTCTCGTCCAGTCCACGCCTTTCATCAAAAAGATGGCTGGCCGACCAGCTCCGGGAATGGCTTATTCGCCCCGCCTCGTCCCAGCCGAGCCGCATTCAAACCCGTATTTGGATATATGTAAACAGACTTTTGGCAAGATTAGAGAGTGCACGTTCTTTTTTGCTCATGCTTTCTAGCCGAAAGTTAATTATACTGCAGAAAGGGCTTAGAAAGAAAGAAGTGCGAAGCAAGAGAACAGACGGCAGGCAGCGGTGGATACGGTTGGTCATGCAGAAGACGTGCATGACAGAAAATAGGGACAATATTAGTACAAATTAAAAAGATTAGGTAGAAAATTGGGAAGACATGGAACACGAGCAGAGCTAATGTTAATTATTCCTCGTCGTCATCAATATCTAGCCACTCGTCTTCAACATCTACAGTGTTCCCACTGCTCTGTAGATTAGTTCCCTTGTTATTAAGCACCGCTTCAATCTCTTGCATTTTTTCCCGTACTTCCAGCTGCAATTCCTGTTCGTCTTCAGCGTTGTTTGATAAAGATGTCGGTGACCACAGCAATTCATACGCGGTTGAAAACCTATCGTATGCTGACGCCAGTGTCTCTGTGCTGTCCTGGTTACGTGCGTATTGTTGCACAGCGGCAAGAGCGTACAGGTACCAAACCTCTGGGATTTCCTCGTCCAGCGCAATAGCCTGACGACTCGCTTCTTCGGCAATTTCGTACAGGTCTGTTTCGAGACTCAGCTTGATGACACTTTTTAGTGCATCAATGCGAGCGACCTCGACAGCAGCATCTTCGGACACAGTAGACTCTCCCAGTTCCTTTTGTAGCTCCCAGGCTCGTTGGACAGCTATTCGAGCCTCTCCCTCTCGTTCTTGTGACAACCGTATTGATGCTAAGGTGGAATATGATTCTGGATGATTTTCGTCGATCATGAGCGATTCAGTAATCAGGGCTTCGCACATGCTCTCGGCCTCTGGCTCCATGCTGTCCTGGTTAGTCGTTGTAATCAATCTGGCTCATTGCACATCAAAGGACACTTGCCATAAGTCTGTCATCCAAATCTCAATGCTCGCACACAGCGCATCGCAGAGTTTTTTCCGCAATCCCGCACGCTCGATATCAGGTATATCCTCTTTACTCAGATCTTGTCGCAGACCTTCACAGCCCTTTCGAAACCACATAACCGCATCTTGCCCGCCTGATAACTGGCCTAACCAGAGATATTTGTCGTAGCCTGCTTTTGCAGTCTTGCCACTATCCAAAGCTGCCGCATGTGTGAATAACTTATATGCATTTTCCGTGTGCTGCTGTCCGTCGGTAATATCAGGCATGCCCGAGGCCTCCAGATGTGCCTCCGCGACGGTCTGCAAAGTTTCCAGATCCTCTGGATCATCTTGTAGGACGGGATTTAGTAAAATCAGCGCCTCCAGAGGATTACGCTGACGGAGCAAATCGCGTGCAAGCACAAGGACCTCATCTTTGGACATTTTCTCTCTGGTGATTGCAGCTGTTGATATTCTTCGAGAAACTAGTCGATCTGAATACAGTGAGCTCCCAGCAAAATTTGTATGTGCGCTCCTTACCCTGTAATTGAGTGTAGCAAGATTCAAAGTGAATTTGGGAAGGAAGTATTAGCCAAAACGAGCAGTTTTAATCAGATTGAAGCAAATTGAAGTATCGGATTCTTATAGAGCCAGATCAGTAGTCAAAAATGGATTCAGATGAAGAAAAAGCGCAAGAAATAGAGCTGTTGCAGTCTATGTACCCAGACGAAATGACGGTTCTGTCGCCGTCGAAGTATACGATTGCAATCAAGATGGAACCGCCGACCGCAAATAGTAATATTCTCGTGAAACAGTCTAACCAGTTCTTGTTGATTGCTGTGGAGTATTCGGTAGATTACCCGCAAACAATTCCTACTGTCGATTTGACACTAGAACGTGAACGGATTGAAGACGACGAACAGGAAGACGATGATGATAATAAGGAGCAGAGAGCGCTAGAGATCGATGTCGAACTGGATAGAAATGATCTACAAATATTACGAGAAAAGGTTCAGCAAGAGGTTCGAAAGCCCTCCTGTGATTGCAATATTGCACTGAAACATGATCTAAAGGAAGTATACTAACATAGCTAGCTGGAAGAAAATATCGGATTACCGTCGATCTTTGCGGTCAGTTCGTCATTGAAAGACCAGGGCGAGACGATTCTACAAGACAAACTGACCGCGATCGAACAAGACCGCGAGCAGAAACTGCAAGAAGAAGAAGAGAGGGAACAAGCGAAATTCAGAGGTACACTGGTTAACCGCGAGAATTTTATTATATGGCGGAAAAAGTTCCGAGCAGAAATGGCACAGCAAAACGCAGATCTAAAAAATGTCGATTCGAGAAAACGACCGTCCGGACGTGAGATCTTTGAAAAAGGTTTAGAAGGCAGTCGGAATGACGGAAATGAGATGGACGAAGGCGACGAAAGTATATTTAACGGAGTCAAGAATCTTGTTGTATAATATATCATAATTATGCATTTATTTCACGCATGCTATTTATTTCATATATATATTGCAGCATATATAATGTGATATAAACCACCCGTAGCGTAATATTATATCTTCAAGGCTTCAAAACATCACCAAATTTCACTATCAATCAGTAAGCAAATTCCTGTGAAGGTCAAGAACTTACATTGCAACTCTTTGTCCACCAATCTAGCCGAGTCCCTCTTCACGTCGTTCTCATATCCTTCTGGATCCCATTGCCATTCAGTCGGAATCTGATTTTCGGTTGTCGACTTCTCTGTTGAATTTTCGTTCACGGTTTCCCCGCCTATAGGCGACGCCAATCCTATTGGAGTATCCCCTTCTAGGCATTTAATTAGTAATAAATCGGGAAAAACTCCAGTCGGCTCGATTTGTGCTGAACTTACCGATCTTGGCCATATTTGTTACTGAAATCATTCTGAAAGAACGAAAATCGATGATCTCCCACCTTACTTACCAGAAGATTACATAATACAATAGATGATATTCCAATTAGAACAAAATATTAATAAATCAAACTCCTGCCAAACCAACAATCTCTGTCTACCTCAACAAAAATGCAAACATCAAACGACGATATAAAATAAAATGAAATATAACTACATCTGTATACTACCACAGCCGAGTTTTCAACTCATGTCCATGCCTGAGTACTCTCTGTCCTGTGGACTCGTCGGAAAGATTTGCTCATCATAATCTAACACAGCAAAATCATTTTGCTCCTCGGGCTCTCGCGGACTATCGTCAAACCGAAGTCCTTTAAACACCCCTTCAGACTGCTGATCAACACCGGAATTTCTGGTCGGCGTGATTCCATACTGTTCCTCCAACCGTTGCAACCGCGCTGCAAGCTCTTCATTCTTGCGACGTTGAAATTCAAGACTCTGCTGTAAGTGCCGGATATAATCGACACTCTTCCGCAGAATAATTCCCTTGTTTGGCTTGCCGTCTTTCCCAGCAGCTGCCGCCGATGCAGCAGAAACACCAGAGAGCCCTGACGGCGTAGACGCTTCGATATCTGCGCCGAGGCTCCCGCTGCTAACAGTTCCTACACCTCCACCGTTTCCAATCCCCGTTCCGGCGAGGAGGTTTTCAGGGATCAAAAGCGCTAGCTCCTGAATTTTTTCATTGATATTATCTCTTCTGCGACGTTCAACTATATACAGTTAGAGGACTTCTAGACACAACAAGCAGCCATCAAATACTTACCAGCATTGTGTGACTCTCGCCGCCGCCGACGCTTTTCCAGCATTAACAGCTGCTGCTTTTCAGACGTGTCGGCACGATAGTTCAGTGATGGTGGAGATAATGTTAAATCAAGCGAGTCGTCAGGAGTGCCCCAGCTCCCGACGGAATCAGGAATGGACATACTCTGGAGATTGGACTGTTGTTTCGGGGCGTAGTCGTTCGATGCCCGGTATCGGACAGGTAAACTCGGAATAGCAGGTACGGACGATGAAGTCGAACCATTCAATTTCTGGTCAACTGATTGGTGTTGTTGTTGGATAAAGTCGTCAAACGGTGAAGTAGAACTGGCAATCGGAGGCGCCATATTGATCGGTCTTGAGGACGGCGAAAAATACCCACCCATATTCATCGAAGACGGCGCACCATAACTATTCGCCTGCTGCTGGTCCGATATGTTCCCAGGGCCAGGCTGAGCATCGAGCGCCGAGTCCATCGTACTCTGGCCGCGGGAAGTGATAAAACTACCATTGCCGGAAATGTCTCCACCCAAATCTAAGTCAAGGAGATCTGCCTCGGGTATCATCGATGAAACGACATTCGTGCTATTATCATCAAAGGAACTAAATCCTCGACCAAGAATATTCCGACTACCCATCATGTTCCCTCCAGACGAGGATGACAGCGACTGCTGCATAGGTACCTGGCCAAAGTTCGGTCCTCTCGACGGCGATCCGTAGAACGGTGCATCGGGATCCGGCTTGATATACGGCGACGATGACTGATACGACATTTCAGCGAGCCTCTAGCAGTGAATGGCAAGCTTAATGCAAAATACAAAAGAGGAAAGTTGAAAGACAAAAATTACTTCTAGCTGACGACAGGAGTTGAATGTTCCGCCAAATCACCAACCTTTGACTAATCGAGCGCTTGCAATCAGATTTCCAGTCGACTATGCGCCTTTCGGTGCTAGAATATCAACTAAAACAATGACTTTACTTAGGCTTTCTGCTCAAAGAATTCAGCAAAAAACTTATAACTTTTGCACCCTTCAAATGTAATTTTCCTTGCTGTCTACTTGTAACAAGCAAAACTGGGTCTGCGGGGTCCCCCTCCCGTCTAGAGCCTGTGCAAGAGTGGCATCTCAATCAGCTCACAAACTGTGACCTCCAGGTAACGATCACATGACTTGTGACCTAGCTCAGATAGCGCGTAAGGACTGTTCATTCTGATCCACAAACTCTTGAATTGTTTTTAATACTACTGAAAAATATATTTATATATATATATATATATTGATATTTAGTGATAGATAGTTGGCAATATTTATAATGCCACCAAAGACTACAAATACTAACGCGACTTCGGCGGAACGATCGTTTCGTCAGCAGCTAGGTAACTTCTCGTTACGATCTACACCCGCACCCGCCCCGGAGCCAAATGGATTACAATTATCGGATTTTTCGCTAAACAATATCCAAACCACATTCAAATCCATCAACCCATTTAAGCAACCTGGAGGCAGTGGGTATATGCAACTACCAGTGTCGGAGAATGATCCCGTTAGCAGCAGCGGCAATATTCAAGAGCCGGCCTGGTTCAATCGTATGTATATCTGCAAAGCGGACATCAATGTCTACATTCTAAAGCGGTTTAGTTTCGCGCTGGGATCGGATTGTTTGTTTTGGTGTGTGTTTAGCATCTGCGGTTGTTTTTTTCACTCTCTGTTTTGCTCTGTTTCCAGTTTTGATTCTCAAACCTAAGAAATTTGCCGTCCTGTACGTATTCTATTGTTTCTATCAGTCTCCGAGAACAAGCAGAGTCTAACAAAATTTCAGATGGTCGGTTGGCTCCTTACTGTTTGTGATTTCATTTGGATGTCTTCAGGGCCCTGTGAATTACATTGTACATTTATTTTCCGCGAACCGCATTTTATTCACAATTACATATTTCGGCGCCATTATCCTCACGCTCACAGCGAGCTTATTTGTATGGGAGTACCATTTCTTCTTTCTTTCTTTGGCAGGTGTTTGATTCCGTGTACTAACCGAAGTTGTCCAGTTACGAAATACGCTTCTCACCATTCTCGCCTGTGGCCTGCAAGTTATCGCCGCTCTGTGGTATACGGTGAGCTACTTTCCATTTGGCAGCCAGGGTCTACGACTCGCGTCGCGGTAAGTATCTTTGATTTCACATTCCAGCGATTCCGTATTAACATCGCAGGCTCGGTGCACGACAAGTAAATTCATGGCTGGACCAGTAATATATCACTTAATACATCATCCTGTCCAGCACGCTGTTACTCTATCATCTTTATCCACAACCACGTTTAATCTAGTCTAGTTAGTTAGATCGAATCGAGTTGGTTGTCCAGACTTACCTCGCCTCGATCCAATCAAAAGTTTGAAGCTGGGAAGGTCGTATGATCCGTCCAGGATTAGGCAATTTAGATATCGGGAAATGCTGTTTTATTAACATTTTGGTTTGATCGGATTATGGCCAAATCGTACCGTATCTGACTCAACGTCATCAGAGGACAGTATCTTTCCTCGTAGTTTCTGCGTCCATTCTAGCGCTCTTTGAGTCTCATATGTGCTTATCCTTTTGCCTCTCGCTGCAGTCATGATAAACAGAATAGTTTTCGAAATTAAACTCTGCTAAATTGGATTTCAAGTTCAGAGTATTAATGTTGAAAATTGGTTAGGAATGAGAGTCGATTGGGAGAAGTTAGCTGTGACCCTTTATCCGGTCGATCTACTTCCTATCTTGTGCTGTAGCCAATTTGACAAACGACGTCACGCCTTTTCTCTGAAAGCCAAAATTTACTGCATTAAAAGATCAGATCATCAAAAAAGCAACTTCAAATTGACTCAAATGTGGCTGCATTCGCATACGTGTATTTCATCAGTTCGGGACCGATCGACTAGGGCTTTATTGTAGGAGGGGGTGTACTGGGTGGCGGAGAAGAATTAGCAGAATATGTAATAGCTTGACAAAACCGGCCTCTAATGTCTTGCCTGTAAGTTACATCGGACGTAAGATGATTAACACTAGCTTCCTCCGACCGATCTCTGGAAGGCTAAATTAACAGAAAGCAGCATCTCCCTAAAGTTTAACTAGTCCAAATCATAGTCGAACGAGCTGGATTGGTCACAACTCACGCCTACAGGCAATGATAAAATCATGTAATATATATATTTACAATACCGCCTCTCAACATAACCGCCTATCCGTAGCTATCGTCGCTCAACAAGGACACAATGCACGCCCACATACGATAATCCACTAAACAACAAGAAAAACACGACCAAACCAGTGGCGTCACTTCTATACGCCGTAGTATCGAAGCCAAACGTACTCAAGATCGTTGGCCCCGGTACTTCAATCGACAATCCGAACTTATATTCCAACAATGTCAGATATCGGACTTCGTTTACAAGCATCGCTTCGAACGCATAATGAAAAATAGACAAATTCTGGATCCATAATGCGCTCGCCGGAATCGATTCTAAATTCCTTGGTGTTATTTCAATTTGCATCTTATCTGTTAGTTAAACTCACCTCGATTCAAAAATAAGCCTGCAAACAATAAACTAAATAGCATTACTAATATACCAACCAAGGTAGCGACCCCAGAATCCTTGATCATAACGCCGATAAACAAGCATAAGGCCGCAGCTGCCAGGTTGAACATCATCAGAACAAATAAAAATTTGACGAATCCATTTGCCTCAAAACTCAGACCAATCAAGGGATAAATAATCAGACCCAACATCAACGGGGGGAAAACACGCAGCGGTATAACGTCGAACATCACCTTCGATGCAAAGTAAGAGACCGGCACATAAAAACCATTTGCGCGCTCGCGTACGAAAATCTGCCTTTCAGATCCAAACGTATGCATTGTCGTTAAAGTCGAAAATCCAAATAGCGTCAATAGAAAGAAAAACAAACCGAGCCGGTTCTGGAACCCGGAAATGTCATTGGAAATATCGTAGTACAAGTAACCTACCAGAATAGCTAGGACCAGTGCAATTACATAGTGCGTTAGCAATAGCATCGGGTTTCGATACAGATTCTTAAACGCACGAACAGATAAAATTGTGAATTGCTCGAACACACTGATGCGCTTCGCGTCCTTCAAAAATGATGGTGTAGGCGCCATGCTGTCCGTCGATGCATGCAGACTTTGTTCTATAGTACTCTGAATGTCATGCTCAAATTCGGACAATTTAAACTTTTCCACGAGCTCTTCCAGACTAGGCGCAACCAGAGTATTGTTGTCCGAAACAGACTCAGACTCTAACTCGGCCGAGGTCTGCTCAGGCGGGACGTCCACCGGAACGGGGTTCTGCAGTGGATCATCGAGGAATTCCGCATCGTTTGTATTTGAGTCCAGACGAATCAATCCTGGAGATTCCTCACTAGTTGTGGTCTCTTCAGAGTCCAAGGTATCAATGTCATCCCGAAAAGGTCTTTGAACCGACCGTACATGCCCATTTGTAAAGTCTGTGTCTTTAGAGGCGGTCATGGTCAAGTCAATCACAAAATCGGCTATATTAAATCCCGGTGGACAAGGACATCCGATCGAGGCAAAATATCCGTGGCATTGTTCTTCGGGCCCAGAGTACACCAGCGAACCATGAGACAGCAACAACAAACGGTCGAACAAAGCTACAATGTTCGACCGTGGCTGGTGGATCGTGAATATCACTGTACGTTTGTAGTCTCGTGCAAGACTCTGCAAACTCTCAATAACATTATAAGCATTGAACGAATCCAGACCAGACGTGGGCTCATCAAGGAACAAAATCGATGGTGACGTTACTAATTCACAAGCAATTGCGACCCGACGCTTTTCTCCACCAGAAATTCCGCGCTGGCCTTCCCAGCCAATAACTTGGTCTTTGATGTCCATGATTCCAAGTTCTTGCATGGTTTCCAATACACGAAGCCGTTTCGCATTCCGACTCATCGTCCGCGGCAATCTGAGCAAGGCGGAATTCAAAATAGTCTCATACACTGTCAGTGTCGACATAAGTGCATCCTCCTGGTCAACAAATCCAATCATGCTCTTGAACTGATTCTCGGTAACCTTGTATCCATTCACAAGTATCTCACCGCCTACTTTGCCATCCTTGTTCTTATGTGCAAGAATGTCGAGCAGAGACGTTTTGCCTGCCCCAGAGGCCCCCATAATAGCCATTATTTCACCGGGATTCACCATACCATTAACGCCAAATAAGACCTTCTTCGAGCTTACCGCATAAGTGACATTTCGAAACAGGAGCGATGCAGGCGTATGATTTGCCATAAGCTTGTAAGATTCATCTTCTGCGGGTAGTTGTGAGCCATTAGTGAGTTCTCGCATCTTCAGAGTGGCGTAGTAGATTCCAAAAGAAATCAAACCGATTAACAGTAGCACACTGATTATCGCAACCACTAGAACTCTTCTGTTGATATGTTTCACTGGTAGCTCATAACCAGGGATCTCGCTATAATGCATGCACTCTCCACTGTCGCAGTGTAAGGTAATTGTGTCATCACCAAACACAGATTGAATAAGATCGTCCATTGCCGGTTCTGAAAAATCACAGGAGTCTCGCTCAGAATCACAAACAAAACTGCCTGGTCCTTCGATGGCTTCTATCAAAAAATCAGTGATGTCGATCGATCCATCGGCTCCGCAGAGCGTCCTATCTGGAATGCAGGCGCACTCAATAGATGGGCAGTCATATCTGGTGATATTGGAAGTTCTCGTAGATTCTGGCTCGATTAGTATATACTTTAGGCATCTAAAACAAATTGCATACCAGTCTCGAACACACAGTCGGTTAAATGACAGTAAAAGCTTTCCACCTCCGCAATCCAGACTAAAAATGTCAAATTAAATTTCCATACAAAATAATGATTTCTTACATTGGAAGTCACAAGCCTCTGCTGTTCGATTACAAGAAAATGTGACTTGTGGAAGATCACCGTCAAGGATTTCAAGAATCATGCGATCTAAACTAGTTAGATATCAGAAACATTGGACCTTAGTAATCCGACTTACTTGTAACATTGCACATCTGAAAATTTTGCTGAACAGCCATTCCGGCCTTGTAACATGCACCGCCGGAGTTTTCAGGCATGAAAGCATTACAAGCATCGTCCCGCTGACAAACTTCGTACATTAGCAATCCCTTTTTGAACCTAGTAGTAAAATATTTACGTACCATTACAATTGATTCCACCCCAACCATCGTCACAATCACAAGACGGTCCAGACCTAGGCATCCGGTCACGGCCATGAGCAGGCGATCCACAGACTAAGACAGTCAGAGTGAAGTCTAAATATCCATAAACAAAAGAACACAACGTACCAGGCTCAATACAGTCAACACCGCCAAATCCCGGAGGGCATTCACAAGTTCCATCGTACGGTCTGCAATCCGCAAATTGGCCACATTCATACCTAGGCAGCAAGCAATTAAAACTAAAAAATGGTCAAGGTCAGCGCCGTTAACTCCACCTGTTCAACCTCACCAACAACAATCCGAAACAAAAGCATACCATGAATCATCCGCCACAGGACTGATTTTCTGAAGTGGATTGAGCAGAGATGACATTACCAATCTCTCGGTCGCATTTCCCAGCAGTTGTGTGCCTGACCTGCTTAGATGTGCTGCGCTTCTTGGTTGCTTGGCCTTGACCAGAACAACTTCAATCAACAGTGCTGCTACAGCGACCAGTATTCGGAAACTTCCAATCATTGCAGAAAACTGTTATTAGGCTTGATATTTTCCGATGTACAATCACAAATGTATCAATCAGGTCAAAAAAACAAAAGAATGTATGAAATAAAACGCGGCGTGGATGATAAGATAACGACTGGTCTGAAGTTGAATGTATTTTTAATGCCCTGTGACCAAGGAAATAACAACACCGTACTCGCGGTCAAAGGCAAGAAAAAAGACAAATAACAAAACGGAAGATGGACAGCAGAAACCCAAGATCCAAAGAGCGAAGAAATCGTTATGATTTAGCCTATTCCAAACAATTGCTAAATTCATTTTCAGTTGTCGAGCTTCCAAGCTGGCTGGGTATAGAGACTCGATGGGAACTTGGACCCAACTATTTTAGGGTCTGCTACTAAAACTCGCTGGCACAGGTTAATTCGAAAGCGTACACTGACCCGAATTCTCAAGTCATACCCAACCTCCTTCCGGATCGAGCAATCACCACATTCAGTCAGATATATTTACATTTATTATATTTATAAATATGAAATCCACTTTCACTAATCATCATCAGCATCCCAGTTTCCAGGCATAGCTGTTTTAGGCATTACAGGTCCACCTGCACGCTTGGCCATGACAATCTGGTCGACAGCAAGAATTGTATTGACCGTGTCGGTAGCAAGCTTGATGGCAAAGCCCTTAGCTGCCAGGGCGTCGTAGATACCCTCGGACTTTGCATCTAAAACGCCGGTTGCCTCATTATCGTCGACGTCGACACCGGTTGAAATAGAACCTTTAGCCCCTCCATGGGCTGCGTACAAACTTCCCAGAACCTCAGTTGCATCTAAACCAGCGTTCTCGGCTAGAATCCTGGGAATAATTTCAAATGCTTCACCGTATTTTTTGATTGCATATTGTAAAATCCCTGCTGTCTTTTCTGCATATGCAGATATTTTCTGCACCAGCTCAATCTCGCTAGCTCCTGCGCCTGGAACAAGTCGACCGTCCTTGGTGAGAGCCTTGACAACATTGACACCATCATCAATGGCGCGCTCAACATCATCTAATAGACCTTGCGTAGCTCCACGAATGACAATTGTAGATGTTCGAGTAATCTCACTTTCTAAAAATTGAAATTTTAGTGAAATATTATTTAGCTGAAATTTTAGCGTGCTTACCTTGTCGTACAACAGTAACCCGATCTCCTCCAACTTCAATTGTCTCAACAACGTCAATCTTACCCATTTCCTCAGGCATTGGAACGCCAAGACGAGGTAGAGGAGTCGCACCAACAACACGACAGAGTCGTCGCAGGTCAAACTTGCTCGGTACACGAAGTACCAGAATGCCGTAACGATTAAGGTAGTTTAGTGCTAAATCGCCAATGTTCGCACCACCAATCAGCACACGCATGCCAGTGTCTGCCAATGCCTTAATCTCAGATTCAAGACGAGCTTCCTCATCTTTTGTAAAATTGAGCATCTCCTTTGCATTATGAAGCAAGACTGTACCTTTGGTCTCAGTTTGACTGATATCAATGGGACAGGTGAACACGCCGACACGCGCGCGCGATGTGATCTTCTTGATCGATCCTTCGGGTTCACGATTAAACACCATACCTTTCACAACTTTGCTAGCATTCAAACTGGAACCCATAATTTTGACGACCCGGACGTTATCGACATTGAAATTCTTGCTATTCTTGGGCATAACCGACAAAACTGCCTCTGAGACCAGTTCTGCGAGAAAGTCTTCGGATCCATATTGCTTAGATGCAATTGCAGGACGAATGGCCTTGAAGAGCTCTTTTTCATCTAGTAAATTGTCTACTTTTTCTACCTCGAGTTCATCCAGCATGGTCTGGGTATATTTTTCTGCTAATTCATAGCCCTTGATGATATCGGCGGGATGTAAACCTGTTCTGATCAAACTCTCAGCCTGGTTTAACAGTTCACCTGCAAATATGATAACCAGATTCGTGGCGTCTCCCATCTCTGTTTCTTGCTGCTGAGAAGCCATCACCATCAGTTTTGCCGCCGGGTGAATGACCTCGAGCTCTCGTAGAATCGTAGCAGCATCACTAGTTAGAAAGATCTTTTGCAGATCTTTGTAGTAGGTAAGTTAAACCTTCTCATATGCAGAACAACACTAGAGCATCCGACAAAAAAACAGAACTTACGATTGATAACAATTTTGTTCCGTCCACATGGGCCTATCGAAGTACGCACAATCGACGCAATCTCTCGACAGGCAGAAATGTTTCGATTGATAGCTCCATCTTCGCTCTGATAAGTTTGGTAGCCAGGTTTGAACAGTTGGGTTCCCGGCGCACTTGGCAGTGTTAATCCGGACATTATATATTTTTCTTTTTCTATTCAATATCTGATTAGAATAATTTCTTTCAATTTGCGTTTGCACTGGTCTTGCCCTCAGTCGCCGTACTACGCGAAGCTTGCTCTAAGAATGTTCTAAGATTTTTTTGACCGCGCCCGCAGGGTAACTAACCCTGATCCGAACACCATAAGCAGAATATGAGAAACATTAAACATAAAACTTAATCTCACTACGGTAGTGACTACAGAAGTGACTACAGAACGAACAGTACTGTTTTATTAATTGTTCTAATGGACCGGCCACTAGTCGACAATAGACGCCTTATTTGGCAAACGTGTAGTTCTCGTCAGTGAAGCGACCACGCAAAATAGGAATCTCAGTGCCCTTCACATACACATCTTCAAACAGAATATCTGGAGATGCCTCCGGTGGAGGTGCTTGCTCGGCCTCAGCAACTTCCTTGTCGACATAGGCCCGAATTTCTTTATCGATGCTCTTGAGCTCTTCCTCAGTCATAATACCAAGCTTAACAAGTTTATCCTTGAGACCCGTGATCGGATCATGAGTGGAGCGCATGCGTTGGATCTCTTCACGTGTACGGTATGTCGTACCGGGATCGGACATCGAGTGTCCTCCATAACGGTAGGTCGTGTACTCCATCACTATAGGACCATTTCCACCAACCGTATATTCACGAGCGAACTTTGACGCAAGCTTTACAGCCAACACATCCATTCCGTCGACCTTAATACCAGGAATATACTGACCACGCTTATGATACTCAGTAAGAGCAGACGAACGAGCGGCAGCAGTACCCTAGAATTGTTAGTTTCCAGACTTCAATGGATCTGCAGATTCGAATACTTACCATACCGTACTTGTTGTTTTCACAAGCAAAAACGCACGGAAGTTTCCACAATTTGGCCATATTAAAAGCCTCAAAAACTTGGCCCTGATTGGCTGCACCGTCTCCGTAGAGAGCAAAAGTAGCATGTGGAATGCCTAAGTAGTGCTGAGCAAAAGCAAGTCCAGCGCCAACAGGAACTTGAGCGCCGACAATACCATTGCCGCCATAGAAATGGTTACCAAAGATATGCATGGATCCACCTAATAAGATGAGTAAAAAATCAGCCCAATATAATTTTACCAAAACCATTACCTTTTCCGTATGAGGCGCCTTCGCGACGACCCATTAACTCGGCAAGAACTTTCTTGACAGATACACCTCGCATGTAGGCGAACCCGTGGCAACGATAGGCGGTAATAACATTATCATCTTTGTGGATAGCATGCTCAATACCGACAGCAATAGCTTCTTCGCCAATTGACAAGTGGCTGAATTGTTTAGTATCATACACTAAAATTATGCAGATCAGGCAACACCAAGATTGACTCACCAGCTGAGAGGGTTAGCATTAAAAAAACTCGACAGAGATTAAAATTAACTTACAATCCACGGATCTTCTTCGCCTTGTAAAGTGCGTCGGCCGCAGTCTCCATACGACTAATCCACGATTAGCTTCCACACCGAGTGGATAAGAACCAGATCAATTACGAACCGAACTGTGGTCATATCTTTGTACATGGCAATGAGGTCATTCTTAGTCGTCTTCAAATCATACGACTCCAGATCAACTAAGTATTCGTCGAAAGAGCTCGCCGGAATCGAAACCGTGAATTCCTCGTCTGGATCCTGTGTTTCGTCAGTATCAATTGTGCGGCAGAGATAGACCCGATCAAAAGTACAGTAGCATTGAGTCGGCACCGAAGTAGAAAATGTGGTACAATTAATTATACAACACTCAATACAGCAGAAAAAGAAACTAGTGACAAAACAAAGAAAAATCAAACTCACCGATGGAATATGAGAAATCGTCGTCTCGGTCGCCAGCGAGCGAGTAGCAACGCGAGCCGGACCAGCAGCAGCAGCAGAAACATACGATGGAAAAGCGGCAAGAGCTCTTGCGCTCGACTTGATCGCAGTTGATGACAACAACATTTCTATTAATAAAAGTAGACAATAATATTGATTCTAATTTTTAAAAAAAATCAGCGAAAATTGCTCGATTGCTCGGAAACAACTTGCCCGAGAAATGCGGAAATGTCGTAGGTTGTGTTAGGTCGCTGTCTGGAAGACCCAATGCCGGGACTCCAGAGCCAGTCCTACAGCTACGCCGCATAGTCTCCCTTGAGTATATCATGGCACTCTTAACTGCACCAACGTTTGCTTATTGAGGAGGATCTATAAAAGCATGAACCGCATTAATCGGCTCGTTGGCGGGGTGCTGGTGGGGGAGTCTTGGGTCTACGATATCAACTTCAACACGACACAGTATCATATTCAACGGATATAGATAAAAAGAAAAAAAGCAGAACAAAACCAATTCGAAATAAAAAAAATAACAAACAACGATATCCCTCGAGGTGTCGAAATATATATACAGCTGCCCAATCTCGTATCACCTCAGTTTCTGGTCCATATATGCCAATTGATAACCTACGTAAAGATTCCAGAATAAATCCAAATCACAACTTCAACTCCTTCTCCAATTCATAAACCGCAAATATTTTTAGTTTTTAATGTCAATTTCTATTTCCATGTTGAAATCGACGTTGATTTCAAAATGGCCAAGGAATCTGTGACAACCGATTCGACCAAATTGTATTTTGTCTATAAAAATCTGCAACAATCCAAAGTCTGCGTAGTAGAAGAAGACTACTGAACATCATTGCACAGCATTACTCCTAAGCTCTCATAGTAACCCCGTCTCAACTCGATATGGATGGTATCTTCTCTGACGCGTAATCGTAACACGTCGTCCGTAGCATCGCTCTATTCGTTTCGGTCGAGCTGCTGCCTATGTCTCTGTTCAACAAAATTTTCCGTTTCTTCCTCTTCTTCCTCCATGATCGCATCATGATATGTCGGAGGCACACCTCCTCCTAGATAGGCACTTCGAGGAAAGTGATGTGGCTCATATGGCGGTGGAGGAGCAGGCCGCATGAATGGATTTGTCGGACCGCGCTCTCGCATCTCTGGGTTGCCCCATAAATCTGATCTTCTTAAATTAGAAGTCTCGAGATCTCTCCGAAGCGCCTCCGTCCGGCGTTCATTCAAAAGTCGTAACTGAGTTGACCTCCTCCGTTTGTGGAGATATCGTAATCCAAAAAATGCCGCGATCACAACAAGGACGAGTAAGATGAAACACAGATTTAGCAAATTGTTTGGCTTGGAAAAGCCATCCACGGAATTTATGAACGGATATGTAGTCGCACTCGTAGAATTTGTCGAATTTGTCGAACTGGTCGCATTGGAAGAAGAGGTCGTCGAATTCCCCGTACTGGAAGTTGAAGTCGCATTGCTGATCGTATAGCTGCTGTTCCCAATTCCTATTAAGTCGGGAATCAAGACATTTGCAGATGCAGCTCTAGGAAACAAACCCAAAATTCCAAGAGGAACGACCGTTAAGAGAGGATCGCGTAGCTGCGCTGCAAAACGGAACATTCGGCAAACCTCTCGAGGAGTTTCAAGACACTCAGGCATTATTCTGGTCTCGCGCGAGACAGCAACCGCGCAAATACGCCCGGTTCTGGTACTTGTGTCGACCTTAATTCGCGTCGAAAACTCGACAATCTCACGATATTTCAACCAAAACTGCTTAGCTATAACTCAGATTGGAGATATTTTGAAGCCATTCCTTGTTGCATATGCAGGGTTCTCATTCAGCTTCAATCACGTGATTGATTGATGGTATGTATGGGTTCTTAAGCAGGAGGTGGAACATTTTATATGCCTATGCATTCATTTTTAAGTCAATCAGAGAGATATTCCGATTCTAATTATCGTACAATATAATCGATAATCATGATGCGGTATGATACCTACTATACCTAGTAGAAAATATGGTTTGTACTATCGTTCTCATTTTTTTATCGGGGAAAAGAAAGACGTAATTTTCTGTGATTTCGAGTCAGACTTGCCGGATTTCTTCTTGGGACTGTGCAATGGTGATAGTCGATCTTTTGATCTCGACGGTGAATTTGTTGGTTCTTTTTTTATGGGAGTCTTGATCAGTTCAGCCTCGTCGCTATCAGGCTCTGATTTTATGCGCTTTGAGCTAGATATGTCATTTTCACCGAGCCGTTTCGCTCCCAGAAATCTAGTGATGGAAGACTTATCATCAATGATTTTCTGACCATCTTTGGGTCCAGATAGATAAATATCGGCCTTGTCGGCCTCAATCTGTCGTTCTACCATCTTAGCATCGTTTTTCATCGGTAAATGTTCAATATGTTTGTAGTCTGGGTCAAGCCAGTTTTTAAAAGCTTCAGTACCCGGCTCTAAGATTAATGGAGTGCGATGATGGAGAAACTCAAGACTGGGAGCAGCATCGGTCGTAACAATGGCAAATGAGTAGACAATTTGATCCCTATTGTCCCCATTCATAGACTTAAGATGTGTTTTCGTATACAGTCCAGCAAGATACATCAATCTGGTAGTATGTTCTCGTGGACGAACAAAATAAGGTAGTTTTCCAGTCTTGTTAACTTGCGCAACTATAGCGCTTGATAACCCCATCTCCTTTGTGCGCTCAAGTGTCAACCACTCATAGTAGCCATCAGCAGGTACGATGCATCGCCCACCTTCATGAAACGCCTTTGTCCACATATTACTGCTCAGATTATCACTGCGGGCGTTGAATACGGGTCTAAAAGTCAGCTTCACAAATGCCAATACGACTAAGACAAAAGAACTCCCTTACGGTCGGCCTCTCGGTATCTCATGTTCCCAAGGTGGAATGAAAGCCCACCGCATCAACCGGCCATGCAATTGGTTATCTCCCGATTGTCGATACATGACTGGACGAAAGGTCGTTGGTCGTACATTATTTCTATCTCAAATAAGTATAAATAAATTTATACTCTGAAACAAAAAAGTACTCACGAAGGATAATATTCTCCAAACCGATCATCCGCAGCAAACTCATCGATCATTATCCCATCCTCTTGCAGCATATCCCGAAGCTGCTCTAAGCGCTGGAATCGGTCAGCATTAGCTCAGTAACACTATTCGATCACAGGTCTACATATCAATACTTACAGCAGCTACTGAGTATCGTCCACACATCCTTGCTCTTTCTTGCCGGATCAAACATGCTCCTCACACAGGATTCCGACATCTGCCCTGCTGATCACGATTGTGGTCACGTGTATCCAGACAATCTGCGATAAGATTGGGAGAGATCAAGAAAGCTGATGCCAATTATTAGCGCCCTGCTGGAGTATCGCTTTAATTGAGATAAAGAGCTGTTAATTAATCTATTCCGTCACAGGACTTTCCGATTCGCCATCCGCTGCCCGAATTAGCAGACAAATATTTCCAATATTGGTTAACGCGCGTCCAAATTAGGGCTTGTCGCAGTCGCCGGATCAAAGTAGGGAGAACTCCCAAAGGCCGCAGAGACCTAGGGTCCGTGCTAGACTCTCAGACGGCCGCTGGCGCACTATCACGAACACAGCATGCTGGGTGCGAGATACCCGTACCGTAATTCTTATAGAGCTAGGGATCTTGTAGTGGAGTCACCGATTATTTAAGTGTGAATTTGCAGAAATATCGCAGAAATTCGCTGAGAAAGACACAAGCGAAGGACGGTTTTGACTGCAGAGATTGTCCTAGGCTTATCGCGCTGTTCACACTTATCAAATCTTGCCGCAGCATAAACAGTCTACGTTCATCATGTCAGAAGGACTCGCAGCACAGGAAATACTGGATGAGGAAATCACTCTCATAGTGGAGCAGGATTCTGATGTCCAGCGGAACAGATCGTGAGTTCGCGTATTGGTTGATGACTATTCTCGTCGGACTGTCTGTACTCACACTGCTAGATCCAGTGCTCGTCAATCTCGGAGTTTTAGGCCGGCTAGTCCGTCTGCTACCTCGAATCCACACTTCGATGGTCCTAGTAGTGTCTCGCAAAATGTTCTATGGTCCTTATTCGAATCGGCGAGCCGATTCAGGGCTCGCTGGTCGCCGTTTCGAACTCCTTCGGTTAGTTTATGAAATTAACTTCTTACTTGAAAGTTCCCGTATTAACCGGCCAGATCTACTTCCTGCTTCCTGTTTTTCTACTCCTCACTACCGCACATGGAGCGTAAGTTAGAATTGCTAATTAACTAGCTAGTATTTTCTTTTCTGACGGTTTAGTTTGATGGCTCCGAAGTTGAATCTCTTGCTTTCACTTATCTGCCGATCGAGCAGCGAAAATATCGAATCTTCCGCATCCGTTGGCGATGTTGATCCTTCCTGCCAGACTCCTGAAGTTCACGCTCATCTTTCAAAGTTTAACTTGACTGTGGGTCTGATCCAGGGTATTCTCTGTAAGTTTTTCACTTGAATTTGCGGTCATCAGGAGCTGATTATCGTCAAGCTGCTGTTGTAGCACCAAAATTGGGTACCTTATCGGACCGTTTAGGAAGATGTCCAATTCTGATGCTGAGTGCTGCTGGACCTCTAGTCGCGAATATGATTGGCATTCTTATTTCCTATTCGAATGGAGTGCATGCTTACCGCTGGTTTTGGCTTTCTGCCTTTTTCGATGGTGTTACTGGTTCTGTAGCTGCTATGATGTCTACCGCTCACGCGTACGCTACAGATTGTACACCCCCGGAGAAGCGAGCGTCCGTCTTTGGACTTTTCCATGCATGCCTGTTTCTGGGATTTGCTGGAGGTCCTGCTCTGGGTGGATATATAATTAAAGTAACTGGGAACATTATGAGCACATTTTATCTTGCGATAGTTATGCAAGCTATTTTTATGCTGTTCGCTGCTCTTATTTTGCCCGAGTCTGTATCTGCCCAGAGCCGAGAAAATGCACGGCAAATTCATGCTGCAGCTTTGCAAGCTGAGTATGAGGAGTTCGGACCTCCAGTCTCGCTGCGTGATTATATTCGACGAGTCAACTTCTTAGCGCCGCTGAAGGTTCTGAGACCTACAAATGGTGTGCGGCCAGACATTCGTCGTAATCTTGTTGTTCTTGCTCTGATTGACACGGCAATGATTGGTATTGGTGGCGGGGCCGCGATGATTACGATTCTGTATTCCGAGCTGACCTTTGGATGGACGAGTGTGGAGACTGGATATTTTATTTCTATAATGAGTGCTGTCCGAGCGGTGGTGCTGGTTGGACTGCTTCCGCTGTTGACGAAGTATTTACGTTCACGGGACGTATCGAGCATCAATCATGTGGGTGCTTCATTCTCAGATATTTTTCTTCTCCGCTGTGCGATTTTGATTGAGATTTTGGCCAGTATTTCGTTTTGTCTATCGCGAACTGGGGTACAATTTGCAATTAGCGGGAGTTTGAGTGCTGCAGGCAGTATTGCCTCTGCGACGATTCAGTCAGCGTTAACGAAGCATGTCGCTAAGCAAGATACCGGCGCACTTCTAGGGGCTTTGAGTTTGATGCATTCACTGTGTAGTATAGTTGCACCGACGTTGTTTGCGACGATCTATGCATACTCTGTAGCATGGTTTCCAGGACTCTTCTTTCTTGCACTAATCTCAATATTTGTGTGTCTGTTTATGCTGTCGCTGATGTTGAAGACTAACAAGTTCCCATCACTGTATACGCGAGATGTACTAGCGAGAGAAGATATGGAGATGGATATTCCACAGCGATATCATGATTAGAATTTCTCTATTGTTGTTGCTTGGCTGTTTGATGAAGTTTGCATGGTATAAGTTTAAGGTCATTTTATATAGGGGTTTTATAGGACTCGGGTTGTTGGATTTAGATTTATGATTGTTTAAAGATTGAATAGAATATAAACTGAATATACTGACTGAAGAATACTCTGATATGCTGAGATACATACATGTGTATATCTACATGGGAAGTTGGACAACCTGATCGACACCTGGGTATTCTGGAAGGTCCAAGTTCCACCTTTCCGCTATCTGACTTGAAATGAACCTTCCGCCTAGAAAATGCCTCTCGCCATGGAAAAACTTGGCCGCTGGCTTAGGTGCCGAGAGGCTCACCAGGACCTTGGGGTGAAATTTTGCACCTATCTGGTCTTCTCCTGGCTTGGAAGAAGAAGGCGGGGGACCCGCATCCACGGTCCATGATGAGGGGATGTCGATGCTCACTACGGGTTTGGAGGTTTTCTCCAACATTGCGATGACAGTGTCGAACGGAGGCTTGATGGGCGGATGAAACGAAAAGCCAAATAGCGCGTCAAGTATTTGGTCGGTCGATATAAGCGCAGACTGGATATCAGTCGTGAACGGGATATTCATGTTGTGGAGTTGAGTAGTCAGTCGCTGTACGTTAGTATGCAATATGCTAGAGGGGCTTAGGGAGGAAATACCTGGTAGATATCTTTGTTGGGTTGCTTTGGATAGTATATTGTAGGCGTGTATCCAAACAATTTCAAATGTCGAGCCGCCACTAATCCATCTCCGCCTGTATATAGTCAGATCATGTCATCTCATGCAATCTTTAAAGAAGTTTATGCAAACCATTATTTCCCGGACCGACTAGTACAAGCACTCGATTTTTTTCCGTCGGAGGATATGATTTATATACAGCCTGAGCACATGAAAGTCCTGCCAGCTCCATCTAGTGAATTTAGTTCAAGGTTTGAATAAAAATACTATGATATACAATAGATCAGGAGGTCATGTGAAATCAGTACCAATTGATCCAGTGAGAATCCACCGGTCGACATGAGTTCTGCGTCTAGCAGCGCTGCGTTTTTGGCAGATAAATATAACTAAATTTATTAGTTTATGAATTTTTATACTCATTATACTTACTCTAGAAGCCATTGTTGGAGTTAGAGAGAAATGAAGTAAGATCTGGATAAGAGGAATGATAAAGGTGATTTGGGATGAATGAATTGAGATGAATTGGGATAAATTGGGATTCTACGAGACAGTAGGGGATATAAGAGAGCGCATGATCGAGCCATATTTTTCATTTTATTATAAAAATGATATGCATTATGGAAATTCATGTGTAATAATCTATATTTAACTACCTGCTTATTGTTTGAACTGTTCTGACCATATAATTAATATAGTCAAATAATTTCTGGAACGTCGCGAATATCATCGAAGTTTTGAACCGCACGAACCTGCCTAAAATCATCCTGAACAGGTCTCCAAACCAAGACATTTCTTTCGTAGGCCAAAGTTACATTAATCATTGCAACAGCACCTACCAACAACAAGATAGCCAACTCGAACCCGACTAGAACAATCATCGACTGACATGCATGTTCCTGTAACCAGAGAACGACTTCCGCGGTCGACTCACCCTCAACCGATGTTTCATCGCCGCAAGGTGCTGGCGTAACTGCATATCGAAATCCAGTTCCAAGCTGTGCAAGGCATAGAACCGCGTAGATCAAATCCACGAGAAATATGTGCTGCAAACAAGTAATGCCGAGCCGAAGCGGAATCACCACAGATAGTCCGATTCCGAGCACTGAAACCACAATGGAAAAGATCCACGCAGCCTGAGCTCCATAGATTCGCTTGGCAAGATTGGCAGCAGAGATTCCAAGAATCACAATACAACAGCATAGAATACTGATTCTAATTAGCAGCTGACTCAATGTAGGAAGGGCACGGAGTGAATATTTATATTCTTTGAGATACGCCTGGAACGTAGATTTTGAGAATTTCTGCAGTTGTGCATCTTGGGTGTAGCTTTGCGCATCACTCTCAATATCGGACGAGTTTGGCTCCGCCTTTCTTATAAATATCGGTAAACACATAGTATCAAATACTAATCCAGAAAATTATTCAACAAGTCTACGATGGGCCATCAAAATATATCAACACAAAGTCATGGCACCCCTGCACCGAAACATCCCATCTATTCGTACAAATTAGAACACAAGCAGATATCAAATCCAGAAAATCACATTTCAATAGCTGAAGACTGAATCGACATAGGTCTTACAGACTCTACGGCATTAACTCCAACACCTGCTCCAATAGCGGATCCAGATCCTCCCACAACTCTTCGCTGATACCGTTTTGGCGCCAGACTGAACGTGAATTTGCGTCGCCGCACTTTCCCAAACAAAACATACGCCATCACGATGAAAATCAGCGCAAACAAAAACAAACCAGGAATCCGCCGCTGACCAAACGTGCCCTCTGAAGAGACAATTGTGGCGTTAAACCCGTAGTGACCCCACCAGTTATCGTCACCCTCACGTCCATGATCAACATTATTGAAGATTGTCAAGTCAGGAATGGCTGCACCCAAATCCACACGCTCAATCTCGAAAGCTCCTGAATTAGGTCCCAACCCAACGTCATACCGATCTGCGATCGCGGTCGCATTTCCATGTAAAGATTTGACCAGCTCCGGTGCTATTGGCACTTGACTCGACGCGTACAAAACCATTTTTCCTAACGTCCAACTCAACTCGACACCATTGACGGAACTTATACTTTGGAAACTATCAAGATAGTTCATCTGCTGCTTGCTCTCCATTCTTAGATCGCCTTTATTATTCGACGACGTAGGGATATTGAAACCGGAGTGCAACACGTTCATCACCCAAGATCCTTTGAAACACATCTCTTTGAGTTTGCTCAAATCAATCGACTTTCCGCTCGCAGCCTTTTCTAATACAGTCCAGTCACGCGAGCAAAATTTCTCCACCGCATCGAGAAATGATGCGTAGTCGTATTGTCCAGCCCCAATCGCCTCAATCTCTAGATCACTCTCCATTGGATTACCCTTCTCATCTGTAGTCTCGTTGTCAAGCTCGTCGACAAATAATCCAGATCGAGTCGTATGCCAAAATTCACTGACTCCGATGAAATGATTCACGTCGAAATCGATAGCCGGTGCATGTACACCGCCGAATAAGCACGGCTCATCGGGACATGATAGGTCTTTTGACAGTAATGGATAGGTAAATGCCAGGCATTGCGTAAGATTACCCGTTCCTTCCAGAATCAAACCTTTGAGTTCGGGGATATCTGACGTCAGCAGTCCATTTGGCGAACAGGGATCCAAAATCGAGTTGCCCGACTTTCCTTGTTTAGATTTACTATAAAGTAATTCCATATATCGCCTTCGAGCCTGATTCGCACCATATCCTAACCATGTCGAGACGAACACATTATACTCCAGCGCATGGCCCGACAGACTTCGTAGTCGTACTCTGTACAGGTCGTCCATATGTTTAACCGCTTCGGATGCATTCGGAGCAAACGCTATCTGAGCTGAGGCTCCGCCCATATCTAGAAACCCATAGGTGGAATGACCTTTCCCATGGGCGTGCTTCTCAGGCGAATCGATTGAGCCGAGCATGTAATTCAACGCCAGCCAGCCATACAGTCCCTCCGTTTCACCGTCAATCACACGAACATGCGTTTCGCAATCTGGAATTAGAAATTTTGAATTTGTTTTGAAGTGAAAACACGTTTTGTCCAAAAGTATCTGCCGGTCGTTATCAGACAACAGTCGCATTCCCGCAGTTGCGAGCAAAAAAATGGGCGTTTCCGAATGTTTCTCTGCCGGAATAATCTTCTTTGCATACTCCAGTAGAGGATCTAAATGCTTCACTTCCAATTCTTCTGGGTGCGTACTGTAATCTGATATTCCCGGACGTACTTTCAGTTGCCAGTCGTCACCGCCTTTGCCGACTTTTGGCACCGCATGTGAACTTGCATCCACAACTGTGGGCCAGGCGTAGATCTGCACGCGCGACCCACTTGAGCCGGCGTCGATCACTATTCCGTAGTTTCGTCTTTGCGGAGGAATTGCAGGCATTTGACTTAATTTGGAACTGATTTTATTCGAAATAGTTCAGAGTTAGTTACCAAGGTGTTAGGGTCAAAGAGATCAACAAAGCGGCTTCAGTCGGGAGACCGATTGGGAAGTCTACTAAAATACTGAGTACGAATACGAGCGGAAACTGAGTACATTAGAGAGAGTGACTCAAAAAAGTTCGGGGAGTTCTACAGAATTGAACAATATTTCGGGTCGTCTGTCGTAGTGTCACGATAGAAAGGCGTGTGAAATTGGCGGAGGACTGATAGAACAGGTACGACAACGGGCCAGGGCCAAATGAAAACGAGGACTCTTCTAAACTCAATCCCAAGACTTTTTAATACTTAAAGTCCAGGAAAACAGTAAATGTGTCGTGCCATCATCGTCAACAAACTTCGAAGTAACCTCGTACGTGCCACGGGATATCAAACCTGAAGGAGCTTCTTCTTCGATAACTTGCAAAACAGTCAGTGCTTGCGGGAAAAATTGAAAGCAGAGTGAATACATACAAGTCTTCTCGTAGTATGGTTTATCGGACGTATTGGGTGGATAACTTCCACAGACCTGGAAATAAAAATTAGCTGTGTCATAAATTATTTATGACAAACTAAAGAAGCAACTTACATCGTCGCTCTTGTCGACACGAATACCCTTCCGCTTGACCAACTGGAGATACCGTAGGCCCGTGATAATCTCGTGTTGAACGCGGAACCGGATCCGGACTTTATAATGAGATCCTTCTTTGAGCACGATCGGTTTTTCTTTCAGTGATTCAAGAGCATCTGCTTTTTGTTAGAGTTTATTCAGGTGGGCAGTCAGTAGTAGTCATGTCTGTTTTAGGCTGCGCTGGATAGCCGTAGGCATGGTGATGATGAAGACGTCTTCTTGTGTTACATACTTGGTCGCGTAAGGTCAATGGAAATAGTCTGATGCCCTTTTATTTCGAGTTCCAATTTGAGAATGACAACCTGGAATCGAGTTAAATGCACGTTCGCTGCGTATAATTGCTGCAATAGAATACTTTGCGTTTATCTCCGGGTTCACCGATAGAACCTGTGGTCGCGGTGGCACCCAATCCAAGAGACTCCTTCCATTTACGTAGACTCTCGTCATTATTATCTGGTCATTAATATCCGGATACTCTTGTCAATTTTGAAAAAACACACCTAAATTCACGTATTCCTCGACTGTTTTTTTCTGACCAACTACATAACTTGTGAAGTCAATAACAACCGTAATGGACGAAAACAACGAACACTCACCCTTCCGCAACGTCCGCCACTAGCTCATCCTCAGACTTATTCGACTGTTCCATTGCAAAGAAAAAATAAATTCACGCACTATTCGACAGTCTCGAAAGAATAAAATCTGGATGTTGTTTACAAAAGTCGCGTGTTTCTGCGGTCAAAGTCCACTACGCGTTTGCTAGGTCGTTTTTTGGGTCTCAGCCGCGTCTAGTAAATGACCTTTGCTTTAATTTGAGTCAATTTGGTTGAACTTAGACGGACCAGTTAATTGTACTGTTACAATAGTATTGGAATTAGTCTCTATAAATCCAAGTTTAAGCATTGCAAATAATTGCAGTGCGAAGTGAAATTTCCCCAAGCTGTGAAACCAGTGGAAGACGAGCGATTAGAATGAGCTGAGGTGCCTGTTTAATCTAATTACCATACCAAGTTCTCATATTTTTATTAAATTATTTCTTTTTTCTAACGATTACTCCTGAAAGGGATTTGGATATTTTTTTCTCGTTTCTTCGAGCGAGAATTCGGTTTAGAGCAGCTTTTTTCGATTTAGGATCGGGTGGCGTAGCATTTCTTTTGTGATCTGTAGATTTGGATTCCGATACCTCGTCTGACTTCGTAACCAATCCTTGAACTGCTGAAATATTTTCAGTGCCAATACTTTCTTTTTCTGAGTCATGAAACGTATCTTTCGACGATACAAACCGAGATTTGAACGCAGAAATATCGAAACTCGGCATAGGCTTGTTCTCTTTTGTTTCAGCTGGCTCCGCCGGCTCAACTGTTTCCAACGTCTCGATCATCTCTAGGTGCTTGTTTTCCTTTGCTCGTTTCAACTCACGAAACAGTTTTAAACTATCTTCAACTTCCTTATTGACCCGGTCTTGTTGTCGCTTCTCTTTATCAGCCAGTGACTGAAGAAATGCGACTTCATCTTCATCTAGTCTATGAATCTGGTTTCTTGCTGCAGTTTCTTGTTCAAATTCCAATTGTTTCCGATCTAGATAAGAATATGACTGTGAATTAAATGACTGAATCAATAAAACTTGGGCCTGCGTAGATCTCACCTTTATTGGCTTGCAAAATGTCGTAGAGTGATCGATCGCTCTGCGTCAAGTTTACCTGTGCTTGTGATCCGAGACCTGCTCGAGCTGTGGATTTCGATATTGCGCCTGATCCTGAAGTGAATCCTGAGGACATATTTCCGCGTCGAATGTAGTGTGCTTAATAGTTAACGTTAAAGTAAGTTTCGTTCAGAGGTGATATCTCTAAATGGAAAATTTATATCAGTCCCAACTATCCATACACTCATATCCATCTATGTTGTAAGAATAATTTACAAATGTCGACAGACGATGACGAACCGCCAGAATTGATTGAATTGGATCCAGTCCAAACGCCAATCCAAGTATGTACCAGATAACGAAGGATGAGACTACGACTAATAGATCAGACCGATGATGTCAAAGTTCCGTTGACTATCATAACAGGCTATCTCGGATCTGGAAAGACGTAAGAACATGAATTACAATTCATTGACCAGATAATTAACTATTTTAGCACGTTGTTAAATAACATTATGCACCAGACTGACAAGAAAATTGCAGTCATAATGAATGGTTCGTCAACCATAAGTTAGGTCATACCATACTAACAATACAGAATTTGGAGATTGTAGGTGTACTTGAGAGTCACGGTCGCTAGCTAACATGCCAGCGATCGATATTGAGAAATCACTCATGGTCACTGAGGGTGACAAAAGTTACACTGAATGGCTTGAACTAGGCAACGGATGTCTTTGTTGTTCAGTAAAGTATAACTAGAAATAGTTGATTTAGATGTCATATTAATCTGGCTAGGGACACAGGAATTGCTGCGTTAGAGTCACTAATGGAGAAAAAAGGAAAGTTCGACTATATTTTACTTGAAACTACCGGTCTAGCTGATCCAGGTATGCTATTTAATTTTGATTTCGAAAGGGACTCTTACTTAATCTGTCAGGTCCGATTGCCAATATGTTTTGGCTCGACAAAGCACTTGCTTCTTCGTTATATCTCGACGGCATAGTCACTGTAGTTGACGCAGCCAACATTGTGCAAAGCCTTGAAGACACTTCCATTGACCGTGCACATGCGTCTGAACTTGACTCGGTAGACGTCGTGCCCACTTCTACGGCCTATATCCAGTTGTCTTATGCCGATTGCATCATTTTAAATAAGTCCGATCTGGTCCCGAATTCCGAGATCAGCCAGATTTCTCAGAGATTGGCTAGTATCAATGCATTAGCTACTATTATTCCTACATCGTTTTCGAAACTGAATTCTGTCGACCAGATTCTGAATATCTCTACCGTCGACAATGATCTTTCGCGATGGGAAGGCATAAAGCTATCCACTCCAACATCATTCCACGACCATGTAAGTCTCCATTCGCGCGTCCGAATCTAACTAACTGACATCTAGCGAATTACGACTATTACTCTCGCCATTCCCATTCTCTCTATGTCACAATACAACAATTTTGAATCATGGCTGAGAAATCTATTATGGGAAGGCATGGTCGCTGACAACGAAGCAGTCGAGATACATAGACTTAAGGCGAAGATCGTACTTCTATCTGGTTCGGTTTTCATCTTACAAGGAGTTCGCGACACTTATGATACAATTCCAGTCCCCGAAGCTTCTCAAACTGACGGAAAACTTATTTTAATCGGCAAAGGTTTGAATTCGAAAATCTTGTCTGATTCCTTAAACTCAGCTTTATCATAACATTATATGAAAATATATATTTTAAAATAATAATATTCCATCTACGCGTAAAATGACACTGTCTTGGATTTACGCGCTTGGACTTCTGTAATCGCCTCGACAAAGTCTTCATGACGAATTTTGGCTTGCCCATTACGAAGAGCAATCATGCCAGCTTCGACAGCAACAGCTTTCAGCTGAGCACCATTGAACTCGTCAGTACTCCGCGCAAGTTCCTGCCAGTTAATGGACTCGTCGACGGTCATTTTCCGCGCGTGAATCTGAAGAATACCTGCGCGCGAATCCTCGTTCGGAAGTGGAAACTCAATTTTGCGGTCTAGCCGCCCGCTTCGTAATAATGCCGGGTCAAGAACATCGACGCGATTGGTAGCAGCCAATACCTTGACGCGGTCGTCACTGCTGAATCCGTCGAGTTGGTTGAGCAGTTCAAGCATAGTTCGCTGCACTTCTCGGTCGCCCGACTTGTCGGAATCAAATCGCTTGGTTCCAACGGCATCAAGTTCATCAATAAAAATAATTGCTGGTGCTTTCTCCTTCGCTAACGAAAAGGCATCGCGCACAAGCTTGGCTCCGTCACCGATAAACATCTGCACTAGCTGCGGGCCAGCCAGCTTCAAAAACGTGGCATTAGTCTGAGCAGCACATGCTCTCGCAAGCAACGTCTTTCCAGTTCCAGGAGGACCATACATTAATGCGCCTTTCGGCGGCTTTATTCCAAGCTTCTTGAACTTGTCGGCTTGTTTCATTGGCAATACGACGGCCTCAACGAGCTCTTCGATCTGCTTGTCAAGGCCACCAATATCAGCGTATGTCTCTGTAGGTTTCTCATCAACCTCCATGGCCTTAACTCGACTATCGTACTCAGCCGGCAGAGTATCTAGAACAAGGTATGAATCTTTGTTGACTCCGATCAGATCGCCAGGCTTGAGATTCTCTGGGTCAACTAGCCCAATAAGTGGCAAAAAAATTGTCTGCCGAGTCGACGTCTTGATCACAGCAGATTTTCCTACACGGGCTGCATCAAGATCAATATTAGCACCTTCCTCCAAATCTTCCTCGTTAGGGTCCATATCTAGAATTTCAACCACGTTGGCTACCAGGTACGGCAGCTGCTTATTGTTCTCGATTTTGTCTTGGTTATCCTTGATTCGCTCGGTCATCGTTACTTTTTCATGATTTAGCCGCTGAAAGTCAGATCTCAGTACCTTGATGTCGTTCTCGATTAGTCGCCGACGATTGATGATGTCTGTTGTCGACGAGTTGAGAATCTCATCGTCGATGCCGTCATCCTGCTCATCTTGTTCCTCGGCGTCCTTCGATTTTCCTGATACATCCGCCATTTCAGCGTCGTTTTCACGCTCAAGCGCATCTAAATCTTCTAAAGTTGCCATCCTTTCTGGTATGATTTAAAAATGATTAGACAGTGCTGGTGTATGTAACGTTGTTGTTCACGAGGGTAAGAACAAAGTACTACGCCGCTATAGAGTAAGCTGTACTCAAAACCCTCAAAAGTGTAATTGGCCTTCTACCTTCCATGGGCAGATTTACTTGTCTAGATGGAATAACAAAACGGTTAGAGTGTAAGAGGGAATATTTGGAGCTGGATTTGTCACTGAATCCGAAAAGATAAGTTCGGCAATGTCAGACTCTGTAGTTCTTCTCACGTTCAAGGCAGGGCGCGTGGACTTCAATCCACCATCAAAACATGTGAAGCCGCTTCCTCAGAAAGGCAAGATCACACTGTCGAGATCTACCGACGAGGATGCTTTGCTACTGTCGTTCGTATGGGAGCCCAGAGGGTCTTCAAAGAACGATCCATCAGTCGAGAAGGATGAACTTATGATATTCCCTGGGGAAGCAGAATGGTTACCGGTTTCGCAGTGCAAGTCTGGGCGGATGTTTGTGCTGAAGTTTAACAGCTCGAACCAGCGATCGTTTTTCTGGATGCAAGATCCACCAGCCAGTGACAATTTGGATGAGATTACAGAGACTGATCTCAAAATTTCGACAAGGATTAATACTTTATTGGAAGATATCGACGCCGAGGACGTGGACATCTCGGAGGATCCTGAAGATCTCAAGCAAGTGGCTTCTACTGCTGCTGACGTCGAGATGGCCGACGCTCCAGCTTCCTCTTCCGGTGGAAACGAGCCAGCTCCACAGTGAGTGCCTCCCATCTTTTTGTTTGCTTGTTTCATCCAGCGTTGGCACTGGTGTTTAGTTTGTATTATACTTTGTCGATCCTGATCGTGTGGTCGTTGTTCTTCTCGTGCTCTACTCATTCTCATTTACTTCATTTGCTTGATTTTGTTATTAATACATCGTTCTATATCTCAAGATCGTCCCTTTCATCGCTTATCAGCTCAATCGTCGTTCCGCCCGCCTCCCACGAATCGCAGTCTACCTCAGACATTAGCGAGATCTCCGACGCTATCACTCCACAACGTATGGCTTCCTATGTCGACTCGCTCGCGGACTCTGATCCCAAACTGGCATCTCTCTATCATTATCTTCCACTTGAGATCCCAAAAACTAAACGTGAACTGATCCGAGTTTTACAATCGCCTCAATTTATCCAGGGGCTCAATAGCCTAAGTTTAACATTACGTTCAGCAGAGGATGCGAATGTCGGCCATTTGGTGGCCTCAGAGCTGGGTCTTCCCTATCGAGGAGAGGGCGTCGAAGGGTTTTTGCGTGCCCTTTTCGCTGCTGCTCATAGTACTGATCAAGAAGAGCAGAATGAAAATCAGACATAAAGAAAAATTTAGTTGTTCAATTGATTATTTTATACACCCAAATTCCTGATTAATTCATTTTTTACTTTTTGAAAACAGATGGTCCATTGCCGCGTAATTGATCTTTTTCGACAGCACTTTCTTCTGCAGCATTGCTTTGGCACTTTCCGCAGGTGTCTCGGGCAAGTTCTCAGATGTTGAGTCCTTCGGTCGATTCCGCTTTCGTTTTCTAGGTGCATGAACAATCCCATTTTTCAAATCTTCTTCCATCCGTTTCCGCTTCTCTTCCTGCATCTCGAGATAGTCTTTGTTTAGCTCCATCCAAACTTTCTCCTTCAAATCCACTTCGGGCTGCGAAAGCATCACCGACGAGATCTCGTCATCATCGACATCAGATAATCTGTCCGGATCATCGTAGAGATCGACTTTGACTGTGTACTCAGACTCTGCAGTGTCGGTAGCTGCAACCGGTACGTTCAGTGGAATCTCTTCAGAGATTTTCTGAAAATTTGTGTCATTCAATGTCGCTTCAATATCATTTGACACCTCCTCTTCCAATTTATTTGCATTCTCCAGCTGAGATTCATCTTCGGATTCGGGTTGCTCGGTCGACTCGCGCACTCGATGACGCGTGAACGACGGTGGATCAGCCTCGGATTCGATATTGGTTTCTCGGAAACTCTGGATCGTTAATGAACCGGCCTGTGTAAGTTTAAACTCGTCAAGTCGTCTCTGAATCGTATCCTCGGCGACTTTCGCGACCCGCACAATCTCCGCTTTGGTTCGCCGATAATTGTTCATCCGTGCAGCCACTAATATACAAGCACCCGCGACACCGGCAGGCCTTCGCCCCTGATGAAGCCAATCTTTCCCCATGCGCTGTACGAGTCGGACCGCATCATTCATTACTTTTCGAACATCAGACCCAAATTCCAACCTGGATGCAAACCGCTGGATATATATCGACGGATCAATCAATGGGATTTTTTTTATTTGTAGAGCTTTGACTAGTTTGAGATAGGTCGCGCCAATTGCAAACACGCTTACATGCAACAAGTCGGCAAAATCCATCAGCATGTGAGTCGTCTGTTGTTGTCGACAAGCTACATACACACAAGCAGCTACTACGTGTCGTGACTGCCGACCTTGCACAAAATTCTGTGTCACTGCAAGCTGGAACCACCGGTTCCCTGCTTCTCCAACATATTCCGGAAGATGCAGCGCATATGCTAATCGCATAATCCGATGGCGACCTAAAATTTGCTAAGCAGCTTGTCTCTATAGATTAGGACGGTGTAAACGCGTACCTTTGGCAAGTGTTTGCTCTCGACTCTCCCATGACCCATTTCTCCGCAGTCCTCCACCAATGTTCCGAGCTCCACCTAGCCAGTCAGAATAAAATACGGCTAGCAAAATTTAGAACTTACTTTGCCCTTCAGCAATATACATTCCCTGAACCATGGCGGCTCCAGAAGAAGTCTCTGCAAAAGTAACTTCAGATACTATCGCGGTATCATCAACAATTTTTCCACAATTTGTGCAAGCCACCTCACCGGACCCGGTGTCAGCTAGTGAGGTGCTTTTGCACTGAGGGCACACCTTGACAGGCATATCGAGTTCCTGCTCGCAAAGTTGGCTTTTAGTGGATTTTGATCGATTGTTGAGTGCAGATTAGCTGCTAGCTCGGAACATTCGCTGGGACCAAGAATGGCTAGGATTGGGAGATGAGGTTGTGAGTACATGAGGTACCTGGCGTATATCTAGTCACTTATTCAAGATATAGATAGTGTCGAATAGATTGCTGTAATTGTATTAAAATTCTAATGATTCTTAATACTTGTTGAAATTCGCTAGGACGTGACTCAGGAACAAATTTCGAAATGCAGATCCACCGATCTCGATGTCAAGTAGACTTGGTAAGCGCAAAGAACAACGCTGGGATTCCAGAAGACGACAGGATGCCATATATGCCCATGTAGAGTTATTTTTGCGAACAGTATTATAGGTATCGCTATTGAGTTCGCGTCACTGACGGTTCACTCGTATATATTAATTCTAATATTTTATTTCAGAAACTTTGATGTCTGTCCTACCCATCATACTAATACGAGTACATGTTATCCTCTTACTTGATTCACTCTGCTAGCGCACCTGAGATGAGAAAGTTACAAATTTTTCTGCTAATCAAGAATATGGTAAAGAATGAAATCCTACTGCAGTTAAAGAAGGTTACATACCGACTTATCTGACTAGTAACGATGCTCAATTGCTTTGGTCCTGTGATCTCATTATAAAATCGTTATACTATGACATTGACTTCACACGCACAAAAGCTAGCTAAACATACTCTTTCGAGATATGTTTAATTTGGAATACTAGTTTAGGCTTCATTGGAATTCTACTGACCGGTAACTAGAAAGCGTCCGGATAACATCAGCGGACAGACTATCTCTTATCAAACGCGCCAAAACCAAGAATCGCAGATATTTCCAAGGACACTTGCCATATGCCATATAACAGCCGTGATTTTTGCTAACTGTGTCCCCTAATTCAGTCTAAATCTCTATACTTCTCTATATTAAACCGTTAATTGAATATATCCTCCACACTCATTTGATTCCAACTGTAATCACTTTTTACTACTCTTTGAAATCGATTCCGTTAACAGGTTCCACAAATTATGTCATTGTCATACTAAACTCTTATCACGTGGTGATATCACGTGATTGTTAAGATCTTGGCAAAGTCCCAATATTGTCCTGTTTGGGCTTAGTCTGGCGCGGCGTGCGTGGCAGAACGCTCTGCTAGGTGTGGAGGAGAGAGATGTTGTTTGTGAAAATTCAATAATTCGCAAAGATTAAAGAGTAGAAAATAACTACAAACAATCGAAATTGTCAATCAACTGTATAGGGGAGATTAAAAAATTTCCGAAAAGATAGTAATTTCATCGAAAATCATGTCCGTAAGAAACACAAGAATGCGGCTATACTGTCAAGAAGCAAGTTCTCGGTCCCAAGAGTCAGTACCCACGGATCGATGATGAAAGTTGTTCGAAGGGAGCATAAACTAGTTATCGAACTTCTATCACAGAGTTTACAGAAACTATGTATTTCTTGCTAAGAACTTATTCTTGGCCATCTCTTTGTGCGATGAACTTACGGGAACTTAAATAGTCCTCGATTTCCCGTCTACCTTCTTCTGAATGATGAGGTTTAATCACTATCCATAATGCATACGAAAGAAAAAGTTCAAATTGAATATTCCAAATCGCCATACCTCCTTACCGCGCCAGCCGTTGTTGGTACGTAAAACCGAACCAAATTTATCATTTCTGTATGGACTAACTTGAAACTAGCTGAACTTGAAAGTGATGTCGACTCGGGGCTTACTATAACTGAGGCATCCACACGTCTGGCTCAGCATGGCGAAAACAAACTAGAGGGTACATCTGGGGTATCATTAGCAGGCGTGCTACTGCGTCAGGCAACTAATGCCCTTGGTCTTGTTCTTGTCCTAGCGATGGCACTATCTTACGCGGTCAAAGACTATGTCGAAGGCGGTGTGATCACAGCTGTCATTATATTGAACATAGTCGTCGGTGTATTTCAGGAATATCGCGCAGAACAAACAATCGATTCTTTGCGCTCATTATCATCTCCAACGGCCGCAGTCGTTCGAGATGGTGTCGTAATTCACGTTGCTTCTATCACCGTTGTGCCTGGGGATATTGTTGATATCTCTGTTGGTGATATTGTGCCGGCAGATCTGCGTCTCGTCGACTCGATGAACTTCGAGGCCGATGAAGCGCTTCTAACCGGCGAATCGCTTCCCGTATTGAAATCTCATGATGTTGTGTTCGATGATCTCGACCCATCAGGACATGGAATTGGCGTCGGCGACAGGATTAATCTCGCCTATTCCTCTTCGACGGTGACTAAGGGTCGAGCTCGCGGAGTAGTCATAGCAACTGGTATGAACACTGAGATTGGCAGGATTGCAGCTTCCCTGAATGGTAAGCAGCGCAAATCGGGCCGGTCGTTGAATCCAGTGAAGTATGGTCCGATGCAGCCCATTAAAGGCATGTCTTTACGAACTTGGGATGCTGTAGGCAAGTTTTTGGGGTTAACTGTCGGAACACCCTTGCAGCGCAAACTGGCAGTTCTCGCCTACACCTTGTTTGTGATTGCGTGCGTTCTTGCGCTGATTGTGTTTGGAGTCAACGAGTTCAATGCCCAAACTGAAGTCACCGTATATGCGATTTCGCTTGGAATCGCGATTATTCCCGAATCATTGCTTGCTGTTCTTACGATTACCATGGCAGCAGGTATGCGTCGAATGGCGAATAGTCGAGTCATGGTTCGTAAACTGGACGCCTTAGAGGCTCTAGGTGGAGTGACCAATATATGTTCAGACAAAACTGGTACTTTAACTCAGGGAAAGATGATTGCAAAGTCGGTTTGGGTCCCTGGTGCCGGATCATTTAGCGTTATAGAGTCGACATCTCCTGTGGATCCTACGGCAGGCCGCGTCATAGCCCAAGAACGCATAGCATCAGCAGAACCGAATTTAGACGAGAAAGCAGATATCAGTATATCGAGTTATGAAACACCGACCGTCACCACTACCCTTGCCAGCTTCCTAGAAGCCAGCGCTCTTTGCAATCTCGCAACAGTGCGATTCGACAGTGAACGCAAAGAATGGTTAGCTACCGGCGACCCCACCGAGATAGCACTGCAGGTTTTTTCTCATCGATTTGACTATGGTAAGAAAGCACTAGTCTCACAAGGATGGACAGCGCTTGCTGAATATCCGTTTGATTCGGATGTGAAGAGAATGTCGGTCGTCTTTGAGGCTCCTTTGGCTAATGAGTCTCGGTCCCGTGGGGACGTAGTCGTGTTTGCAAAAGGAGCTGTTGAACGGATGCTTCCGCTATGTACGGGGTATTCTCAAGGAAGTAGTTACCAGAAGATGACGGTGGAACTGCAAGAGAGCATTATGGAAACCGTTGAAAGGTTTGCCAAAGACGGACTCCGCGTACTTGCGCTTGCGAAACGGGTCGAAGTAAACCCAAAAATCTCTTATCTTGATTGTGCGCGGGATACTATAGAGAGAGACTTTTCGTTCCTTGGACTGGCAGGGATTTATGATCCGCCTCGCGTTGAAACTAAAAGCGCCGTTGAACAATGTACTGGAGCCGGAATTCGAGTGCACATGCTGACTGGAGATCATCCGGCTACTGCTGCTGCGATAGCGCGAGAAGTAGGAATTATCCCTAAACAGCAAAGCGACGAACTACGGTTTGCTGATAGCCAAGATCTAGTGATGACGGCTACGCAGTTTGATAAGCTTTCGGACGACGAGGTGGACCAGCTGACAACTTTGCCGCGAGTCATTGCGCGCTGTGCTCCGCATACCAAAGTGCGAATGATCGAAGCTTTACATCGACGCAACAAGTTTTGCGCGATGACCGGTGACGGAGTTAATGATTCGCCATCATTACGCATGGCGGACGTCGGAATAGCTATGGGCATGGGCGGATCTGATGTAGCGAAGAGTGCGTCAGACCTTGTTTTGACGGACGACAATTTTGCGTCGATAGTTCGTGCTATCGAGGAAGGCAGGCGGATGTTCCACAACATCCAAAAGTTTGTGTTGCATTTGTTGGCCGGTAACGTTGGAGAGGTTGTGTTGTTAATCATAGGACTCGCGTTTAAAGACGATGCCGGCTTTTCCGTTTTTCCTCTTGCCCCGCTGCAGATTCTGTGGATCAACATGATCACATCACCCGGTCCCGCATTCGGCTTAAGTCTCGAGCCCGCCAATCGACTTATCATGCGTAGGGTGCCCCATGATACCAAGAAAGGTATATTTACATGGGAGATAGTGGTCGATACGTTTGTGTATGGGACCATTATGGGTGCAACCTGTCTGGCGACATTCATCATCGTTGTGTATGGTCATGGGAAAGGCGATCTTGGAGACGAATGCAACAAAAGACTGGGCGACTCTTGTGGAGTGGTGTTCCGGGCGCGGGCGGCCGTATTTGCGCAGTTGACATGGCTGATATTAGTTCTTGCGCTTGAAATTAAGGATATTAGACGGTCGATGTTCAATTTATTCGACCGGTCCGGCTCGCGGATGCCAGTATTTCGCGACCTCTATTCAAACAAGTTCCTATTTTACTCTGTGTTCATTGGATTTCTATCAGTGTTCCCTGCAATTCACATCCCAAAGCTCAATACATCTGTATTCAAGATGAAGAGTATTACCTGGGAATGGTCGCTTCCCGTCGCGTTTCTGGCTCTATTTGTAGGCGCGGTCGAGTTGTGGAAGTGCCTCAAACGGCGGGAACATTGGTTCGAAACTCGGTCGTCGTTCAGCTTGAGTAATGCCGTATCTGTGTCTGCGTCGGTGTAAATGGTCCCAGATACTATATCATCCCGTAGAAACATTAAATCGAGCAAATCTACACTTAGCACTGATAATACTATACTTATAACAACAAAGAAAATGAATAAATCTATAACAGTCATTGGTCGAGATTACATAATACGCGGCCGCTGTGGGATCGGCTTTCCAGAGCGCTTAATATCCCATCCTCAGCTAGTCACCAGATTCACGAGAACTACGATAGTTTTTGCGCTGAGCGAGCAGACTTATCAGCTACGAACAACTTCAACGTGGACTTCAACTAATAAAAATATCTGTACGACTGCACCTAAAATGACGATTCCAGAGGTATTTTATGATCTCAAGCCTGCTGATTCCAAGGGCGAACCATTTGATTTTCATTCATTGGAGGGCAAGGTAGTCTTGATTGTCAACGTTGCATCAAAGTAAGTGAACGATTTTATTGACTGACGAAAGTGCTTTTTCATGTTGATTAATTGTATAGATGTGGATTTACTCCTGTAAGTAGTGAGAGATAGATCGAAGCATGCTGGGACGGAACACTAATCGAGACAGCAATATAAAGGCCTCGAAGAAGTGTACGAGAAGTACCACGAGCAAGGTCTAGAAATCATTGGGTTCCCTTGCAACCAGTTTGGTCGTCAAGAACCAGGAACTGCCGAAGAGATTGCTTCGTTCTGCACTTTGAATTACGGTGTGAAGGTGAGTTCTGCGCGGCATCGAACCTTGGTGAGCAGAACAATTTTGTTGACCAAACATGTCGGATAGTTTCCCGTCATGAAGAAAATCGAAGTCAATGGGGATGGTGCAGACCCAGTCTACCAATACCTAAAGTCAAAGAAGGCCGGCATTTTGGGATTCCGAGGAATTAAGTGGAATTTCGAGAAATTCCTCGTCGATAAAGCTGGCAACGTCGTCGAGCGGTATTCGTCCATGTCTACTCCAGGTATGTAATTTGATCTTATATTACAGGCATCCTACTGCCTCTCGTCGCGGTTTGTATATTAAATTCTAGTAGAAACTATTGCTGCGGATATCGAGAAATTGTTATAAATCAATTGATATCGTATTCGTCGTCCGAAAGGACAATATTTTCGTCGGAGAAGTCAATATTTTCTGTGAATTCGTCTGTGATGGTGGTGGCGGTGGTTGACGTAATTTCGATCTGGGAAATTCCTAATTCTTGCCTTAATTGATTCATTTTTAATTCTTCGTGACTTCCCAGATTCCATTCCTTAATCGACGAGTCCTGAATGAGCTCAACAATAGTGTAGTTGTCATCGATTATTAGCACGCCACGTCTGAATTCCGCCTTAAGAAGTTTCACTTTACTGCCGGCACAGACAGTTTCAAATCTGGAACCATATTCCACGCCCCATATAAATCTGCCAAAACAGTCTTGCAGTAATAACTTATAAACATGTGATTTCAACTTTGACTGCCCAAGTCGGGCGGATTGCTGGTTTTCATCCGGGATATCGTGTAAAACAGAACTATTCTTGTCCTGCAGATGTTGCAACTGTTCATTTCGAGAAACGCTGATATTGCGAACAGAGATGACCTGGAGCAAAAGTGGTCCCAGAATCTGCGTCGATCTATTGTCAAAGACGTTTTTTGGGATCACTCGCTCAATTTTCGATATGTCCGCTTCGTTTGGACAGCAGGTTTTGGTAAGATCGGAGCGGAGAATCTCCTGCTCTATATATGACCGTAGATCAATTCCTGGAACACCTTGATAAGACTTGCAGAGTGCAGATAGACCAAGCAGAGGTGGATACAAGCCATATTTCTGGTTCAGATACTGCTGGATCGAGTTTGCCTCTTGGTTCATCGTTGCATGTGCATAAAGTGTAGGCGCGTAAAGCGGCTCTACGCAATTTTTATATTAGTTGTATATTCAATCTTATCGTAATCACAAATCATAGTCATAAATCATAAATCGTAAATGGTAAATCACAAGTACATATTATATAAAATTCGTTTCGGGTAATCACAATCATACATAATTCCAGGTAATCGGGATCCGGCCCTCGTCAGGATCACCGAGTACATCAAACGCTGCTGGCGAGAAATCTAGATCGTATTCTGAGCAACCCGGACAAGTGTCGACGACGGTCACTGTGACTGATTTATCGTTCCTGTAAGCGATTATGGTCTTCCCGCACAATGGGTTTGTATTTGGGTTGCCGCTGGAGGAGGCGGACATTAAAGTCGACGACAAGGCAACAATGAAGTCTGTTTCTGAGTTTGTATCCCCACATGATCCGAGTCCGGGTGTGTAAAATGTTCCCTCGCCAGAGTACGTAGATGGTGTGCTGGACTGGATTGGAGAGGTGTATGCTGAGGACGATTTTGAGGACAGCAGCGAGATCAATCCTGAGGATGACACAGGTGATGAAGACGACGTAGAAGTAATCGTCGATGTCGAAGTAATAGTTGGAGTAATTTCAAATATCGATGAGGATGGATACGAGGGCATTGGCAGATCCTCGACTAGTGATGAAGACGACGTTGAACCTGGCCCAGAGGACGACATAGACGTCGACGTCGAGGTAACTACAAGAGTAGAAATCTCATTCGAGTCCTCGCTAGCATACACATACACTGTTGCAACAACTGTGACAGTATCAACCATCTGCTGAGTCTCGGTCACCCATATAACGTCCCGCTTCTCATGATGTACATGAGAAGGCAATCCAGCGACTAGCGCAGAAAATAGCAACACAATCAGAATCGAAACCATTTTACACACTTCCTTCTATCTACGAATTCATCTGTTGATTGCGTCCGCATCGGTATTTATCATCTCAGCCGAATTTTCGGTTTCAATTTCCGATTCTATCAAGAATGGCAAGGGGTGTGTGACCCCTTCCGTCCAGCTACTAGCATCATCCCTTGATACACTACTGTGTCGGCGACGTTTTATCCTGGTCACGGTTGCTTTTCATTTCTTTTGCGTGTTTGAAATTTTGCGGATAATAATAGACTTCTATTTCTGTACTGTTCATCCAAATCATCGGGAGGGTCATCCATTTCAATCAGTCTTCATCACCAGTTATACACCAATCAAAATTTGATATAGACTTCATAAACACTCAGAGACCCGTATTCTGCTCATGTGTATCACACGGCACTTCCTATATACAAAAATCGGTATCTTTCATCATCGTGTCTGACAGTAGTGCTGAAAATATTGTTTTTATTTTAACCCATCCAATTATTGTTGTTGAAATATTAACCGTAAAGTATTAAGCAACTGAATAACTAGCATTTTGACGACAATAATTGTATGAGCGTAGTTTTAGGCATATTACTTTGATGCAGTATGTTCAAAGACAGCCTAAGTCATTAAAATAATGTACTAAAAGCTTGAAGAAATGTTAATCAATTTATGTTGACGGGAAAAATTGCTTGGGAGAAATAAATCCGTCCCAATCAACAAAAATTTCAATTTGACTTGATCAAATTAATCGCTAGAGATATTCTCCACGCCTAAATTAATTCAATAAACTCTGAAGGTATGATTTCAGCGACAGTGTGGGTTCCACGTGGATTTGCGGCCGAATTTCCTCAGCATTACACGCTTGACGAAGAGGAAGTCGACCGGATTTCCAATTTGGCACAGCTACGACTAGATGATGCGTTAGAAGACTATAATGAAGCAAAGCAGGAAGCGGATCAAGATCAGGGCGATGAAGACGAAGATGAAGAAACCAATGTCATGGTTGTGGACGAAGAAGGAGACCAAAAAATCATAGCGCAGCTTGCTACCAACGACACTGATGATCTCAAAGAATACGATCTAGACAATTACGACAAGGACGACGGCGATGGACAACCAAGTATGTTTTCCAATATTAAGTCGCTTGCGTACTACGGCTCCAACACGGAAGATCCATACATTGTGTTACCCAAAGATAAGTCGGAGCTTGAAGAAGACGAGCGAGAAGAATTGCAAATCCTGGAGAGCGACAATTTACTTTTAGTTTGCAAAACACAAGATAACCTGTCCCACATGGATATCTATGTGTATGAAGAAACTGATGCAAATCTATATGTCCACCATGATATTTTACTACCCTCGTTCCCGCTTTGTGTCGAGTGGATCAATGCAAGAGTCGGTAGAACAAGATCGGAGAGTAACCAGACTGGCAACTTTGCCGCTATCGGTACATTCGAGCCGAGTATTGAAATTTGGAATCTGGATGTTGTTGACGAGATGTATCCTGATGCGGTTCTCGGTCAGGAGGTCGAAGTTGAAACCACGACGAAGTCCAAATCCAAGTCGAAATCGAAGTCTAAATCCAAAACTAAGAACAAGTTAAAGCCAAATCAGAAATATCACGTTGACGCCGTTCTGGCGCTCGCAGCTAACAAACATAACCGCCACCTTCTTCTTTCGGGATCAGCAGATAAGACGATCAAATTATGGGACCTCAACACAGCTAACTGTGCGCAATCTTATACGGTCCATGACGACAAAGTCTGCGCGCTGGCATGGCATCCACGAGATGCCACAGTAGTTCTTTCGGGATCGTATGATGCGACTGCCTTAGTGTTCGACGTGCGCGCGCATACAGGTGAGCAGCGGAAGTTCACCGTCGACACTGATGTTTCTGGGATCTCATGGGACCCTCACACAGAGTACAACATCTACGTATCTACCGAGAGCGGAAAGGTGCACTACTTTGATGTCCGGAATACTAGCGCAAAGCCGATCTGGACTTTACAAGCGCACGACTCTGAGGTCTCTGCATTGGCCGTGAACGAGAACGTAAAAGGTCTGTTTGCGACTGGCTCAACCGACCAATTCGTTAAGGTCTGGAACGTTACAGAAAAAGGGCCTTCAATCCATTCATCGAGAGACATGGGTGTCGGCAAGGTTTTTACGGCGAGTTGGCTGCCGGATAAAGAATCTGCGCGGACGCTGGCCGTAGGAGGCAGTAATGGCGTAGTCCAAGTATGGGACTCAAAAACAAATAGTCAAGTACGAGCAGAGAACGAGGATTGGGAGGACGACGAAGAAGAGGAAGAGGAGGAGTAAAAGTCAGAAAGAATAAAATAAAATAGAATAAATATTGTACTGTATGCGTATTGTATCTGCTAATTGTATATATAAATGCATATATATAATTATATATCGGGCATTTAATGTGGGTTTTCCCAAATACCAGTCGGCGGCTTCTCTTCCAGATCTTCCCAGACTTTCCACTTGAGCAAAGATTGCGCAAGTCTATATTCCTCTCCAGCCTGAATCAAGATTTCTTCTATCAACCCACCGTTGATTTTCTTCTCAATCTGCGGAATATCATCCGGAGACGCAGCGATGATAGACTTGCGGCTTTTGATGATTCCTTCCACGGACTGACGGTACACGGACGACTCGGGGAATTCTTTTAAAAGCTGCTCGGTCTCGTAGTAAAGTCGCAGAAGTGTATCCTTCGCGTCCGGTGCATGTGAGATACCAGTTAATCCTGTAGGATCTATTATTTGTTAGAAATTTCAACATTATCAACCATACTAACATCGTCCAGCATCAGCAGCATCACGTCGTCAAAACCTACTATTGGAATAAGTCGATCGGTAATTTATCTCGATAGGCTGATATACCAGCGTGCGCATAGAAGGCCGCATACGCAACACCTGCGAAAATCTCATTTTGCTGTTTGAAAATCTTTCAGTCTGAATTTGGAGCAATTTTATCACTTTTAGCTTAAATATCGGTACGTTTAAAATGGTAGGGTGGTTTGGGCCGAGTTAGGCCGGCTCTGGTTGGCTGGCTGGTTAGGTCAGGTGACAAATTTAATAAGTAATTACATAACGAATACATGTAATATAGAGGCGATTGTACCGATAGTGCTTCGAGATGTATTTTGGTGATTATTTGAGTTCAAATTCGGCAGAGTTTGTAAAGAGCTACAGTTTTTGAGGCACTTAGTCCAGACTGGTGGTGCGTTTTAGTCATTAGGATATAATAGTGGAGTGAAATTCTGAGAGACCGATGGAATCAGTTAGGAATATTACTATTAGGAACCCGTCAGCTGAATCTAAGTTGTTCAGTCAACATGGAAGTTGATATATTAATGAACGCCTTCAGAAGCACCTTTGACCGTATAATGCTCAGGTCTGGCTGAATATATCACTATGAGAAAAATAAGACCATTTGGCCGTTGTCATACGAAGGTTTAGGATTGCGCTAGGGACCGGCGCTACAAACGGTGCACGAACTGCCAATGCTTGTAATAGATAATTTGAAACCCGCCTGAAAATTATCGCTGAGTCGATACTAAAAAATTGATAGAGAGGGCTTCAAGTGGATAAAAGTAAGAGCTAATTTGTGAATGAATATGTGTAACAATAACAGCACGTGTTATCGCTTTATTAATTTTGGACCCGGTAGGAGATGGAGAAAACATTCAATTTGCAAGCTGCAGACGCTTTGTATATGCAGCGGGAGTTAGTTTAACTGGCGGGTTCATGCCTTACTGTCTATTGACCGGTACAGCTTGAGGTAGCCCATTTTTTCTGTAGTCTCTATTTTGGAAGGGGGTGACATTTGGGCAGAAATTAATTCGTTCGACATCTGCTTTGCAGAAATTGGTTTATACTCGGACGTTTATGTGATCCTCCAGAAAGTTGTTTTCGTAGGCTATTTATCTTTGGACGAGATTTACTCCTTGCCCTCAGCAGCATGCTAGGCCAGCGAAGTTTCCTCTTGCGATCTAAGCTAGACAATACTTATTCAAGCCAAGGCTCGTCTTTTGTCATCTCAAGTGGTAAAAAGATAGAATGGCGGTATACTGATTAGACCAATTCCAAAATAGCCGGAAGAAAACTTATACTGGTATTTATGAACCGACACTCAGTAATTCGAGATAGCACAAGGGGCAGTGAAGCCTCCATATTGTATCTGGTGTTGTTACCCATGCCAGCCATTAGGCAATTCTGGATCATCCTGGAAGACTCAGACGCGGAGGAAATGAATTTAGGCTGATACGATCAGCTGACGAATCGATATATTGAAGACATTGTTGAAGCCAAAAGATTATTCTTGACTCAAGCCCGATGCCCATATGCTCATATAAATTGGAATCAGATCTACGAGAAGGAGCAGTGTTTCTTGATATCTGGAATTGTGAGGTTACACTAGGGAAGTATGGTTAACACGACCACCAGAGCGTTTCCTATAGTTTATATTGTTTCGACTTCCATTTTAATAGAGTTTTAAAATCTATGAAGTGTCCGTTCTTCTGACTCTACTAGATACTTTTCGAGCCAGATCACTAGCAGCATGAGGAAAGCTAGTAATTGATTTCTTGGATGGAAGAAGATCAAGACCAGTGTCACCTCTCCTGTGCTTTACGTAAGCTGTTCCACCAAATAAAGCCAGAAGGCCAATCAAAAGAGCAGTCATAAAGAACGTAGTAAAAGTCCATAGTGAATATTCAGCCTGGTATCGACAACACGGCACACACATTTCACTGCAAGTAAGATTGGAGAATATTGAAAGAGAAACAACATTATTGCTAGCAGAAAAATAATCTACTCCATCGAAGTTGGAACTAATATTTTGTCGACGATCTCTCTCATAATCGCACAAATGTGGCCCAAGTTTTTCTTGTGGATCTGGATCAATGGGAGAAATTTCAGGTTTCACAGAATTGTTCAGGTCTCTCGTGGTACAAGTAAAATGAACTGATGCGTCCATACGGTTCAGACCCCAGTTCGCATTGTCATAGAAGATGTAGAAAGGAGGCCTACTCGACATACCATCAGCGTCAAGCGGTATAACATGAGCAGTTAACGGTTCTGAACCAGGAATCGTGATAGTCCTGATCATACATGCTACCAATATTTGTTAACAGATTAACTTTGAATAATTATTTCCCAACCAAAGAAGGATCGTACCTTCATGACCGGCACATGCATCTGAGCCCTGAGGGAAATCCTGAGTAATTTCAAGCGGTCCAAATAGATTGAAGAAAAACCAAACAGAAGTTATTGATGGAGGAGTATCTTCCATAAGCTTTACTACCCGTTGTCCTGCAAAGTGCGAAAAATCGTTATCTTCGCTTCAAAAGGAAGATCGAATATCAGTCGAATCGACGAATAGAGGCACGACGGGTTCTACCAAAGGTAGATGCTCACGCATTGACACAGCTGTGGTAGTTGCAAACATAGCTTAGAAATTTCGATAAATTCTGCTACAGATGAGTACACAAATCTTCTGAAATCTTTCGTTATTGAATTATTAGAGGCAAGCAACGTCAAGAAAGCGCAAGTAAAGATGATTCCACTAGTGGTTAGAAGTAATGCGCCATTTACCGCACCAAGCGGTCCACCCCTTTCGCATAATCATAGCCGGGACAAAACAGATTCCGGACTATTCAATCAAGATGCCAACACGAATTGGTCAGAGATGCGAGTTCGGAGTAATTCTATCTTAATCAAAAACTCTAAACGTATCAATAGATGGAATTAGTAATTACAATCCTTTCCATATGCAGCGCTTCAGAGGCACAAGTAGATCAACTGGTTATGAAACAGCAAGTGAGCCAAGTCAATAATAGCGAAGTATTATCTCTTTCCGAAACAGACAGATTATTTGAATACGACATATCCATAATTCTGCTCTTCACATTGAGAGATATCGCCAGGATCATAAGACATGTCTAGAATTGCCAGGGGACAGAAATGTTGAGTTAGTCTATCAAGGACATATTGGTAATAAGAAGCCAATGCTGAGGAAACCTTATCAGAAGCCAGATTACCGCAAATATACGATGCTTAGAAAACATATGCCTTGAGCAGAAGAAGCATTTGCTGGATTAAGTGGAGTGAGTTTCGGAGAGGTTTGCGATCAAATCTAACCATGTTCTGGAAATGAACTAAGAAAATTACTAAACAAAAGACCTCCTGGCTCAAGAAATCAAAACAGCTCAAATATCCTGTAAACTACTAAAATTGAGCAAATGGATATCTGTACCTAATCACGAAATTCAGATCTCATCAAGTCACGCGAACAGTATCAGCAACTAACTGGCTTTTCAAGATTAGTAGTGGCCCCGACCCCCATTATATTGTCCGCCTCACTGTAATCCAGCGTTTTTGCCAAAAAGTATGTTTTCGTACTTGTTGTCGCTGTTATCCCAATTGGTTTTATAGTTAGCCGCTTTGCTGAGGGGACATGCTGCAATTATGATCTAGATTATTTATTAAGCTGCCTTGAGCCAAGGACTTCCCTAGGTGCTATCTGTACTGGTGGTTGACTTTATACAGATGGACCCGTGTAAAGAGGACAAGACTGTAGCAAGTCAGCTGCAAGGTTTGGCAACCGTTCTGGTTATTCTACTAATTGGACAGCATGATTTCATAATCCCAAATAAAATTATGTCAAAAAACTTCAAGGTTGTTAGCAGAGCTGGCAGGGGCGGTGGGTGGTTTTGTCAATGAATGGACTTGAAAGGCAGAAGCGATAGGCCCTATCTATAGGCTCTGTCTGTAGGGCCGGTCACAGTCCATGCTAGTACTCGGGGACTGCGGGGGACTACGGAGGAGCTTTCGTTATCAAACGGAGTCTGCCTAAATTAAAAGTGTTGTCATAAAAGTATGTGAGCAGAGATCATTGTAGATCTGCAAGTCTCTGCTGCGGAGAAGTTAGAAAGGAACGGGCCCCCAGAATTAACGTCGAATCGCAAAGACCGGAGAGAACCAGGAAGCAACCGACAGTCCTCAAGCTCGTGTTGATCTGTTCTTGCTTTTTTACGATTAAGTGTAGAGCGGAAGAATATCTGGATTGTTGTAGCGGTTGTAGATCTTGCTCCTAGTTTGATCCGCACCTTATCACAATAAGATCAATAGAGCCCTAGCGTCTACACGCTTTGCCACATCAGCCTGGCTGATTGCCGTGGCATCATTCTTAGCAACTGGCAATGCATCCATCACGTGAGTGTTCGATGACGAGGAGGAGATCAGGTGTTTCCCGATCGATGGGGTCATGTGCGCAACGGATATGATCGGATTTAAAATTTGGACCGTTTTGGCGCGGTTGTGTTTTGCGTGTTTTGTGAGTTTGTGTTACGGTTTTTGCCAGGACAGAGCGATTTCGCAACGATTTAGGCATTTATTTTTGCTGGTGGACGAGTATGGCGTGAGTAACGAGGAGCGAAGGTGCGAAGGTGCGATAAAGGGAGGCAATGAGGGCAGGAGAGATTACGAGAACAAGCAATTGCACACTTTACACTTTGTAGATAGATAGTCATCCCTCTCAGTCCCGAGAGGGTCTGCGCGGACGGACGAGAGCACAGCAAGCACAGCAAGGGCAGCAGACGAATGAGAGCGCAGACAAAGTCAGCTGGAATAACTTTGTTACGGTATGGCGGGACAGAGGAGCAGTTGTGAGCAGACGCGACCGGATAATCTGTGGCGGACAAAAATAAACCCGAATGGCACCAGCAGGCGTCGGTCCAGCACGGCAGATCCTGACAGGAGGACAGGCGACAGGCAGGAGACAGGAGACAGGAGGAAGCATGGCGGCCACGGCCACGGCGACGTCGGCGACGAAGAAGACGAAGAAGACGAAGAAGACAAAGACGATGTCGAACGCACACAAGCACAAGTACTCGGAGCCTTCACTGACTGACAGAGTCGGCAGGTCCAAGCCGGAGAAGAGAGCCAAGGTCGTCGAACGCATGTCCAGGCGAGGCAGGCGAAGGCGACGGGCGACAGCGGCAGCGGCGGCGGTGAGCAGCCAGACAAGCCAGCCGAAGTAGTTCTGCCAGAGCAGCAAAAGCAGCGCACCTCTCATCGTAGTACAAACAGAGTTTTGGCAGCCGATTAGCTGGGTTCTGACAACGTGACAGGACACGCCACCCGTTCATTACAACGTGGACCAGCAGACACCTGTCGCCCAGACTGGAGCCGGAAGGGTGTACTTTTCGCATACTGTCAGTCGTACTGCCAGACCGACCGACAGCCAGTCAGACAGGCGAGGATCGCAGAGTCGCAGAGTCTCCGTCGTGTCTCCTGAATGTGTAGAACGAGCAGCAAAAACAGTTCGTAGCAAAGCGACCGGACAAACACTGCCGTGCAGACACTCGAAAAAACCATGTGGCCTGGCCAGTCCAAGGACAGGCCACACGGCCGCTCGTACGTCATGACCAGATGAGAGAATCTCGAGGAGCTTGAGGAGCCCGAGTAGTCCGAAATGACTACTTGCAAGCCAGCGGCAGAAGTCCAGCAGTCAATGAAAAAACCTGCACTACTCTCTACAGAGACAGAGACAGAGACAGACCTGCCATTTCGGTCTGACTCTGGCTAAGCGCAACAAAACACAACACGAGAGAGGACCCTGCGCCGGGGAAGCCCGAGTTCAGAACGTGACAAGGAAATAAAAGAAAAAAGGTTTTGCGCTACGTTGCACTACATCCAGCAAGAGCACCCGGCCAGACAGAGATTGGCCGAGCTAGCCAGTCTAGATTGAATGGCTTGAGCTGGGCTTGAGCTAACCCAGGTAGGCAGAGATGGTCGAGCAACGATGGCTGCTGCTGTGCACGTATGAAGCCGGAGCGGAAAATGAAGAGCTAGAACGCCTGCTGATCAGCATCTGAATCGACTGACAAGCTCCAGCCAGACTTATTGTTGCTGCAGTTGCAACTGCAACTGCAGCAGAGATCGGCATTGTTGCTATCAGCATCAGACCAGACGGAACTGTCAGGCCGTCCATCAGAAGATGGCAACCTGAGTCAGTCTGTCAGTCTGTCAGTCAGGACTGCAGCTGTGTTTGTGTTTGTGTTTGTGTTTGTGTGTGTGTGTGTATATATCTGGTATCTGTGTGGCAAGCGCCCTCGGAGGCTTGGAAAGAACGTATTTGTTTGGCCTGTGTCTGTGTAGGTGTGTAAGTGTACAAGTGTGTAGCTGTGTAGGTCTTTGTATCTGTGTAGATGCAAACCAGAGGCGTGTGTTCTTCTTGTTTATCTTTACACTTTACACATCTCTGAAAAAAAAAATTAATATGACACATGCAAAGTCATCTACGTCCTACATTTTCGACCCTTATATACGTGCTTTTCTCTTCTCTTGCCATCAAAAGGCATCTTCTCCCGCACTTCCTTCAACCTATTAATAACACTAATCAACCCTATCGCTACGCGCTCGATCGAACCCTGCCTGAACAGCCTGAGTCCCAACGGCTCTGTCATCGCCTTCGCCTGTCGTGCTGGCTGTCGTTGTCCTCCACTGTTCGTCTTCGACAGAGAGCTGCCCTGCCTGCCTCTCTGCCGGTCGCCTGGTCGCCTGGTCTGCTGGTCTCTCCTCCTGCTCCCTCTCGCCTTGCTCTATCGCCACCGGCTTTTTTTTACTCTTCTGCTTCTCCTGTCTCCCCTCGTCCCCTTACTCTTAAAAGTCGTCCACTCTGCCTGCTCTTCCTGCTCTCCACCCTGCCCCGTCCCGCCGTCCTCGTCGACCGACCGACCCCAGCTTGCCGTCCGTCTCTTGCATCCGTCTTCGTCTCCTACTCCTGCTCCTAGGCCCGGCCCTGTCCTCAGTTTATGGCTTCACGCCTCGACTATCGCCCGCACCAAAAACAGCGCTCCTCAGCTCCTCGTCAAAAACACATCAACAACCAAAACATGTCCTCCGCCGCCCAGGCTGCCGCCGCCGCGACCGCCGGCATCGTCGCCATCAAAAACGCGGCCGGAAAATTTCAGTGCCAGGAGTGCACTCGCTCTTATCTCCACGCAAAACATCTCAAGCGACATCTCCTACGACGTGTGTACTTTCCATGATCCTCTAGCCCGCTTGCCCCTCCGCCCGCGTGGTTTTCTCTGTTTTTCGTTATCTTTTCTTCTAACCTCGCGCTCTCTAGACACCGGCGACAGACCCTACAAGTGCTCCGTCTGTGCTGACTCCTTCTGCAGATCAGACATCCTCAAACGGCACTACGAAAAGTGCCAGTCTCGACACGCTTCAAATCCCGGAGCTGCTGCTCTCTCCAGCGTTCGTCCGAGATCATCTCCCGGCTCGGCTTCCTCCTCTTCTTCTTCCTCCTCGTCGATCCCCGCCCGCAGAACCTCCTCGGTTTCTAGCACCTCGTCGCTCACATCCTTATCTGGGCTTCCATCCACCTCCGTCCCGCAACCGTTGAACATCACCTCCGCGCCAGTCTACATCCCTTCTGTTTCCTCGGCCGACCTTGCCCATAATGGCTCGCTTCTCAGCACTCCGCCAACCCCGTCTACCCCTCTTTCGCCACTCTACTCCAGTCTCAACACTGGCTCCTTTGGAAACCAGACCTTGCTTGCCTTTTCCCAGCTGCACCCGCAGAGTCAGCAGAATCTGCAGCTCTCGCAGCATCATCCTCACTTCCAACTTCATCAACAAGTCCCTCTTAAGCCACAGCCGATATCGATCCAACTAGCCAGCACCGCCGTTTCAAATTCGTATTCAGATCCGACGGTCGCTATTTCGACGATCCACGACCCGTCTCCGCTATTTCAGCACGATGACGTAGACTCAGCTATAGTATATCCTGACATGGCACTTATGTCTTCTGGTCCAATTTCATATTTTCCGCCTCCGACGCCTTCGTTTGGACTCCATCCCTACCCTCTGATCCATCCTGATTCTGCACACGACTGGCTGTCGACAGATTCTTCTGACTCGACCTCCTCTCTGGAGCCGCCTATATCTCCCTCCTCGAATTCAAATGGAAATCATGCTCGATCGGCTACAGGGACTCCGCAAATGTCCACTGCCTCCATGCCTTCCGCGGTGACTTCCACCGGAACTGTGGCCACGACGACGATTTCTCCGCATGATCTTTCAGATTATCCGGCAGCAACTTCAAATTTGTTCTCCTATCTGCGACAGCAGCCGTTGCAATCTCAATCGATCCATCAACATAATAGTTCTCACGCGCATCAGCTCGTCGATTGGGGATACGACGAAGACCAATGGACGCAGTCAACGTCAATGTACAATGTTTCCCCTGCATATTCCGAATTCCATCCGAATCGATAATTAATTAGTTTTGTTTATTTTTTTGCGCTATCGAATTATTCTCTGTAAGTTTCTTTGTCTACGCTGGTGGTATATCGAGGTATGTGGTGGATAAAAGTTAATGATGGCATTACTTTGTAATTGATTGGTGGATGTGTATATATACTGTAGGATAATCTAATGAATTGATTCAAGTAAACTAATCATTCGAATTGTGAATCCTTACGACGAATATTTGGCAACAAGTGTCTCGACAAGTTCGATATATCTACACATTAGTATACTCATCCAATCAATGATAGCTAAAAATTGCCCATACTGCTTTTCTGCGTCCTCTTGTGAAAGACCCAGCAAATCATTCCACGCATTCCATTTGTATTTTCCCTATTTCGTTTGTTATTATTTGTTTGACTCGCAAATGCAATGATGACGACCTACTTTGAAATCAAAGGCGCCCGGCTTGGTAGTCGTGTTGTCACCGACAGTCGCTTGCTTATACAACCCATAAAGCTATGACAATCATCATAATCAATACCAATTCATTGACACATAATCTCAGTCCCTTCCGCCGACTTCGCATGAGTTAAATTTAATTTACCTTCAACAATTCATCATCGGTGGGCTTGTTAGGTAATTGTTGGACAGAATCGGCCTAAACCTTCGTTAATCCATATCCCTTCGACAGTATAATCAGCTTACAGCTTTTTCAAATTCAGCAGAAACCATTGCTCTTCTATTTGATATTATCGTCAATATTATATTCTTCTTAATGTTGTTGTTATTGCTATTGTTAGCTTTGGTAGTGGTGACGGAGGGACAGACAATAGTCGATCGTCTATAGCACGAACAGCTTGTCCATGTAAATGCAACCAAGGGGTTTGACGCAGGCTATAAAAGGTCTACCTGCCCTTTTTTCGCTTACCATAAAATTTCTCTTTTTTTCTCAACAATGTCTTTATAAATTTACAGGCGCCTAGAGTCACTGCTATTTACTCACATCGGACCCTGGATTGGTGACAGCAGTTTAATTATTTGCTTTCTAGTTCTGGATCTATGTTCTCACCTCCAAGAATAGCTGTGCTCATGGTTTTTAAAGTCCTCAGAATGAAAAACCCTTTTCGGAGGGTTTTTTCTCTTGTCGTGTCGGAATATATCTGGTTTTGTAGGATGTAATGGGTTATTTATATTCTTATAAGTAATTGATACGGCGAGAGAGATATTATTAATGAATTTTGAAATCCAGAGATTGGTTCCGAATATGGCCCCGATTAGGATCTCAACACCGAATAAAAATGCCACGACGCTCTTCTGCTCCTCGTACCTCAAACATGATTTGTACACCTACAAACAGCGCACCGGAGGTCAACAGAAAGTAGGGAATGCCTGCCCACGAACGAAACAAATCCTGGAACATATCTCTGACTCCGTCAAGCCCAATCGCAAAGCCAACTAGGTTTGCAACCATCAGCATGTAGATATTAAACACAGCACCTAGCGCACACATGTGCCTATAAACTGGGCTTGAAGCCCATCGCTTTGGCGGAAATACCAGTTTTGCGACGACCTCCGGAACCACGAACAGCGTTATCAACCAACCCCAGGCCAGTAAGCGCAGTTGTATATCGTGCCAGAACGCGACGAACGTAAACACAAGTAACATGTTTCGAATTGGGCTTGACGCTCCCCCCAAAGGAATATACATGTGCCTTGTAATCCAACGGTTGTACGAGCGGTGCCACGCACGCCAAAACGCGGACGCACTGTAGTTATTCGACATGCACCGAAGCATGTTTTCCGGCGCGTCGACTCCGTCCAGCAGCGCCCAGAATCGGAACAAGCGCCAGGGAATCAACAACTTCAACCAAATTGTCGTCAGGTTGAAATAGCAAATCATGCTAATCTGCATTGGCGTCAAGCCATCCCACGCACGTTCACTTGATAGCGCGACAACATACATGTAATGCAACAAATACTCCATGGTCAGAATACACACCAGCATTCGCAATCCGTAGGGTAAGATCCGCTGCCATCTGATAGTGGCTAATGTATGTCGCGTCTGATACATGTAATCGTTAAACGTCAGAATCGGACCCGCTATGTACAAGGGCGTGTAAATTAAATACGCAATATAATTCGCAAACCCAAAATCTTCAACTGGGGGGCCTATATTGATCCGATCTCTCTCAGTAATTTCCTTTTCATCTCGATACTTCTTCTGCTCCATTAGTATACAAAGCAAAAAAATCGTTGTATACTCACCTCTATGTTTGTTGGACTTTCAAGCGCTTGATAATAGTCATAGTTGAAACTAATCATTCGCAGAATGGAGAAATTAAACGACACGTCCCACCGCGGTAGCAATCCTGTGTATCCATCCTGATAGCTTCAGCACTCGATTTCTCTTATTATACAGAAGAAATACATACCAATACGGCTAGTATAGGAAGCGTGTTTGCAAATTTATAACCTTCAAACCACTCATTCAGAAACAAAATCAATATGCTGAACGCCCACGTCAGTCCCATACCAACTGATTTTGAGCAGGTCCGGGAAATCGCAAAACTTATGCCGTAAATAGAAATTATCTTTAAGAAACTTGTTCCATGTAATACAATTAAATACACTGATCCGAATCCAATATCAAACGCTCGTCTTGGAATCTTGATTGAGCGAGAGAGTCGCCGAAGAACATAATGTCCTATCATGACACCCGCCAAAACAGGTAATTTGTTTCGAAATCCCGCATATTGTGCATCTGAATTATCCTATTTTGTCAGCTTTCTTCTTTCTTCGATTGTTCTTGTCTCGGCTTGAGAGAGATGAAGTACCACTTTGCGACCAAATATCCAGCCTTGGTCTAGTTTATGCTCAAACTTGGAATAATTTATACTATTTTCTATTCAATCAGCTTCCTCTACAAAACCAGTGAAACGATCGACTCCCAAAAAAGATAATTACCATTGCTACCAGCCATAGCCTGTCGGAACATGGACGGAACAGTGACTATGAATACCAAGTAATAGAAATAGAACTCCGCTGTATTCCATCTCGAGCTCGGAGCATTGTTTTTAATCTGTGCAGTTTTCTCCGGAGAATCGGATTTTATCCGCGTATCCAAAACTTCGAGCGAGAACAATCGAAGAAGATCCATTTTGGTTTCTGATCTTTGTGTCCAGTTTATTTAGTTTGCGTTATTGCACAATGTCCATCTCTATCCTTAGAACGTGCACTGCCAGCACTGCCAGTCTTCCTCAGAGCACGTGAATATCACGTGATAACGCGTGTCCCTCCCACGTTGCATATAATTGAGAGTAGCTCATCAAAATGATGTAAGAATGTCGTATAAGCAAATAGACATCAAATTGCATAGGATAAGAAAATTGCGCAGTTGCATCTCAACTATTAAGAAATAAAATAAAGAAGCGCATTTAGATCAATCGTCGGACACAGAAAGTCTAAGGTTCGGCATTAAGGTCTGCTTGCCTAAAGGAAACAATCCCGCGGTGTAAGTCCGGTCGGGATCAATCAGGTACAAATTGATGGGATACCCGAGCCTGATTAGAAGAACGCAATCTTGGAGAATTTCCTGCTATTTGTCCATAAATTTTAGTTTGTGAGCGCTACTGGTTACTATAAGTCTATTGGTTGTTTGCAGAGATTTATAATATCAGTTGCGTCTCTGCAGCGCTGAATTACATCTAGACTAGACCGTCAAGCACTTTCACAATGGCATTTTTTGAGAGCATCTTCGAAGAAATCGGCCTCCGATCTGTCTTCAATGCCACCCGAGACGTGCATTTGCTGTTTCTCCAGCGGTTTTTACGCATGTTTGCGTATGGCCAAGTGACCATCATTCTTGTTGTGTTTCTGACTCTTCTGGGATTCTCCGAGAGTAAAGTTGGCTTGTTTATGACCTGCACTTTACTCGGCGATGTCGTGCTCTCGTTTTTGTTGACCTTGGTAGCGGATAAGCTTGGCCGACGAAGAGTCTTGGCTGTCGGTGCACTGATGATGGGTTTATCTGGAGTGGTGTTTTCCTATGCCTTCAAGTTCTGGGTTTTGCTTGTCGCATCTATAGTTGGGGTAATTTCTCCTAGGTAAGCTATTTCCTGTAAAATTTAAATTGAAGATAGAGCTCTAATGTACCAGTGGAAATGAAATCGGCCCTTTCAGAGCAGTCGAAGAATCAACAATTGCTCACTTGACGGATCTCAGGATACGTCCGGATATTTACGCTTGGTATGCCTTCCTCGGCAGTCTCGGAGCAGCACTGGGAACGATCTCGTGTGGATGGATCGTTCAGTATTTACAGGAAGAGTATAATTGGTCGCCATTATTAGCGTGCCGGGTTATTTTCTTTATCTATAGCATTATAGCTATGGTAAAATTGATAATCACGTTAATGCTTTCTCCGGCTACGGAGCTGGAACAATTACCTACAGAGCCCTCTGAGCCAAGTGCGGAAGCAATCGACGAGGCAGACGGCGCATCGCGACCGTCGGAGAGCTACCCACTAAAGAATTTGTCGACTGATGACGTTCACGATCAGTCTGCAGATATCGATGAGGTTTACGAGGAAATGAACGCGATGGGGCCTCAGCCCAAGAAGCGATCGAAGTGGCTTGTATGGATCGACTTGTTCCCTCGGTTTTCACGGAAGACCGCGAGGACGATCGCAAAACTCACAATTCTATTTGCTCTTGACTCTTTCGGATCTGGGCTGGCTACGCAGTCTTGGCTGGCTTATTACTTTACTTCGCGTTTCGAAACCAAAGAAGGTGTTCTCGGCTCACTCTTTTTTGTCACTAATCTTGTGAGCGCCGGTTCGTCTATCATAGCGGCCTCGATAGCAAAACGATTGGGTGCTGTTATCACTATGGTCGCTACACATTTACCTTCCTCTATCATCATAACTATTCTTGGCGCTCCGTCGAACCCAGCTGTTGCAATGACTTTACTTGTCATTCGCTCTTGTACACAGTCGATGGATGTCGGACCCCGACAGGCATTTCTCAGCGCGATCGTCACTCAGCAAGAACGTACAAGTGTTATGGGTATTGTTAACATGATCCGAACACTTGCTCAAGCTGCGGGACCAAGCCTGATGGGTAAGTTCGCCTCGATTAATAAAATGTGGATCGGATTCATGATTGCGGGTTTCTGTAAAATCATTTACGATCTGGGCATCCTCTGGTCTTTTGTGGGGGTCCAATTACACAAGTAGGGGTTGCAAATTGAATCAATTTGTACACATGTACATTGTAAACTACAACATGGTCTTATTGGATCAATACATGTCTTTCCTGATTAGGCTCAACAGTAGCATGAGCGTAGGCCTCGGCTCAGTACGCCGCAACCGCCGACGAACGCCTTCCCCACACTTTATCTCTCTTTACTTCATAGGCCAACCATTTGTCAAGTATTACCAAATTCTAGTATAATAGCTGCGCTTTTCCTGAATTGAGAAAACAGAACGCAAAATACAGATCGAAAATTGCAATACTGAAGATACATGGCACAAGATTATCAGTAGGCGGCTACCCCCACAACCCGGCTTTCCTATCACTAACAAAACAAGAGCTGTCAAGGCCGCAATTCTTGCGATTCTTAAAAATCCAGATTATGACGACGGAAGTATAGGTCCCGTTCTCGTTCGCCTGGCGTGGCATGCCTCGGGCACATATGACGTGAAATCTCAGACGGGTGGTAGTAATGGGTCTACTATGCGGTTCCAGCTTGAGGCCACAGATAGTGCGAATAATGGACTCAATTTTGCCCGCCAGTTTCTCGAGCCGATCAAGGCTCAGTTTCCTTGGATTTCTTATGCGGATCTATGGACTTTTGCAGGTGTTGTGGCCATCGAAGCTATGAATGGACCCAAGATCCCTTGGAAGCCAGGCCGTATCGACGATGATGATGATTCTTACGTACCCAAGAATGGCCGATTACCTGACGTGAGCTGTCTACTTTAGTGGTTGGCTGTTTTTCTGATTTTATTAGGCTGCTCAAGGCGCTGCGCACATCCGGTCGGTGTTTTATAGAATGGGTTTTAACGATCAAGAGATTGTGGCATTATCAGGTGCTCATAATCTTGGCCGGTGCCATCCTGATAGAAGGTAAGCAAGTGATGTTGTCCGGCTAAGCTCTCACCGAATGAAATTAATAAAGCATTCAGCGGTTTCGAAGGTCCGTGGGTTCCATCACCAACCAGATTCAGCAACACCTATTTTAAACTTCTTCTTCACGAAGAATGGAAGCGTGGCAAAAACAGTGTCGGTGTTGAACAGTATAATACAGAGGATGGCGACCTCATGATGCTACCGACTGATATGTCACTCTTATCGGATCCCAAATTTCGAGTCTGGGTGGATAAATACGCCCAGGATAAAAATTTGTTTTTCAAGGATTTCTCGGCTGCGTTTGCGAAGCTGATTGAATTGGGTGTCATCCGAGGACCAGATGGCGTTGCGTTGCGGAAGTATGCTGTTGCTGTCCGCGCTCGGATGTAGATTAAGAAGTATAGCTTCCATCCTCCTTTTCATATGAGTAAATATTATCAATACAATATCAGCATATTCTAATTTTTCTATCTAAAGTTATAAGAGTCCAGGTAGATCCGGTGAAGTTGAAAAAGCACAACTTAAATCCGCCTTCTTAGAATGTATCTTCCTTAACACACTTGAGTGATAACAATTCTGAATCAATAGTGCTCTCGTTCAGAACTCTTTCAATAACATTTTTTCTTTTGTAATCAGACGTCTGTATATCCATCAGCGTATATGTTGGTATTGTTGACGTCGTCCAGTTCGTGCTTCAAAGATCGAATTAGACCCGTAATTACAATTTTTCGTTCGCTCATGACTTAAGTGCTTTACCGACAGGCTCAACTTGGACCTGATACAATACCAGGTTTATCAATCAAACTTTAAAACAATCCAGATGTTACAACAATTCTAGTTATCAAAACCAGTAGTTCATCTCTTTGCGCGATATACTACTGAAGTACTGCAAAATTAATTGCCGAGTGAGCTTATAAAGTGCATAATCTTCACTCCTCCAGAAAGTTCGATCAGTTTAACATAATTTTACAGATGATATCTTTCACAACAGTTAAATAAAGCCTCTGTGGACTCTGCGGATATGGCTAAAGCCGTGAAAGCCTCGAATTAGTCAAAAGTGCGGAGGATGAGAGAGATCACTAACAGCTTGCTAATTAGGAAGTGTGATGAGATTATATTCACGTGCAATTCTCAGCTGAGTACTTCGCGCAAGGAACTGAGTCAGCATTGATAAAATCTAGTGCGCAAGTTCCTTAGCTGTTTGTGACACAAAAGCAGATATTCTGTCCACTTGTACTGATCACATGATTATGACAAACTCTGATCAATCATTGGAAATGTAGAGTCGATCGTAGGAAAAGGAATCTCTATCGAAGACTAACAAATGGCTTTGTAAACAGTACATAAGCTCGTGGCAATCCTGCTAGAATATTCATTGATGGCATATTTGGTCAATTGACAAATATATAAGGACCTGTTTTGTCGTCGAAACTTATGAAATCTATATTTTGGTTGTGCCTTGTTCCTTGCTTAGCGATAGTAGTTTTATATATCAGGGACACTTCCGATTTCTTCAGCTTATTGAGCGCATTCACAAATTTAGAACAGATTCACACTAAAGTATACACGTCTGAAAGAACTGCAATGTCTTCAGTTTCAAATATTCTCAAGTCACGGTCGCTGTCAAAAGTGTTTCTTGCTATTGAACAGGCTGAAGGGCAGGGAGCTCGAGTCCGGCGATCAGTAGGAACCGCCCGACTGCGTAACTTCACGCCGTTCTTGCTACTTGATCATTTTTCTGTCGGCGGGACTGCGGGATTTCCTGATCATCCTCACCGAGGTCAGGAAACGATTACATATCTTCTGCATGGGCAGGTCGACCATGAAGATTTCACAGGCTCAGCAGGAACAATCGACGAGGGCGATCTTCAGTTTATGACAGCTGGTCGAGGTATCATGCGTATGTATATTGATTTATTGATTTTTTAGATTTCGAGTCTCCTAACATAGTTTAGACGCTGAAATGCCTCGACCGCAAAAAGATGGATCTCCTGTCGTTGGTTTACAGCTATGGGTTGATCTTCCCGAAAAGCTCAAGGACGTCGAGCCTAGGTATCGTGATCTTCGCAAGGAGGAAATCCCCATTGCCCAGCCCAACGATAAGCTTGAAATTCGAGTCATCTCTGGTGAATCTTACGGTGTCAAGAGCGTTCAAGACTTAGCTTACACACCTGTATGGATGATTGATGCGACAATCAAACCTGGTGGATTCATTTCTCAGCCCATTCCGGCCGGGTTTAATTCTTTTGCATATGTGCTTGAAGGTGAGCTCATGTGTGGCACGACCAAGATTAAGCAGTTCAACAATGCCGTTTTTAACCGCGACGGTGATGGAGTTGAGTTCTCTGTTCCTGAGGAATACGAAAAATCTGCACGGGTCGTTATCATTGCGGGCCAGGCGCTCGATCAAGAGGTCGTACAATATGGTCCTTTTGTGACCGTTTCAAAGGAGAAAGTATTTCAAGCTGTTATGGACTTCCAGTCAGCTACGAATGGATTTGAACGTGCTCGGGGATGGGAAAGTGTTATTGGCAAGCGGTTGAAGGCTTGATTGGTTTTGGAGCTTGGTTGCATTTTCATTGTCTATTTTTTGGCTTAGTGTATTGATTAGTATAATTCTTTGTATCGGTCTGTAGCAATTTAATTTTACATTGAATATCAGAACATAGTAGATATGGTCAAATAAACAGACCTTAAAGAAGCCTTACTTGAGCCTCACTCTACCCCTGTCATTTTCAAGATGGCGGGATCTCGCATTCCCTGTGAATATTGATCATACTATCAGCTGGTTTTGATTGTTTGAATATTTAAAACGAGAAGGTTTGTTTCACAAAGGTCGCTTTCTGCTTATGCTGTTACTACTTATTTGTGCCCAAGCTTAGCATGCAGACGGTTCTCCAGGGTGCTCCTGTCGTGACGACCGAGGCATCCGCAACAGATAAACCTGTTCGCCGGAGGCGGTCGGTCAACGCGGAAAAATGTACTGGTTCGTTTGTCCTTGATGATAAAATAATTAATCTGGAATCTTTTAATCAAATTCAAGAGAAGATTCCGTTTGCGAATACACTCTTTCGAGCTCTTCGGAAATCGAAACGACTGGTTGCTGTTGTGGGAGCCGGGATTTCAGTCGAGGCCGGCATTCCTGATTTCAGATCTCAAGATGGGCTTTTCAAAACTGTGAAAAATACTTTTAATTTAAAAGGAAATGGGAAAGCTATGTTTGACTCATCTGTGTATAAAGATGTTGAGACGACGAGAATGTTTCATTCAATGATTAATACGCTCCATTTGAAGAGCAATGAGGCAAAAGCGACTTCCTTTCATAATTTTTTGTCTCGGTTGGCGACCGATAAAAGATTGCTCCGGCTCTATACTCAAAATGTGGACGGTTTAGAACTTGACTTGATTGGCCTGCAAACCATCATTCCTCTGCCGTCCCGCGCCCCGTTTCCGAAAACCATACAGTTACATGGCGGACTAACCAAGATGGTGTGCGCAAAATGTGGCTGGCTGGGTCAGTTTGATCCTCAGCTGTTCATGCAATCCGAGAGCCCAGAGTGCGATGAATGCAAGGAATTAGACTCTGTCCGAGAAGTCGTTGGTAAACGAGCTCAGGGCGTCGGACGATTGCGGCCGCGAATTGTACTATATAATGAGGCCAATCCGGATGCAGAAGCAATCGGATCTGTTACCACCGCCGATTTAAGAGCTCGCCCAGACGTCCTGCTTGTTGTAGGAACAAGCTTACAGATCCCAGGCGTACGCCGAATCGTCAAGGAAATGGCTCAAGCTGTCCGGGCTACGGGCGGAACAACTATTTGGATTAATCGTGATGATCCGCCGGCGATTAAAATGCTGGAAAACGTTTTTGATCTACAACTTAGGGGCGATTGCCAGACGCTACCGCTGTTTCTAGACAAGTATGAAGAGCTGATGGGACGGCCAAAGCGACAGCGCAAAATGTCATATAACAAGAATATCAGCATGGATTCGTCTATGAATTTGACAGATGTATACCGAGTCGTTAAAAAACCAAAACAAATTAAGCGAAATATCGACCAAGATATCCACAATATCGACTCTGTCGGGCACACTGACCTAAACAAAACCCTAGGTATTGTGAAATCAGAATCTGATGAAAGGATTCTGTATATGGATCTCACGACTCCACCAAAATGATCATTTTACGTTTTGATATTATTATGTTATAGTTTATTGTTATGTTCGGTGTAATCTAGATTGGCATGAATATACTATGGGTTTTAGGAGTGGGATTGACTGAACTCCCAATGGATTTTCGTTGATACATTGTCCCAATTATCTAATCATAGTAATTGCTTAGAACCCGTAACTGTGCCGAATTGAAATAATTATTATCCCTTTCGTAAGAAATGTCGAGAGTAGGCGTCATGGTCCTCGGACCTGCTGGTGTGGGAAAGGCAAGAATGAACTGATTTCGATTCGATAGGTCAACTAACACTGCATAGAGCACGTTTTGTTCTTCACTTCTGACATACATCCAAAGTATTGGCCGTCGCGCACACCTGGTCAATCTCGATCCCGCAGCCGAACCCGGTGAATACGAATTCACCATCGACATTCGAGATCTCATATCTCTTGAAGACGTAATGGAGGAAATGTCATTTGGACCAAATGGAGGCCTGATCTATTGTTTTGAGTATGTTGTCTACTGGCCCACCCTAAAAGGCTAGAAAATTGACATAATTAGATTCTTACTGAGTCATTTGGACTGGCTGGACGAAGAAATTGGCGATTATGAGGAGGAATATTTAATTTTCGATTGTCCAGGTACTTATCTCCCATTTTTGAAATTACGGCACTGACGAACAGGGCAAATCGAATTATATACCCACATCCCAGTTTTACCGACTCTAGTCAAGCACTTGTCACAAACGCTTGGTTTCTCGCTCTGCGCTACATACTTGCTAGAAGCTCCATTTGTCATTGATCGGCCAAAGTTTTTCTCGGGTGTCATGTCAGCTATGTCAGCGATGATTCTACTCGAACTTCCCCATATCAATATTCTCTCGAAACTAGATCTAATAAAGGACGACCTGAGCAAACGACAAATCAAATCATTCCTGACACCGGATACGTCGCTCATCACGGAGATTAATGCAAGCACCAACAAAAAGTGGTATGATTTGAATAGTGCCTTGGTTCAACTGATCGAGGATTTTGGAATGGTGCAATTTCTACCACTGGAATCCCGGAATTCTGATAGTGTCGCAACGATTTTATCATATATAGATGATATTACTCAATGGGCAGAATCGCAAGAACCAAGAGAACCTAAAGATGAAGTCGACTACGAGGACGAAGATCAAGAAGACGGCGATTTCGATATGAACCAGTTACGTTCTATGATCGGCTGATTTAATATAGCAACAGACAATGTATATTATGAAAAAAATGTTTCTGTATATCAAAAAGCAAGCTGGATATCAAACTCTGCCAGACCTTGTTCGATTCGTTCAGCTACAGTGACCGCGCCAGCGCTCAGTAGAGATAACAATTGCATCAGACCTTGCGCCGCCACCGGCCGCGTGCTTATTTCTGGCTCAATTAATTCTGTAAAAGTTAGCTGGTTTTGTTGCAACATGTCCATTCGCATCGCAATGTAACTAGTAAAAAGTGTTAGACTTGCTCCTTGCTTGTAATCTGTACACACTCATAGAAATTTTGTTCTTCTTGCTGCAATCGATCAAAATTCAGCAAAATGTCTATTCTTAATCAGTATGCCTAGTTAATCCAAGTGCGCAGTAATCAGGTACCAGAATCCGTATTTTCAGGTTCGTAATCCGGCAACTCTTCTTGGCCGTCAGCAAATAAGTCCGAAACCCGTCGCGAAAGACGCCGGCTTTGGCGATACGGATTTGAGCCATCGGATGAATATCGCTTTGTAGGTGATGTAGACGCTGATGATCCACCGTAAGATAAACTTTGCTGTCTTGAACGGCCAACCGCAGAACTGTGCAATCCTTCAGCGGATGCGTTCCAGGGTAACATTGACGAGGATTGAAAACCGACGAGGTTATCTATCGAGTCTTGTACTCGAGGTATTTCAATTTCCTGATTTGTTAATTATGAAAATCTTAACTCCAAACATCAATCTCACGTCAAAGAATGGCAAATCATCTGCATCAGACATTACTTGAACTTCTGGCTCGGGTTGATTAGAAATTGGATTCTCCTTCGTTGGCTTATATTCCAAATACGATGATTTGAACGTATCGGAAAGTGATCCGACCAAATATCCACCGTAAACAAAATATTCAGGCACTGTAACTTTGATAAATCTCGCCTCTGCCTTTTCAGCTCGTTCTCGTGTCTCTTGAGCCATGCGAAGCCGATAATTATCGCGATTTTGTCTGAGAATTGAAGTCGCTAGTTCAGATTTTTCATCAATCACGACTGGACGCAGAATCTTCCGTCTTTTAGAGCTTGGAGGACCTATTGCGTCTGAATCTAACAATCGAGCTTCTCGGACAGGAAAACCGTCAGTGCCGGTTAATGGTATTTGATATTTCGCATCATTATATGCAATCACTGTCTGGGGACCATGAGAAACATCTACTTGGTTGCCATTCTCATCTGTAAACAAATCATCAAGTAACGCATTCTCGGGAAACTCGACCACAGCCGAGCTACCAACTTCGTCATCATGATCATTATCGAATACAATGGGATCTGTTTCAAATGCAGTTCCTTCGTCGCCAAATTCAAAGGTAACTCGGCCTAGATCATGGTCATTGATCGATTCATCAGTAAAAACAGAATGCGAGCGTTCGGGTATTGTAATTTCAGGATATTCCTCAAGATAACTGCTTTCGCCTGTACTCTGGGTAGCAGATAGAAGTGATAGTTCTGAATCCAGCTGGAGGTCGTCAATTGGAGCAGAATAGTTTAGTGGCAGCAACCCAAAATCAATAACAAACGTTGGATCATCCAGCAACATGTAATTCCATGGTCTATCGACATGTTAAAATTTCCCATTAATAGATATTCTCCATTATACTTTTCAATAGTCATGGATTGTCCTGCATCCACGGTTGTCGACGTATTGATCAAGGCATGGCGAAGTCGCGTGTGCGTACCCGAAATATCAGCTGCATAAGTCAGCACAGTAGTGAAACAGCAAAATATAAATCACGAACAAAACAGAAACCCGGCCTGCTGCTCATAAATTGTAATCAAGCCATACAACAAACTCGAGCTCAATCGTAATGCCAACGGCGCGGGTGGATCAATAATCACTTTACAAGCTGCAGGAATGGACACTTTCAATATATCCTACCAAGACTTAGAGTTACTAGAAATTAACAAACTTTTTAATCCTCTGATTGCTACCTTCTTCTGTATTCGTTTGAATGACGACTTAGGGCCTAGCGTTGCGACCAGCCTAGACGCGTCTTAATTAATAATAGCTGTACATGATCAAATAACTGTAGATACCAAGCTGTTCCGAGACCATTCGATTTTTGCACTAATAGATCAGAAGAAAAAAACATTTTTATTTATATTAAGAATTTAATTAAGGCAGCTAAATCCAGAGAGTACTTTATATGTGACGAGTTCTGAAGTTCGATAAACGCGTAGTGCACACGTGATAGAAAGTCACGCGCGGACGCGTCGCTTGTTTACTCTTAATGGGCTTCCTCCCAACATCGTGAATTCTAATTCTGCGAGACACGACTCTTTCCTTTCTATTCATCCAGGCGGAATATCGCATATATTTGAAAGTCTACAAATTATAATTAGTGCCTAACAAATAGATATTTTAAAAGTAGTCATTTGAGACTGGATATGTCTGAAACCGATCATCAACCGCAATCGAGCGAAGACTTTAGTGGAGAGGAGTTGCCAGTTAGTGGGCCAACTCCTTTAGCTATGCTGGAAGTACGCACTTTTCAATTTGTCTACTTTTCTTTGACTTTTGCTAACATTAATTGTAAGGGAAATGGAATCACTGCTGGCGATCTGCGAAAAGTATTAGAGGCAGGTTATAATACTGTCGAATCTGTTGCCTATACGTACGTCGTTTGCTGTCTATAACTCCGTGGGATTTCAGAAACTGACAATTTGGTTTATAGTCCAAAACGACAGTTGTTGACTGTTAAAGGAATTTCTGAAGCCAAGGCTGACAAGTTATTGATGGAAGGTAACTACACGTCACATCAGACTCTGGTCGGGTGCTTTGACTAATTTGTGTAATGCAGCGGCAAAGCTAGTTCCCATGGGATTCACTACTGCCACAGAATATCATCAGCGTCGTAGTGAGCTTATCACGATCACTACTGGGTCCAAAAATCTTGACACCTTACTTGTTGGTGGAGTTGAAACTGGTTCGATTACTGAGATCTTTGGGGAGTTTCGAACAGGCAAGAGTCAACTGTGCCATACCTTGGCTGTTACCTGTCAATTACCAATCGATATGGGTGGTGGAGAAGGCAAATGCTTATACATCGACACAGAAGGAACATTCAGACCAGTTCGACTTCTCAGCATTGCTCAAAGATTTGGGCTCAACGGTCAAGAAGTCCTTGACAATGTTGCGTACGCGCGTGCTTACAACGCCGACCATCAGCTGCAACTTCTCAATCAGGCCGCCTCGTTAATGGCCAACTCTCGTTTCTCGCTCTTGGTGGTTGACAGTATTATGGCACTTTACCGCACGGATTTCAGCGGACGGGGTGAATTGGCAGCGCGCCAGATGCATGTCGCCAAATTCTTACGAACTCTCCAGCGACTGGCCGATGAGTTTGGTATTGCCGTAGTCATTACTAATCAGGTTGTTTCTCAAGTCGATGGACAATCTAACATGTATAATCCCGATCCCAAAAAGCCAATTGGGGGTGTAAGTTCAACTTCATCTTGCTATTTTTTAGCCGTAGGGCAAATTGTTAACTGTGATTTTCTTTAGCACATCCTAGCCCATTCTTCGACGACAAGACTGTCTCTTAAGAAAGGCCGGGGTGAACAACGCGTCTGCAAAGTGTACGATTCGCCCTGTCTACCTGAAGCCGATTGTGTTTTTGCAATTTACGAAAACGGAATTGGAGACCCAAAAGATGATGACGAATGATATGCAGCGAAGTATACTGTATTTTTACTTATTTATTGTCGTTGATATCTATATTGCATTGCTTCAGTTTATAATCATATTTCCAATACCAAAACCAAAATAAAACTTTTAAACCAGGTAAGACTTTTACATCTTGGGAATACCCGCGTACTCATCATATCCGAGTGACAAGTTTAAGTTCTGTAGACATTGAGTCGCAGCTCCTTTAAGCAAATTGTCAATCGTTGAAATAACAACGGCCCGAGGTTCAGAGGAATGCACAGCAAATCCGCCCACAGTAACTCCGTGTTTATGAGCGATATCTTTGACCACAGGAATGTCGGAAGTCACTTTTATTAATGGCTCACTCTCGTACTTCTCATCGAAAAGCTCCTTGATCTCGCCCGCAGTCAGTCGCTTACTGAGCGGAACTGAAATTGTGAGCGTGATTCCCTGGAACCACTGTCCCACATGCGGCGTAAAAGATACCGGACTGCCCAGATGGCTCGAAATCTCCCGCTCGTGGATATGATCTGTTAGCGCATATGGAAGAAGATTATCGCTCAGGTTGTTAATGTCATTCTTGGGTGATGGCTTAGTACCAGCACCAGAATATCCCGAAACTCCAAATATACTCGGCTGCGATCCCTTATTGATAAATGGAATTAGCGGCGCCAGTCCGATCTGTGAACCGGTCGCATAGCACCCTGGATTGGCAATCGATTTCGATTCTGAAATTACTTTCCGGTCATTTAACTCGGGTAGTCCATATGCCCATGCATCATCGAATCGATAGTCAGCTCCAAGATCAATAATCACAGACTCGCCCTTCGCACCCTGCACCGCTGCAACAAAGGGCTTGCATACGCCATTAGGAAGAGCCATAACCCAAGCATCAACTTCACCACTCTTTTCTATGTTGGACACATCATCTGTCTGTAAATTAGAATACATTAAATCTGATTTCGTATATCCATCAACAGTCTTGCCGTTCAGTTCTCGGGAAGAAACATAGGCGAGTTCAAGACCGGGATGGTTGTTGATTAAGTCGATTAAGGCTTTGCCAGTGTATCCACGAGCACCAATAAGAGCAACCTTTTTGGAAAGCTGTGTAGAATAATTTCGTTTACCACGGGTAGGATCTATTGTTCGTCCAATGGTCGGCCGAGCAGTAGTGGCGGTCGAGAACAGACGTGTCTGACTGGGTATTCGAGCAGCAGAAGAAGAGGCAGCAGTCTTTGATGCAAACTCTTTCATCAGACTAGAGATAGCTTCTGATGACTCTATTCCGTACCAAAAAAGAATTTTTCCATCGTTAATTAGCGAACCATCCGCGCGATCAAAATACCATGATGTTCGCTCACTAGCCTCCGGAACAATCCACTGGAGAGCCTTATTTTTGGAATAGATAGCGGACCACACATTATCTGCGACATTATTTTGCCAACCATCCTTAGAAGCAATAAATTTATCAAGAATAGGAATATTTTCTCCAGCAGACTTCTTCACAATCGCAAGCACTTCAAAAGGCTCATCAGCATATGCCACGAAATCAGATTCTCGAAGCGATGCTATGTATTTATCAACAGCGGCAGTCGAATTACCAAAAGAAGAATCTTTAATTAATACAGCCTCAAGGCTACCTTTAGGGAATTCATCGACATTTGAACGGGTAATGAGCTTATAACCTCGTCGAATCATAGTACCAGCACCGGAATCGGTGAACAGTTCCTTCTCAAGATCACCAGTAGAGATGATTGCCACTGAGCTAGAGCGAGGCAAATGCATTAGCAAATCATGAATCTCTTTGATTTTTAGCTTTGTGCCATATTTAACCCAGGGCTGCTTCATGAGACCTTCATATTCCTCGTCCAAATTAATCATACTAATTTTCTCGCCGGTCTCTCCATGAATCAGACCACCCTTTTCATTCAAATAAACAATTTTCAAAGGCTGAATAACACGAGCAAGCTCTCCTGCAGCAACATCAGCATTAACATTGAGAATCTGACCATCTTCAGTCTCAGCCAAGCTGGTTAGAATCGGAAGTGCACCGGCTTCAATGCTTGCCTCAATGGGCGTTTTGTCAACTTTCGTGATGTGACCAACAAGTTTGTATTTCTCCTTGTCTAAATACTCGGCAGTAAAAACTCCTCCAGTGATTGGCCGTGCGCGAACTCCTTGCTTCTCGAGTGCATCAACTAATTTAAGATTCTGCTCCAAGAAGCAACGACGAACAACAGCCATAGTCTTACTGTCTGTAATTCGAATTCCATCGATATAATCAGGTTCGACACCTTCTGCCTCGAGAATCTCATTGATCTGAGGTCCTGTTCCGTGAAGTATGATGGGAAAAAGGCCGACGTGGTTGAGAAAAGCCAGCGAGGACGCCAGTTCAGATAGATTTTGGGTGATAATCGCACCGCCAACCTTGATAACAGCAAACTGCTGACTACTCACCGATGTAAAATACTTGAGATACTGCTCGACCTCTCGTTTACTTCCAATATTCCCCAGCAGCTGAATCACCGTCGATCTGGTAGAACTGTGTCGTACACCTGGGGTCTGAACCATGTTTCTAGTAGTCCGAGAACTTAGGCGGGAATTAACCACCGCCCGAAAAACTCCAGATCCTACAGAGACGCGACGAACACACTTAAGCATTTTTTCTTCTTTATTTCTGCAAGAGATCTTTGATGATCTTTTGTTGCTCACAATTCGTGCGTCAGATGAAGTTTTCAGTGAACACTCTCCAGCTTTTCAAAACTTTTTCCTCCCGTTAGAAAGATGACCCACACAAACTGTGGCTGCGCACGTGACTGATTTGGGCTAGTAGCAGTGTAGTCTATTTACATATACAAAAGAAATATGAGCATAAACTAGACTAAATAATCAAATAAAAATCATTAATTGGCAGTTAATCACATTAAATTTTTGTTAATTAATCATCACTGGAGAAATTCTACCTGATCACTTTTGCAAGCTAGCTTACTCATTTCCATGGCAACCAATATCATGTGACTGAAGCGGAGATTTGTTTATTTACTGTTAGCACATTTGGGACATATTGATGTCTGTCCGGGACATCCTCGCTCGTATGGCAGATTTCTCTTGAGATATAACTTTCACCCGCAAATACCTGAACTTGGAGCAAACAGAAGCTTGAATAGATCTATTATTGAGCGGACTTTCTTTTTGTTGTCATGGCTTCGCCTTTCAATCCTTCTCGAAACAAGATCTTTGCCTCGCCAGGACGATCAAGCGACAAGCGGACGTCTGAAAATAGCTCGATTGATAGTCTTTCGAAAGGCGTCAATGGACTATACATGAGCAATGTCGGCGCATACGCAAAACTTGCCCCTTTTGACGAAAACCATGACGATATCACTTCTGTAGTCAAGCTTGACGGGAAGGAGGCTTTGCAATCGAAATATGATCAGGAGAATTCAGTCGACAACGTAACTGTTGCAGATCTTGCTCGCATCAAAAATTCGTTGCGAAAAGCAAGCAATGGGCTGACTCCCGAAGAGCTAAAAAAGCTTAATGATCCGAGTGTTCGGCGAGTTGTGAACGCAGCTCAGATATGTATGTTTGTGTACGTAATCGACTTTCCTATTCTAATATCTACCAGACTTCCTTGACTATTATTTTGATCTTCTTTCATATGTTCACAATCGAAACCAGCGACTGCAAAAATTTCGTCAGACAACTGCATCTCTTCCTCCTGCGGAGCAACAAGTACAATGGAAGTCATACACTGGTAGGGAACGAGCGTATCTTCGCAAGCGTCGCACTCGTCTCCGTTATGGTGATTTTGATATTCTCACTCAAGTTGGTCAAGGAGGTTATGGAAATGTTTTTCTCGCTCGAAAATCAGATACGAAAGAAATTTGTGCTCTCAAGGTTGTGAAAAAAAAGATCATTTTCAAGCTAGACGAAATTCGACATGTTCTTACTGAACGTGACATTCTTACGGCTGCCAACTCACCCTGGTTGGTGAAGCTATTGTACGCGTTCCAGGATCCCGAGTGCATCTATCTTGCTATGGTAAGTTCACAGAGTAAAGAAAAGTATAGACGTTGATTTATGATCTGTAGGAATATGTTCCTGGAGGCGATTATCGTACATTGTTGAATAGCACTCGCGTTTTGAGTCCTCGTCATGCTCGATTCTACATCACAGAGATGTTTTGCGCAGTTGAAAGCCTCCACAAACTTGGCTATACTCACCGAGACCTGAAACCAGAAAATTTCTTGATTGACGCAACTGGTCATATTAAATTGACTGATTTTGGTTTGTCTTCAGGATCTCTGAGTAAGGAGCGTGTCGAGAGCATGCGAATCAAGGTAAGATGAAAATGAGAAACGTAATTAGCAATTTCTTTTTAACGCGTTTCTAGCTGGATGCGATGAAAGGAAGTACTCGAATGCCTCACCGTACGTTTAGCGAGCGTCAATCACTATATCGTTCTTTAAGAGAAAAAGATCTCAATTATGCAAACAGTATTGTTGGCTCTCCAGATTACATGGCTCTTGAAGTATTAGAAGGCAAAAAGTATGATTGTACAATTGACTATTGGTCTCTTGGATGTATTTTATTCGAGTCTTTATGCAGCTACCCACCGTTCGCCGGTGCTAACATCAGCGAGACCTATGCCAATGTCCGATGCTGGAAAGATGTGTTTCGTCGACCTGTTTATGACAACAATCAGTATGCTTTCAGCGACCGTACCTGGGATTTAATGACGCATCTGATTGCCGAACCCGGACGACGACTTCGTACAATTCAGGAAGTACATGCGCACAAGTATTTTGCCGAGATCGATTGGACAAACGTTCGTCGCATGCAGCCACCATTTATTCCGCAGCTTGATTCCGATATCGATGCAGGCTACTTTGATGACTTTACGGACAAGTCCAATATGGCTCACTATAAGGAAGTACACGAGAAGGAGGCTCAATTAGAAATGCTTGCCGACAAAGACGATGTCAAACGAGGTGCATTTGTAGGTTTTACATTTAAACACTCAAAAGCCTTGTCAATGATGGATGAGGGCAAACTGAATGAGACTTCTGCCACTCGTAAGATTCGGTCAGCTATAGAAACAGCAGCAGCAGCTTCAGATGGTAATTTCCAAACCATGTTTTAGAATGACCCTCATTTCTTGGCTTTTTTGGGTGATCAAATTTATAGGAATAAGAATAACAAACTGATGAAGAAAGTCGAAGAAATCTGAAATTTAGACTGGAGGGAGTCAAGAGTTTTCCTGCTTTTCGTTCTGATTTTGTTGCGGGTGAGTTTAATTTGAGTTGAACGCATTTGATGCTGTTCAAGTGATGAAACATCTTTCTGTTTGTTGTCTAAGTATTAGCTAAATCAATAAATGAACATAAGCCTAAAAGATGAGTAAGGATAAAAAATGTGGATAACAGGAAAATAGACTTTTTTATAGATCGTAAATACAGCACAAGAGGAAACATATTAAATGTACACGAAAAAAAAATCAACCATTCGATGCTTAATAAGAGTTATTGTATTCTTACGCCGATTTTTTTGCCTTTGCTAGAGCCTTGCTGACCTCGTACCGTCGCTGCTTCTTGAGGATGAGAACCTGGAATCGCTGGAAGTCGGTCAAGTTCCATCGTTTCTCGCGAGCGCTGATCTTCTTAGCCCAAGCACTCTTGGACCATTTTTCTTCGACAGCGGCTTCAGCCCACTTCTTTGCGAGAGTTCCGCTGCGGGCACCACGAGTGAGCTTCGAGATAGTGATGGGAGTGAGGGTGACCTGAGCGAGAGAAATAGACTGTCTGGGAACGCCAGCAGTAGGACCTTCAACGAGAATCTGTAGACCGTTAGAATGAAGACATAATTTAGAGAGAAACTAGTTTCGGTCCAGATCGGTAAGAAAATTGATAAGAGTTGTACATAAATTTCACCTGAAACGAAATTCATCCAACTCCGTCCTTTCAATTTGCTCTTTTATTCCAATCCACCCGAAGTCCAATCGACTCTCAACGATAAACGAAATATAGAACATACACGCTTGTGGTCAATGATCTCGACAATAGCAGCGAGCTTGCCTGCATATGGTCCCTTTGAGACGAGAACGACTCGGCCAACCTCGACCAATCGCCATTGCGGTCCTTGAATGACGGTTCCTTGTTCGGCCATTGCTTCTGAATTCTATGTAGTGTTCTTTAATAAAGAATCTTTCTAATCACTCTCTTCTAATAAAAGAGATTCAAACCGACACAATTTCGACAAGAAGTTTGATTGATGATGATGGTGTGGAAGAGAGCTCTGATTTGGGATGTGTGAGACAGAATTACTGTCGATCGGCGCACAATACTGGTGTGTCTAATTGGTCTCTAGTGAAAGACGCACATCGGACTATCGCAAACTAAACACATTCAGGATAGTGTCAAAATCACAGTCACGGCATGTAGGGCTATTTAAGCCCTACATGCCTAATAGAAGAAGCCCGTACCCCGATTTTACTCCCAATGTAACTTTGATTTCAGCTTCAATTAGCAATATCTGGTCAAAATATAGAACTTCTGCATTATCCGTTTACAGTCCATATACCAAATTGACACTATTTCTGTTATATTTGCGTTGGTGTTTCTATTTTGCTTATTCATGAAATTAAATATACTAATTTTTTTCCATTCAATCGATATTCAAATGCCATATAGCAAACCATTAATAATAGCTGCAATCCGGCTTCCTGATGAGATAATTTGCGATTGAGATCCTGTATTTCGAGTCATGCCTAGACTCACTGAAAGATCTACAGGTGGCATGCGACTAGCTAAGTTTCTGAACAGCTGAAATTTTGCAACTAGTATTAATGTTTGTTTGATATATCGGTCTATTTGAGTTAATCGGACTCAGGAGCATGACTCTCTGGGTTTGTAGACAGATCTGTTCCAATTACGATTAAACATTAAATAAATCGAATTGAATCAAATCAGCCAAGTCGAAAAAAATCAAAATCAAAATCAAAAATCGAGTCCAACAAACACGTCAACAAAACAAGACTAACTAGCAAAACAGAAAAAATACAAGTAGCGGTACAGCATACAGAAAGTACAACAAGACAACAGGAGCTACCTGGCCAATAACTTAACCCAGCGATGCATACATAAAAGAATGAAACAAATAAACTTTAAAGGAGCTAGATTTGATAAGGAACCGAACCAGAGAACTTTCATGTTGACTTCATGAGAAATGTATAACCAGAGGCACAATGATGACAATAAGCAGAATGATAACACCACTAGAATCAGATTAGCCAACGAGCATCAGAATATGAATGTCCTCAAAAAACTCACGCTATTAGACATAATCGCATCTTCATATCTTTCCACCACATGGCTTTCCGTGCCTTGTTCGCATTATGTCGAAATCCCTGCGCAGAAACAACGAGATTATCAGTTTTGTCTCGCAGGTCGTTAATATGACTTCCACGATCCATAACCTTGTTGATATTATCCCTCATAATAACGACCGTTTCATCGAGTTCCTATCCCAATATGTTAGTATACAACCCACTTGAGAATCGATCATCAAGTCGAATCTCTCTTGAGATCAAATAATCCAGGAAGATATATGAATTATAAACCTACCTGTTGAACCGCTGCGGTCTTACTCGATCCACCCACAGGCGCATCGGGGGAGTCATAAGGAATATACGGATCGTAAGGTGTTTTCGTTGATGCCATCGTAAATAAATATAATTTTTGACCAATTGACGATTAATTAACGAGATCTTGAAGAAGGGATAACAATCCTAGACTGTGTGGAAGCCAGCCGAATTTGTGATAAACACAGGCACTAGACCACAAAATTGCTCCGATTAAAGAGTATGAAAAATCGACCGAATCCAAAGAGCTCCAAGCAGACTCGATATTTAACGGAAATCAGCTACTAAATTTCAATATTGTGCTATCTATTTGCAAGAAGTCGCTTTGCTATACTATGTAGCTCCACATTCAAACAGGGCTGTGGGTACGTACGGAACTGCGGCCGGTACAAAGCACCTACCAAAACTACCTGTAACGGAAATATGTAAACAATCTGATTCATTAGAATGCTGATTACGTGTATTATAATCGAACTTGATTTGCAAAAGTTATAATTAACTTCACCAGATTGATTATTGCAATTACGCACGCCGATCATACCCTGTAGCGTAAGCAACTTGATAAATTTTTGTGTGAACTCAGCACGCCCTGCAGAATAATTTGAGTAGCTTATTCAAGAGAATCTGTAAATATACTTCAGTATAATGCTACAGAGAATTCACAATATTTTGGAAAATCGGTCGCTTGTTCAATAAGTGATCAGCTCGAACCACAGCCCTTTTCTCTCTTCTATTGGCATTCATTTCTTTGCTCTCCGCATTCAAATTGAAACTTCTGCTTCTATGTGAATGCATCCTCATGGCAGCAGCAGGTGCGCTATATAACCAGCCTTTCTCCTCAACTAACTTGAAAAACCGATGCATCACAGGAATCCCTTGTAATGTCTTTCGCGAGCCAAATATGACCAACTTACTACGTGCTCTTGTGAACGTCACGTTCAGTCGACGCCAATCTGTTAGTAATGTTCCTACTTGCTGCTGTTCGTTGGAGCGAACTAATGACATTAATATACACTCCTTGTCACGACCCTGAAATTTGTCTACCGTATGCATTTCGATTGACTGATACTCTTCTTCGAGCTTCTCGGCGATTAGTTTTAGCTGTCCACGATACGCAGATATTATTCCAATATCCTCTTTCGCAACCCCACTTGATACAAGAGTCTTGGCTAACAAGGCTGCCAAATCAGCTTCTACCTCGTTTTGTACTCGATCACCTCGGACCGTTTCTGTTCCTGGAATCTTGTCTGTATCCACAAACATAACTCGAACACTAAACTTTGGTCAGGAAACCACTGCGAACTCCTCTAACCAACAATATACCAACCTTTCATCTAGAACATCTCTCAGCCAACATGCCTCTAGACAGTCTCCATTGACATGCATTTTTGCAAGGCCTCGATCAAGATCAGGCACAACTAATTGCCTATTTGCAACCGCCTCAGATCCACATTTCAATTCGCCATTATAAATTAGTACGTTCGAAAGCAACATGACATCTGCACACATTCGATACTGCGAACGTAATGCCGCCACGCTATTTCTGTGCGCATCAGAAAGTAGCTTGAATAAACTTGCATCTAGGCCTTTTGACTTGGCAGTTTTATCTCGAACTAGTGGCGATAACTGATAATCATCTCCAACGAGTACAAATTTATCTGCGACCCTCAAAGGACCTATACAGATCGGTAGTGTGATTTGTGAGGCCTCGTCAACTATGCAATAGTCAAATCGTCGTTTCATAAATATCGCATTATTAATTCCAAGACAAGTCGTCGCTACAATCGGCGAATCAAAATAAAATTTGTGAAGATCATCGAAATTGCTCGGCAAGTTGGTTTGCAGCACGGCAAACTTCTGAACTTCAGGATCAATCTTATGAATCGGTCCTAGTCGTAGTATATTATCACATTTGTCACGGATCTTTAACAAAATATTATCAACTGCCGTGTGAGTATATGATGTTAATAAAATCGTTTTCTTTTGCTGTAACAATGCCTCAATAATTTGACATAATGTTGTTGTTTTACCAGTGCCTGGCATTCCCATAATGAGTGCATAATCCTCAGCTGGTATGTGATCAGCATTAACTAGATCAAGAACGAAAATAGGTTATAACATACCACTTAAAACTTTTTCAACAGCTGAAAGCTGATCAGGATTCAGATTGGAAAACTTTTGAGTAATCCGTAAATCCAGTGGCGTAGTTCTGAAAATAGGAGCTTCAAGATTTACAATCAAGTTCCTCTTCCGCAAATCACCGTCATGAGCTAGTAATTGCACGATGTTATATCGTACAGTAGCAAGGCCATTACTAAATTCATCTTTGTCGACGCGGAACGTAATTTGAGATTTACTGGTTTGACTCGAGAGCTTATTAGACTGGAAGTCGCGGTCAACAGAAACAATTATCCAATCTGGGCCAACGGCTCTCAGGAATCCTGCTGCGAGAGCGAGATGACCGAAATTGTCAGACACAACGATTGGATCGCCGATATTGATTTGTGAATCTAGATAAGATCCAATCCTAGCTCCTTCGGATTTTTGAAATTTGTACTCGTATCTGTTAATCTTTTCTGTCGATGAGGATTGTCTAATTTCGACAATTTCTAATGATGCGAAGCAACGTCCAACTTCTTGGCGATCAGTGTCAGATAACTTCCAAATCTCATGGCGAAATCTGCTCATATTATTTTCTTCCAGTGAAAGTAATAAATCCCAATGCTTCAGAAACCGACTTTCGGCCTCTCCAATATGCTCTGTTTCCTCCGAATAATTCGTGTGCGATAATGATGATACTGAATTTGCACCGGTCTCCGCTTTGTAATAAACAAAGCATGCTTTACTAGCAAAACAGTACTTACATGTCTGACTCCGTGTTGTTAAAGGGACGATTATACTTGGAGATTTCATAGCTTGAGCAACGAGATTTCGGCCCATTATTAAGCCAGTTATTTCCGCTCGAGTTGCAGGCACACAAATCGTTTCAGAGTAGTCAAGATAATATAAAATCCCCTGAATCACTTCTAGATCATATCGATCGGACAGCATTAATGTGTACAGAATTGTCTGTGCACGATGACTGATAATGCCAGACATTCGACCAGTTTTAATCTCAAAAGGAGCTACCGAAACTCTTGTAGATTCTGGGGATCTTCGAATATTGACAGTCATATCAATACTGCCTTTCAAGCCGTACATCGGCGACCAAATATGCTCTTCGCAATCCAAGACGTTAACAATAGAAATCTCGTTAGATGAAGATGTGGTATTGGCAGCTCTATTCATGACCTCAAAATGTTTTGTAGCCCAATTTTGGATGAGCGAGTATTTCTCTCGAACATGCTTTCGAACGTTTTCCAAAGGCTCCATGACAAAAAATAGATTTTCAATGTGACGAGGTATGATCGTCTCGAGTACTTGATCTAAAAAATCATATTGAAAATTAGATTCCAGCATGCACATCTGAAATAACTCATGTAGAATAGTTCCGTAGATCATCGCCAAGTTAGTTTCCACTGGTGCTTTGACTCGTTGATGAAGAATCGCTCTGCGACGACAGTCAAACGACTGTGATACATAAGTAGTGGCAACTAAATAATCCGGATTGGTTATCAATAGACCCTCATCGCGATCTATCACACACTGGCCCGAGCAATCAAATCTTCCAATTACATGAATTACGTCGCCCTTTTCAATGATTGACTCGCACCACTCATCACGTAACAAAATCATTAAGTCTGTTGATCTTTCATCTTTTAAAACTTGAATCCGTTTTTCTTTTCTGATTTGAGCTGCCATGCGTGAGTTTACAAAGTAGTCGCCTTCAAAAACATTCTCGACAGTCAGGCGAATGTATGTCCTGTTCTGTGATAACAATCGAACATCATGTCTAGGTGTGAATGAGTAAGGCTGTCTTCCTCCAAGCTCTCCCGGTAGCAGATCATCTGATAGTAACAGATTGTCATCATCATCGGAATCAAAATAATTTTCTTCTTCTTCTTTGTTCACTGGAGGTCTTGCAATTGGGAGTGATGGCGTTGTTGAAGTTCCTGCCAGAGACTTAAATGCAGAATTCTGTTGGGTGGCTACTAAATGTTGAGATTCCTGCTTATCTATATAATCCAGATCAATGTCACTATCGCTGAACAAATCAAAGTCATCTGAGCAGCATTCGCTCTGCTCCAATTCAGACTGCTTCGTTGGAGAAAGATGTGAACCCCCTTGAGATAGTATGCTGTCATCGTTTTTCACCAAAGAAGATTTATTGTTCAGCATGGCTTCATCGCTTTGAATCCTATTTCCAAATGATTTGGCTTCTCGATACTGGATCTGGTCTCCTTGACATAATCGTTTTGAAACTGAACTTGGCCAGTCAGGTTCACAACTCGATGCTCTTCTTGATATAGCTGTAGAATGCGCCTTGTAGCGTAGTAATAGATTTGATACTGGATCTCCTCGTTTTGAATCTGCAATCGATATAGGTGGTTCAAAACCCGGAATCGATTGTGTGATGGGCGACAGGGGAGAGGAGAATTCAAAAGTGATTTCTCCCTCTGGTCGCGACTGGGAAGAAGGCTGCCAAACAACGGTCTCTTCGTTCTGGTGATTGACCATAGTCTCTTGAATTTTCACTCGTCGAGTCGGAGTTGCTAAAACAGATTTTAAATTACCATCTGTAATGGAGCGAACTCGTGGTTTTCGAGTAAGCTGATTGTCGACTGCGGTCGATTTTGCAGAGAGAATTGGTCGTGATGGTTTCCCCGCGGACTGCCGCGACGGATCCTGTTTTTGATTCTTAAGACCCATGAATCTGCAGACCAAGCTCGCTATAAGCAATAATATAATATCACAGATATTTTTTGGTTCTATAAATTTATACTCATCCTAAATCGCTATATACAGTTAACAGCCAACAAATAGTGAAGTAGTATTTTACTAGCTAGCGAACACGAACGCGTCTGTGTTGTTTTCCCAACTCGATTCACGTGATTCGAGAGCTCGGTGAGACGCGTCTAATTCCTATACGAACAAAATTCATACAGTAGATATCTATATAATCCTTGGAAACGTATGAGCACCGTTTCAAATTATAGATTATACAAATATAGAATCAGCAAACTGTGCTATAAGACGCGCTGAATCTAAAACAACAGCTTTAGGTTGCAATATGACGACCCAGTAGTATCGACACACAGATAGGCTTGACGTTGTAAAAACCTCATCTAAGTCTTATATGATCTGCTAAAAGATTGCATATAATGGTAATAATTAGCTACTAAGATAGAATTGTTAAAAATATCATTCTTTTATGCTTTTCCTATTTGAACTGAATTCCCGGGCAAAGATTGAGCGGTTCTTGTAGATCTACAGTCTTCACAAGAATCAGCTGGCCCAAATAGGCATAGACTCATGTGATCCCGCACGTGAGTTGTGAATCTTCAAGAATCGGTTTGTGATTAGATCGAGATCAAGTCGGATCAGATCAAATTGCCAAAAGTATCTATTCGTCAATGTTTGCGTTATTTGAGAATTGAATATGACATTCACGGAGAAGTTGATATTAGCAGGTATGAGGGAGAAATACCAGAATAGTCTTGGTGAAGTGCTAGCCGCCGATGCCATAGATACAGACACGATTCCAAGTGAGAGCTCAGCAGTGGATGTCACGAAGAAGCTAAGGGAACTTTCACTTACGCAACAGTCGGACGTCGATCTCAAAAAGGATGCTTTGAAAACGGTATCCGATCTAGAACTAGTCAGACTAGAGCAGAAGGCAGAAATGGGAGAAGATGCTACTGAGTCGGATGCTTTTGCGGGTACGGAAATTGATACGGAGACCTGCACGGAGACCTGCACGGAGACCTGCACAGAGGTCGCTTCGGAATTAGAGGACGCAAGTGCTACGTTAACTCAAGAAAACTTGCCGAGAAATATAGGAGAGCAGCCAGAAGAATTGTGCTTTACTACCTTCGGAGTCACCGACGATGATTGTCTTGTCGCTGCGAAAGATACGAGGTTGGTGCTGGACAGCAGCACGATCATCGACCGGGTTCGTGAGCTGCTGCTTGAAATTGAAATGCTCAAGCATCAGAATAGTTTGATGATAGAGGAAAATGATAAACTGAAAGCTCTCAACACTGAAATCGACGACTTGAAAAACGAAATCTCAGTCTTAGAATATGAAATTGTACGTATCAATTCGTTGGCCGCTTCTGAGCATGAAATCTCGAAGGAACTTGAGAGCAAATCAAACCAGGTTCTGCATATTTTGCAGCAACTTGAGAAATCATACTCGGAGTCATCGCTATATTCTCTCGTTATAGCTCCAGTGCCGTAAGTGATGATTCACTTGATTATCACAGCTCAAAGTACTAATTGAACTAGTAAGTATGACGAACTCGTTAAAAACGTATCATATGTTCAAGATAAGATCTTCATTAGTCCGTTGGATGCTCGAGCGGATTTCATAACCATATATTCGTCTAGTTCAAACGCTCTTCAGTCTCTATATTATTATTTGAACAGTCTCGAGACGTATTCGAAAGCCAGCTTAGTGTGTTCTCAAGTCAGATTATCCAAAATTCAGTTGCTAGCTCATATCTAAGATGCTTGCAAAATGCATAAAAATATTTATGCTTGAAACACTAAAGTAGAGTAATTGGAGTTATATTTATTTGACACTTTTTGTTCCCATATGTTGGATTATATAGTCTGGGGAAATATTTGAGGGATTGTTTTCTGGTAAACCTAGGTTAGTTAGTAATGGTATTGAATTAGTTAGTTTAGTTAGTAGCGAAGGCGTACTTCTAGATCGTGCTTACTGAACAAGGCAAAGACTACGTTGTCTATCTGCGCCCCTTGTTCAGATTCCAGAAACAATCGTACAGTAGATGTCGCAATCTCTGCCGCCTCTTCAATTGGGTATCCAAATATCTACTCTGGTCAGCACCGAATCATCTTCCCATTCAAGATCATCGGGAGCACAACTTACACCAGTACTAATGGACGAAAATGCAACCGATCGCACTCCATTTTCAATAGCAACTTCTAAACACCGACGATAGCAGCTTTCAAGCAACTTTGCCGAGGTCTGACGTTCATGTCGATAGTAAACTGGTCCAACCGTATGAATGATATACTTAGCAGGTAATCCATACCCCCTGGTGATTTTCGCATCCCCGGTGTCGCAGCCGCCTAATCGACGACATTCTGAAACCAGGTCCGGGCCAGCCGCTCTGTGAATAGCTCCATTGACGCCTGATCCGTCACCTAGTGCATTGTTTGCTGCATTAACAATCGCGTCGAGTCCGGTTATGCGCGTGATATCAACGATTAGGAAACTAACTTTGGTATTCAAGATCGCAGAGGGAGAATATTTAGGGAGTAGTCCCTGATCAGAAAGAAGATGCCGGCTATATAAATAGGCGACTGAAGCTATTTCCGAAAGTTTTGTCATATTAATCCTGCGCGCGAAGGTAATGTCTGTTTTCTGATAGAGGTGATGTTCATTAAACTTACAAGATCATCGAATAAATGCCCAACCCAGACAAATATTAAGATAGAGGAACCCTGAACACGCTATATTCTACTAATTCTACTAATTCTACTAATTCTACTGATTCTAATAATTCTACAAAAATTATGCTGAGTTTCTTGATATTGGCTCAAAAATTGAATCACATCCAACGATTAAAATCGACAAGCTATATTTATACAATTTAAAATGAACTTTTAGATGTCATAAATCAGGAATAACCCCAACCTATCCGTCCTGATGAAATTAAATGAATGGCTTCATAGTTTCGTAATGATGTTAATCGACGAATATTCTTAGGAGAGAGATGAATTCACTTCAAAAAGAATTTACTCGTCCGCAGCGGCGACAGCACGAGCTATAAATAATTAGAAATTGCCTCAAACCACTAGTGAAATTTCAGCTCTAAATAAACTTACTATAAGTCATCTGCTTGCTGTGTCCCACGACCTCCTTAATGACTCCACGCTTCTCGAGCTCTCGCAGAGCTGCGCGAGCAATCGAACCACCAACTTTATGACGATCAACAAGAACAGAAACAGTAACGAGCTTATAAGTGGCAGCCTCCTTGACAAGCTTATCATAGGCAGCCTGATCTAGAGTAACGGCGTGCTGAGCCTTGTCTTTGACCTTTCCCTTTGACCATTTCTTCTTGGTCTTCTTGCCGCCTGACGACGCGGCAGCAGCGATCTGAGCCTTTGTTTTTGTGGGTGTTTTTGGCGGCATCTAATCAATGAGTCAATAAACTGCACTAGACTTAGATAACAAAGAATTTTTGCTGAAGAAATTAACAATCCCCAAAGATAACTTACATTTGCTGATGATTAACTGTCACGCTAGATGTAGAGTGGGAGAGAGCGAGCCTTCGGTGGTAAAACCTCCGCTTGGGACTCCACAAGACACATCGGGCAGGATAACTTAACACCTGCAGATCTGCAGAGCTGATGAATATTGGTGTGTTTTACAAGCTGTGACTGTTTGTTCACGTGATATTAGGGCTACTGTAGGGCAGATGAGTAACACGAAATACTCACTAGTGCAAGCGTATATTGGGATATTCAAGGTGGGATGAATGGATCTAATGATAATATTAGGCATCTGTTACTTGTACCGAAGTTATGTAGCAGTTTTGGTTTTTGGGTTCACTAAGATAGTAATATGGACTTTTCGGCGCTACTCTCTAAAGAGATTGCAAAAAAGAAGGCAGCAGCGGCAAGCATAGGAGGTGGAACCAAACAGGGATCAACATCAGAACACAGGCAGGATTCGAATCCGCTATCAGAGCAACATGAACAGGTTCCGAAATATATTCGAAGAGCAGACATAGAAGCCTCAAGGCGACAAGCGTATGAAGAAGAGCAGATCCGAATATTAGAGTCGAAGCGACTGGAAAGCGAGCGAAAACGGAAAGAACGAGAAGAAGAAGAACAGCGGCGGGAGAAGAGGAGATTGGAAGCGGAAGAAAAATATCAGGCGCGCAAACGGGCACGCGAAGAAGAAGAAGAAAAGAAGGAGCAGGAAAGACGGAACAAATATCGAAAACACAAATCGAGCATGCCACAGCAGCAAGACATGGACTTGAAAAAGTTGGAAAATTTATCGGATGATCAGATTGTACATAGATTACAGAGAATCCAGCAGCCAGAGCGACTAGCTGATGAAAGCGATATTGAACGTATCAAACGACTTCTTAAATACGAAAAGCAGGCTCTAGATCGTGGGATGTATCGAGATGAGATCCTTGAATCCGTCAATGTAATGATTGATGCGGAGGATATAAAGGCCGATAAGGACAAAGTGTACCTTCAGATGGAAAAATATGTTTTATATATATTGCACGAATGGCAGCGATGTCTAGTTACGCGGGAATGTAAGTCTTTTTCGTCTTTCTTGCGGTCTTTAATTTTTATGATTCTAACGTACGCAGCTACACCTGAACAAGCTTTTACCACTTTGGATCAAACGAAGGCTTACCTACAACCGCTGCTCAGCAAACTTCGGCACAAAGACTTGTCAAATGACATTTATCCATTTCTATCGACTCTGTTCTACAGTCTTCAACAAAAACGCTATCGAGACGCGAACGATAATTATTTGAAACTCAGCATCGGCAACGCGGCATGGCCAATCGGAGTCACAGCGGTTGGCATTCACGAGCGCAGTGCACGAGAAAGAATTACAGGTCAGCCTGGCAGCGATGGATCTGGGACAGGTGCAGCGCAGATTGCGCATGTAATGAGCGATGATAAAACTCGAAAATGGCTGAATGCCGTCAAGCGGTTGATTACTTTTGTAGAGGGGCAATGGCCGGAATAACTGATTACATCAGCTCAAGTTATATTCACACAAATTTATATTTGCAAGCCCTTAATCAATAAATATTAATTGAATTACAATAAAAGGCCGTATAGCAGAAAGGATTTAACGAAATAATCTAGGTTTGAGGCATGTCGGAGTCTAGTACTAGAAGTCCTACGCTCGTTGCTATTGGGAATTTGACCTGTAATCAATTTTTCTCACTTACACCAAAATTCGATCAATTTGGAATTTGACCGTACACGAACGAAGAGTTTAAGAACAGATAATCGTAAGTTACATACAGCCACAGCCACTAAATACAAATAAATATGGTTGAAATCACCCCAATCAGCATTACCGACGAAAAGGAAGAAGTTCCAATTGAAGAACGGGACGAGGACTACGAAGATATCCCCAACGAAGAGGATGTCTCTGATAATGATGTCGACGAAGAAGCTGACGATGATGATGATTATGAAGATGACGAAGAAGATATTCTTAATGAATCTCTAGCCGATCGCATCATCGCACTTAAGCACATCGTCTCGCCAACCTACCGTCCGGTTCTCTACGCTTCGTATTCGAATTCAAAAGCGGTTTTCAATTGGTCACTTAACGCGGTCTGGGTCATCGTCACTTCCGCTGCCTTTCTAGGTACCCCGATCGCAATCATGGCTGCAAATAACGCTGCAGGTGGCCGTTTTGATATGGCTATGCAGGCTGCTGAAGCTGCTCAGGTATGTCACTGCTCTCCTTGTCCGAATTTTGGTTCGCCTTAGTTAACCGCAATATACTTTTTAGGTCATTGCTCCAGGTGCTGTGTAATCGAACAAAATCAAACAGTCTTTTATTTTTTCTCCTTTCTCTTGTATAAATTCTACTCTTTTTTCCGATTCTTTAATCTTCTGTACTGGAATGGATTAAATAATTATATTTCATATGCGTATCCTGCCTGAGATGGATAATATATACATGGAGCTGACATTGACTTCGATATCCACGTTCGAAATCACAAATCCTGATAAAATGACGAACAATTTAACAAATAAACTAGATTCCTGAGTATGCGGGCGTAATGAAACCTGAAGTAAAAAACATGAAAATGAAAATCAGAAATACGCAAACAGAACTCTGAACACGGAAGAAAAATGCAAAACGCAAAAACCACATGCAAAATAAACACCGATACAAAGAAACAATAAAAAAAGCAAAACATATTAAAGTCAAATGCAATAACAAGCGAAACGTATAAAACTCAGCGCTGCTTTAAGCGTTGATATGTCCTCTTGGACTTGTTGGATTGCTGGTTAATCTCAGACTCGCCGCTTGGTCTGACCGTCACAGGCTGTCCAGTATCCGATGAATTATAATCTCGTCCAGGTGATTCTCTCGCAACCTCGTGATTTCCCGTACTTGGTGCAGCGTGGTGGTCAAAAGGTTCCGCAACCGCTGTCCCTGTAATCGGGCCAGATGTCACATTACCTCCTAACCGATTTTTTTTTCCTTTCATACGAGCCTTCTCCAACAATCTCTTGCGCTCAGTCTTAATCCGTCTTTCCCGCCGCTCATTCCTGTCGTATAATCGAATTAAGTGAATAGGCTCCTCGCCGAAAATATCAGTGAATTCACAAAACTGACAGATCCAAATGGGTTCACCCGGCTTAGGACGAGGTCGACGGCGAGGTCCATGCTCGCGGCGCTCAGTCACGACTGGCATGGAATTGGTATGCGTACTTGCCGATTGTGAACGAACTGGACTCAATTTTGAATCATGAGCAGATAAGGGTTGCTGCTTCGAAACCTGTCCTCTTGGAGTACTAGTAAAGGACGCTTTTCTCAATCCATCTTTAAAACTAATTCTTGAGGAATTGCCAAACAGCTCTGCTTCAACATCAGACGCAGTGGAAGAGACATCTGGCTTATTCTTGACTTCTTGCGCTGCCGTAGACCGATGAACATCTTCCCAGGTATTTTCTCCATTGAATTGCTCGTTCAAACTAGAAGCAGCTAGATTGGTCGAAATTTTTGTATCGGAACTCCCTCCTAAGGTAGTATATTGCGGCTGAGTTGCCTGTCCAGTGGAAGAGGAAGAGCAAAACGGGTGCGGGAGAACAGATGACGCGAGAAGATTGCTGCGATACTGCGAAAGAAGAGAAATGCGAGATGCTGAATGGAACGTGAACATCGGAAGCTCGGGAGCTGCAAAAAAGGAGCTGCTATTTGCAGGTTTAGCAGTCTTGAGGCGATCGATTTTGTCAGACAAAGCAGGATCAGGACTAAACGGGAGTTCCGCAGTTCGAACAAGCAAATGATCAGCACCTAAATCGTGAGTACACTTTCTAGAGGTACAGAAACGCAGATGCTCAAGCTTGCGGCGCAGGCGTTCTCGTGCCTGATGTTGATGAATAGCGACATAAAGTGCCGAAGTGGTGGAAATATGCCCGAGAGCTGTCGTAGCGGACGACGTGGAAAAGGACGACAGAGCAGAGCCTGGACGGAGTGGAGACGGGATTTTCCGTTTCTTCTGATTCGAAACAAGAATGATATCTGGAGAAAGATAGTCTTCCGCGCTATGCTGATGATGAAAATGCGTACGCATATGCCTATGCTGATGGTTGTGATGATTGTGCTTGTGATGATGATGATGATGATGATGATGATGGTGGTGGTTTGTAGAGTGCATGGGGCTTTGAGTATGCAGATGCGCAATTTCGGTCTGGGATAAGAGATTACAGCTGGGATCGTAATGGTAATGATAGTCGTGAGGGGACTTTAGAGAATTGGGCCGATTAGAATCAAGAGAAGTTTGTCCGGCGACAAGTTCCTTTTCTATGGCAGTAGAACAATCGCGAGGACTTTGCGCGCTACTGACGGATGAGGCAGGCTCGGCATGATCAGGATCAGATGCAGTGCTATTTGCGCTAGACGAATCACTCGGGAAAGTCTCATGCTCGGTATGGGAAACTGAAAAACCTTTCATATTCGGAAAATGCGTGGAAGAGGCACACAGCGAACAGGAGTCGGCATACCTTGATGCAGAGTCGGAACCGGAGGGACACAGCGAGGTTACAACTCCAGCACAAGGATGGCCACTGGAATCGGTAAAGACATGGTCGTCCACGTAGGAGCAAAGATGGTCATGACTATCATCATTATCGTAGCTAATACAGGACTCGCACTCGTCCTTATCGTCGACAGAATGCTTGCTGTCGTTAGCCGTGTTACCGTTGGCCGAATTGCTGCTGGAATTGTGGTGGAGACTGTCCAGGGAAAGAGGCGGACACTGGTTACATGGAAAGTCGTACTCGTCATCGTAAGAGATATCGCCAAAGCAGACGACATCTTCTCCATCCTCGAATAGATCATTGTCATCGTCAAACTCGGGTGACACAGGCAGTCGAAATATCTTTGGCGGCGGAGAGGGAGGGAAGGCGGCGGTAGCTGCCGCGACTAGCTGCGACGGACGTCTGCCGCGCCTAGGCAACGGCAGAATGGGCCTGGTCATGATAAAGTGAAAACAAAGCAAATAGTTGCGAAATCCAAAACAAGCAAGCACAGTGTGTGAGCTAACAAGCAAATGCTAAGCGCAAAATAAAGCAAATTGTCAGCAAAAGAAGGTCGTCAGTCTTGAAAAGGGCCAACTCGGAGAAGTTGTACAGTCACTGTGAGGACTGCAGCTATTACCTTACAGCAGCCCGAGGGGATAGTTCTTGCTAATTAGTAAATCGATTATCTAATATGCGGAAGATATGTAATGATCCGATAACGATTATAATTTCAAAAAGTCTTTGCATATAGTCTGCTAGAAAAGCAAACTTAATATATACCAAGATTGACAAGTCGGAATAAATCTTCAGAATATTTCCCAATCGGGTAACTGATACACAATTGAATTGACCTCTGGGACCACTGACCTTATTACATAATAATTTATGTCCAGTTATGCTTTGATATTGTAATGGAACAGTAATAAGGCTGTAAAGTAGTTGAAATACTACAGGACGTAACGCATTTATATAGTGGAATCCCTCAAACGACGAATCTCGGTCTTATCCAGGTTAGATCTGCCCTCGCCTGTCTATGACAGTCTGCCCCCGCCGCCGGTTGTCCGCCGTCTTTAGCCCAAAAGTCTTTCTTTCTCAGGATCCCTTAGCTCGGCGTTCACTCTACTTCTACTTGTTTTCTTTTAGTGCTGAATTTTACTATTTCACTGTTCTATATTTTCGACGACTAGTTTGTTTTTCCAGGAGTCTTCAGTTGCTGCGTCTCCTGAACAATCAGGACTTGGATCTCAGGGTCTTTTGATCACAGCAAGCGAACGCGTTTCTACTACGCTGCCACTTTCCTTCTAGCCCCCCTCTTCCCCATCGTATTCTATTTACTTCACCAACATAGCATGGACACTTCGGCTGAAATTACGCGCTGTGTTTGCGGTCACGAAGAACTGCAGACCGACGACCCAGACGTCGACTCGGGCTTGTTCATCCAATGCGACAAGTGCCAGGTTTGGCAGCACTTTTACTGTGTCGGCTTGCGGTCCGACGACGAGGCTCCTGAAGATTATGCTTGCGAGAAATGCCGTCCAGAACTGCATTTGATTGTTGTTCGACCGACTGGGTACGTTCTATTTATTGGATTTGGTGAGCTGGAGGGCTGTAAAGCTGAATGGGTGACTATAACTGCTGATCGCCTTTCTCTCTTTGCAGGTCAGACTTCGTTAGTCGAATCTCCAATTTTTCTGTTCCATAAAGGAAGGCCTTAAGAATACTAACATCTTCTTCTAGCCGAACATCACAATATATTCCACTCATCAAAGACAATGCTCTTCGAGAACTCAAAGAATCTGCTCGGTCATCCAAGGAGCGACAGGGCCGAATTCCGTCGCGCGGCGGGAGCGGCAGCACTCACAACCAAAGTGGCGACTCTCCAGGAGCAACCGCAACTACTGCAACTGGCAACAGCAACGGCAGCAATACAACTACAACTTCCTCGTCACGACGAGCTGCTTCTGAAGCAGCTCATAAGCGCCGGTCTACACTAAATTCGCGAGACTCCAATTACGATGAGATTCTACGACGGGTTCTGGAGGAGTCCACGCACGATGCCGGGGTAGCCTCGTCGAGTGGCGGAACAAGTGATTCTGAATCTGCGTCTACTGCACCGGTGAAGAGTGGCCGGCTGCGAGGTAAGAAGCGAACGGCAGCGCAAAGCGTTCTAGAAGACGATGACAGCGGAGATGGTAATAACGCAGACGATAACGACGACGACGAAGCGCAGGAGCACCATCGGCATCGTCGGCGTCGGACTACGAACGAATCATTGAGTAAGAGACACCAGGACAGCGAGGACAGTGGCGACGACGACGCAGGACTTAATCGTGACACGAAAGATGTCAAGTTATCCTCGGCTGCGCAAAAGGAGGAAGACGAAATCGACGAGGAAAAGGACAGGGATAACGAGCACGAAGAAGAGGAAGAGGAGGAAGAATTTGAGACGACGTCTCGACGTGGGCATAGGGGGTCAACGAAACGTTCGTCAACAGGTACCCGCAAGGACAGACGACGAGTGAGGACTACAGGTTCGGGATCTGAATCAGCTGAAGAAGACTCTTCTCGTCGGCCAGTGCGCTCCGCTCGGTCGAGCGGCAACGGTGCTCGGAAGTCAGCAAGTCGGCGACGACGTGGAGAAAGTAATTCTCGAGATGAGGATGATGATGATGAAGACCATGAGGTTGATGGCGAGCGCGAGCATGGAGGCGATGACGGTGAGGATGCTGAGGTCGATTCAGAATCATCTCGTTCTGCGATTAATACGTCGATATCATCCACCATCGGTAGCCATTCTGGTTCGAACTTCTCTGAAGCCAATGCTATTTCAAGCGCTTCTGCAGGCGAGATTAAGAAGGAAGCAGCTGGAGTCGCAGAAAGTCGCGGCTCTCCACGTGACATTACTGGGAGTGGAAGTGGAGGTCAGGATAGTGCTACTAGCACTAAAAAGATGGGTAGTAGTAACGAGGAGAAAAACGAAGTACTTGACGATGACGATGACAAGAAAGACAAGGAGAAAAAAGTGAATGGGTCATCAGGGTCAACTGTTGATGGATCCACGATGCCAACAACAGAGAGTAAACCGAAGGGAACATCACCCACGCGAGGCGGTGGTACATCCAATCGAAGTCGACGGTCACGAAAAGCACAAACGACTGAGGACGGTGAAGATAGCAATGGAAGTGGTGGAGCGCATGGATTTACTAGCAATTTGATGAGTGGAGAGAAGCCGTCCAAACCAAGAGCAGTGCAGAATAAGTCCAGCGTAGCAGACATGCGGAAACGGGTCGCAGCAATTCTGGAGTTTATTGGCCGAGTACAGTTGGATATGGCGGCCGAGCAGGACGAGCGACGAAGATTAGTGTCAACTGCGTCTGCGGCTATGTCGGAGTCGGGATTGGCGGTGGAACATGAAGTAGGATCGGTCGATATTGAAGTTTCAGTTAGTGCTGAAGGTGTTACGGGTCCGAAGAGAAGTATTGAAATGATGGACCTGTTGACTCGAAAACTGTTGCTATGGGAAAAGGAGTATGGAAGGTACGGAGAAAGGGCTTAAGCAATACGAATATATAATGGGACAAATATTGACAATGATTAACTAAAACTTAATGTACAAACTAATTTTTTTATACCGAACGCCGAAAATGCAATATAAACGTAAAAGAAATGACCTATTTTTCCGATTCTCGATGGTCTTGAAGGCTTTCCAGGTTATTGTGGGCGAGAGTGTCGTCAGTTTGCTGAGTCGTCAAAGAATCCAACTTTTCGGGATCTGGAATTTTACTTGAGGACTGTTCAGCACGTAAACGCCTTCCAATGGTGAAGTACCAATAGCAATGCGACAGCACAATACCGCCTTCAAGCAATGGGACAAACAAGTAAAGAATCATACCAAGATAATCTCTAGGGACAGCGGAACCGTCGTCGTTGGTCTGGGGGAACAGGAGAGAAGCGAATGAGAAGATTGCTCCAGTGGAGTCAATCATGAGAAAAAAGAAATTAATGCCGAGCACTTGTCCCTTGCGACGAAAAATACCAAAATATGGCTGGATCAACCCGCCGAGCAGAGCCAGCGCGGCAAGAACACCAACGAGGATGAGCGGCCAGGTATGGGGAGAACGGTTATGGACTACTGCAAAGTAGTGAGAGTTCTTGAATGGAAGTGCAAATGCAAGCTCGATGCCACCGCCTAGCGCAGCGAGCCCAAGAGTGTATAACATTGTGCGTGCGAGAGACTTTCGGGCGGGAGGGAAATATAAGCACTGGCCGAACGTGATCAGACAAAACGCAGTGAAGATCTGCGGTTGGATCACGAGCGGCAAACTCGGTGCCTGCGGAACAAAATACATGCCGAACAAAACTCCGGAAACGGCCCAGAGAAACATCATCATGGGTGGCAGTCCAGTCGTGTCGCGACGACGGAAGTTCGTGTAAATTTGCGGTACTAGCTGGATGCACCAGAACACAGTTCCTACGGTTCCTAGGGCCGTGGCCATCTGGAAATTGTTAGCTTGATCCTGTTGTTTCTGTGATAGAAGAAAACGAGTCTGCGTACCTTGTTGTTGTACTCCTGATCAGTTGAAATCATCTTGTAGATTTGGCCTGTAAACATCTATTGACATTCATGTACAGCGAGCGTGGAGCCAGGATGCAAGTATATATAACCATATCTACTGGACTCATCGTGCGCTGCAAACAGTCTCGACCCCGTTTTTGTTCTTTAAACTCTGTCTGTTTCCTACCGTTCTCTGCAATCTAGTCCTTGTCGTCGTCTCTCTTTTGCCCTTTTCGAGCCCAAGGGTCCGCATGGCCTCTCCGTTCTTGGACCTCCCGGGCCTAATTGATCGCCTTCCAGTGACATTCTGCTTGTCATTCGAATGTCACTGGTCACGTGGCCGGATATGACCGGAGGAGTGACGTCACAAATAGACGGCTAGTGTGGGATTTGTCTGAATAGTTCGACTGGTTGGTGTGTTGGCAGATTCATTTACGTAATTGTATTACGGTCTGTTACATCAGTATAAATATTCCCGAACTGTCTCTATCGGTCCAGTTCATCGTCAATTCGTTGCTAATTCAGAACACATTCGAGATCAATCCGCATTTCTTTGCCTCTTTGGTCTTTCTTCCCACTCATTCTAATTCTCGCCCTCATTGACTACCCTGGACCCTTGATTTACTTGCTAGCAGCAGACTCAAACCCTTGTTCTACAAAAACCACAGATTGTCACTTTCAGCTCCCAATAGTACTTTCAGTCGAATGACACGTTTGTAGGCAAGCAACTTGCCTGGATGGAATGTTGTAATACGGTAGTTCTATATATGAAGTATTTGTTATGATGTTTAGAAATGTTTGTGAGCAGATTCATTTTCTTATTCGAAATAAATAGGGTTTGGGATTGATTTGATTCAAGATTCCTGCCGTATGCTTAGATTCTGTGGCTATAGGTCAGAGGTTAGTTCGCACACACAGCATCAAAATATCACAACTATGGGAATGGTCAAGATTGCTCTCAGCAAAATTAGACAAGATAGAGTTATAAGGCTTTAAAATGACAGCGTACCCAAAGTTTGTGGTTCCTGTATATAAATTATAGATAAATGTAGTATATTAAGATCTAAGGGAAGCCATATGTGCTCTCGAACTACAGATCCTTTCGGAGGCCTTCCTGAATTGCATGTTCCCAACTTTTATTGATCTATAATGCTTCGGCGTTATGTGAAGTATATACCTTCAGCTGTTATCTTTGCAGATTCAGTTTATCTACATTTCGGATCTAGTTTGTTATACAGAAGTTGCCACTATTCCTTCGCAAGTCAGAATAGAGCTTTGCAAATAGGCAACTACTCAGAATTATGTCGCCTGTTATTCAGAACATTGATGCTCGAAACAGAGGTGATAATTTCGGAGGGAATGGAATAAAGCACACAGGAGATTACAAAAGTAAGCTCGATGGAGGAGCTAAGCTAAGAACAAAACCAATCGAAAACAGCCAACACTCATATACGAATAATAATCAAAAGTGAACTCTACTAATTAGATAGAGGAAACAATTTGATGCAGCTCTTAAATCGTTAGACTTAGTAAATCTTCTTGTATCGTCTCTTCTATTTACATCTTGTCAATCACTATCGACCCCATTAGTCATTCTAGTTGCTCCAGTAGCTATGCCTTGCTATACAAACATAAAAATACGGATTGCTGCTGGCAATTGACCTACCGCAAATAGAAAAGATATTAGCATATCAATAATAAGCCGTACTAGAAGTCCTACTTGCACTTGCATTTATTATATCTTTATTCCCAAATAAGAAAAAATATCCAGTTAATACGGAAGTACACTAAATACCAAACAAATTCAAAAATAAACGCAACAAAATCAAATCATGTACGATGGAAAACTCAAACTCCTCAATAACCCCACTCAAGCAATCAGACATCCTAAAAAATCCTAATCTGTACCTCTCTTACTTTACATTCGCAATGCAAAATAATACGCTCTTCGTCTGTGTGAAAGTTTCAATCTACGCCTTGACTTAAGAGGCCTTCCAGAAATCAGAAATGTCACCGCCAGCTCCGTTGAAAATCAACAAGTTGGGAGTGTCCTCAGGAATGCTCGAAAGCAAATCCGGGGAAGCATACGCAAGCAAGTTGGCCTTCAGCTTAGCAGGCGTAAGCGCAGCAGAAGCAAATTCAGAGGAGGATTCAGGGTACAACGAAAGGAAGTAGGCCAAAATACCGCACACATGAGGAGAGGCCATGGAAGTACCAGAAATGGTATTCACAGCATAAGGAGATCCAGTCCAAGTAGACTGGATGTTAAGACCAGGTGCAAAGATATCAGTGCACTTTCCGTAGTTAGAAAAGTAAGCACGCTCATCGCCAATGGTAGAGGCGCCAACAGTGATAGGCTTGACGGCAGCAGCAGGGGAAGAGCTGCATGCATCGGCATTGTCGTTACCAGCGGCAACAGCAAAGTGGATGCCGACATCAACAGCAGCATTAACAGCCATATCAAGAGCGGGCGACTTGCCTCCTCCAAGAGACATGTTAGCAACCGATCCCTTGAATCCCTTCTTGCCCTCCTGAGCTTCCTTCACGTGCGACTCAGCAGCAAATTCAACGCCCTTAATCACATCCGACATAGTTCCAGATCCATTCGACTTAAGAACCTTGACAGCAACAACAGTAGCCTTCTTAGCAACACCGTACTTCTTGCCGGCAACAGTACCAGAGCAGTGAGTGCCATGGCCATTTCCATCCTGATCAACATCGCCAGCAGGAATAGTCTTGCCCCATACGGCACGGCCCTCAAAATCAACATGCTCGATGTTGGTACCAGTATCAATAACATAAGCAGTAACACCAGCACCGCCCTCAGAATCAAAAATGTACTTGTTGAACGAGCCGAAGTTAAGAGCAGGACGATGGGAAATACGGGCGAGACCCCAGGGAGCGTTGTTCTCGGTCTCCGCAGTGTTGGCATAGACCATAGAGTCACGTTCAACAAAAAGAACCTATAGTTGCAGATGTCAGAATGAAGTTCATGATTGATTAAAGGCCAGACTATGCATTAATGATGTACCGTCAGATCGACCGCCTGACTAGATCAGTCAGTCCGTTGAGCCGCACCAACACGAAGTGGCACAGCTCCAGAGCGGACCCGCAGAGCTTACGTGCTAGCGGCGATCGATCGCATGAGAAGCAGTGAGGATACACCAAGATAAGAACAGTCAATACGTAACATCAGAGAAACTTACATCAGGATGTCTGCGAATGAGTTCGATCGTAGCCTCAGCAAAGCGTCCAGAATATCCACGGAAGCCAGAAGCAAGCTTGTAGACATGCTTAAGACCGTGCTCAAGTCCGGCACTCGTGAACGAGTTCTCCAGTCCGCGCTTCTTCAGCGAAGACTCATGAACATTGCGAACCCATGAGTGGTGAGTTGATGCAGAAGCATCATCAACATGGTTCTTGAAAACAATGATGTATGAGTCCGGAATAATGTTGGCTGATGCAGTCATGGAGGTCAACATGGGGGCTTCAACCGTGAGATCCGCCTGTTGTCGGAAACTCTCTGGAAGAACAAAAGCTGAAGCAGCCGCGATGAAAGCGAGCGGAACTGTGATGAACGACTTCATGATCAATAAACTATACAAATCTATTCACGTAACCTAATGCAAGTGGCAGTAACAAGAAATCTTGTGCTGCGTGATAGATAGATAGATATAAAGGAAGAGGAAGAGTCAGACCGCGCTGACGATAGACCAATCTGGGCTGGCTAACAGCTGTCCCATATGCGCTAGCTGATGTCACAGTTAAGCCACAAACGAATGTCTGTGTGGCTATGATAACCATTCGCCTTCCTAATTGATAACTACTTCCGGCCGCCGGTCAATCACGTTTTCCCCACCAGCACGTAAGCATCTGCTTTGTAAGCATTATGAGGGATATTATGGTAATATTAGGTAAGAAATGCTCTAGGGTGCAGATAGTCAAAACGACGATATGATGATCAAAAATTATAATAGGAAGTAAAGTCGAACCCATTCTAACTAAGATTGAGCAATTTTGTGCATATTGAGGGGTGTACGATGTTTTCTACGGACGGCTGAAGTGGTTGCTCTTTAAAGATTGATCTAGTTTCTAGTGCCTGATCTGGAAAGTCTAGCGAACTGAAATCATGGCCACCCTGTTTTACTAGAGTTGAATTCTATCGGAATTTATTTTGCTCTTTAATGTGGAGAAACTTTGAGAAACTTTCAGATGATTAGAGAGAATTTTATGAAGTAAAGCACTTCTATGGCGGGCTGGTGCCGTACCAGTACCTTTTCTGTTGAAAATACATTATTTCAATTGCTAGCTGTGCCTAAGCCTATGTGATGCTTCTGTAGATCTCCAGACAAAATGAATGATAGGTAAATTTGTGGAGCCCATTAGTCAAGCCGTTTATTTTCTTTGCTCGATAGTCTATCTTAAATCAATGAATTTCAATCAACTCCGCTGGTTTCGTGTATTCCCAATCAGAGTATTGTTGTTATTGGGCAAACCTGTTTACTTCTGTTCCTGTCAGACGCGTAGGGAGAGTACCCTACACCTCCATTAAATGATGAGATCACGCGTCGAGTGGGCTTTATAGATTTTTAATTGATTATAATACTTATGACACTGGATAAAGAAAGTTGAAAATTGAGGAAGAAATAGCGACAAGGCGCGATCATGGACGCTTTAGAACAGCGACTAATTCGTCTTGAACATGCGATCTCTCCACAGACTGTATCGTCTACCTCTGCACTCCAGCAGCTAACAACACTACAACAAACACTGAATACAATTTTGGCGCACCATGCCGAACTGCACCGACTATTTCATCCAAAAGTAGCCACTTCTACTACTCAGTCGTTTGCTCTCAAGTCCGAAATTGTAATTGCACATGCCGCCGACATTGCGTATCTGAGTTCCACACTAGCCAGTCTCACCTCTCTTTCATCCGTCTTAGAAGCTACAACCTCGACTTTTCTTCTGGAAACATCATCTACATTGAAACAGTCTAATGATTTGACAGAACTCTCGAATCGGATTAATATATTTTCCTCCTTGATCTCGACCCAACTCATCCGATCGATTGCTCTTCTCGAACGAATCTTGAAAAGATCAATTATCGGAGCTACTGATTCCTGGGCTGAATTTCAGACAAGAATTGACTCGGCTGACCGTGCAATCGCTCGCGCATTGAACTTGAAGGCTGAATCAGAATCTTAGTATAGATTCAAGCATATTGCATTGTCGCTTGAAAAAAAGCGCTTCTAACTTTAAATTTTAATACATGTACATATATAGATATATATATATATATATATATATTGCATGATATTAACAGCATTTCGACATCTCACTCGAATACAAACAAACAAAATTACATATCTGAATGCGGTCAACGTCAATTACTGTGACAATCTCATATATCCACAAAACAATGACAACAAAAACAAACAAAAACGGTAAACCAATAAAAACGACCCTTTTAAAAAAGAATTTTTTTGTTCTCGTTGAGAGCGCTCCCTCTTGATGCAAACCATATGAAATAAAAATGAAAAGAAAAATCAAGCTGAATTCGAATAATGCGCGGTATTTAAGAATAAATCCATAGTTTCAGGAAGGTCGTAGCTATATCAATCACGGAAGTTGCACCTATGTATAATCTCTCTCAGGTGCCTCTAACTTCAGGAATACTCCAGAAAAAAAAAAAAGAAAAAAGAAAAAAAGAAAAAAATAAAAAGACAAAAATAAAAGTAAAAATAAAAACCATTAATGCTAATATATTTTGGATCCCATTTTATTGGGATTTCGATCAACTCAAAAATGAGTACCCAGGTCCAAGTACCTGTACGACAAAAGAGTAGGAAAAGGATGTGTCTTTAGCCACCTTTAAGTTCTTCTGATCGATTTGCCTCGTCGTCTTCTCTTTTCATCGCATTGCGTTTCTTGCGTGTGCGCTTGGAAACTGTTGTTGTCCACTGATTCTGCTTCGGCTCTGAAGGCACTGACTGCGAAAATGTCTTCAGAATCGGCGTCGTCGTGACTGCATCGGAATATGACATACTACCTGTTGAGACAACTGAAGACCCAACTGAAAAACTGCCGGTGCTAGTACTGCGAAGGGAAGGCGAGCGACTCCCAACTGCCCAGAACTCGCTGTCGAGATTATCGTTACTGAGCTGGCCCTCTGAATGTCCACTGGCTCGGCGAATCTGACCATCTAAGGCGTCTTCAGATTGACCGTTACGAACAGAACGGACTAGCATCTTCGGACTCGCCGACATCTGATTGTCTCGATTCTCTTTCAACTGTCTATGATCCATTACAACATCTGCATAAGACTTCGTCGAGGATCCTTGTCTTCTGGATCCCGACATACTGTCATTGCTTTTTCTTGTTGCCGAAACACCTCCTCCCGATACACGTATAGACGATTGACCAATCTTCTTCATGTGCTTATCCACAAGTTCCTTTTGCGCTACAAATGAGGGACTATCCGTACTATCGCTTGCAAGTTCTGAATCATCATCTGCTGTAGTAGTCCCATAAAATTCAGAATCTTCATCAGAACCATTGGTTCCTACTTGAAGTGAAGAAAGCTGCAAATAATCCGAGGACGACTGATGCTTACTCTGTCGATAAAGGTCGTCAAGATGGCAGTCCGGTGGCGTAGTGGGAGGATTTGACAGCGGGAATGCATCCGGTGATATATCAGACAAATCTGATCCACTTTCCGAAGAGACAACTATGTAGCCATTAGGAGCGCTCTGCATCTGTTGCGTAGGAATTCCAGACAATTCTGTAGATCCGGTCGATCCAGTTGGCAGCATCATCATTGGCGGGAAATATTGCATAGGATGACCCGTATATGGATCTTGAAATACAAATGGAATAGGAGACATCGCTGGCTGGTGCTTAGGAGAATTAGATGATGCTTTGCTTTCGGTTGATACCGGACTTCCAGTTCCCTTTTCTTCCTGATCTGCAACTGCTGCTCCGTCGACTGGAATTACCGGCTGGCCATGCTCATCTACTCCTGGAGGGTAGAAAAAAGGAACTCGCCCACCGTACAACGGAAAATAATAGATTGGATTTGTAGTATTGGCCATATCTCCACCACTCTTAAGAGTCGAACCTGACTCTGGTTGCGGACCGCTCTGATGTCCAGCGCTTTGATGCAGCATACCATTTGGAAGCGGTACCGATCCTTCGGGGGGTACGAAAATGGGAAATATTCCAATATCAGACGGATTAATACCATACAAAGGTGGAGGGAAAATACCCCCAGAAGGAAATGCGCCACTTTTTCCAGGATAAGTCGCTTCATTGCCAGCACTTATGCTTGGAGAAGCACTTGATCGACGATATAAGGTACGCCCATGTCTCTTGGGATATCCTCTCTGGCCTTGAAAGCCCGGGTTCGCGAATGGATACGATATCGAAGCCCGATTAGAAGGTAAGGAACCAGGTCCAAAGTTTAAGCCAAGTCCCGTTTCAGTCGAATGAGGTTCCTCGACGGGAAATTCATACTTTTCGAGGCACCTTTCGAGTCCAGCACCATTCAGAAGTAAATCATATGCACGCCGAAATTCCATATGGAGACCTTTGGCCGAGTAGTCATCCACTGTATTGCCAAGATTACGAGACATAAACAAAGGCTCTTCGATGCAGAATCTATTGTTTTGTAGAGTATCCCAACCCTTTTCAGCTTTCGACAACAGTCGACCTTGGCGAACACTGACGACATCCATGTCGTAATCGAACTCGTAGGCATACCATCTAAAAAAAGCAAACAGTAATTCACCTAGTGATTCTTCGTTATTGTCGCCAAATCCTGCACAGAGAGTAAGGTCGTCACAAAAAGAAATATCGGTACCATTGACAATTTTCGGCTTTCGTACATCACTTCCAATCTTATGGAGCACAGGGAGAACTGCAGGCTTTCGTAGTTGGAGAAAATTAATAATTAAACAAATCCATGAATAAGATGATAAGGTGCCGCCACCTGCTGCATCATTGAGCTCGCGTTGTTTTGCCCATCGCTTGATAACCATGGCTAGGGGACGTACGCGAGGGTCCGATTGAACATACGACTTGATTAATCGTGTATTTTCAAGAGCAAGTGTGTTGTTGAGATTCATATCGCAAGAGAATTCATATTCAGGATCCCAAATCTTGACAATAGGGACTTTTGCCGCGGGAACGCATACTATGCGGTCCATATTATCTGAATAGGTTAATCTATAGATGATTCTAATTCACAAAACCACTTACTCTCTGCCCAAAAGCGAGCTAGCATGCATGTATCTTGGAGTCCATTCCAAGGCGTTGTAATACATACATCGATGTCGGAATCAACTGTACATAAGAGATTTTCAGAGCTGCCAAATGGTTGTATTTGAATATCATGATTAGGCCATTTCTCATTCATTAGACGCTCGAGCTTCTTGATCATTTTCTTCCGTTTGGCGCCCATATCGTCATCCGGAAGTAGTTGACTGTATAATTTCACAATATCTTCTGTAAGACGGTCCTTAATTTCCTGAGTCAGTTCATGATCTGCACATGACTCAGGCTCTGCAGGTAATGGAGACGTTCCGACTGAATAAGGAATTCTTCTCCGAGAATTCATAAGAGCAGTTTCATATTTGCAGTGATGTCCAGTTGGACCGCTATACGAGTTTGCCTTTGGAGGTGAACGGGGTTCATGGGCAGTAGATGTTAGTGAATTACGGAGTTGCGTAGCTGGAGAAACACTTCTCGAGGTTGATCTAATGCCTGTAGATAGTTCTTTGGCTGAGATGTTATGCACAAGATCCGCCCCATTGTGATTCGAAAAAGAAGGGGAATATTGAGGTTTGAAATATGAAGGAGCTGTATTAGCCGGCATTTGAGCCGAGAAACTTGTGGCAGGAGTCGAAGGGGCCGATTTGCTAAAGGAGGAACCGATTGTATAGGTATGTCGGCGAAGCAAAGAACTGTCATGGGCTTGATTCCCATAATTCGTTGATCGCTGCTGCTGGCTCGGATAGTTTACCGGTTTGGGAGTTTGGTTTTGTGACGATCCATGGTGAGAATAATTCGAATCGAGACGACTCGAACGGGACAGGGATGGGTGAGTAGGATGAGAAGTCGCAGCCGAGACAAAAGAGCGAGACTCGGAAGATGCATGAGAAGAAGTAAGAGCTGACGCACTCCGCGGGTCGGGTTTAGATGCTGTAGATGCGATAGTAGCCATGATTGCAGATGAAAATAATCAAGCACCAAATCAAAGAGGAACCAGGGAAAGCAAAAGAAAAGAAGGAACCAGGACAAAATCGAAGTCGAAGAAAAGACTTTATGGAAGTGAATTATCGAGCAAAATATGGACAAGAGGACAGGAGAGTTGGTCTGGGATGTGGAAGGAAGAAAGTAGTCGAAGATGATATAAACGAGACAGCCAAAAAAAAAAATTCGGCAAATATCAAAATTCAGGCGAACAAACAGAACAAGACTTGAGGCAGATTCAAAAAAACAGTTCAGACCTGGGTAGTGTTCAGTTACAATCTGGATTGTATGAGGATTTGGAAACGGGCCGCCGAGGATCAAAAGGGAAACAGATCGGAAATAGCTGGACCAGAAGTGCTAGAAGGAATCAGACGCCTATTCTAAAACCAGTAACGGCATAAGATACAAACAAAACAAAACACAATACTGGGCGATATCTCGATTAGTGGATATTCCGGTAGATCCTGAGCAGTCGCAGACGGTTGGGGTGAAGTCGGGCAAAGCGGGAGTAGACCTTGCGCTGGTCGCGTCTGAAAGATTGCCACAGTCGGCCAAAGAACCGATTTGAGAGTGCAAAAATCGAGAATTAAGCTCCAATCAAGATAGCAAGCACACCCAGGATAGTATTTTTATGTGTTCACGCAGCAATGGAATACTAGAAGAACAGATAGAAAACTTACAGTGCGTAAGGCCGCCTACGCGACACAGTAGGCGCGGCGAACGCGCAAATAGGGTTGAAAAAGCACGAAGAAAGCGCCGAAAAAAGAAATCGCAGGCGCACGAGACGAGAAAGACAGACAGTATTCCACGAAACCGGACGACACGCCAGACCGGACGAAAAGACTATCAAACAAATAGTGGAAACGGACGGAAATCTGCTGTAATCGACTGGCCTGGCTTCTCGGCCAAAGGTTGCGGGGTGGGAAGATCTTAAGTAAGCCCAGGAGCTTGTAGAACAGTCACGTGGAGTGCCGGAGGAGGAAAGGAAAGAAGAAGTAGAGGGAGGGGAGAGAAAGGGAGGAACAGCGATGAAGAGCGAGCTGGAGATAATGGTTTGCGAGGAGGGAATAAAAGCTTGAAGCTGAAATTAACATAGAGATTGAGAGGTTTTGGTTACGAGCATTATGAAAAGGTTCAAGAACAGGTTCAAAGGAGGGTGGAAATCAAATAGAGAAAGGTTTGCATCTTAGTGTAGATCTACTAAAGATATAGCCAACAACGAGAATTCAAGAAAACACTAAAGTGAAGATTCTCTGCATCCAGTTTTTGTGGGTGTTGGTTATACAGATTAGTTTGTTAGAGGAAGTGCCTGAACATACGTTGATTGATAGAGTCCGACAAGGTCGTGCTGTCAGGGGACTACCTAATCATGGATATCTTGAAGACATGGTATAATTGTCAATTGTTTAAATAATTGTATTCGTATCCCTAACATTTACTATTCATTTTAGTTTCGCAAGCTGAAGACCGTCATATCAAAATTGGCAGATCATATTTTGCTTGTTCTCTGGCTGTTGTTCTCAAGGCAAAGCATCGTGTTCTGCCGATATCTGAACAGCTTTTAGCTTATCTTGACTGAGCGTTCTCTTTGTGCTACATTGCCCTCAATGGATTATCACCATTTGTCATCCAACTCATTGTACTGCCCGTATTCTTCACATGTGCCGTGAAACTCATCGCCTCTGCGGTCAAAAGATATCATACGAGATGGCATTGAAGCGCAAGTCACTATTCACAGACGTACTGAAGAACATGCGTATTCTCTCAGTACAGCAAACAGCGGAATATCATCGGTGCAATTGTTCACATGACTAACTCACGTGACTCGGAAGTTCTTGCGCGAACACCACGTGATCCAACGGAAGAACAAGCGATAGGCGAGCAAGCCACTGAGCGGGCCTGTGGACAGTCGGACAGAACAAGAGTGGACAGAGAAGTCGGACGGTGAAGTGAACAATAAGGTCGATAAGGAAGATGATAAGGTAATTATGTTGTGCATACAACAAATATTTCAAAACGGACAGTTGCTAAAAGTAGCGCAGATTTCTGGGCAGACTACGGTGCGATTGCGGTTGCTGTCATTGGCCGGATCCCTGTTTACGGCTTTCCCGACTAGGCCGACCGGGCTAAGAAATCCTAGATATTCCAAGTTCACACCACTAATTACGGTCTTGGCTGAGATGCGCCGGATTATATAAGGACCTTTTGTTCCGTTCGATCCTTTGTTCACGCGCCTGGCGTTTTTATCATTTTCACATTTTGCTGGATCCACATTTCAGGACATTGTTCTGTGCTCTGACTACGTCTCTCATCCTCATCCTCCCGCATTCACTCCATTGACTATTCTTCGATCATGGCATTTGCCGAAAAGTTGAAGTCCTGGACCACGACGACCAGCGCTGAGAACAAGACGTCTCATCATATGCCGCATCCGCACCTCCCGCATCTCCCGCATCCTGATAACAATTTTGCGTATGTGCTGGGCGGCCCGTACGTCTACGACCTAGGCTTTAGACGTCCCGTGGACCCTGTGGAGTCACCGAAACCTCACAAGTTGCACGAAGGATGGTTTCCATGGAATAACTGAACTTGTCTTAGACCTCTGTGGTTTGCAGTTTGCGTTTTTTGCAAGAGTCTATTGTCATGATTCATTGAATTAAATCTAGAATCCATTGAATCTCTGGAGTATCAGTCGTCTGGCGTTTGGTTATTTATTGCATCTCCGTACATCATATTTCTTACAATATATTATAATATCATACTATACACAATCATCCCTCCTCACTATCAGAGATTTCTAGCTGCAATATTGGAGATCGTCGTTTTGTCCGTTTTGATTTCGGTTTTGCAGTTACAGGTGTTGTTGTCTGACTCGACGGTGGGCTCGATTTTATTTCGTCATCAGCATCATTCTCCTCACACGACATATTTCTAGTTAATCTCCAGGACAAGTTTCTGACCATTAAAGCCCATTCGACGTCATGACGGCAAGATATACAAGTACCTTTGACCGGTAAAACATGGGAAAAGCTCTCTTCCCGTTGCTGATTCTCCTGTTTCAAAAATTCCGTAGCCAGGCAACTATTATGATAAACTTCCAAGCAGTCAATATTACTGCAGACTAGCATTTCACTTTCCGAAGTAGATTCATGGCATATTTTACAGGCACTGTTCCGAGTAGCTTTAGATAGCGCCTTGTCGAAATATGGTTGATAAATATCTAGACTATTAGAGCTTGAACGATGAATTCTCCTTAGATTTGCACGTACCGTTGCCTATTTTGAGTCCTTTGATTCCCCCTTTCCCGTCTCCCTCATGCACATGTACCTTCGAAGGTGGATTCTTTTCATTATCCTGTTGTCGGATATCAATAACCACTGGGACCTCTGGATCAGCGAGTTTATAGAAATTCCTGTCCCATTCTTGTGAGGTTGCATTGTCGAATATGTGCACCTTCAGCGGCAATCGTCTCAAAGATTCCGACGTCAGTAGTAATCGGAGATTACCTAGGATTTGTCGGATTGTCCGCTGTGATTTCGAGATTCGGTCCTGTGGTTTTATGTGTCGAGTTCTCTGGGGATGTTGCCAGGCATGTCTGTCTACTGATTAGCTTTCTCCCATCATCAATCCAGATATCAACGACCTACTCAAATTGTAACGCATTTATTTTCGATGGAAACCCAGAGACTATGCATACCATATTCCATGGCCGTTTACTATCCGGCCGTGTTTTGTAAGCTCCGTTTTGTAGTTCTCCGTTATGTTGTCGCAGTCTCTATATTGTTTGCATTTCGTCATGATTCTACTCAGACCCAGATACTTACTCGAAGCGGAAGCGGAGTAGAACCGATGTAATGACTTCTTGGTCGTGGAATGGATTCCAAAACGTAGCAGCAATAGAATTGAGCGAATTTTGGCGTCCTCATCTGCAAATTACTGTTGAGATGTGTAAATCTGAACAAATTAATAGTGATCTGCCATGTACCGGATAGACTATGAAATCACGTGGACTACGCCTCACCAACATCCGACTCGACTGTTGATAAACGAGGAACCAGATATTGCGTCGTAATAGATAATTCGTGCCAAGACAGCATATTAACAATAATGTCGCTGTCGTTTGTAGAACCATTACGGAGCTCGTCGCGCTCTCGACAGCAGTCGCGGAGTCGGTCGGCAAGTCGAGGTACGTCTGCTGTTCGAACGCCTTCGAGATCAGCAATGCGATCGCCCAAATCTGAGGAGCATAGCGAACGAGACTCGGCAGACAAGTCACCGTGAGTATTAAATTGATATATTCCGAATGGCCAGTTCTTGTATGTACTAAGAACATTCTCAGAAAATTTACTAGTAGAGTCGGATTTGATACATTTGATAACAAAGACGCTATTGATTTTTCGCTCACATTACAATCCAAGTTCACTGGCTATCGCTATAGCCGGCTATCGAGAACTTTTCTGTGCGGTACTGATACGAATGAATACTCTGATTTTGCGCTCGAATGGCTCATGGACGAATTAGTCGAAGATGGTGATGAGCTCGTGTGCCTGCGAGTAGTAGATCCTAGTTCAAAGATTTCGAGCTCCGATACTGCGTTGCAGGAAAAGCTGTACCGCGAAGAAGCGCATAAACAGCTTGGTGAAATCATGGATAAGAATGATGAGGATAAGAAGATTTCACTGATTTTTGAGTTTGCTGTCGGAAAAGTGCAGGATATGATTCAGCGCATGATCGAAATCTACGAACCGGCCGTGCTGATTGTTGGAACTCGAGGCAAAAGCTTGAATGGTTTTCAGGGATTATTACCTGGTTCAATCTCCAAGTATTGTCTACAGCATTCACCAGTACCGGTGATCGTTGTGCGATCTAGCGAGAAGCGGCAGAAAAAAAAACTGAAGCGTCAGGCCGACCCGAATCGACGAGGATATATGGATATTGTCGAAGGATCAAAGTACGCTTCAGTCCGGAAATTCGATGACGGTTCAGGCTCTTTATCCCAGATACCGTCCCGGGAAACATTTGAGTCCACCGATAGCAGCTCTTCGAGTATTGCTACTTCCACGTCGGAATTGTCGAATTTGCAGCGTGTCAAAACGGCGCCAGAGGCGAGCCTAAGGAATGAGATATTACAATCATCTTCGGCATCGTCGTCGGCCGACACTCTTGGAGAAGGTAAAAATGCTGCTGAAGCTGCTATATCTGCTGCAACAGGAGCAATTGCGGAGCTGGATCTTGCTTCTGCCAATGCTGATTCTACACCGTCGCCAATAGTGACTCCGACGACGACGCCAGCAATTACAATCTCCTCTGCACAACTACCGATTACTCCGCAACCAGTGCAGACGCCTACGTCACCTATTCCTGCGATTGTTATTTCTGGAGATGAGAACACTGATGAAGTCAGTAAACGACATCCCGACGATGATTCTGGTCGGTGATGGACTGAGCCTTTGAAGTAGAGCAATGTGGTATGGTGTTGGTTAGTTTATTTATTTATATATTACTTATCTTCGAAATTTGCCTGTCTCTTCTCAACAAACGCTGCCATTCCTTCTTTCTGATCACTTGTAGCAAACAGACTATGAAAAAGTCTACGTTCATATTCAAGCCCACTTTCCAATCCGACGGTTGTTCCATAATTTATAGCTTCTTTCGCCGCCTGGACTGCTAATTTCCCCTGCGCTGCGATCTTTTGCGCTACGCGAACTGTCGCAGGAACAAGCTCCGAAACAGGATATACGTCTGCTACTAGACCCCAAGCAAGAGCTTGCTCCGCGGTGAACGTGTCGCCGGTTAAAATAAAGTGCATTGCTCTGGCTTTCCCAATCGCGCGCATAAGACGCTGCGTACCGCCTGCACCTGGAATTATGCCGAGCTTTATTTCGGGTTGCCCGAATACCGCTTTTTCACCAGCGTAGATGATATCCGCCCTGAATCTGTGTTAAACTTTGACCGGGATGATGTGGCTTTGAAATACTTGCATCATGGCTAGTTCACAGCCGCCTCCGAGCTAGATTGTTAACACATAAATCTGAGGTATTCCCCAAAACGAGGGGTAAGAGGTATTAGAAGGTAAAACTCACAGCATATCCATTGACTGCCGCCAGTACGGGTTTCCGAATATCAGTCGCCTGACTCCAGGACTTAATAAACTCCTGACTGTATGCCTGAGCAAAAGTCATATCCTTCATTTCCTTTATGTCCGCGCCTGCCGCGAACGCGCGTTCGGATCCGGTCATCACGATAGCTCCAATAGAACTGTCACAATCTGCCGTCCGCATAGCATCACGTAATTCATAGATTAAAGGTGTACACAACGCATTCAAAGCTTTGGGTCGATTAAGAGTCACTTGGAATACACCTTCCGCCGGCGTGGATGTCAGAATGTGGTCGTAGGTCCTTGTTTTAGTTGTGGAAAATTTTCGGACACCTCTAAATCCTTGAATTCGAGTGATTTTAATCATGCTCGTCAATTAAATTATTATAAAATGAAATCAATACCTCATTATTTGATTGTATCTAGCCAAGTCGATAAGATTTCACTGTTAAAACGCGGGGTTGCTGGGAGAATACCAAAGCCAACTTCGTAGTATATATAAAATGCTATTAATTAAATGCGATTGCTGTGTTTCTGTTCACTATATTTTCAAACTTATCATGTTCTATAAATGGATGTATGAATTTACCAATGAGAGTACATAGGACAATCATATATTTGAAAAAGTTATTCAATGTAAACACGTATATATTTATACAGATCATATAAAAATGATCAGAACTGAATCGACCAGTCTCCACTGATGAGCACACCCGGATTTCGCACCGTGACGACACTAGCTCGAACAACCTCCCCATTCTCATCAACAATCGCGGGCTTGATATCGATCTCGGTCGACCACGATTTTTTATCCTGAAACGCCTCAACTGCCGACTGGGCGCGCAATTTTGCAGTATCAAAACCAGTCACTAAAATCCTTTCCACTCTAACAGTCTCGATCGACCTTTCAAAATTCTTACTATTCGCTGATGATGACTGCATACTTCGCGAGCGTAAAATTCCGTCTTGCCCGCTGAACACAAAATAGCGATGAATATAATCCCCGCGTGTATACGCGGTCGACTCGCCGTCGTCAAGATATAAAACCCCGGCAGCGTTACCTTGCTTATCCAAATGGACCACCAGAGTGAATGGATCATGACTCATCAATGACGACGACCGGCGGCGCCGGTCTCTACGCGGGAAAATGTGGCCACCTCGAGCAAACATAGGAATTGTGTCCAGCGGCGCATCCACATGTTTATATCCGACTCCAGAATACACCGTGCCGTCGAGGTAATCGTAGTAGATCTCATCGTCGGGAAGGTATATTTGCGTCTCAACGGCACCTTCGGTAACAATTGGCTTTACGAGTAGCCCTGTCTCGCCAAAGAAAAACTGATCGTCAATCTCGAACGCATCCTCGTTATCTGGCGCAATCAAAAACATCGGTCGTACTACTGGAATTCCATCGAACGACGACCGATGCATCGCTGTGTAGATAGCTGGAAGAAGCTGATACCGCAGTCGAATAGATTCCACAATCATTCCGGTGTAAGGTTCGCCGATCAACCAGGGCTCGCGTCGCTTGGACTCAATGTGCGCATGACCCCGGAAAAATGGATAGAAAGCACCCGCCTGATACCATCTGGTTATAAGCTCCTGAGACGGATTTCCGAAAAAGCCGCCCACATCTGCTCCCACGAACCCGTAGCCTGCAATTCCGTGGCTAAGAATCATTGGCAGCGCTATTTGAAGATATTCCCATTTCGCCGCGTTATCTCCTGTCCAAACCGCACCGATTCTCTGCGAACCGGCAAAATACGCTCGCGTGAGAACAAACGGACGCTGTCGCGGTTGTCTGGCGGCGAGAGCCTGTACGGTGGCATTATGATATGTCATGCCGTAGATATTATGCACATCGCGCTGCTCCCAGTTTCCGAAGTGAATATTGTCACGAGGCGCAGATACTTCTGGCCCATTGAATACCGACGGCTCATTCATATCGTTCCAAATCAACAGATTAGGCTCAGAGCCCTACCAAATGTTAGTAAATGCACATATTTATCTGTCAGTGGCAATCTGATCGAATACTTACGCAAAACTTTCCAAGCTTGAACTGGTCTTTCCAAAACTCGATAGCTTTAGGATTGAAAGTATCAATCCAAGTAGATTCACCAGGCCAGCACCAGCCATTATACTCCTTACCATCTTTATTCTTAATCGTTAAATCGTTCTTAGATAGATTTTCGTAAACTTTGTATCCGTTTTCCTTCTTTATGTGAGGATCAATGATTGCAACGAGTTTTCGCTTTCGTTTAGCAAGTGCTTGCATCATTTTTTCTGGTGAAGAGAACATCGACTTCCACCACGTGAAATACTTTTTACCGTCTGTGTATTCGATATCGAGCCATATGACATCGTATGGAATATCATATTTATCGAAATTTGCGTCCACCTCAAGAACGTCTTCTTCAGACTGATAGTTCCAACGACACTGGTGGTAGCCCAGAGAGTAGATTGGTGGGAGCGCAGTGTATCCAGTCAGGGCACCGTACTGGCGATAGAGAGAGGGCGAATCTGGACCAAGCATAACGTAGACATCCAGGATGCCAGACTCGGACATCCAATGGGTTTGTATTGACCTCTTAATGCCAAACGAAGATTCTGCGGGAGTAGTTTTGACAATATCAATCCAAGTATCCGCGCCGTTTGACCAAAATACACCTACTGACGAGCCTTTCTTGTGGGCCTGCATGAATGGAATAGCACCATACATGGCCATTGGACTGTCGACCTCGTATTCAAAAATGTCAACATTAAAAAGGCGATACGGCTCATCATGATTTCCCTCTCCACCGCGAGTTTCCCGTAACGCGAATTTATCAGCATGTTCAGGAATTCCAAACACAACGGGATAGCCAGGGAAACTGATGTCCATTGCAATTGCTTCCGGTCCCTTTGGTCGCGTGTCAGTGAACCCGCCAAACGAATCTTCCCATGGGCTCGAAGATGGCTTGTTTAAAACAGGACCACCAAAGGGATCGTCCTCCTCTTGAGTTTCTTTACTTAGCTTCGAATCATCAGCTTTAGGACTCCAAGTGTCCATATTAAACAACCCTCGGTCATTGAGGACAACATGGAGTTCGTTTTGCCGATAGAATTCAATTTTCATATTGCTTGCGTGAAGAACAGCCTCGAAAGAGTGGTTGGGCCCATATTTGACTTTGAATATGCCGTTCTGAAGATCGGCCGTAGTCGAGACATAGCTGGCCTTAGTGTCTGGAGTAAGATCGCCAATGACAGCCCATTTGGAGGCTTCGTCGTATCTCCGCTGAGTGAGATGTTTGGGGAATCCAGGAAGTGCGCCCTCGGCTCGCTGCTTTTCATCCACAATGAAACGGGCAGAGCCTGATTCAAGAAAGACAAGCTGAAAGGGAAGCTCAACCTTGATAGAAGAGCCGGTGCCGTCAAAGACATTTTTAAATATGGACCCAGTCAGCGCGCCCGCATCGTACTGAACAGTAGCGGCATCTAACGAATAAGGTGGATTCCAGGACTCAGGACTGACGCAGGAGGACTCATCAGCATACTGTCGATTGCGCTTGCAGAAAGATGTCGAGTCGCAGGTGCGAAACAAGTTCTTTTTGGCAGAAAGGACCGGAGTAGTCATGACGAATAGAACTGATAAAAGCGCGACAACGCGCTGAATCAGGAGTGTCATGGCATATATAGCTAGAGAATGGAAATTGAGTTAAGATGAGGACAACTGCTTTCTCTTTCGGACACAAAATGATCGTCGGTGGAAAGATGTTTATGTTGAAACTACGACGTAATTGCTCAGTACATTCTGCGGCTGCAGTAGTTTCGAAAAGGATTATGATATCATCCAGATAATTATTGAATAAAGTTAAATGTCAAGCTATACACTGTGGCAATACACGTTATAACGCAATAACTTTATGGCAGAAGCTGAAAGCTAGAATCCTATCGAGTTGTCATCTCACAGTATTGGAAGAGGGGTAGATGAGAAGTTTGCAAGTATCAATATAGAACTGATAGATATTTCAATAAGCTTGGCAGATGTAGTCAGTTATCACTAGCGTGCCTATTTGGTAGGTAAGAAAGTTCTTGTTTGAAATTACCGCAAAAGTAGTTTTGATCAGACATTATTTGAATGTTGAACTACTGTGTATTGATAGAGGCTCACTGAACTATATGTGGTGCAAGTGCTATTCTGGCTCTCTGTTGGGCATTGCGTACGCGTGACGTGTTACATCGGTCGAGTGTTTTATCTGATTTCAAATATCCAAAATTGTATAATTTATACCGGATATAAATCTAATCATAAAAGATTGAATATTAGTATTGTTTGTCCGGCGAAAGCAGCCTATAGGGCACTCTTTGTGTTGTTCCATAAATTATTTGCCATAATGGGTGTCGTGCATTTCAATAATCCGTTGCAGTCGATGTACATTTTGTTCCGCTAGGACAAAATATTCCGTAATTTAGATTGTAAGCATCTGCTTTACATTTATGTTCACTTTTATGCACATGGATATATCTCGTGGTATATTCTACATTACCACATCTGTAACTGTCCGCTTATCGGGCATTCTATTCCCGTTAAAACCATCCCTATTTCCCTATATGATCTCGAGCGAGAAGCCTGCGAATTTCCGTCATGTCACTCTCTTCCTCCTCCTCGTCCTTCTGTCACAATCATCTCATTCAGCTCTTAACCAGTGGCTGCACACTCAAATTTGAATCTGTTGGTCTCCGCTAGTCTGTTGGGTCTGTTCACAGTCCAGGCAACCTTATGCTTCTCCTGTACAAACATCAAACATTTCCTCGTTTGTTGCTTATTCTCGATATGTTTCCACATTTATTCCCAGGGCTGCGCCGGAAAGAAGCAGCACCCTGTCCAAAACCACTTTCACAGTCCCGGTCAGCGATAGTGCACACCAAAAGACTATAATATCATCACAGCCCAGTTTCCCAGGTTTTCGCCCGGCTTCTTCTTCTTTTCTCGCATAAATTCTTACGATTTCAGCTCGCCCATCCTGATTCTACCATTTTTCACCCCGCTCCCCGTAGCGCTTCTGGGATCCGCCTTTCTCATCTATTACAGGATGGCACTGCTTTCCTCGTCATCGCTCGCATCGCCACCGGAAGCCGTAGCTTCCGTTTCGCTAGGTCGAGCTGTTCTTCTCGATTCGCCTTTCATTTTCTCCTTCGGTATCTTTGCTGTTCTTGCTCATAGGGCGTTTCCATTTTTTACCTCGGCTTCCGCCTCTATTGCGACTCGCACGGCGTTTGATCTCTGTCTTGCAACTGCCGGTGTCATTTCTGAATTGGTCTTGTGCGAAATCAGCGACTGGGTCGCTCCTGGGTATGCCTTTTTTTGCTCCTCATGGACGATTCTGTGATTATGATCCCACTTTCTAACTTATATGCAGTGCACGTTTGATTGCATGGAATGTTGCTACTACTTTTCTGCTTATCCTGCTCATCGTCGTTCTCCCCGTTCTTCTTGGATTCAATTGGTTCGCTGATTCCACTGGTACGTAATTATTTGAATCCTTCTTTTGGCTGCGCTTTACTTACATGATGTCTGGTGTAGGTCTCGCAAGAAAGTTTAAGCTCCTTTTTACTGGTCTGGTCTTTGTGAGCTGGCTCTATCTCTTTTACCGTATTGGTGACTACCTTCCTCTTCCTAAGCACATCGAGGGCTCTTTCTGGCAAAATTGTATGTGTATTCTACTTTGTGCTTCATCGCCAAATATGCTAACCTACGCAGCTCTATCTTTTCGGGAAGAATGTCTTGCTCGAATTGGACTTATTGGAGTCTCAACCATGGCGGTGCTTTCAGGCTTTGGAGCTGTCAGTGCCCCATATGCCTCTTTCACGACGAAACCGCGCGAGGTTTCAGATCTCGATATTTCCCGCGTCAAGACCGGCATTGACACCACTGATGAACTCATTCGATACAAGGAAACTGGCTTGAAAAGCATTGAGCAGCGTCTTCTCGATAAGCAAAAAACGTCTTCGCGCTCAAGCACCAATCTGATGTCAAAAATGTTTAGCTCATTCCGTGGAGATGCTGACGAGCGTGAGTTCAGCTCGTCCCGACTTGAGTTAGAGGGTTTATATGCCATGCGCAGCTCTTTGTATGGAGATCTCAAGGAGTTGTCTAAGCGATTTACCGAGCAAGAAAATGCGAAGACGTTGACAGGAAAAGCTCACCGAGCATTGTATTTCCTCTTTTCTATATACTGTGTGTATCGTATTTCTGCGACATCAATCACCCGAAATCCATTCAGACATGCGAGCACTTCCTTCTCTCAGTCCGATCCGATCACTCATGTTCTTGCACTACTGGCACAGTATTGGGACCCTGATTTGGATCGACAGTCATGGTCTCGCCAGATTGGCTTTTTGTTTTCTGGAATCATCTTTATGTGCAGTATCAACAGTGTCTTGTCAACTTTCAACATGATATCTCGAACTGTACCGCGCGCTTTGGAGCGCGCTAGTCTTGCTCTTCTCGTTGCCGAGATTTTGGGCACTTATGCGGTTTCTACGTCGCTCCTATTACGAAGCAATTTGCCTAAGGACATGTCATCTGCTGTTTCATCTGCTCTTGGTGCGCCTTTGGAAGCCACATTTGTAGACAGATGGTTTGACACTTTATTTCTCTGCGCTGCCGGGATAAGTGCTGCGGGATTGTACATTGCGCGACGTTTTTTCAAGAATGAGATCCTAGAAGAGGATGTTCTAGAAAGTGGCAAGCGAGCATGAATTAAGATCTCAGATTTTCAACTCATTCGCCACTATTTTATAGTTTCTACTGTGACGATTTCAAACATCTTTTTGATGCTTTTTAAGAAATTATATCAATAATTGCATATATAAGGTGTGTTTACTTCTTTTGTTCCCCGTTATTCAGGTTCTGCTACATTGCCTTTTTTTGACGTTAGAGGTTTTTACGATTTTATTCTGTGTTTTGTTTTTTCAATGTTGGCGTTGTCAAGGAATTACTCTTCATGACATTTTTGTTTTGTTTTTTTGTCTGCATTCCATTTGTCTAATTTTTAATTGAATTCTTGATAGAGAATTTGCACAATAAAGATATTATTGCAAGTAAGATAGTACTGGTATATCAAAGAACGCAGTCATTTTTCATATCCTGATAACCTACAGTTATCGCCTTATTGAATTAGGAATTTCTCGTCATCAAGTAGCTAATCAAAATTGCGAGAACGCGACGATATATAGTCACGATAAGATGCTGGCTATAGTTTTACGCTTATTGGCAAAGCTGATCGAAAATGGCTAAAACATTATAAAACTACAGAATTATAATGAAAAGATATAAAATGAGAAGACAGCTTTTGTAACACTAGTAACCAATAGCTCAATTATTCGATGTCGCCATTCAATTCACGACTACAGTTCAAATTCACGGGTATCAACAACGTCCAAGCATTTAAATATGAATTTTGACGTCCAAAGCGGCTAACAAGGTCTCTAGTCCAGCATTTGTAGTTGCCGCGTCTGCGTTCGCAGGCGGACCGGCCCACTCGGTGCCAAAAGTGTTGTTCTCCGGGAACCGGTCGTTATTCCAAATGGTATCGGCGTTGTACAAGATGAACGACGAGAATGTCTCGCTTTCGGAAGAGTATTCATCTCCAACAGGAGAGAAAACTCCAGTAATAGCGTTATAGAGATACATCAAGTTGCGCATGAAAATTCCTAAGGAAGATTACAGTGTTGGTACTACTATTACTTTCACAAGGAACAGAAAAAAAACTTACCTTTAAACAATATTGAGTTGGAATCGCAGGAAGGTTCACAGCTGTCGTAGAGAATGCCATCTGTGGTTAACAAATTGATGGCGGCCGAGGCAATGCTTATGACCGGCGGATAAATTTCAGACGCGTTGGCGCCTGCGCGGACAAGCTCGACAGCTCCGCCCAGAATAACTCCCTGGTTATAAGTCCAGGTCGGCTGTCCATTATTCGTGCACGATCCGTCGTCATTGACAGTGAGTCCATCATTGACGAGGCCTTCATCGTTGATCATACCACTGTTGATAAACCAGTAGAACTGATTGTATGCAATATCATAATAGTCCTGTTTCGCCGCTGGATCAGAGACTCTGTTGGCCAACGAGGCGGCAACATCGAGATACAACTCATTAGCAATTGCATTCTTGTACTGACGGTCCTTCATCCACCAGGTGCCGCCCCCACAGACACTATCAGTACCATTTTCCATGTCGACAAAGATCGACTCGGCCATAGATAGATAATCTGGATTCTGTGTAACGTCGTATGCGCGTATCCACGCCATCGCCCACCAACCCTCGTCATCGTACGCATTATTGAGATACAAATCGTGATAACCCTGTGCATTATAATACGTGTTGTTCAAGACTCCGGGAATGCCGAGATCAACGGCGTCAGACATATCAAGCAAACAGAAATCTGCAAACGCGGTGATCACATTCGCGCTATCCCACCAGCCTATGTTTTCATACAACCCCGTATCCTGATCATACCAAGTCTGAATTCCATAAAACACGTCAATAGCAAAGCCAGTATAGTTGACATTGTCCGGACTCTGCTCTATCACAAGAGTAGACGCTGGTCCGGAGCTAATAAACCCGGTAAAGCTCGACCAGATCGAGGACACAGTGATCCAGGAAGACCAGATATCGCGAACGGAAAGCATTTCAACCTGAGAATTAAAAACAGTCAGCACCACGGTCTATGACTATTCACTTTCCATAGTCCAAGGCAGAGAGAATTCAGAGATTATTTATAATAGCCAGACTCGATTCCTCGAGAACACTTATGGCTTTCCCACGTGTACTGCAAAGTCCAAAATGAATCTCACACGACCGGATCTGGGGATTGTCAATGGCTTTGACATATTCTTGACGTATCTCAGCAGTCTGTGTGGTTCTCCTATTGCACTGCGAAACACGGAAGTAGGTTGATTTTGATGCAGCGAGTAAAGCTTTGCAGCTCAATCAATATACAGCAGTATTGGATTGCACCTGCCTCATTCAGCTATGTGCTGTAGTTGTTTTGGTATTAATTCTTTATTGCATTGCAAAGTACGAGATTCATGTACAGGTATAAACATGTAAGACTGCATTCGCGTCTCTAATAGAAAGGGGGAGGGTCATAATAGGGGATAAGCGCATAATTTGCACGCAGGTCCTCGGCAGGTCCAGCAGTCGCCCACTAGACTCATTAGCGCAGAGGCAGGAATCCTTGATAATCTACCAATGTATTGACTTTAGCCGAGACCCCGATTAGTCGATTGCTCGAATATGGATGAGATGAGAAACGGCCGCCCAGAGCACCGTACGGCTGTAGCTGTGGTTATGGAATCATCGTTAAGTTTTACTTCAATTCAAGCTGAATCTAGAGACCAGTGTTCAGAATCCAGAATCGAGAATTCAGCAGTCAGTAATCAGATAAAATATCTCTCGTCGAAAACACATTTCCGAACCAAACCGAAACGCCCCTTCCCCTTCCGAGTCAAACCAAAACCAGGCCAACATTGACCATTCGGCGTATGCATGTAACTGCATTTAAACTACAATATAAAATCTTTCATTTATTAGAGAGTTGCTGCTTCTGTCTGCATTAATCTGCATTCTACATATCGACTGATGTTCTCTTACGGAAAGCCTAAGAATTATTGGCTGCTACTTCTCCTATAATTCTCTGCTTCTTCTTTGCGGACTCATCGGAGGCCGGCTGGCTAAGTGGCAGATCGGCTGGCCAGCAGTCCGACAGACCGGCATGCCAAATGACCGAATGGCCGGGCAATCTAAACTGCTAGTTCGAATATATTCAGATACCATGTCATGAGACCACTACTGAATAAAGCTACAAATATCTCAAGCTCAAGAAAAACAAACATGGCGAAGACAATTAATATACCCTGATCCCCCATTCATGGTCGCAGTCACCATACATTATTTCCATAAGCCACTGCTTGATTTTCGCAGCGTATTCACCGCTCTTCCCGAACTGCAATGGAACAGAAATATCCTGTCCATCGACTCCGATAGTTTTAACCGGCGCAACAAAATAAGCTGTTCCGCATAAAAATGCCTCTAGCAGTCTACTCTCTCGAGCAGCTTCAATGATTTCCTGGACACCAAACTCCCGTTCAATGACAGTCAACTCTGGCATTCGATCTCTGGCCAGTTCTAGAATACTCCTTCGAGTGATACCCTCAAGTACCGTTCCGGACGACATTGGCGCAGTCACAAGTTCAAGCTTGTCTCCTGCACGCCAGACAACAAAGAAATTGGCACCGCCAGCTTCAGTGACAAATTTCTTGTCTTCGTCAAAGAGCCAAAGAACTTGGTCGTAGCCTTGCTGCGCAGCATAACCCTGCCATTGAATCGAGGGGCCGTAGTTTGCTCCGACCTTAGAATTTCCAAATCCAGCCGGCCAGGCACGAACCATCTCAGCAGGTGAAGATGCCAGTAATTTCAGAGGTTGCGCATTGTATCGAGCCATCCGCGAGGTTACAATGACGAACAACGCTTCCACAGGCTTGCTCAGGCCTAGTGTATTGCCGGTCCCGATGAGAAACGGACGGATATATATGAAGTCGCCTTCATCCTCCTGCGTGGAGGCAGAAGTCGCTTCCAGGTCTTGTTTACATGCGAGCCATCGTTTTTCAAGACCTACCAAGACCTGCAGCACTTTGACAAACTCTTGTTCGTCAAATGAAGGCAATGAAACTCTAGCTGCCGACTTATTCAAACGAACTGCATTAAGTTCTGGTCGGAAAATACGAACTTCGCCAGTCGACCAGTTCCTATATGCCTTCATGCCTTCGAAGCACTCTGTCGCGTAGTGGAGTGCACTCGAACATGGATCCAACGACAGCGGTTGGTAGGGAGTAATCTTCGGCTGACCCCAGCCTTCTTGTGAATTCCATTCACATGTGAGCATATGATCAGTATGTCCCTTCGCAAGTCTCGGATCCGAGAATATAATTGGATTAGTTGTTCTTTCTATTGTTAACTCGGACGCGAGAAAACTTCGTTTTGGTGCTGCCATCTGTGAATTTGTCATTCTGATCAGACTTGTATTGAACTGGATCTAGTATCAGCATTTCTTGTATTTCGTGGCTTTATTTATAGCTACGATCTCTTTGTTATTGTTTTCTGAAGTGACTAATTTTTTGTAACTGTAGAATTTATGGACGATTTAGATTATTTTGAATAGCCGCCGTTAGCCGACGCTACCAATATGTAATTTAGTCCTATTTAACGAGACATTATGCTAATTTTGACATTTCCGTATAAATTTATTTTTATATGCACAACTACATAATTGGTTTTTGTTATTATGTTTCAAAATATTTCATCATATTAAAAATTTTAGTTTCAGGTCAAAGAACAATATTCATTTAGATAATACAGCTTCTGAAACTGGATCTGTAAATCCCAACTGCCGAAGCAACAAACGTAGCCCGATATCGGCCTCGCTGGACTCCACCGGCGTACCGGCCATCTATATATATGCTTATGCTAATGCGAATTTCAAATACTAAAATATGACTCAAATTGTGATTATTCTTAGGATTATTCGAATATGACTATTATGATTGTGACTATTAACATCCCGCTATCCAAAATGCAAAACACCTTATCGAAAAACAAACAAAAATTAAACCTCCTCATTCAACACACTCAGCCACCCATTTCCAAAATCATTTCTTAGTGCCTCTACGCGTCTCCTGTACTCTTCACCTTTCGCATACCATTCACTTTCCGACATTCCTTGGGGAGGCGACATCGACGGAGATTTCAACGAGCTCACTGCGCTGTTGCCAGTTTTCGTAGACAATTGGTCGTCACCACTATCGTCTAAATCGACCACCCGGCGCTTCGCATGCTTGTTGTTGTGTCGGATTTTCACCGGTCGGGCAACAGAAGAAGTAATCTTGATAGCCGGCGGTGCTTGAACTTCGATCGATGGTGGTGTAGTCTTGGATTCATTGTGGGTATTACTTGCAGTTGCTGTCTTCCGTAAATCATCAGAAAGATTACTTTTCGATCGTGTAGTCGAAAAGCTCAGAAATTGGTTCTTTCCATCCTCTCTGCCCGGTTTGCTTGATTTACCCGGTTTCTTGAAAAAATTAAAACTCGTAAACGAAGGCAAAAGATCAAAATCAAATTCGCTCTTCGCCTCACCCGCCATATCAGTCTCTTCTGTACTCGCCTTATCGGTCTCCTGCCCTCGCTGAGATCGACTAACAATAGGCGACGGCATAGTTTCTTCAGCGCGATCATTTAATTCGCGCTGCTCCAACAATCCCGGATAAGTTCCATCTAGTAAAATATCAGAAGTGAATCCCGGCGTATTTCGGAAAATATTGAATATTGTCACTCGATACGTTGAAGAGTAAGTTTTGACGAACGGATTCCCAGTCACCCAGACTTCGCCCAAATTTGGTAGTCCGGTCAGACGCGCGAGCTCAGTGGGATCTCGAAGCTGGTTGTCGCGTAAATCCAGTCGCTCGATCGAAACAATTTTGTCCAAACCAGCCAACGAGCTTAACAAGTTCCCTCGTAGATTTAAAACGGTGATGGCCGGTAATGGATGGTGCGTTAAAGAATGGACAGATGAAATCGCGTTATAACTAACGTTTAGCGACATTAGTGACGTCAAATAAGACAATGCTTCTGGGATAGCCACGAGCTGGTTTTGCGATAGATCGAGGGAAACTAAAGTATCGCCTAGTGGGATCATAGCCTCATTAGTGATCGATGAAATCCCACAATCTACCAGTGACAATATCCGCAGGAACACCCAGTCAAGATCCCCAAGCGACACCGGTGGAGTAGTGTTATACCGAGTCAACGACGATAACCCTGACACTGCCGAAGATGCAGAGTCGGAACGAACTCGCGCAGTCCCTGATCGCGAAAGCGAACGCGACCGCCGAACTGATTGCAGAGCCTCTGATTGCATATGTTGAGGAATTGAGAGTGACTGCCGCCGCCGCGAGTCATGAGAAATCACTCGGATCAATGTTGTGTTCGCAGCACTTTCTTGATCAACTGCAGATTCATCGGTAGCTTCGGTGGTTGTATAGGAGGGGATCGGCGGAGATGTTCGCTTCTGTCGCCGGTCCATGTCGTCAAGAACGAGACCAACCATTAATTCGACAGGATCGTCAAGCTCACTGCGTTTAATGCTCAGTGATTTGATATGTTCGGCCATTGCATTCCATCCATAGAATGCGCGTACATCAAGATCAATAAGCTCGAGAGAGGTCAGGTTTTTGAATACAATCAACGGCACAGCTCGATCAAACGGGAAATCTTCAAAACCTTGAATCACTTTTGCCTTTATATCTGGCGCTAATCTCAGGGCCGGAAGAATCGTGAAAGACGAGTAGATATATTTTAGCTCTTCTTCGAGTGACAGCCGTTCCTTTTCCTCATCTTTGAAAGAAAAAATGGACGAAAAGTTTGACATTGTGCTTCTGAATGAAGACACGCTGCGCGTCGATTGTGTTTCCACTGTATTGGTGTTTCGTGGCTTATTTAAAAACGAAACATAGCTTGCAGGATTTTCCCCCACGGGCTGAACAACTTCTAAGCGTATCGTCAATGGTCCTACTGGGAGTCCGAGGTCTTGGAACCGATGTAATAGATAAAACAGATGATGAGGAGTCAACGTCAGTCGAGCGGTTCGAGAACGAGTCACAGGAAGATTAATGCTATGTAGATTTGTGCTGAAATTTGACGCGGCTACTTCGCGTTTACCTCTTCTTGCCAACTATGAACAAAATTCTGGTTAGCCAAAAAAAATGGTTATACAGACAAACAAGTAGAAATACGAACCTGACGCTCATTTGCCCGAATAAATGAACCCAAATTCCGGATATAAACATCTCCATCTATAGTGTCTCTCATCTCGTCAAACTACTACTTCTACAGTAGTAGCAGTCGAGAACAGTAAACGTCCTCCGCTGTTTACCTCGTCGTCTGGTCTGGTAAGTGCTGTGGGAGAAGAAAGCAGACCTGAACAGCTCAGGTTCCAGACATACGCAAATCAGTCCACCCAAACACAATTCAAATGCAGTAAATTGGAAGTCTCGGAGAATTGTAACTGTATCACCAAGAAAAATTTATCTCAATCCGATTTGACCCTTTGTTGCTCTCTCACTCTGATAATCCATTTTACTCTATGCTTTTTTGCCGGCCTCTTTCCTGTCTGGACCAATGACCACAAACACCTCACCTTAATCAAAGAATTGAGTGTTTTGTATAGATCACGTGAGCACATCAGTTTCAGGGGTTTGAACTTCCCCGCAAAATAACGTCGAGCTAAAGGAGGGCCGGACAACATTGAGCGACCAGATGCGCCGTCAAAAGCAGAAATAGAAAATGACGGTGGATTTAGAGTAAGATTCCTGGCCGGCTCATCAGACTATACTTGACTGAAAAAAGCGACCAACGAGAGAAGCACACGCGAAAGAACCGCATCCGGTGTTGCTGCTGCAGAGCCGATTTGCGATAGACTACAATTGATCCCAAATAAGGTCTACAACTGGGAAATGAGCTCAGGAGCCATGTCGGGCTCTCGAGAAGTTCAAACGCTCGATTCATGTGCTATTGGCACTTCAAGACTGTCGGACGAAGCTCAAAAAGCCCCTCGACTCACCAAAAACGGCGTCCGTGTTGGTCGACCGCCCGGATCTAAGAACAAGTTCAAGCCAAATGGTCCCAAGGTAGGTCGACCGTCATTATCGACGATATTTATGTCATCATCATCGTCGATTCATCTGTCGTATCTACCTGACGAGTCGAGTGAGAGTAATCTACAGATTAGCGACGAGAGTCGAATCCGGTTCAATTTGCTGCCGTTCGACCCAGAAAAAAAATCCAAACATGGGTATTTGGCCAAACGACAGAAATGTCAGTTTGCCGTAATTCCGGTCTATACTCGTGAAGAGCGGATGCTATTTGCAGAATTTCTGCGGGAGCCTGGCTTTCAGTCCTCAACTTGGGAAAGCATGACAAAGGCATGGAATATTCAAGCGGATGGAAGATCCGTATTTTATAAAACACCTCGGCAGCTGAAAAATTACTTTGACCACCTTTCTCTGTGTGCACAATCATATCCACGCAATCCTGCACGCCTTGAGTCCACAGAGAGCGAAACTACTGAGTTAGTATCACAGAGACTGGCTCCGGATCAGTCAGTTGCAATTTTAGCAATGGCCATTGCCGCCTCTAATACACCGGGGTTGAACGTTAATATAGAAGCAATTGTGGAGAAATGCAAATCATTGAGTTTGGATATTTTGGAGGATGTTCATTCTGGTCCAAAGAAAGACGAGCAGACAGATGACATCACTCAGAATGGTATTTCTAATCCTCGAACTGATACTCATTATCAGAATTTTCAATCCGAGCAAGTTGCGGCACCAGAACCTCAAGTTGCTATTCCTGGTATAAGATTGAATCCCAGTCGGCACCATCAAGCAAGCTACGAGTCAATATCGGGCTTGGAATACTTTTACTCGCCCATGAATGACTATTATCAGCAGGAAAATCTTGCACCAGAATCATATGGCAAGATGGGCTACTTATCGGACTCGAACTTCAGTTATTTACCTGAAGATTTCTCTAGAGGTAATACCGGAGTTCATGAGATGGAAAATATAAATGATCTGCAAATCAATCCACATACAAGTAGGTATAACCAATACCCAGTGGATTATGCTGATTATTAAACAGTTTTTGAAAAATTGATATTCACAAATATGAAGAGTAAATTGAGTAAAGATGCGAAAAATATATGTATATGTAATGAATAACCCATGAACCGTAGCGCCTTAACTTGTATAATGTTATATAACTTGAACCACTTCTGAAGAATCAAAATCCAGTAGCTCAGACATTCAATTTTCAAATCCCATCGACTGTCAATGGTTGACAACTATCGTGCTTCAAATTGCACAACACGTCGCGTTCGCTGTTTATACATCACACGATGGCCACATTCGCGACATCTGACAGCATCGTTACGATTCAAAGTGTTCGCTGCACAACAGTTTGCACATAAGTATGTGATTGCTTGAACCGGCTGAAAGGCACGTCCGCTTGCTGCAGCACTGGCTGCAGATTGCGTAGACGGCAGTACCAAAGAATCTCGTTCCATGATCGTCTGTATTATTCGTTGATTTTATGTATTGCAAGAATCGGCGGAAGTATACAATTACTATAGTAAAAATAAGAGTTTACCATTAGTATGTTTTGCAGAAAGTAATGGAGCTCGGGAAAACTTTTCCAGAAACACGTGACTTATCCTTTACGGGCAAATCGTAAATCCAATAAAATAGAGTGCGATATATGATTCTCAGATGTTTGTCAGAACGCTGGCCGGCCTAGTAAGTAATTCGAGATTGTCCGATTATGTTTTGCCGACTTAGGTGCTCGGCATTTGCTTGTTCTCGTGCAACTGGACTGCTGTTGGTAAGCAATGCTGTCAGGTCAAATGCTGTTCCGAGATGGAATCAGGCTTGTATTGGAATCTTGAGACTTGAAAATTGGAGAGATTACAGCAGTAAACCGAGAAACGGAAAGAATAAAAGGTTGTCGAAGGTAAGTCCAAAAAGTGTATCATCACCCCCCTCTCCATCTCCGCCATCTACAACAAATCTCGCTTCGAGCTTCAAAACTGCAGTTAATACTCCGGACGGTCAAGACTCTAAACTAGACGCTGCATATGTCGCAGCCAACTCTCCATTAGCCGAAGTTCCTCGAGAAGCTCGACTGCGCATGTCTCCTGACCGCGACGAAATCGTCGAGCAAGGTCATGATACGCTTGCAGACCGAGTAGTTCCCCAATGGCCGCTATCCAAAGAATCGTTTCCAACCTTGCAACTGCACTTGATTCGAACACCGCGAGTGTCAAAAAACCTGACTTTTAGACAGCTTATGACGCTACTAGAAAAGTCTCCGGTTCCAGAGGTTTTGCTGTATCAAGCAGAACCGCACAGATTGCTGTTCATAATCTGCTATTCGTTTGCCTTTGTGTTCACGGTGTATGGCATCATGTTTCTAGACTGGGCTTTGGAGGAAAGCTGGCTGATATATAAGGAGTATGTCTTGTCTTATGACTTTCGAGTAAATTTCCTGTACTAATATTTTCTAGAAACTACGACGATCTTCCTACTGTTCACAATCTTGCTTTTATGCTTGCGAGAGGACTATCTGCGCTCGCCATATTTGCTGTTCCTACGCTGATCGTTGTCACTGCGCTCATGTTTCCGACTCGACTTATTCGTAGACTTTATTTCTATCCTGTGACGACTACGAGCAAAGAACCACTCATTCGGTTTGTCGTCTATCCATTGATCCCCCGGACGTCTTCACCTGTGATTACTCTGCCGCTCTCTCAATTGGACCGCGGCAAGAATTGGGGGAAAACCAAAGTTTGGACTGCCGATGGGTTATATGGAACCGCGAGTCGTTCACAATTTTTCGTGTTTTTATTTGAGAAGGGATCAAGAATCCCGTGGATTGTTGACCGGCAAGGTTGGTTTTGGGGCGATGGTCGCGTGTGGGATGTCCTTTTTGGAAAAGAATCTGTCGCAGAAGCTGAGAAAGGTCTGAGTGGCGATGATTACATTCGCATGGAACAAGAACGACGCAAGTTCATCAAAGCGGAGAAAAAGAAGCTCCTGAAAGCTGGGAAGCCTCTACCGCCTGAAATGGTCGAAGAAGATTTGGACAGATAGTTCATTATTAAAAGCGATATTGCATTCTAATTTTATATATCTTGTACATACAATCTAGTATAGTTTTATTTTGCCAATCTTTTAGGCGAACTAACCAAGTCCAAGAAAATCTCGTCATTTCGACTCAACTTTGATTCCAATTTGGGAGTCGACTTGGATACAGAAGTGGACAACACATCAGTTGCGGCACTTGGTTCCGCAACATTAAGTTCTTCCGCACACTGTTTAAGAAACAGCTTAAACTGCGCCAGCACAGGGTCAGCGGTAGCCTGGTTCGATAATGGGCCGAGCAGAGAGGGCGAAACGGCTACTTGTTCGACAACTTGAGCAGGTCGGATCAAAGTTTTCGAAATTTCTGCCAAATTTAGTATAAAAATTCCAATTGTAATATCAAGACGGCATACTTACTTTGAGGGGGATTAAAAGTGAGTAAATCATAAAAATCAATCACCGGCTTTGCTTGTATGGGTACAGTCGGCTTCTCTGAAAGTTGCTCTTTCATAGGCTTGACAGGATCAGCAAGCTTTATATTCGAGAGATCAAGAGTTTCTCGACTCTTAATCGCTTTTAAGAGCTTTACAACCGATTCGGACGGGATTGCGCCGACGTATGCAAGGACATCGCCTTTGGTAAGCCTTCCCTTCGGGCCAGACGGAGAAATCTTTGTCAAAGCTTCCTCTTTCGAAATTTTATGTGCTTGTAATAATGCCAATACAGACGGGAACAGGACCTGACCCGGATCAGCTTTGGATCCAATTGCCGGTGAGCTTTGTTTGACACCAGTAGCAAGCGTAGAAGAATTTGTGGAAGCCGGACCTGGCATCACGCCAGACCCTGTAGAAACAGGAGCGGAAACAGGAGCGGAAACAGAAGAAGGCTCAGGCTCTTCATTCCCCGAAGAAGGAGCAGCTGATGCTTTAGAACTATCAACTGGCTTGGGGAGCTCCAGGGATGCTAAATCATCTCCTGGTTCCGCGATGACACCAATCGACGTCCCTACTGGAACATCTTTCGCGCCATTAGGTTTCTATCTGATATTAGATCTAGTTATTCAGTACTTCTGCGATATTTACTAAACATACGTAGATTTTGACGAGAATACCGTCATCCGGAGCTTCGACGTCCATGGTAGCTTTATCAGTTTCGATTTCTATCAGAACATCGCCTGCACTAAATGAATCTCCTATATTGGTTAATATTAACAATTATTTCGTCTATTTAAGTCCGCTTTTCGTACCTTCCTTCACTTTCCAGGCAGAAATGCCACCTTCGGTCATAGTGGGTGATAATGCCGGCATTGCAAAGTTCGAGGCCGCGTTCCGACGTGCTGAGCCGTGAATACCTATTCATTATATGTAAGTATCTTGAACAATAAAATAATATCTCAACATCACTATAAAACGGATTTCGTATAAATCATCTCATTTAACTAAGGATCATTCTATGTCATGATGATTCCCCACCCCCACTATGCATACCTCTCGACCCTCCACGAGTAACGAGAACTCTTCCAGAGAGAACTGCAAAACGCAAAATAGACATTGCCACTCAATCAACGAAAAACCCGCTTTTCAATCTTACTTCACGACAATTCAATTGGCCTGCAATTGGTGACGATTTACAGGAAATAACTAGTAAACTACTTTGGGATCTACTTTGTCGGGTGTATTTATTCCCCACAAGGCCCTAGCCCAAATTGTGAATTCATCATTATACTAAAACGATGTTACTGTGACTATTATGACATATGATAATAGTTAGCTCTGACTCTAAATCTGAGCTCGTTATTTATTATAATTTAGATTCCTCGGCCTGCGTTCTGAACAAAATCGGAATACGTGGGTTAGTATATACCTCTTGACAGTCTTCGTCCGATATGCCATTTTCATGGATCAAGACCGCAAAGTCGATAACCTGGCCGTTAATAATGAATGTAAATAGTGCCATTGGATATCATACCTCTTTTAAGGAGACCATGGGCGCGTGCCAAGTTCCTATTGTACATTAGTGTGGATTTAGACGAAACTAGAATAGTATTACCGGGGCCATAAGTAACTGCTTGGTTTCCTCGTGCTATGAATGCTTTAAGCGTAGCCAGATCTGGCAAACCATCTAGCTGCGAATCAGCTCTAACTGAACCAAATTGAGCCTCTATCTATACCCACCGTCTGCGGTCTCTGCAACAATGACCAAATAAGCGATATCGCTGGCAAGTATTCCCATCGGGATGAATGTCTGCGTCGAGAATCTATGGCGCTCTAACACGCCTGATAAATAGATTCCTTCATATACTCCAGTGCGTTCAATCAATTTGTACGGATATGTACTTCTAAACAAATTTAAATTCGTCGTCGCAGATACCCGGCTCGGCGCCTGGTCTGGGAATTTGTTGATCACCGGCGTTACTTGAGATAATTTGGTTGCTGTACCATAGTTGGCAGGTATGTTTTTCATTGTTGTTAGTTGTTCTTTCGACGATATGACTCCGCCGAATTTCGCGAATCCTTCAGGAGTTAGGACGGTTGATGGAATTGGATCCAAAGGATCCGGAATGTCGATTGTTGTCAGAACCATTAGTTTGACAGATATTAACACTGAGGTTGATGCTCCTATCTATAGATTAAATGCCAATACTAATGCCAATGCTGATAATGATACTAAGGCCAAATTTAAATAATGAATGATTCAAACATCGTCTCCATTCTGGTTCCCATACCCGACATGACAGCCGCAGACGGCAGAATATTTTAGCCAATTAGTATGCCATTAGGCTTTATCATGAAGTTTCACGAGATCTTTTCATATCTTACTGTATTATAGTTCATATATGTACAATCAAATGAGGGACTTACCAAATATAATAGTAACAGGAACTCCTGTAAGTTTTTTTGGTTCAAATCATTCAGACTATTAAATACCAGACTAACACTGCAGGGAACTGGAAAATCCAAGCACTGTGAAAAGTTGGGCCAGATTTTACCGGAACTAACAGTTGTTTCGATAAACAAGTTCATTCAAGACCATGATCTCGAGAGCTCGTTTGACAAAGCACGTAATAGCGTGGTTGCAGATGAAGATAAGGTATTCTATTATATCAGAACAAAGATCTCAAGACCAATCAATGGCTGGGCCTAACTATGGTATTAGTTGTTGGATCTGATTCAACCAGAATTAGAAGCTGGAGGGAAAATCATAGATTGGCATGTTTGCGATATTTTTCAGCCAGAGTTGATAGATCTTGTCATTGTTTTACGAGCGGACACGACTCACCTATATGATCGGCTGAAAGCCAGGTAACCATGTTTGTCTTGATAGTGTGAATACCGACTAACGAATAGCAGAGGATATGCGAACCAGAAATTTGAAGAAAATATTGATGCAGAAATCATGGGTGAGATTTTGAACGATGCGCAGGAGAGTTACGAACCTGAGATTATTGTCGAGTTACATAGTGACAATGACCATGACTTGGAGACAAACTGTCAGAGAATTAAGTCATGGTTTAAACAATGGGTCATTGATAATACAAAGCAAAATTAAATATCAGTCTACGAAATCTCAAAAAAAAAAAAAAAAATAGGCTGCTATATAAATTCTATCTATACAAATAATCTAAGCGCGGGATTTTAAGAAATCCTTTAGAAGCATCAGCGCTTGATAACGATGGCTGATTGTATTTTTCAAACTCTTGGGCATTTCCGCATATCTAATTATATAAGCATCGTAGCGGTATTATTGATTCCGACTTACGTCTGATCATATCCGTCAGGTAAAAAAACAGGATCCCATCCGAAACCAGTAGGACCTTTAGCGGGAACGATTTTACCCTATCTATTAGACATGTGAACACTCGGTGAAAACGACAACTTACTGGCTGGACGCCCTGGAAAATCTTCACTTCTTCGCCCGGACCCTCGCTAAATGCAAAAGTGCAAATAGCCTGCGCAGATTTGTCTTCATAAGCAGCAAGCATATTGTTCAAACCTGAAGTGTTAGTAAGTATGGACTCAATCTGTAAATCTTACCTTCATGACCAATGCTCTCCATGAACCATTTACTGCCGATCAGAATCATATCGAAATGTCTCTGTATTAGCATACTCACATATAAGGTCCCGGTAGCTCCTTGTAGACTGTAAACGTCAACGCTGTGTCTTCGACCAGTACAGGTCCTTTGATCTATTCAATCAGTAACTTGTCTTCGCATCTTTGTCCACATCTAACTCACGATTCCAGCAGCTTCTTTACACTTTGCGGTTGCCACTTCAAGAATGGTTCCTTGCAGCTCATCTAAATCCAATGACCGATTAGTGAGCTCAGCACTGTCGGCCATAATTGCCTGAACTTCTTTCAGCTTATTGGCGTTCCCTGAAAATCGATAAGTATTGTTGGATTTTACTCAGGTCGTCATAAAACCATACCGGTGACAAATGTAACTGTAGAAGGCATTTTATTGATCAATTGCTTTCGAATGATAATAATTTTTTTTATATTTTCTCTCGTCTACTTATAGTTGCCTACCTGGATACACTTTAAAATTAGCAGAAACTTAGGACTAATTAACTTTCACCCTGAAACTCAGAAGTCACGCGCTGTGAAATCAGTCATGTATCTGAAATTGCCTTGTTACTCTTCCTTAATTTTCCTTATGTTCATATCGTCATTAGCCGATTATATCTGTATTTTATATTATGCTTATTTCAAAGTCCATTCATTATACTTGAACATTTAATATAATCTTATATAAAATGAATACAAGCTGAAGTAAAAAATTGTCTTAACACTTGTAGCTCATCTAGGTTCTTTTGGCCTTCTTCTTTAAAGGTTTAACGTCTTCTTCCTCAGCATCACCATCGTCCTCGTCCTCGTCCTCATCTTCGTCAACATCATCTTCTACGTTACCTGCAGAGTCTTCATCGCTTCCACTAAATGCGGCGTTTTCATCATACTCTTCCGCGACATCACTATCATCCGAATCGGCTTTAAAATCCTCATCAACAGACTCTTCATCGTCAGAAGCAGATCCGCGCGCGCCTGCCTCATCTGAATCAGAATCCGCGCCCATAACACTTTCAAGATACGTCTGTTCTTCAACTAAATCGTTTTTCATCTCTAGGTTTCGGAACTTGATAAAGTCCTCGATGGTTTGTTGTTCCTCGCGATTGATGTTAGAAAACTGGTGAGACTGCCCAGCTTTCATCGTTACTGTAATATCAAATGTCCGCGAAGAAGAAATACCACTACTCACCCGAGATAGTGTGACAAAACTAATATCTGCAAACAGCATCAGTAACGACGGCTTCGGGATAAACAGAAAGCTCTTGTCTAACAGGTATAGATGGCCCTCGTTAGCTTTGAGAGAGCATTTCACTGCCGCCTGACCATGCATGCTTGTAAACGACCCAGGCACCGTTATTTTGCGGCCCGATAATCCTCGGAGAATCTGACCAAAGACTTCATGTGCTGCTTGGTCATATGATTTTTTCAGTTTATCCGCGTATTTCTCTTGAAACTCCTCGCTGTAAGCAATCGTCAGTAAAGAAACTAGATGTATTTCTTGATGCTACTTACTTCGACAAATTCAACTCCACTTCCAATTCCTCCTCTCGCAAAAACTGAACAACTAAAAACGGATATCTGGTCTGTCCTTGCCTTAATGGGGAAACTAGCTGAATCACAAAAACATTGTGCATATCATCCGGCATAGGTAGTAAAAACAGCTTCTGGATATTATCGTATTGAATCTTATAGTCGTATGTTTTTCCGCTCAATCTCAAATACGAAGCATACATATCGATCGCATACCGACCTCTGAATGCTTGTTAGTACAGGACACGTACATCTATGTTCAATGGAAAAAACTAACCTCGGAGTAAGAAATCGTATATCTGAAAAAGACACGATTGAATCGCCAGCAACTTGTCCGATATCTGCGCGATCTTTGATCGTCTCGTAAAATGCCATTGCAGCATTCAAATCTTCAACATCTGACTGATCTCCGCCGTCATCTTCATCCTCCTCATCTTCACCTTTCACAACCGTACCCGGAATATAAAACCGCATTTCCACAAGCTCATCCAAGACCGCAGACGGCCCTCTAACTGATATTTCCTGATCATTATTCAACTCCAGAGCCACCTCGCTTTTCCCAACTAGATTCGAGTTCGTCACCTGAGCATACGGAATTTCAAATGCAGGCCGATTCGATACCTGGAAAACCATCTCCGAGCGCTCGAATTCAGCCTTACCCCAGTTCCACCCGCGGATCGAGTGCTGCTTAGACTCTAGCACAACGTCGAAATGATGTTTTACAGTATTTTTCAACTTCTCGAAGTCATCCACGTCGAAGCCGTCAAATTGAACCACTCCACGATCTTTGGTCAATACTCTGCATTCATATCCTTTCGCAGCCCGGCTCCAGTTAGCCGATATTACCTCAGATTGCGGTAGTAGAAATGGTGGTAACGTCACTGATTTCGACGCACATTTCCAACCTAGCCCAGAATTCGCAAATCGTAGTCGCCCGGATTTCGCCGATTGATTGAAATAAATGTTGTCGAACTGTGTCATGTCCGCCATTTTGGTTGTATTCTTTTATACACAAAAATAGCCAGAAATTTACGTGGCTCGAAGTTTTGCAAATATCGATATACTTTCCTTCATCTTGACGCGTCTCCAATATCTAACGCGTTTTTCGTGGCGTTGGTACCAAGCTCTCCCACGGCTCTAAAGGATTACATCGGTCCAACCTACAAGCAATGCCGGTATATTGTACTCTAATATTATACAGACAGCCGTAAGCAAATTCAATCGCGCTCGATCGTAATTGCTATATCCCTCATAATCTCATCCGCAGTCTCTTTCACTTCTTTTAGAACTACATTGCGATCCCACACTAGTCGCCGCTGATATGCCACATTCATTAGGGCAGAATTCAGTTGCTCCAACTGTTCGATCGAATATTTTTCTGTAGCTCGCGAAATCTCTTCCTGAAATATTGTTAAATCACTTGTCGATAACTCGTAAGGATCATGCTCGGGTGCTTGAGGGATTGGTGATGATGCTGGTTCTGGTTCTTGCTCAAGTTCCGGGGATGGTGTAGACTCCTTCATTTCCTCAACATTGTCAGTCTGCACGACCTCTACACTTTCCGCAATCGGTAGAGGCAGGGAACTTGATATTGAAATATGATCTTTTTCAGAGTGGTGTACGTCATCAATAACCTTAGGACTGGGCTCGGTCGGAGGGATTCCATTGGCCTCCGCTTTGGACAATATTGGTGACGATGCATCAATCATTACAATGTCCGCATTTTTCGGACCCCGAGACTCAGCAACTTCTGCAGTTTTATTCTCTATCGGATCTTCTAGATCTTCTTCGTCACTAAATAGTGACTCAATAGGTCTTGATGTTTTAGTTATCACTGTCGTTGGCTCCGTGCTAGACCTAGTAGGCTTCGTTGGCACTGAATCACCATTCACTGGCATCACATCCTCAATTGCAGCGGCTGCAAGATGTTCCCGCTGAATGGCTGCAATCTTCTCTTGTTTCTTCTTCATCTTCTCCCTAAAGAAGTCTGTACGCTGCTGGTCTCGCCGATATACTCGTTCACAGTCAAGTAAAAATTGTGCGTCTCCAATTTCATCCACTGACACTTGAACGTTAGCATACATTTCCGATGCTTTCAAAATCTTTTCTCGATCACCGCTTGTGTTCGCATCGGCTAAAATATATCCAATATCCTGTAAAAACTGCTTGGGCATGCTATAATAACCGTTCCAAAGACGATCTTCAACCACATCGAGGTCCATATTGTAGTATTTATGACCAGTACTTCGTTGCAGAATCATATCATCTTCAGTTAGCACATATTCGTACTCCATAGCAGGATCAATTGGTTCAAATAAATGCCTTAGATCATCATCATCCTTATCCAGCATTAGACATATACCTGAAAACCGAATAAACCAAATACTCACAATCATCGGCTTTCGAAACCGTTTATATCGATTTTTGATAAGCTCCATAAGTCCACTCAGCTTAATCTTCAAATAATTTTTCAACCGCTTATCTTTTTCTTCTTGGGCTTTCAATTCTGCTTTTGTTAATACTTTTGGAGGAGGTGGCGGTGCTAGTGGAAGAATTTCAAGTTTGCGCTTCTTTCGATTCTCGAGATCCGGATATTCACTAGGCGAATTCGAAATATGCTTAGCTAATTCAGCAAAAAACCCATGTCGTTCAGTGAATCCAGGCTGATAAATCTCAATCCGATTGGCTTTTGAGAACCCAAACAGTGCTTTTAATTCATGGTCCAGGTGTGCAAAATCATTCTCTACAAAGCCAAGTAGTAATATCTGCTCAACAGGAGAGATAGACCGCAGGAGACCTTGAAAAGTTGTCCATGCAGAAGGAGAAATAGTTTTGATCCAAGAGTCTATGCTCGGAATAAAAATGACACTTGGCGCATGTCTTTTGACTTCCACAAATAGCTGCACTATGGCAGCTTCGACAGTCCGTGTAGAGTCACTCAAAAGTGTAGCCAAATCAAAATTTTGAACATGATATCCTTCTAAATACTGTAATACAGCAGCACCTAAATATTCTTGGCCCATGCCCGGGGAACCTGCAATTAATATCCTAGGACGGAAAAGCCGAGAAGATTCAAAATCTTGCATCATATTTTCTCGCATAAATCCACCATCAGAGGAATCATCTTCGTACTGAGCTTCCTCAGCGATTGTTAACCGTTTCTTGCGAGGAATAACGTTATCAATAGCTTTCTTGATAGCATCTAGTGTTAAAGATAGTAGAGGTTCAACCCTCTTAGGAAGCGGGGCTGCATTTGAGGCGGTAGAACGCTGTGAAGACGGAATGATTTTCTTCAAAGATAATATAAAATCTCGTGGCAAAACATTAATCGAAGAAGGATCGATCAGCAATTTCTGTTCATGAGTATATATTTGGGGATAACGTCTCTGAATAGCATTTAGAGCTGATTCCGTGCATAGTGCGCGAAGATCAGCACCACCATAGCCTTTTGTTAATGATCCTACTTCAGAAATAAAAGTAGGATCAAGTGGCGGATCCCATGCCTTTGTTTGGATCTCAATAATCTTCTTCCGAGCTTCCAAATTAGGTAATGGGAAGTAAAATTCACGGTCGAATCGGCCTGGCCGACGTAAAGCAGGATCCACTGAGTCAGGTCTGTTAGTAGCACCAATTACAACAACTTGTCCTCGGTTGTCCATTCCATCCATCAAAGCAAGCAATGTCGAAACAATCGACGCATGGATCTGTTCTTGCTTCGACGATCGAACAGGCGCTAATCCTAATTCAAAACATCAATCCGAGTTCAGATTCAAATAGTTTATATAATAAGTTCTTACCATCTATCTCATCAAAAAATATAATACTCGGCTGTGTGTTTTTGGCTTCTTCGAATAAGAGTCTGAGCTGGCGTTCAGCTTCACCAACCCACTTCGAAAGTGCATCAGCACCCTTCCTCATATAAAACGATATCTTTCTTCCATTCGCTGAGCAACTGGCCGCAAGCGCGCGAGCAAGCAGCGTCTTACCAGTACCGGGAGGGCCATGGAACAAGACTCCCCGCGGAGGGGTAACTTTGAAACGCTGAAAGACTTCAGGATACATCAAAGGAAGAGCAACCATTTCCTTGAGCTGATTAATATGATCGTCCAGACCTCCGACTGCAGAAAAATCGACGTTCATATCAACACCGAGAGGGTCGGTGTCGGACAAGTTTGATTTCCTATTGACAAGACCTAGAGCAGAAGAAGGGTTAGTTACAGCCTCTAGATCCGCAGCCGTAGGCGGTTTAGCCAATGGAGTTTTGGGTATAGCAGCCTCGTCGTCAGAGGAATCTGAATCAGCAGCACCACCGGCCGCAGTAAGACCATCATTACGACCACGAGCTCCAAGAATTGATTGGACACCTGCACCACCGAATGGACCGTACGTGGAATATAAGCGCCAAGTGTTATTTGTATTTGTGCGCTTGCGCGTATCAGAAGGCTGAAAGAACATATCGTCGTAAGCATCAGGGGGAGGAATGAGTTGATAATTGACATCCTTCCTCTGCCGGAGGTTCTTGCGTCGATATTCAGGAGGGCTTAAATCGGCAAGCTCGTCCTGTATTTCGTCTGCATTTCTTGACCGTTGTTGGCTTCTCGTGGAGACATTTGATCTGGGACGAAGAGAATACGCATCATCATCGTCCTCCGGATCGTCAGCGATATTTTCTTCTTCCTCGTCGTCATCCTCGTCGTCATCCGCGACAGAGCTCGAATCGACTTCGAAATCATCGTCATCATCAGCATCACGATTACTTCGTTTGCTAGACCGTGATTGTTTTTTATATTCTGTTTTCTTATGCTGCATTAATTGTTGACGAATGGAAGCAGCCGATAATGGGACTTCCTGGATTCCCCCGGCCTCAATATCAGCTTCCTCATCTTGATGTTTCTCTTTCGCCTCGCCGTTCGTTTGGCCAGACTCATTCTGCTCAGCAATGCCTCTTTCAGGGAACTCGTTCGAATTGTCGACTTTGACAAGAAAATCCTGTTTAAGAGAATCAGATTCGTCATTGATTAATCCATCCGAACGTTGCTTTCTCAGTTTTAATTTGACAAGCGAGCGCGTAGATCTCGCAGATCGTGTAGATTTAGATTCATCTTCATCTGACTCAAACTGATCATCGTCTGAACCAGTTTCCTCGGCCTCTGGTTCCTCGTCGTCGTCATCGTCATCGTCGTCTCGGAGCTCATTGAATTCTGAGTCGCTACTATCCGACTCTGCATAACTGATCTGACGACGGGTAGATCGCGGCCGAACGGCCAAGTCGAGGTCAGTTTCCGAGTCATCTGCCCGATATCGAGGTCGATTACGAGAGCTTGAAGATTTCCTAGAAGAACGCTTTCGTTTGCTACCCATCTGAAATAAGTTCTTACACGACTAAAATAACAGTCGCAAACAGATGCAGACGATGATGTGTGGTAAAACAAGACAATGCAGCAATGGATCGACAATCGGAGCACGAATCAATAGCAACCGCAAAAAGATGCGTTGAAACTGACTAAATGGAGTTCTGAAAGTAATCAAAAACAGAAGGACAGCAGACAAAAAGAGACAATATCAAAACAGATTCGAAGAGGGATTAAGCGTGGAGTAACTGAACCACTCGTCAGAGCGAAGGATCGGTTTAGGTTTGAAGCGGACAAGAATTTCACTGCCGGGAGATCACGAGAGCGGGTGATTATGTAAAACAGAATGGCGATTAGCTAATAGAAAATAGATAAGAGAATGCATTATAGCGTACAACATTCGCAGGACAAAAACAAAATAATTGCATCTCGTCAAAGTGGAAGGATTGTTAATGGACGGTTTACTGAACAATAGCTCTGGCAACCACAAAACAAAGCAGCAGAGCTACCGGATTAATTCGGTTTAATAAGAAACCCAGACAGATGGCTAAAATACGATAAACAGGAATACTAAATTATTGTTCGACCGGATAAATCTCATTACGCAAATCTACTAATCTTATCGTCTATCGGAACCGCGACCATCGGTAAATTCAGGGGCAGAGGACTTTGACCTGTATAGACGTACAAAGAACTCATTCGCCGCTCCAGAACTGACAAAAGGTTTTTCCGGTTGTCGGCATTGTCTGAGTATTAATGTTCTTAATCGGTCGTTTTTGGCAGTCTGGTTTCGGGTGCTTGAAAGGGTCGCAGTTGCTGTGTGGGAAGGGAGACAGAGGGAAGGGGTCTGGAGATGGACTAGAACTGAACTGGTGTGTCCGTTCGGGGATTCTGACGGAAGGATGCAGAAAATTGATTCAGACTTGGGATGCTAGATATAAAAAATAAGTCCATTATCCATTTTAATGATCTAATTTATACATATGAACAAAGTTACTCCTACATCCCTAACTAGGTAATAATATCAACAGCAAACTCTACAAACACCGCATATCTCTTTCAATCACATGACTGAACACGTGCTCTAGAACTATTGAGCTTGTCAGGTAGTACTATAATGCGTGGTCAACGAATCTTTGGATTTTTCAATTGAGTAGCAGCAAAACGAAAATGGTTGATGGGCTTTGCTTTTCCGCTCCTGGAAAGGCAATGTTTGCCGGTGGCTATCTTGTTTTATACGAGGAGAATCCGTCGTTCGTAACTGCGCTCTCGGCTCGTATATATACTCTGACAAAGGCTATTGTATCAGATGCGCCTTTTCCAGAGGTTATCGTCAAGAGTCCGCAGTTTCTGGAAGGTGAATGGGTATATAGATTAGACCAATCGAAAGATTCACAATTTATAAGGCCGATACCAGTAGCTTTGGACCGGAAAAATCCATTTGTTTATTCAGCAATTGGAGTTGTTCTTAATTATCTTGGTGGTTCACGAGCTCTACATAGTACACTGCGGTCGCTTGAGATTATGGTTTTGTCTGATAATGCGTATCATTCTCAACCTAGCGACTCCGCTCCTCGATTTAACTCGCATTCAAAGCGAATTGTTGAGGTACCGAAAACAGGACTAGGATCGTCTGCTGCGCTGACGACGTCTATTTGTGCCGCTCTGCTGTCATTCTACTCAAATGAAGCTATTGATTTCAAGACTGATGAGTCCAAAGAGTTTCTACATAAAATTGCTCAGACCGCTCACTGCACAGCTCAAGGCAAAGTAGGTTCTGGTTTCGACGTAGCGTGTGCTGTGTTTGGATCTACAGTGTATCATAGATTTTCGCCTTCTTTAATCACGCAGATCCCGAGTCTACCTGAACTGGGAGCCAGCTTAGCTGATCAAGAAAACTACTTATCAATACTAGGAGACACTATTGACTGTGATTGGAAAGCCAGTCATCTTCCTTGTACGATCCCACCGCGGCTACGGTTATTGATGGGCGATGTTGCTGGTGGGTCTGAAACACCAGCTATGGTTCAACTTGTACAGAAATGGCTCAAAGGAGGTGGTCAAGAGGCCGAGGAGACCTGGAAGTCATTAGGACGTGCCAACCGTTCGCTGATTGAATGTCTTCGGGAATTAGATCAGCAGGCCATCAGAAATCCAGCCAAGTATGACTTGTTTATAGATTTAATTGTACGAAGGAACGCTGGAGGGACAGAGATCTGTAAGCTTGGATCGGAGAATGGGGAGATCGGCAATTTATTTGCAGATTTAATAAGGTCTATTGACGATATTCGATCAAACTTGCAGCACATGTCGGCAGGTTCAGGAGCACAAATTGAACCCGAGACACAGACGGAATTACTAGATGCATGCAAAGCAGTTGGCGGAGTACTAGGAGGCGTTGTACCGGGTGCAGGAGGATACGATGCAATTTGTCTAATTGTGGTGGAAGCTCTTGCTGAAAATGTTAGAGGTCAGACGCTTGGCCCGTTTGAGCGTGTTAAATGGCTCGATTTGCGTGAAGAACCTGTGGGAGTGCGTGAAGAGGACTATAGCAAAGTAGCGGCTTATTTGTAATTAACATATTATTCAATAATTTCTAGATATATACAACAAGTTTTTGAGATTAATTTTTTGGTTTCTTAACGCCATACCTCGACCGAGAAGTGGTTCTATTTGCTACCGCACCCAAATCTTTGCTTCCGCGAACTAAGTGATACTTGACTCCTGGCAAGTCCTGGACACGACCACCACGAACAAGTACTACAGAATGTTCCTGAACATTGTGACCTTCGCCCGGAATGTATCCATAAATCATTTTTCCGTTAGACAGCTTCACTCTAGCGACTTTTCGCTGCGCAGAGTTCGGCTTTTTTGGCTTCATAATGACGACACGAGCAATAACTCCTCGACGCTGTGGACAGCCAACTAAATCAGGAGATTCAGACATAATTTTTGTCGTCGTTTTCTTCTTGTGGCCTCCTCGAATAGCTTGTCGAAGAGTTGTCTGAGCAGGAAAAGTTGTGGAAAATGCTGCTGCGACCGGAGACCGAGCGAGAGGTATTCGAGCGTCCGTTAAACTAAGCATAGGTCGCCGAATACTGCTCTTAAACAGCGACATTGATCGAGTAAACAAAGAGGTAAACATTTTAATTGCGTCCAATGGTCAATAGATTTCAATAAGATTAGTAGTTTAAATAGGAAAAGAATAACCTCCCGCATCAGGTGCCGCATTATCTTGCAACCAGTCCCTCTGTTTACATATAATTGCTTACGTAATCACATATGATTACGTATATTTTGAACTACTGAACAAGTACAGGAAAAATTAAATTTTTAATTCGTCTTTTATAAAGCTTAAAACAAATCAAAATCTGCTTCAGAAATCAGTATTTCACTTGATGCGCACAAATTCTGGCCAAATTCCCACTAAACCCCTTCCTTCATCCAGAGTGAATAGTAGCAGCTCAGAACGACTGCGTCCATAATTAGACAACTTGAAGGAGCGGGTTTTTCTCTCTTTCGTTTCTTTGGTAGATCAGACACAATTTTATTGGCAGTAATCCACAATTTACTTGCTTGTAGACCATACCTTCAACGGCAATTGTGGTTTAATTCAGGCAAATTTTGTCTGGATACTTGCATTGATAGATACCTTTACTCTGATTAAACTTACGCGTTCGATCTACACGTGGAACGACTATAATAACCCTCACCAGACAAGTACGCGACCTATTTTTCTTCTCCTTTGTTTTAAGCTGAGAACTTGATACTAATTGTATTTCATCAACAGGCTTACATTACGTTAGATATTTGATTTACAATTGCGAGAGATATTAGAAGAAGTGATCCTGCCTTTGAGCCTTGTTATCACCTAGATCACCACTACCATGTCGCCGCGAACACCGACCTTTAGGATCGTCCGGTTGATGATCATCGTTACCGTGCTCTTAGTTGTTCTTTATAAACTCTCAAGTCCATCGACATTCTCAGCGCTTTCGCATCGTGTCTATCCTGGTGCGTCATCGGGAGAGGTTGCTGTTCCGGATGTGAAGGAGAGCAGCGAGCAAACCTCGAACGCTGGCGAGAAAGCGAAAGAAAAATCTGAGGAAAATCCTAAGGAACAGTCTGAGGAAAAACCTGAGGAAAAACCTAAGAAAAAACCTGAGAAAAAACCTGAGGAAAAACCTGAGGAAAAACCTGAAGAAAAACCTGAAGAAAAGCTAATTGTTGATGTATCTGAAGAAAAGCCGGAAGACAAAGCCAAGGCAAATCAGGATGAGAAACCAGCTGAACCTTCGTCTGGAGAACAATCCGAAGAACAAGCCGAAGAACAAGCCGAGGTAAAAGCTGAGCAAGAGGGCGAGCAGCAGCAATCTGAGGAAAAGTCTGCGGAGGAAGTTCCTTCAAAGGAGGCTTCCACAGAAGAATCTCCTTCGGAAGCAAAGCCAGCCGAAGACCATCCCGTTGCCAATTCGGAAATTTCGATTGCCGATACTGTCCGCATTTCCGAATCTGTGGCTCCCGACTATCAGCGTGCCAATGCTACGTTTGTGACGCTTGCCCGCAATAGCGACATCTGGTCACTGGTGAAGTCGATCCGAAACGTGGAAGACCGCTTTAATCGCAAATTCCACTACGACTGGGTATTCTTGAATGACGACGATTTCGATGACGACTTCAAGGAAATGACGGCGTCGCTCATCAGCGGCACGGTTAAATTTGGTAAAATTCCGAAAGAACACTGGGGTTTCCCTGAGTGGATTGATAAGGATCGAGCTGCGCAAACACGAAAGGAAATGGCGGAAAAAAATGTCATCTATGGCGATTCTGTTAGTTATCGGCATATGTGTCGATTTGAAAGTGGATTTTTTTTCAAGCAGCCTCTGATGCAGGAGTATAAATATTATTGGCGTGTAGAACCTGATATTATTCTTCACTGCGATATCGATTATGACGTCTTCAAATACATGGAACAAAATCAATTTGACTACGGTTGGACTCTGTCCCTATACGAATACCAAGAAACGATCCCAACCCTCTGGGATTCTGTTCGCAAGTTCATGAAAGAGCATCCGGAACACATTTCACCAAACAACCTTATGGATTGGGTATCCGATGACGAAGGCTATTCTTATAACAAATGCCACTTCTGGTCCAACTTTGAGATCGGTAACCTCGACTTCTGGCGTTCGAAGTCGTATCAGGACTTCTTCGAAACCCTCGATCAGGACGGAGGATTTTTTTACGAACGCTGGGGTGACGCGCCCGTTCATTCCATCGCTGCTTCGTTACTCCTACCCCGCGAAAAAGTACACTACTTTGATGACATTGGTTACTGGCACGTTCCTTTCACCAATTGTCCCACGAACAAAGAGGACCGTCAAAGACTCAAATGCTCTTGTAATCCATCCGATAACTTCTCCTGGAAAGGCTACTCTTGCACAGGCAAGTACTATTCCGTCATGGGCATGAAGAAACCAGCCGAATGGAAATCTCAATCTTGATTTTTTTTGATTTACTACTTATTACATTGAATTGCAATATTTCTTATATGCACATCTTTTTTTCAATTCTACTGCAGAAATACAAAATTGATTATAAAATTATTATATTTATCTTCTTTTACTCAAGCCCGATCTATAAATAGGCGAATATGCTACATTAAACCCGAACCATCCAAATATCAAATCTTCTGCAATTTGATTGCCAGTCTTATATGGCAATACAGAAAGAATAACGAAAAATAGAAAAAATAAGCCACAACTCTCTATCCGAATATAACTTAAACGCTCTTTTCACCATGCACAGTAGCCTCCAGCTTCTCATCTTCAGGTGAGTATGCAAACCTCGACTTCTGTCTGATCCGGGCTCCAAAAATATAAAACAAATATGGAATCAAACAGCATGCAAGCGAAATGAACGCAAGTAGTGAACCAGCCCATTCATTACCAAGGCGATGGTACATCTGGATCGTAAACAACGGAACAGCTGCACCCCACAAGGATCGTAAAAACGTCTTGGCTGCAAGTGCTGATGCCGCATGATGCTGGTAGGAGTCTACAAGATAGTTGTTCGCTGCATTGTACAACAGACAGAATCCCAGTCCGCAGGGAAATCCAGCAAGACATGGCCCAACCCAGACCAAGCGCGGATACGACGTCCATGCGAAGATAAACAAACCAATAGGAACAAACCAGCACGAGATCATCATCGGAATCAATCGAACCTCTGCCGGTGGATTGCCGTTGTGTTTCCGAACAAGATACTTATAATTTTGATTGACAAACGGCGCAACAAGAGTCGAGGTGAGTACACCGACGGCGATAGGGATAAACATTAATCCAGTAGAACCATTACGGAAGCCCTTTCCTTCCTGGAAAACAACTGGGAAGGCGAAGAAAAACATGTACAAAAGGCCGTAGATAACCGACATATAAATCGAAATCAAAAACACAATTGGCTCAAGGAAAAGCAACTGTAGGGGACGAATCAAATTCGTGCGCATCATCTCACCAATAGGACGACGGTTAAGGTCAAGATCAGTCTTGTAGGAATCGTCACCAGTTTCCTTGCGAAGTTTCTTGGCACGACGTGCAAGAATGGTTGGAGCATACGTCTCTGGAATCGTAAGAGCAACAAGAGCAAACACAGCTCCCGAGAAAATCAATAGAACATAATAGATCCAGCGCCATGAGACATGATCGCCGATATAACCACCAACAATCGGACCGATACAAGGACCAATGAATGGAGCAGCAGAGAAGGTTGCCATTGCAGTACCGCGCTCTTCGTTGTCCCACAGATCAGCTAATGTACCGCCGACGATGGTCATCGGAGCGGAGAAGGCGATACCATCAATCAATCGACAAACCAATAGAGTTCCTATGTTTTGAGCAACAGCACAAGGTATAACAAAGATGACCGCAACAGCGACCGTAACAATATATACTACCTGTCGTCCCCATAACTCAGACGCAGGAGCAAATACCAAAGGACCGACACCAAAGCCGACGACAAACAGAGTCACAGTCAGAATGGCGACCTCCTCAGAGACACCAAAATATACAGCAACTGCATCCATGTCACCAGTGACAATAGCAGAACCAAGAGCGACATCGAAGCAAAGAAGAGCGACAACCAAAGTGCAATACCACTTGTATGCCTTTGACCAGTTTTTAGGATTCCCAGGATCGTTGGGTGTAAAAGTGACAAGCTTGATACCATCGGGACGTTGAATATAACCTTCAGCATGAGGGGAGACGTACTCTGTAAGGTCGGCCGTCGAGCCAACGACGCCAACAGGGAAATTTGCAGCATCTAGTGGTTCGATATGAGTAGCAGCGGTATGTAAATAAGGCTGATTGGTGTGGACAAGGCTTAAAGGATTCGTGACGGACTTCTCGAGAGGAACTTCATCAGGACCATTTTCAGAGTACGACTTGGCGGACACTGCAGACGCAGAATCTGAGTCGCGTGTAGAGGATGAGGGCTCAGGCATTAAGGATGCAGGCAATTATAGTGAGAGGAAAGAGTCAGATTGAGAGAATGATGGAATATGCAAAGAGGGTAGGCGTGAAAAGGGAGGGAGAACAAGGAAGGGTATGCAAAGAATTGAATGGAACAGAACAGATTACAGGCCAAGCTAGAAGGATATCACCGGGTTATTATATATTATTTGAGCACTCCAGGCAACAGAATAGAGGATCAGGGGCGTTGAGAGAGAGGTTGGGACGAGTGCAAAAAAATCCGTGCCGAGTGCCGGGTTCTGGGAGGATGGACCGACTGGGAACGGATATGGATGTCACGAACCTTGCAGTGTTTGCGGAGTTAGAGGGAGCAGCCCGGGTCGATAGGCACGAGGAACGACGGTAGCTGTTAGTTTATTCAAAAAGAAATAACCGCTGTACTGCGGAGCTCGGAGGCGAGAGACCTGCTGAGTGTGAACTCGATCTAAAATGGCTACATTACGAGCTATTGCTGTACGGCATGCGACAGATCAGACGAGGCGATAATATTTAGCTATTCAGCCGAGCGCGAACGAGATGAGCTGCCGAAAAAGGCAATTCAGCTTTCGAAACCGCGGATAGCTGCCATAAGCACACAAATGCTTGCTCATGCTGGAATCGCCATCCTGATGCGATTCCAGCTGGATCTGAGATGTATTTCGCTAGTTTCGATTTCGATCTTGTGCGAATGGGCAATGATGACACAACGCTGGACAAAAAATAAAACGCAGTTTGAAATTCCACCATCCGTATAGCCGACCCGCCCAAAATCCTCTGGGTATGTGTGCTGCCGCCAGGATGTGATTGAACAATGAACGCACCAAACCAGCGAAGAGGTCGTCCTCCTAGCGGCCGACTCGAACGTAACTGTCTTTTGCCTGTGCTTTGTGTTCCCAGTTAAAGTGTGAGAACGCCGGCCAGGAGTCGGAGGAGCGGAGCCACAGCGGCGAGGAACTGTGGCTTGACAATAGCTGGGAAGGCTCTCTGGCTGGCTATTGTGCGTGGTCGGACAACGAGAATGAGATCGATTGTTGTCGATGCGATCTGAACAAGATGCGGAATTTGAAGCTCGATTGAATTCCAGCAACATCTGGCAGAAACTCCGTTGTGTGGGATTAGGCTTTCCCGTGACCGACATTCGCGAGCGAAAGGAATTAGTGCAAGAGTCGGTCAATCTACATGGTATAGAGCAAGTCTCTCACAGCAGCACAAGGTGAACTTGATCTACCTGTGAAACGATTAAACATGCGAAAAATAATATAAGTAAACCAATCAGTCGGATCTCAGCTTTTCCCTTCACCACTAATCATCTCCAAATCACCGTCGTCTGCGCTCTCCGTTGAAATCCAATGTTTGACCAAACGACTACTCTCTTGTCGCGTAGCCTGCCTGATGAAACAAATTAATTATCAAGCGACAGACAATGACCGTCTAAACTAAGCTTCGATGAGTTCAAGCCTTCTGTGGCTGACACTTGATGCGGCTCCGTGTCGGTCGGTTAATCGGCACAGCAAGTTGCAACGAGGCTCTGGTCGAATACGTGTGCCGGATTCCGCATGTAAAAAGAGGTGCTGATTACGGCATTTGCTTCATGATACAGGCTACAAAAACTCGATTCCAATAATCATTTATTTGTCTATAATACAAGAGCTACCAAAACGACCGCAAAGCAGTAGCTATTGCTCCAGCGAGCACCGAAAATTACAGCTCTATGCAATTGGCAGAGATCACAGCCAAAAGCACAAATCACCCACACCAAACTTTCATTGTCCCATCAAAATGAAGCCTACCTATCACTGCTTATGTCATTGAATTACATAATCAATAAAATTGATTAAGTAATTTGAATTATTAATTGATTATGTCATCATTGTAGCCCTACTGAAGCCCTACGTCTACACGATCCCCTCGACAGAATGTTTGTGCTCCGCCTCTCCCCTCTCGGTTTCCCTTTTTTTGGGGACCGCCTCTCCTCTTCTCTCCCCGCTCTCCTCTGGCATGTGCTCTTTCCCCTTTCGGCGAGCAGACAAAACTCTAATATTACGCAGAATCCAAATTTTATTTTTAATTTATTTTTTTATTTTTCTGCGTCTTTCCTTCGTCCGTCGGCGGTCGGGCTCTTTGTTTCTCTTTCCCATCATCGACTATTGCTACTAATTGCTACTCTATACGTTGCTCCTACTTATCCAACTGGATTATTCTCCATCAAATTGCTTTCTCTCTACACCAGCCTCCACATTATTTTCCGATTCGCGTTCTGCACATATTTCTGTCTAGTGCTCGAACCGACCTTATTCTCTAGCGCAACATTGTCCGTCGTCGCGTTGCATCGCACAGTCGACTCGTCCTCCTGTATATACATCGATATCCGCACCCATGGCGGCCATCTCTGTACGTTCAATTCATCCCATTATCTGTTTTCATCGATTCCGTCAACAATCACTTCTGGAGCTGTTTGACAGCCTGTCTATTGGAATCTCCTTCCAGGATCGAGCTGGCCGGGATGGATCTCGCAGCTCTGGTGCGGAGGGCATGGAGATATTTTTGGCGCAGTAGCTTGATCCGCGCACTCCTCATGATCTCGATGTATCAGCTAACACGCAACTTAGGATATCCCATTTTCCTCCAGTGCGCCGACACGTCGCCGGACGTCCGTTTCGGTTGCACCCTACTCGATTCCGGATGCACGCAATCATGTTTTATCGTCGTCCACGTCGTCCTCCGCCTCATCTGTATATTCCGCATTCGCGTCCCCGCCCTCCTCAGTATCTTCTGCCGGTTCGTCAGCATCCGTTCTCTCGCGCAAGATTCTTGCTGCTCGGAGATTTTCCGAAGGAGAATCGATCTCCGGTCGTCTAAAAGAAGAGCTGAAATGCGAGTCCTGCGGGAAGGGCTACAAGCACATAAGCTGCCTCACGAAACATCTGTAAGTTCTACTGTTTCTCTCTGTTTACTGTTTACATCTACTTCCCCATCCATCTCTTTTGCTACTTCTCGTCTTTCGGTTCTTTTTGGTTTTTGCTCCCGTCCTACAAACTCCGTTGATTTGTTGTTTAATTGATGAATGATGCTCATTCATCTGATTTGCGTGCATTGACGGCATTTGCTCCGTATTCAAGCCCTCTGCTTCCCTGGCCGGCCGTCCTGTTACCGGTTCCGGCTCTGCTACCCACAGATAAGGGTAACTTGCGCACAGCGTCTTCGCCCTACTTCTTCGGCCCGACAGGGTTATATCAGATCCGCTGCTACGTGCACGTCAAAGATCCGCAATCCGAAGCCAAGCAGATTTTCAATTAGTGTGAACTTTTCGGTTGATTTCCTGTTTTGAAGCGCATCGATTATCACAGAACATTGTTCGTCAGCCGGTCTGACTATGACGAGCTAATTTGGACTGGATTCGAGGCTGGGGAAACCGTTCTCACATATGGCTTAAGTGTCGTGCATATGTGCAGTTGTGTCTACGTTGGCGTTCTCGACCGGTTCTGGCCTGTCTATATTGACACCGTCAGCGGCCTGCGCGGGGGGGGGGGGGGGGCGGCGTTGGGTTTTAATATTTATTCAAAATTTAACCCCCCCGCGAGATATGGACAAGCAAAGTGGGGTTTTGGTTATATTTGGTGTTTATTATTATTTCTGCGCAGGCGGTTAATTT